>NC_134851.1:71544312-72180562 GCF_965363235.1 Mytilus galloprovincialis | reverse complement strand
GGGTAAGGTGGGTAATCGATCGATTTAGAAAAAGAAAAAAAGAAAAAAAAACAAACTATTCCGTTAGTTTTAATAACTTAAATGAATCCATATATACGAAAAATATAGAAACGTATAATGAAACACTTGCATTGATTACAGTTTGACGAAGATTGTGTACAAATATTCAATACAGCACCAAAAGTTGCGTAAAGCAAACATAAAAGTATTGGAGATATGGTTAGCAGATCAAAGTAAAACACTTTAACATCAAATTGACAGTTGGACACCTGATGATGGCAGATCTGTGAAAATAACTAGATCTATTGAAGACGAATTAAAATATAAATATATCAATATCAATATATATGAATAATTTTCAAATTTGATTATATTCAAATAATGCATCTTAAAATGACCATCCCAAGCTTAACTGCCGACACACTAATGGTGGCGGGTCCTATCATGGAATATGGGATGCGTAGTTGCATGTGTGTTTTATTGTAAGAAAAAGTAAAATCTAAAATGACACCGGCTAACTTATAGATAATTAAGATATAAGATAATGTGGTATGAGTGCCAATAAGACAACTAGCCATGCAAGTCACAATTTGTAAAAAGTAAACCATTGAAGGTCAAAGTATGGCCCTTTTCACATTTATTTGATTTGAGCGTCACTGATGAGTCTTTTGTAGACAAAACGCGCGTCTGGCGTATATATAAAATTTTGATTCTGATATCTATAATGAATTTATCTGCGATACATATTAAAGGGCCCCTAACATGACCAATGTTAAACCTTTTAAAAAAGAAAGGTCTTATCTTTATACAAAACGAGAAACAACAAACTCTTACGAAAAACATTTGACTCTCTTTATATTTGACAATAGGTGTAATTTTTTGTTTGCGTCACGCTTGAGCGCATTTTTCTTACTTTTGATTCGTCACTGTTTTGCTGAAAGACAGACAGAAGCACGGACGGACATAGTTGTACGATTGTGTGTCCCGACTAAGATGAGCATAAAGTAATCTCATCTCGTTTGTTGATTAATTATTTTTGAATATTTAAGATATGAGGAAATTGAAATTATAATAGTTTTAGTCAGCACTTCGGTGTTGACATGAACATCAATTATGTGGTCATTTTTATAAGTTTCCTGTTTACAAAACTTTTAATTTTTCGAAAAACTAAGGATTTTCTTGTTCCGGGAATATATTACCTTAGCCGTAATTGGCACCACCTTTTGGAATTTTGGATCCTCAGTGCTATTCAACTTTGGACTTGTTTCGCTTGATAACTTTTTTGATATAAGCGTCACTAATGAGTCTTATGTAGACGAAGCGCGCGTCTGGCATACTAAATTATAATCCTGGTACTTTTGATAACTATTTACACCACTGGGTCGATGCAACTGCTGGTGGACGTTTCGTCCCCGATGGTATCACCAGCCCAGTAGTCAGCACTTCGGTGTTGACATGAATGTCAATTATGTGGTCACTTTTACAAATTTCCTGTTAACAAAACTTTGAATTTTTCGAAAAACTAAGGATTTTCTTGTTCCAGGAAAAGATTACCTTAGCCGTATTTGGCAAAACTTTTTCGAATTTTGAATTCTCAATGCTCTTTAACTTTGTACTTGTTTGGCTTTATAACTTTTTTAATATAAGCGTCACTGATGAGTCTGATGCAGACGAAACGCGCGTTTGGCGTACTTAATTATAATCCTGGTACTTTTGATAACTAATTATATAGTGTATGCAAAACTTAACGTTATACATAAATTTGAACTATTGTAAAATTATTTCCCCGTTATTACTCTTTCAAGAATAAATGAGACAGATATATAGGTAACAAATAAGTTTTTGATTTAAAAAAAAGTTAAACTCTTCTAACAAAACAGTGAAGAAGGAATACATTGAAAAGTGTGCTCAATCGAACGTCTGAATTGGTTGATATGACAATGGTTAGAATCAATCCGCAAAAACTGTGAAATCATACAGCACAGATATACAACAAAACTGATCAAACGATGTGGGTTGTGATCTTTGTTTACAACTGACATAAACCAATGTTAGACTTGATCCTTTAATACGGTTTCCCTTCGGCTTTTGCGCTAATAAAACATATTCGATTTATTTGTCAGTTTGGACGTATGATCGAAAACTAAATAGATTGATTTACGACTTAAAAACATCAACTATGAGTCTTTTTACTATCATGATTTTACACGTAGGGATGATTGTTCTAAACAAAAGTTTTAACTATTGATTATGAATTACAAAAAACGAAGTATGTTGCAGGTAACATATTTTATTATCAACTCCTTTCTGATAGTATCTCCACTTTGTGCATGTCATGAAGGCAAATCATCTGCAAAATAAACATGAATTGAAATTAAAATGAATATTATTCATAAATGATAATAATAAATAACATTAATTCTTGATAACGATCGATACTCCATAACAAAATAACATTTGCGTAAACAATCATATGTAATACGCCTAATGAGAAGTGAATTAGACGGTGTAGCTTTCAAATTTTTCATTTTGATAACTTTGCACAATTTTTACATACCGTTAGCTAATAATACATTTCAATCATTGTTGTCTTTTTAAATACGTGTTTGTAATTTCGAACGTAGTATGTTATATCGTACTTATAAAGTGTTGCAAAAAGTAGCAAAAATTAGTTCATATTGTCCAAATATCATGTCATTTTTAGCACTGTTTAATAGTAAACACAATCAATTTTAAGAACACTGTGTTCCCCATTGTATATTAAAAGCAAGATAAGTAACTCCATGTAAAGGTATACATGTTGTAGCACAAGACTGCTTTTTCATATTTATTTGAGCTGTTTCTTATATATGCATATAAATTCATCGATACCAGGATTACATTTTGCATTCATACCAGACACAATTGTCGCCAACACAATAGTTATCACTGACGCTCGAATCCAAAGAGGCTTTTTTTTAAACACGAAGGTCAAGAGCTTTGAGGTCCAAAATTTCTAACTTTTGTGCCAAAAAGCTAAGTAATTGAATGCACTACAACTGTATGGTGAATTTCATCATACAGTTATATTCTATTTTACATTGTTTACTACATCTAATTAACCTCAACAACTATTCTGTACACATTGTATTAGAAACAGTTATGTTTGATAGCAACTCTTCAAACATAGTAATATATTATCCTTTGCTTTATTCAGAAACTGATAATCGTTTAACGCTAACATAAATGTTATGGCAGTTTGTATAACATTCTGTAGTAAGATAGATAAATAATATGAAAAAGACTTTGAGTTAACGTAGGAGACTATTTTAGTTAATATCTTGACTTTATATGATTTGGTATAATCTAAACGGCCAGCTTTCCGAAAAAAAAATTAGCAAGAATTGCTGTATTTGTAGAAATCATGTATCATGATAAAAAAAAACCTTCTCAACTTGATATATATATCAATTTTGTTTTAATTTGTAATGAACGAAAATGTCGATCATTTCATAAGCTGTGACTCTCACTACCTGAGTGTAAATTCACATTGCGATAAGACGTGTCACGGTACTTGTCTATCCCAAATTCATGTATTTGGTTTTGATGTTATATTTGTTATTCTCGTGGGATTTTGTCTGATGCTTGGCCCGTTTCTGTGTGTGTTACATTTTAGTGTTGTATCGTTGTTCTCCTCTTATATTTAATACGTTTCTCTCGGTTTTAGTTTGTTACCCCGATTTTGTTTTTTGTCCATGGATTTATGAGTTATGAACAGCGGTATACTACTGTTGCCTATAGTTACTTACAGGTTTTACTGTTATTAAAGTCTAAGTAAACTGCACTATTGTGTAGGGTGAGGGTCATGATTTACTGTAAATTTCACTTACTGTAGTGTTTTGTAAATTGCACTGAACCCAGGAAAGGCACCGGAACTATCAGACTTGAAGACAATTAACATTTTGTTGGAAGTCGAATTAAATTCTAATCCTTCAAAGAGTCGACCATGTAAATATCCCATTGCTGTATCTGTGACAATTTTGCCATCATAAACCTACTCAAAAATATGTTTTTAAATATGTAAAAATGTTTAAATTTCATATCACATCGACACGTCCACCATCACAATGGGTATCACTATATAAATCAAAATATAAATACTTTCTGAATTATCTGAGATCAACCGCTTCATTGTAATGATTGGTATTTGTTATACTACTGCATACCCGAATTAAACATGTATTGACAAAACTACTATTTTGTAATATTTAGTAGTTTCTGAATCTTCGGAATCAAATTCTGAACCAACCGCTTCATTATAATGATTGGTGATGGTTATATGTAAAATGCAGTACAAGGTTTTGTACACTTGTTATCCTTCGACCTTGCTATTTTGCATCACGATTTTAGGCTGAATAAACTATTTTTAACCTTTGAAAATGACATTTTGATAATTCCATCTCTATTTGTATACAAGAAAACACACAAAAAACTACATCCTACACGAGTTAAACATGTATAAAGCTACTATTTTCTAATATTTAGCTTTATCAAAACAAGTATGAATGCAAGAATAATATCAATATAGCATGATATTTATTGTATTCTAATTGTTTAATATATGTGTATACCTTAACTATATCAAAACCGTATTCCAATTCGAAGAAAGTAAAGTTCAACATTACTTTAGATCCTTCCTCAACTATTATGGTGTAAGTACATAGTTGTCCATTACAATACTTTGAAGGATAATGAGGTGATGAAAACCTTCCCTCTGGCCCTTTAAAAGTTCCACCACATGTAACTGTAATGGTAAAAAATGTACATGTTTATTCGAAAAACTATTGTATCAACATAGATGTCTGTTTTCAAAAGATAAAACATTACTTTTCATCTTGTTAAAACCTGTAAAACAAGATGGTAACCTTGCCATTGAACAACATCTTGACAAACGACTGTCGAAACCTACAAAATGAACCTAAATGACATTTTAAACACCATCGACATATAAAATATACACTAATCATGTATTAACTATAGAAAATTTAAAGAATGTGTTATACCCTATAGCGGGTAATCTTTGCAGGTGTAAAATTTCAAAATTCGCAATGAAAAAAGAATACGAAATACTCTGGCAGTTATTATTCTGGTGGATTCAAAACTTTTATGAATATATTTGAATGTACACTAGAGGAATTTATTTTTGGCGATTTTATTGTATCCGCGAAAATAATAAAAAATTTACACACCGCAAAAATAATGCGCTATACGGTATGCTACATGTATTCTTTCCGAACCATGTGAGTATTTGGACCATACGCGAATGGTCATGACCATGATGTGTTTCATAGACAAAAACGAACCAATTTAAAACATCCCGTTTTAACTCTTATTTGTTAATAGTTAATATAAATTACACATTGGAATACAAAAATAATTCCAGGCTTTATTTAAACTATCAGTGTGCTTTTGTGGTTTTTTTTTATAACTGTTGATTTCGTCTTCGTTTTATCAGTATTCAACCAACAGCTGATTCTACATTCACAACATTCCCATAATACATTTGGAACATAATGTGTACTGTTCTATGGTAGGGTTGCTGTCTCATTCCCCATTTCCATTCTCAATTTTATGTTATATTCATGTGGTCAAGTGAAGGGTTTTAATGGTTCTACTTGACTTCGTAGGACTTAAGTTTGATTGTTTTTGATTAATCGAACTATAATCAGTGAGATCAGCGAAAGAGCCTCTGGTATGCGTGATTATTTAATTTCATGTGTTTGTGCCTTCACCAAAGAAGCAATCGGCTTAAATAATTCTGTCCTTATTATTACATCATATCTAATCGTACATTTGAAGTAAGGGATGATATGGAATAATTCTACCCTCGTCCAAATATAGTAGTATTGTAGTTTTTGTGGTCGGGGAAGGGGGTACAGATGGAGCAATGTTATAGGCTTTTTGAAACAGTAAGTCGTTATTATTGAAAGAGCACTATTAATGGAAAGAATCGTCGACCTTTGGCAAGAAAACTGACAGTAATTACCAAAATTACGACCTCAGAGCTGAGAGACCATATTTGTCTCATTCTTCTTCAATTCATCTTTTCACTGATCCATTTGTTATTATTATTAAGGTGGTACCTAACGCTACAGGGAGATAACTCTGTAAAGTCATCTAAACGTTTTAATTACGTTGTGTTGTTAAAGGAATATTAAGCTTCTCAATGATCAAAATTGGTGTTTGTCAAACTGCTATATAGCCAGTGTAATTTTTCTGACAAAACGGTTGGTTCAAAAAGAATTTAATTTTCGTATTTTTGTTAAGGTGGCTCCTGGGTACAAAAATTTCAGAAAAAAATTAAACCTTTATTTTTTCATTACAAATTTTATTTATTACACTATTAGTTGTTACTTTATGATATGGTACTAAAAACAACCCAAATAATTGATTTGGTTTGGCCCCAGATGACTTTAAAAATTGAAAAAGATCCAAATTATCTCCCTTTGATGCAAAAATGCCATTTTTTGGCATTAAGTTTGAAATATCTTTTTTAACTCATCGGTGACCTATATTTTTTATTATTGTTTTCAAATAAGCTTTACATAAACTAAATAATTGTAAAATTTAAGCAATTTCTGTAATTAGGTTATTTTTTTATTTCGATATTTCTTCTTTTTCTCCTATTAGTTCAACAGAAAAAGAGGACATTAACCAAAATGTATGCTTCTTCCAGAGGCAGATTTTAGCTTAAACGAACGGTGACCCAATTTTTTTATTTCATTTTTCTTTTAAGTATACGATAAAGTTCATTTATAAAAAAATATAGCGAAATCCTATATTAGAAAAAAAAAATGATTTATACCCAGCAGCCCCCTTAAAGGCAAATTTTATGAAAATTAAACGAGCCGAATTAATTTTAGTGAAAGTGTTGGGTACCACATAAATTAACGACGTGTTGTTCATTTGATCTCATTTATTCATTGCTCAGCATTTGATTATGACTTTCAATGTTCTTACTTTCCTCTGCAAATATATTACGACATCGTGAAAAAGTGGCGACAATGCCTGATGACATTACATAGAAAGAATATATCTGTTAATAGGTAATTTGAAAAGAAGGTATACGATATCTGCATATCGTCTCAAAGTCAAAACAGAAACTAATTCCATCATAAAACCTCGTTCCAAATGATATATATCCAATCTCGACAATTAAATTTTACTATTCAAAACGCTCGTCGACTCTCGATTTTAATTTTAAAAATCTATCAGTCTTGAGATGATTAATATCGTATCATACTCGATGCAATGGTTACATTTTTATGTATACAATACGTTTAGCGAGATAAATGTCACTGAATTAAATGATGAAACGCGTGGTGTATGCTATGTTTTGATTAATACAAAAACTTACGACAACAGGGCTTGCAACATCTATTACTTCCTGAACAATTTCCAGCGTTGTCCTGATACTCAGTATCCGGATGACACTTGGAAGTACTACTTTTACAGTTGCAATCTACTGAAACTGTAAAATGATAAGTTTTTTTGTTTTTTTAATAAACATGTCTTCGTGTTGTTTTTTTTCTATCTTTTCACTACCCAAAAAAAGGCAACAGCAGAATACCGCTGTTCAAAATTCATAATAAAATTAAGAAAGGAAATGTGTCAAAGCGACAACAACCCGATCATAGAGCAGACAACAGCCGAAGGCCACCAATGGGTCTTCAATGTAACGAGAATTCCCGCACCCGTAGGTGTCCTTCAGCTGGCCCCTCAAAAATATGTATACTAGTACAGTGATAATGGACGTCATACTTAACTCCGAATCATACACAAGAAACTAAAATAGAAAATCATACAAGACTAACAAAGGCCAGAGGCTCCTGACTTGGGACAGGCGCAAAATTGCTGCGGGGTTAAACATGTTTATGAGATCTCAACCCTCCTCCTATACCTCTAGCCAATGTAGAAAAGTAAACGCATAACAATACGCACATTAAAATTCAGTTCAAGAGAAGTCTGAGTCCGATGTCAAAAGATGTAACAAAAGGAAATAAATAAAATGACAATAATACATCAATAACAACATACTACTAGCAGTTAACTGACATGCCAGCTCCAGACCTCAATTAAACTGATTGAAAAATTATGTCTTCATCATGTGAATATCAGGCACAATCCCTCCCGTTAGGGGTTGAGTATCATACTATCATAAAATATATGAGAAGAACATAACCCGTGTAATGCCAACAACTGTTGTTTTTTTTTTTAAATAAATGTGTTTAGTTCCAATGCAAAGACCCTATAAGTGAATCAATATTAAAGCCAAAATATGCAATCTTTAATAGTATCGTAACTATATCCCTTTTTAATGATACTATTTAAAGGTTTTGTTAGTTTCTGAGGTGAATACTGACATTTTTGTGCTTAAAAAAGAATATTTCCATTAAAAATTTGCATGTGAAATACCTGAACATATATGATGTCTGCATATTGAGTTGTATTTATGAATTATTTCCTTATACCGTTGATAAAATTTAGTAAATGTTTTGACCGGTTTGTGATATCGAAAACCCTGGTGTAATAATTTTTCAGTAATACATAAAATGCTCTATCTAAAATGTAATACTTTGTTACATACACGAGCGAATCGTACAAGTTGAGATATATAACCTTCATGAATCGATTAAGAAAAAAACAAACAAATCCGGGTAACTAAGTAAAACTGAGGAAAACATATTAGATATAAGAGGAGAACTACGACACAACAGAAACACAACACTAAAATGTATCACACAGAGAAATGAACTATAACATTGGACATTTAAATAAAACAAATGGTGGGTTGAACCTGGTTTTGCGTATAGCCAAAAATAGCAATCATATATGCTTTTTGTTGATGTTATAATGGTTTTATTTAATCAATCGTTACTTGGATGGAGAGTTGTCTCATTGGCACTCATACCATATTTCCCTACGTCTATCTACATAATCTATAAGCAGTAAAAATCCTGAAATTTTCTGACCATTTCTCATTAAAAAAGGCAAACAGAACTAGTATTTGTGACACACATTTTACTTACCTAGATGTATGGAAGTGACATGTTAATTACATTTACTTGCACATTGCTTGTTTAAAAAAAATAAAAGTGATTTACTTTACTATACAACGGGTGAGATATTTGTTACATACCAATGCATATAGGCGGCTCACAACATCTGTTTGTATTGCAAAAAGGACCTATGCCTGTATCTTGTTCATTAACATCACACACAGGTTTACTCTCTCCGTTTTTAGCTTTACACTGGGCATACTGAAGCGTGTCTTAGAATAAGAAAGACAAGACAATGGTCATAATATATTATAAATGAGTTGCACTAATTCTAGGATATCACGCAAAGCAAAGTATTATTACACATATCTAACATGTAGTCTTTATGAACTTTTTTTTTACATTTAAACCTAAAAATAATGTAAGTATAATTTATACCTTAAAAACACATCTGCGTTTGCTTTTATTTTCTTGTAAAAAAAAATCGAAGTTATTTTAATTTATTTTAGAAAATTACCAATTGAAATTCCTGACCATTATTGTTACTTCATGATAAAATGTTTATAAATTAAACGATGTTTGGACAGACGTGTATTACAAAGAATCCAAGTCATGAAAAATAACTAATATTCCAAAACAAAAGACAGATTTTCATGAAATGAATTAAAACTTGATATCTTTGAAGTTATAGAAATTGCAAAGAAATAGTAGAGCCATTAACGATGTAAAGGTCGTCAATAAACACCAAATTATCTAAATAAAAAAAATTCAATTTCTGTTGATCAATAAACATGATAAAGTACGACCAAAAAATATTATGAACAGTGGATTTTTTCTTTATTAATGGTAACAATGTTAATGAATGAAGGTAAATATACGTTGACCTTAATCCGATTTCTATATTTGACGTGTTGTTGAATAAGTTGTTTTCGTGATTTTGCTAAAGTCTGCATACCACTTATAGAAAAGGAGTAATTCGTTCGACATGTCGCACTGTATCCCTTAGTCTACAAAACTGTTTTTCGTTTCAATCAACAAATCACAATCAATCAACAGTAATATGTGTACGCGGTTTTCATACCATAACATGTAGGCGGCAATCATCTTATATCACTATTGCAGCATGGACCTGTGTAACACACCATAATATGTAGGCGGCAATCAACTTATATCACTATTGCAGCATGAACCTGTGTTACACACCATAATATGTAGGCGACAATCAACTTATATCACTATTGCAGCATGAACCTGTGTTACATACCATAACATGTAGGTGGCAAGCAACGTATATCACTATTGCAGCATGAACCTGTGTAACATTTGTACGTACCAATACATGTAGGCGGCTGGCAACATCTATTACTATTGCGGCAACATGAACCTGTGTCTTCTTCATCTAAAGCACACGTTTGTTTACATATTCCACCTTCAGCTTTGCATTGACGTGTATCTAGATATGCAATTGATACAAATATAATTTCTATTTTTTTATAATCCTTTATTTAATTATAGAAAATATAGAAAAAAAATACTGTTATTCTTAATTGTAAACTGTGTCTACATTCCTATGGAATGGTTAACTGTTAGTTATAACACAATGTCACTTTTAAATTATTATGTCTTTTAGTTTTGTTCAATATAATGGATGCATGTGTGACTGTTATCGAAGCAAATAAGCAATACATCCAAGTTAAATCGATCATGTTTTACTGTTTCAAATCAGGAATATGACAGTTGATATCAATCGTTTGTTGTTTTTGATCTTTTCTTTTTAACATTTCCTGAACAACTTTTTTTTTTTTAAATTTGATCCAGTCAATCTATATTTTTTATTATTTATTTATATGCTAGTTTTATAGCTGTTGATATGCGCAATAAGAACAAACAGAAATTAATTGATTTTAGAAAATACGAAAAGTATATATTAGAAAATATACTCGTTTACTGACTATTTAAAATTTAAAAAATCAAGTAGACCTGACTACTTGTTATCATAGGTTGTTAAAAACAGATCAAACTAAACAAATTCGTATAAAATTAGATTGAAAAAAACGTATCTAAATGCTGTCATTTGTATTAAAAATCAGACTGTAATAAACTCGTAAAAACTAAAACTAAAAAAAGGTAAACTTTATTTTACATACATAATTGTACTTTGATTCTACATTAATGTATAAAACCACATCACAAATTTGAAGAAAACAATAAGACAACAGAAAATTCTTGTCCATTGTATTAAAAAAAATAATATATTTTCAAATAACGATAAAGATGTCTTACTTTTAACTTTAAGAACTGTCACTGCTGCAGCACAAACAATGAAAATGGCAAGTACAAATACAAATTTCATCTTGGTGTTCTGTTCAGAACATGTAAATTGTAAGTAATGTAATTATGAATGTAATTATACTTAGTATTGATCGCGAGTTTGTCCTGTTATAAACGAACACGTTTTACCACGTTGAAAGCTATATTTAGATACATTGTTTCAATCTGTTGCATATGTAGAGAAAAAGTAACCACGAATTGTATTCAGACACTTTTAAAGATTGCTATAGAATTACTAATCGAAGAATTCAAGTAGAGAAAAATATTCAACGTGTGACCGAACACCACATTAATTCACGAATGCGTGTAGCGCATGAGTTAATTATTAGTGTTGTGCGGTCACGAGTTGAATATTTTTTTATATTTGCATTCTTTAATAAGTTATTCTCTTTATTACATTGGGAAATGGATTTTTTTTTTAAATTAATGTAAAATATGTAAGACAATAAATCTTTTTTCGACGCATTTGCAATTTGTTTGATACGCCGTTTTCGACGTCTTAAGAACGCCTATTGTTGTATGGCGTCAGATGGTGAAATAACCATGATTGTTTCACATGTGAAATTATCGGTTTTTATTTTACTGGAAAATCAATGTAATTCATTGGAACAATTTAATAATAAAATTTAATCAAATACAAAAATTGCAATGCACTGGAGGATACATAGATGTGCACTTTTACATAATATGTTCCTTACATCGTAACTTCAATCACCTTCCCTTTCATGAATGTGTCCTACCGAATAAGACTATTAGACCGGATTTGTTATCTTATAAACAACCCGATGGGTGCGACATGAAGAACAGGATCTGCTTACCCTTCCTTCCGGATCACATGCGATCACCCCTGGTTTGTGGTAGGGTTCGTGTTGTTTATTCTTTAGTTTTCTATGTTGTGTCATGTGTACTATTGTTTTTCTGTTTGTCCTTTTCATTTTTGGCCATGGCGTTGTAAGTTTATTCTCGATTTATGAGTTTGACTGTCCCTCCATATTTTTGCGACCCTTTCATACAGCTATACATAAGTGCATTACATAATATATTAAATAATTATCTGATCATTCTTTTCTTCTTAGATTTGTTCCACAAGAAAAATTCATAAATGGACTGTTGTATTGGTCAAATAATCAATAAAACTATAAGTTTTAAACAAGCTAAGGTAATCTATTCTTGGGATAAGAAAATCCTTGGTTGTCGAAAATTTCAAGGTGTTGTAACAGGAAATTTTTAAAAATGACCATATAAGAATTTTTTCAAATATTTGTATAAGTAATGCCTTTGGAAGTAATGTAATTTATTACTTATTGAGCGTCAAAAACTTTATATACCCCTTTGCCTCATATTCTCATTAAGAAAAAAGATCACACACCTAATTAAATGGGTATTTAAAAAGCTAGAATGTGATAACATATGTTAAAAATCTTTTATGTCATTTTTAGTAGCAATAAACAAAAGAACTATGTCAATGGGACATGTTTTGATTTTATAACCGCCTTTCATGTTTTAACTAGATAGCATTTGTGTTCGCTTTGGAGATTCCATATATCATCAAGTTATTGGAATTCAAATAAGGGTCCTACCGTGAACAAGTCATCTGTGTTCGCTTTGGATCATCAAGTAAATGGAATTCAAATTAGGGTCTTACTGTGTAATTGTGGACGTGTTTTTTTTTGTATTGCTATGAGTCTCATTCCTGACGAAAATCAGCAAAGACCCATCGCAAAACATTTGCTAAAAAAATTTAATGATACTTTTGGATATTTTGGTGATATACTGGTTGTCAATAATTACGATTTTAGTATGTATACTACAAAAATTATCCTGTTGAACTTACTTTAAATGAAGCTAATACATACAATGACCTCTGCTCTATCTCGATATTGATATCTATATCATTAACGGAAAGCTTAATACACATATTTATGATAAAAGAGATGATTTTTCTTTTCCTATCGTTAGTTATCCATCTATAGATGGTGACGTTCCCATGTCACAACCTACCGGTATTTATGTATCTTCACTGGTACGATTGGCTCGAGTATGTAACATGAAAATCTTAAGGTTACCATTTTGTTATTGTTTTATGATTAATAAGTTTACAAGCGCATTCAATTTATGGTTTTTGTACTGCATGTACAACAAACTAATATTAATTAAGATATTTGGAATGAGTCAAAACGTTTAAACAACACCCAAACCCTATAGATTACGTGGATTTGTTTTTAAATATGACTTTAATTGTGGGATGCATTTAATCCAGGTGGAATTAAACATTGATATACATGATATTAGCATGCTAATGTATTATGAAATCTTCTGTTAAGTATTGAATCGATTTGTCCGATTATAGAATATGAAGTACATGTAAATAACCTCTATCATGCGTTGAAGATGAGATTGAATAAAAAATAAGTTATAGATAATGCATACTTTAAGGTTTTTCTTGTCGTAGAACACCCCGAGGGGTGTCATGATTGAACAATTGAAAGAGCGACCGTAGGGAGGTCTTTCTTTGAACAATTCTGACACCCCGAGGTGTGTTCTACGACAAGAAAAACCTTAAAATATGCATTATCTGACTTATATACCGCCAAAAAAATATGATTTTTTATAAAGATTTGCAAAAATTTAGTATCCTATTTTACCGACAACACTAAAGTGGGATATTCCTTTCTAATGCGTTCATGTTTTAATACGCCCTACTGCTCATTTAGAATGTGAAACAAAACTCACTAATTAATCTAGATATAAACCTTTTAAAGATTATTATCCATGTATTGTTACCATCCGATAACGATGTATGACAAATAGAAAACACATTGTAAGTTATTTATTGTACCACTTTGTTTATGGAAATGGGGAGGGATCTTTTTTTCTATTTGTAATGTCATTTCTATCGCGGGAAAGTGGTTATTTGTTTAACAATTTTAATTGAATCGAATAAAATTTTTAAAGATTGTCTTTTGAATAGCAACACATTTTATTAACAGATAATCAGGATATAATTATACACCCTCCGAACCCGACCCTTTTGTGAGTTACGTTAATGCTATAGTCAATAGAATATAAGATTATCTTATTAGTTGATCATTTGATAAGGTAAAAGGTATGCATAAATTTAAACTGACACGAAGACGAATATAAATACATGTAGGTCACAATATTCAGTGTGTATCGTCCAGAATATGCATGAAATATTTGTCACTGGACGTTAAGCAAGCAACCAAATATCAAGCAATCTATTCAGTGTGACTCAACAAGATTTTCAAAATCTTACACACGAATATGTTAAATCTGGCTTTATTTTATGAAAGTCTACATCAAAATTCATCTCGCATATATGATAATGTTTCTTAATTGTAGCGATAAATTAACAAAACTTCACGTTATTTGTTTCTCAAATTAAAATGCGGACAATGACGGTTTTTTGTACAACTATCATCGATTGAACTTTAAAAAATAAATTTCCAAATCAGAAACAAAAAACTATAAGACGAATAAAATTTTGAAGTAAATTATAGCTTGCATTTTTATTAAGGAAAATAATGACCTCATGTAGATGTTTTAAATGTTCTGTAACATATATGTGAATAATCATGATGATTATTGACTTTATTATAATGTAGATGTTTTAAATGTTTTCTAACATATTTGTGAATAATCATGATGATTATTGACTTTATTTGTCTGCAAAATTTGTTGAGAAAGTATAATGTCTCATGTTTATATGAAACCTGCATAAAATATGAATATGCTATATTATACAAATGAATATTTAACTTTGAGGATTTTGATATTTGAATGTAAATACGTCCAGTTGTACAACGTTACAAAATTCCAATAATGCAATAACAGTGTAAAGTACTTTATAGGTACCGTGTACTTCTATGATGTTCCTCCTTTACAATTACATGAAAGTATTGTTTCTGCAGATTTTAAAATTGTTTAAGAATTATATTCAAATCCCGGACAATTGATTTATTTGATCATATCATATATTTCTACTTTTTTAGGTATTGTTTTTGGCAGGTTTTATTTGAAATTCTTGAAAAGGAATCTCTTGGTGCAAAAACAAAAATGACAGATATAAACGAAATGAAAAGTTATATTATACCTAGTCCATATATCTTGTAAACCATTGAAAATCATTGTACATCACTTACGACAGTAAGTCGTGGTTGTGGTGTTAAGCAAATATATACAAGATTTAAATTTAAGAACAAAAAGATGTTTCAAATTCAAAAACAAATAATGGACGCACTTTTTTTTCCTTTTATTATTGATGATTACGACATATAAATGTATATAACTGATTAAGTATAATGCAAAATGTATCTATTAATCTGAATTGTAAATAATTAACACATATAACAGGTATGGCTATCAAACGATATTCGCCTCAGCGAGTGCCGTTTATATATATTTTAGGTCTCCACGTGATTTTACCATCTAGTAGTCATGCAATGATCGTGCTCAGAATCAGAATTCTTATCATTTTTTCAGTTCATATGAGTTTTATTTTCTATCTATATTTAAAGAATAAAAATGTATTACACAGCATTGATCTGCTATGTACATGTATTTTTTGCATTTGGAAGTGTAGATATTGATCTTTGCGTGTATGGAAATAAATGACACCGACAAAATAACCAATCAGTGTACGATATCTTAGAGATGAAGTGAAGTCAACACACACAATTATGTTGGAAAGGTTATTAAGTCGACATCTTCAGTACATGCATAGAAAACCATTCAAATACCAAAATTCATCAAAGTTAAATGTTCATTTGTGTACTATAGCATATTCATATTTTATATAAACATGAGATATTGTATTTTCTCAACAAATGTTGCAGAAAAAAAAGTCAATAATTATCATAATTATTCACAAATATGTTACAGATCATGTGAAAAATCTACAAATTACATGTAAATACTTTCTCTGGTCTTTATTTTTTAATTTGCATTGTTTATTTGTATATTAAATCTAAATGTTTCTATTCTTAATGTTTCATTATTTATTTTATTTTTAAATATTGGTAAGTTATCTTATCTTTATCGTAAACTCTAATAATTTCTGTGTTTTTTATATTTTTTGACAACTTTCCCTCAATTCGTTGTATTTGCATTTTTTATTCCTTTATTATTTATCGGTTGTTCTCTTAGCTGTCGGACATTTACTACTTGATTAAAGTACGTCCGGTTGCATACGAAAATATGCGTATTTTTTTGTCTGTTTGATTATTATTAGCAATCATTGTATATACAGTTTTGTAACATGTCATTTACCTCAAAATCAAAAATATTCGTGCATTAATAAATTATGAATAATTGTCTATCCATGGCGTTGATTATACTTGTTTTAACAAATATAAATAACGGTACAATACAACGATCATAAAGCTTTCTTTTTGAAAACATTTATTGAGCAACACGACGAATGCCACATGTGAAGCATGATCTGCTTACCCTTCTGCAGCACCCGATATCGCCCCAAGTTTGGAGTTCATGTTGCTCAATCTTTAGTGTTCATATGAAGGATATGTGCTTTTGTAGATTTCATACCATAAAATGAATAGGAAAAAGGAGGTCCCTGTATACTGTTTTAAACATCAGAAAACTGGGGTGTACACTGAATACAGGTTATACCCACTTTTCTTGACTTATCTTATCTTACCTGTTGAATTCTGTAAAAATTCAATATAGAACAATTATATCAAGAAATAAAATAAAATAATTTGCCTACCTACCTACCCATACCCTGATAACCTCAGTCGGGGAGGGGAAACACAGATATTTTTAATGTTGGCCTTGCATGTTATCTGTTTGCATTATTGCGCCGTTCTGATATATGATTTATCCACTTTTTGAAAAAACGGTAACTTTAGCAGCGGGGCATGTAATAGTTTTTTGTCGGTACTATATATATATCACGACAGAACGTGTACTGTCCATAATCTGCTGCTGAACATCGCATATATCATGTATATATAAACAACATTATATTAGTGATTCTGCAAATTCTAAAAAAGTGTCGTGTGGTTAATAATACATCTGCAAGTTAACATGTATAAAACACGCATACAAACTGACATCTTTGTTAAACGTATTGACTTTTAACAAATATTACTAGAACTCATAATGACTGAAAACCTGTTTTAAGACACTTCAAAATAACCCTTTTACCTTTCTTGAACATACATTGTAACAAATACTAACAATGAACAATAATTATAAGTTGTAACAATGAACCTGCATAGAGCAGATTTAAAAACAAGAGATGTAGTTAATGTGGACTTGGGTATTTTGTAAATGTTTGTTCAATGAAAGAATATTATCCACAAAAAAATGAAAGTCAATTATTAAAGGATCAACATTGAAAATGAATAAGAACTAATGTTTACTTGTCAATGGTAAGCATTTCCATTCGACATTAAAAGAAATTTGAGTGTCATTTTTTTCTCAGAAATTCCCAAATAAACCATTATATAGAATATAACTGTGGCACCCTAGTCCATTTTATTTCATGTACTTTGCTTTTGTTGAATTCATATGTAGCAATTATGTTGTATTGACATTTACACAAATTGATGTTAACAAGATAACATAAAACATGAAGTGTGTTTCTGCTGTTTCTGTATCATCTACTATTGTCATGAACTTGAAGACTCCATTTATACAATCAATGTGTGTTTTTTTTTAAACCAGAAAACATCTCAAGAGATATTTCACACAGGTATCATCATTTTTTTTCTGTGCATATATCATTATTTAAAAAAAAATTAAAATCAGTAAAATAACCATTTTCCCAGATTATCCTACTTTTCAACCCCCTCCCATTCGGACTCCTACTGCACTTCCAAGACTACCGCTACTCCCCCTTTTTGACTCCTGCTTAGCAACTTCTTATTCCCATGTTCCCTAGTTTGATATTGCTATGACGTCTGACGACTGTATTGTTCGAAAAGCATGTTCTCTTGCCCCACTAACCCCTGAAAATATGTTAAGTTCCGTCTTTTCAAATGACGTAATACATCCTGTGACGTCAAGTGTGATTCGCCGTGATTCGACGCGAAAAAGAAGTTCGTTTGTTATTTTCTCTATTATTGTACAAGTTATCTCACAATGGTGAAATCAAAATATCACCCCGCATGTGGCGTTCTACACAATGGCGAAAAAATGAAAAACGACGGAATGACTAAACAACAGCCTACTAAACACAACTTGAAAACAAAACTGATCAGCACAAATCTAACATAAAAGAATACTCCCTTAAACAAAACGATGAAATAGTTCTAAATCTACTACATTCATTGATGATGAAGCTTCTATAAACACGGGATGTTTGGTAAACACAGTTGTTCAGAGTATGAAAGATCAATTTGAACTCAACTGTCATAGTGAAAAGGAAAATGCGTCAAAATCACTTTGGTTTTGGCTTTTTAAAGAAAAAACTCGAATTCGAAATTTATTTTGATATTTTAGAAACCAACGAAATAGTAGAAATCTGCAAGTGTAAGGTTGTTGATACAAACCAAGCAAATGCTATCAATTGCCTACTCTTTCGCTAATATGTTCTTTAAAGATTGTTTTTGCATTGCGTTTTAAATGCACGGGTCTAGTTTAGCTACAGGAAAAATGATGCAAGACCGCTCTGAGTTCATTGCCTATACATGAATGATGCAATAGCACTGTGATTCCCTTGGCTAGAATAATTTTGTATTCAGACATTGGTTAAAGTTTTTAAAGTTTAATCAACTTTAAAAGTTGCAATGCCCTCGATGGGTCGCATTTCCAAATTTTCAGCTTTACTAATATTTTCAAAAAGCAAGTTTCTTGCATTGACGAACTAGTATTGTAGAGTAGTTAGATTTTCTGTTTCAATCTGTTGCATACACGAAGAAAAAAGGTATCCATTTATATTCAGATATTGATTATGTTTGTGAATGTTTAATCAACTTTAATAATTGTAATGCACAATACAATGTTATATTATACATGCATTTGCATTTTTACAAACCAAAAACAAATTATCAAATAAGCTAATTAATCAAATATCTGATCATTGTTGACGTCAAAAAGAGATGCAACAGATACCAGAGGAACAATCAAAATCATAAAATAAAAAATAAACTGACAATGCTATGGCTAAAAATTGAAAAGACAAACAGACAAATAATAGTAGACAAGAAACAACATAGTAAATGTAGAATATTATTTGTAAATTTCAGCGTGAAAGTCTTTCCTCCTTGCATTTATTTATGCTGTAAATTATGGAA
Source organism: Mytilus galloprovincialis (assembly GCF_965363235.1). Taxonomy (NCBI): domain Eukaryota; kingdom Metazoa; phylum Mollusca; class Bivalvia; order Mytilida; family Mytilidae; genus Mytilus; species Mytilus galloprovincialis. The sequence goes on along the minus strand of NC_134851.1, from coordinate 72,160,914 downwards.
AAAGATCTAATCTTCATTTTCAATATTCAAAAAATGTTTGATTATAACATGACAAATCAACAGAAGGAAGATCTTCCGTATCACCTGACAGACAGTATTCCAAAATAGTATCTTTAATGCATTATTTAACATTTTGTATATAAAAGGTTATAAGTGTTTGCAACTAATCTATTGGGTGTTTGGACATACAAATGTAAAACATTTAAAAGGCATTTGCACATAACGTAATAAATGCTAACAGAGATTACCAATTGTTCAAACGCATATGAACTATACCATTATGGTTTATGTTTTTCACTGGAGATACATATGTATAAACTAAAGTCGTTAGACTATAATATTATGACGATTTCATTTAAGTAAGATGTATCAGAACAAATGTTTAGAAAATTTAGCACAACAATCACATTTGAGGCAAGATGCAATTATCAACTGAATTGGAGGTAGAATACACACAACATATGAAAGAAAGTAAAAGTGGTTAATCATAAAATTTGGAGGTATTCACAAATCATATAGTAGTTACAGTTTAATGTATTGCCTATAGCACACAACAAAGTTTGAAAATGACATATCACATTGATTGACAAGACCATTAATTAATTTGACATAACACAAAGATGAACTGTCAGAAATAAAGGCATCTGTACGTAACATAAAGATGAAATGACAGGACAAAATCAAAGCTACGCAGCACATTAAATATTTACACTATAAGACCGTTATGGCGATCCATACATACAGTTAATGAATGCTGAATGCTGTAGGTGTGAAACAATTATTAGCGACATATGTTGTGTAGGTTTGTTCAATTTTTAAAATATATGCAAAATGGGTTTGGCGTGCGACATCTTTCATCTTTTGTTTTACATTTGTATTGTTTTCAGATATATTTCACATCAGTGATTTTTTACCTGCAAAGATGTAATCGAAGAATGCTGTAGGTGTGAAACAATTATTAGTGACATATGTTGTGTAGGTTTGATCAATTTTTAAAATATATGCAAAATGGGTTTGGCGTGCGACATCTTTCATCTTTTGTTTTACATTTGTATTTCTTCAGATATATTTCACATCAGTGAATTTTTACCTGTACATGTTCAAACTTGAAAGACATTAATAAATTGTATATTATTTCGATATCTACAAAATGTGAACACAATTGTACTCAATGTTACGCTTTTTCGGGTCGTTGTTGAAAAAAAGTCTCTACATAATGTGTTTGGTTGATTGATGGTTATTCAAGTCACTTTCAGCACTATTTTTTTTATTTTGTGGCTGTCAACCATTGACATTCGGTTGAGAAACTGATAATCCTAGTCAATTACAATCAGAGACGAGTGCAGATGTCACGTGAGGGATTAAACGTCACAACGTTATGGCCAGTGTTGAAAGGTCAGAGATGCAGTAGTTGCACCACCTAGATCATTTAGCAAACAGTGACTCAACCATTGTTAGATAAAATTAGTTTATACATGTATGTAGGTCAAACCTAGTTCTGACACCTTATACATCAATGCAATGGTACATTATTTCAGTGGAGTCAATTGTAAAAAAAATATGAACATTTTATGGTGCATCGCAGTGTTGGTTTTTTGGTATTTTTGTTGAACTTCAGTATTATATTGTTTCGTTGTTTTCCCTCATAGTTAACGTTTTCCCCTAGTTTTTTTATTTTGTAACCTGGACTTTTTTTCTCAATCAATTTATGACTTTTTTTAACAGCGGTATACTACTGTTGCCTTCACTTGTGTGTATGATACACTGGTATTTCTTTAAACTCACATTCATAAGGATATGGTTTTAGGAAGGTGATGATAACAATAGGTGTAATGAAAGCAAGTGTTTAATTAGTTAAAAATCAAGCTTATTTCAAGTCTAATTTGATGCATAACTCACAAAAAAAAACAATTCCTGTTTACCAATTCATACCTTGATCATCAATTATGAGATGACAAAAAGATGTGTTAGTGACTTAAATTAATGACTTGGGAATTAAAATTTAAAGAATAAAAATTTTCAATAGCAGTGAACATAATTCAGTTATGTTCAGTTGCACCTGAATCATGCAGCTTGGTCAATTAATTCCTAAACAAGAGATTTGCATGTTTTTTCTAGTTCTAGAAAAAACAAGGTTTCACTTGTATGTTTTGTTGTTCCCAGAATACCTTAAGTATTTACAAATTCAACTGATGCAGTTTTAACGTAAAACATACCCTTTTGTAAATGTCATGCCATAAATTGAAAAATAAAAACACATTTAAACTGGTCTTGTTTACACAAGAGGTGAAAGCAGGGAATTCACGTATCCAACATTTTCTGACTTGTGCCCAACCTGTTCGAAGTCGAAGACAAAATAGATTGATTTCAAAGCACGATTCAGATCATTTTTACTCAAAAATTTTATCCTTTAAACAGGAACAGAGGTAAAAGACAAAGCCAATCAAGGTGCACTCAGTGGGTTGAAAGATGCTTCAGATTTTTTTTATTTTCAAATATCACCCTTGCACACAACACAAATCGTGTAGCAAGGTAGTTTGTTTTCCTTGATTCCGAATCATATACTAGACGCTTCAATGCAAAAATGTCTTGATTTAAAACGCTTGTTGATTACAGCATCGGAAAGGTATTACAAAAAACCAACACACGTTTACTACAGCATCGGAAAGATATCACCAAAAACCAACATAGCAAAAAAAAATTTTTTTGGCAAGAATGGCCAATAAAATTTTTCGAGTCGCGGCGATTCTACCGGGTCGGTGGTTGGAGAGGAAACAAACAATATTTTATTTTTGGCCCAAGATAGTCGAAGAGATTTAAAACAGACATTCGCAGCTGTGTGTCATCATACTACATTGCCAGTTACATATGTATAAAAGGCCCTGACATGAGAAAGTGTAAAACATGCAAACGATAAATCTAGGGACTTTATTAATGTACAAACCAACAAATACAAAACACATATATCTTATGCATGTACCTGAAATTTATGAGCGGCTGCCCTGAATTTAGGGAATTTCAAATATAAAATCAAACATTTCTGAGAGTACTGCATGGCAACTATGCAAATACATTGTCCCCTACGTATACTAGTTAAGAATTTATTGTTCTGAAACAAAATTCTGACTTGACCTATAACTTGTCATGGTGTAAACTATATATCAAATATTAAGTTCATATACTCCAGCATGGCGAAGATAAATGTGGAAAAATGATTATTTAATTTTATAAGTCCAAGGACTATTACTCTGCTCACAACCATCAGAATGGAATATATATCAAACTTATTCTTTAACTTGCCATGATTAAATTATATACCAAATATTAAATCAATATTTCCAAGCATGAAGAAAAAAGTGTAGAAAACTGATTTGACTGACTGACGGAAGGACAGACAGACAGACAGGCTGAGTGCAAACCTAAGTCCCCTTCAATTTCCTTGGAAGGGAACTAATTATTCTCTTCTATACAGCAACAACAAAAAAACTAAGTAAGTTCCATGATACTGTTGACTTTGAGGATACACACAGATAATAAAGTAGGGTGGTTGATTTGATATGCTGTACTGGCATGTTTTTGTGGCCATTTCTGTTACAAATGTATTAAACGTACTCAGCTTACAGCTTTGATGACTGAATGTGTTCATCTTATAATGTTCATTGCAAGAGTTGCCTGTACTTGACATATTGTCCTTTGTTGTTGTGATGTACAAGTACCCGACCATGTCCACTAGCATTTTTGTCCATCTGGTGAGTTGGGCCTTTTTCAACTGATTTTTATATTTTGTTCTTATGTTGTACTGGTATACCACTAACTGTCCTAGGTTAGGGGGGATCCCGCTTACAAGTTTAACCCCGCCACATTATGTATGAATGTGCCTGTCCCAAGTCAGGAGTAGTTCAGTGGTTGTCGTTTGTTTATGTGTTACATATTTTTTTTTCTTTTCTTTTTTGTAAGTTTTACTAATTAGGCCGTTAGCTTTCTCTTTGAAATGTTTAACATTGTCATTTCGGGGCCTTTTATGGCCGACCATGCTGAATGGGCTTTGCTCATTGTTGAAGGCTGTGCACTGACCTATTGTTGTTAATTTCTGTGTCATGTTGGTCTCTTGTGAAGAATTGTCTCATTGGGAATCATACCACATCTTCTTTTTATATATATTGTTACGCCATCTATCTTTTTTTATATTGTTAAAGACTGAATGTTGACTTTTTAATGCAGACTTGAGAGTAAAGCTAAAACCAATCAATTTGTGATATTCTTTATGCTGAATTTCTGTTTCATTCATATACATATCACATCAACTGTTTTATGTTTAAACATAACAAATTATAATACGAGATTAAAAAATGAGACAATGTTTAAGTGTGAAATAGATTTTCTATTGTGCAAATTTTGAACATTGACAGCTTTCTATGCACTTCTTATACGTTCTATTATGTTTTTTTCATTTTCAGTCCCTTAATGCATCAATGATCATAAATTATAAGTTAAAACTGATCCCCATCTTAACCCTTCTTTTCTTTTAACTTGCAAAATTCTTATGTATAGTTATACTTCTACATATTTTTCTAGCTATACATGCATCTCATAATCTATAGCCGTATATATGTACATGTACATTAAAAAGCGCATTTTCAATAAAACAATCCAACAGTGTATTTAAACAAAAATTATGATTTAATTACTTAAGATACATGATATAATGTGCATGTGCTTTTTCATATATATTTATATATATATATATATTGGTGTAACAACATGAACAACAAGTTAAAATTAAAAAATAACCAACATTAAACATTAAAATTCAATTACATTTTATAAACACAGTTAAAAATAGATATCTTTAACATAAACATGATAATTGAACTGCATGTATTTACAAAATGTACAATCAGAATAAATATATATCACAGTTGTTGAAACTAAATATCACAGTTGTTGGAATTAACGGTATATCACAGTTGTTGAAAATAAGGTATATCACATGTTGAAACTTTATCACAGATGTTAATTCAATGTATACAGGATGGGTTGATAGCAATCACTCAACTAACTGTCCAGAAACTCGTATCAAAGAATGAGTAACTGAAGATTAAACAAAGGTATGTTAAGAAAGGCATTCTAGTCTGTAAAGAAATGTAGACAGTTCCCATGTATAAAGCTGTATCAGTTCTGAATCTGCCAGTAAAATAGTTGCATGTACATGTACCAACACTTTCTTTAAAATAAATGATTGGAAATAACTAAAACATTAAACAAGTTTTAAAGTGCAAGTGTAGGGAGGAAACATTTTTTTTGTGGTAATTCAAATTAAAAATATTCTATTTTCCCACTGTCCACCACTAATCACAGATCAACTAAGCCAGTTATAGCAATCCATTACTATTTTACTGGCATGAAAGAAAGACATCACTGTTCCATTTCTTCCAGTGTCGAATTTAGTGGTTCACTGAGGTTCCTGTGGTTAAAAATGGAGAAGCAGCGAAGGCAGACATTCTTCGCAAGAGCAGGTTTTGTGCAACACCTGTTGTGTACCCACTGATCACAAGCATCACACTGAAACCAGGATATGTACTTGTCCTTTCGAATAGGCTTGGGAGGTATTGCACAAAATCTCATCAGCATCATTGATGGTATCAGAGAGGGTGTCCTAAAAGTCATTGTCATTTTCAACGTCATTCCCCTCCTCCTCCCTCTCTGAAAACATGTAAGAAATTGTCCTTTGGCTGTCTTGGCTGTCATCGTCCGTCATGTCAATCACCACACGTCTTCGTCTCTGATGCCATCAAGTTTCCTGAGCTTTTCCTCAAACTCCCTTTCCACGTGAGTCTCAAATTTAGCCAAGCGCTCCGCATCGATATGGGACTTGGCCTCCTCAAAAAGCTTGATAATGTCTTTTTTCTTGCAACAAGAATCTAGCTACATTGCCTTTTAAGTAAGACCAAACCATATCGATGGGATTGAGCTCACAATGATAAGGAGGTGTGAGTAAAATATCATGGCCATTAGCTGATGAAAGATCATCTATTATATACCTAGGTTTTTTGTTTTTTTTTTGCTTCACTAAATCAAGCAGCTCGGCCTTTTTCATTTTCTTATCATACTGTACAATGCTCTTCTCCAGTCATGCCGAGATCTCTGACTTGTTGCTGCTAGTGTTTGGTACCCTTGAGTCAGTATCTAAGTGGCTGTGATACGGAGAATTGTCCATTATGATTACAGACCGAGGAGGCAGTTTAGGGAGAAGTGTTTCTCTGAACCACTCTGTAAAGTGCTCCTTATTCATCTCGTCATGATAATCAGAGCTGTTGGTTTCCGACTCAAATGTAAGACGACATCCGGGGATTAGGCCTTGTTGAAAGGAGCCAACATCTAAGATTATCAATCTAGTACCCTTGCCAGAAGGTACTTTCCGATGGGTACCTTTACAGTGGGTCTCAAAGACAGACATGGACGTGCTGGGAACATCCAGCCAGTCACCCTTTACTACATGATTAGTGTTCAGCCAAGTCTCATCTAGATATACAATATGACGACCCTTCTGCCTAAACTTACGTATCTTACGAAGATATGCCATTCTAAAAAAAACGATGTCCTCCCTCTCCGACACAAATCTTCGGCTTGACGTATTCATGTAGAACCTAAAAAAAATAATCATATAAATAGAAACATTCACAATTCCATAACACTTAAGGGTTACACTTAAACATACATGTAACATGGGGCGCAGAGAACATACTTTTAAATCCCAATTACAGATGGGCGTCAATAACATTCTATATTTGTCAGTTTAAGAGGTTACCACATTTTAATAGAGACTTCTGCAGGTTTATGTTTAAATGGAACATATTACAAAAGTGAGTGATGCATTAGATTTTATTTCAATATGTTTAATAACTTGTAGCTATAAATTGTAATTGTGGTTTATTTGTTTTCAGACAATTTTGCTGATGACTACACAGCAATATTTCCAAGATGTATAGATGTCTTTCAGTACTGAAATGTGTATTTAATGCAGGTAAATATTTCATTACTCCAAGTTATATAAGTGTTTCATATTTTGGAATCACTGATTTTTATGTTGTTTTTGTTGTATTTAGACACCTCTAACAAGAAATTTGTTTACATGCACATGTACAAAAATATAGGTTTTTATGCAACACAACCATAGGTTTGAATTAGGCTGTCAGTTTTCACGTTTGAATTGTTTTACAACAATTGTGATTCGGGAGCCTTTTATAGCTGAGTATGGGCTTTGCTCATTGATGAAGACCTATACTTGTTAATTTTCGTGTCATTCTGGTCTTTTGTGGAGAGTTGTCTCATTGGCAATCATACCACATCTTCCTTTTTATATTTGAAAGTTGTTTTTCAATTTAGACTTGTGTGTATATATAATTGATAATTAAGCATGTAAAAAGAGATGATTTAAGATACATGTTCTACAAAATAATAGATTAAGTCCAAACATAATGAATGAAATTAATTACCGAAACCCCAGTAAACGCACTGTTCCGGACACTGTTGAAATGGAAACGTCAATGTCTTTCTTTTTCAGAGCTTGCTGCAGACTTGGCATGGTCACTGACTGGGATTTCTTGTGCAGATCATAGATGTTCCGTCTCACCACACCTTTGTCGAAATCATTCAACTTCCGGTTCTTCTCGACAGTTTTCTGGACAGCAGCCTTATGAACTGCCTTCACCACATCCTGCACAGCATCATCGCTGGCATCTGTATGGACGTATCTTCTAATTGTAGTGGGTTTAATCCCTGAAATTTCAATTGTTTATGTATTTCAGCATATAACATAAAAATGATAGAAAAAACTTGTATATAATTGTATAGAGTGTATTCAAGGTGATTGGGGACATTTATTTATCTTCTTGTTTGCATAATCATAACACATTGTTGTTCGACTTGCATAGCTTGACAACATATTTCAAGTTTTCTTATCCCCACTTAAAAAAATTATACATTTGACCCAATAACATTTTCTGAAATTTATCATTTTAATATACACGTAATTCATTTAAAATTACTATATTCGGTGTATGTCATGTATGTGGAAGGATAGGAACTGAATTTATTTCCAATGGTACACCTGACCCTTGCATCATTTTCATGTTTAATTGTTGATGTGTATTTACAGTGAGCTGTAATACCTGTAAATGTTGCTGTTGATGTCTTGACCTCAACTGGCTCAAGATCCCAATGATTCAGGTCTCAAACAAAGTTTGTCTGCTTTGAAATCATAATTGTTGATTTTTTTTATGCAAATAATTTTATTTCTTAATAAGATTTTTTTTTAAGTTAATTTTACCTGTTGCCTTCACTAATCTTTTAATTGGATTCTGTATTGCCCATGGCTTATTTTTCTCCTTTTCTGTTTAAAAAAACTGGAAAATGTTCCTTAATAGTTCTTTTGTCTGAAAACAAAACAAAAAACATGTACATATGACCAAAGCGGGGTAATCCATAGTAAGGATGGGATGTGATTTTTCTACTTAAGATTCTTGTTAGTTCCAATTTTCAAAATAAAAGTTTACATTATATATCTATGTATATAAATTTTGTTATTGTGTAATGATTTTTCTGTAAATGTTTCCTTTCATTAACCAATTTTTAAGTTTTTTAGCTCACCTGGCCCAAAGGGCCATATGAGCTTTTCTCATCACTTGGCGTCCGGCGTCCGGCGTCGTCCGTCGTCGTCGTCCGTCGACGTCCTGCGTTAACTTTAACAAAAATCTTCTCCTCTGAAACTGCTGGGCCAAATTTAACCAAACTTAGCCACAATCATCATTGGGGTATCTAGTTTAAAAAAATATGTCCGGTGATCCAGCCAACCAACCAAGATGGCCGCCATGTCTAAAAATAGAACATAGGAGTAAAATGCAGTTTTTGGCTTATAACTCAAAAACCAAAGCATTTAGAGCAAATCTGACAGAGATACAATTGTTCATCAGGTCAAGATCTTGCTGCCCTGAAATTTTCAGATGAATCGGACATTCCGTTGTTGGGTTGCTGCCCCTGAAATGGTAATTTTAAGGACATTTTACTGTTTTTGGTTATTATCTTGAATATTATTATAGATAGAGATAAACTGTAAACAGCAATAATGTTCAGCAAAGTAAGATCTACAAATAAGTCAACCAGACCAAAATGGTAAGTTGACCACTTTTAAATTAGGAATTATTGTCCTTTATAGTCAATTTTTAATCATTTTTCGTAAATCTTTAGAAAAATCTTCTCCTCTGAAACTAATGGGCCAAATTTAACCAAACTTGGCCATAATCATCATTGGGGTATCTAGTTAAAAAAAAATGTGTCCGATGATCCGGCAAACCAACCAAGATGGCCGCCATGGGTAAAAATAGAACATAGGGGTAAAATGCAGTTTTTGGCTTATAACTCAAAAACCAAAGTATTTAGAGCAAATCTGACAAGGAGTACAATTGTTCATCAGGTCAAGATCTTTCTGCCCTGAAATTTTCAGATGATTCGGACATTCCGTTGTTGGGCTGCTGCCCCTGAAATGGTAATTTTTAGGAAATTTTGCTGTTTTTGGTTATTATCTTGAATATTATTATAGATAGAGATAAACTGTAAACAGCAATAATGTTCAGCAAAGTAAGATCTACAAATAAGTCAACATGATCAAAATGGTCAGTTGACACCTTTATGAGTTATTGTCCTTTATAGTCAATTTTTAACCATTTTTCGTAAATCTTAGTAATCTTTAACAAAAATCTTCTCCTCTGAAACTGCTGGGCCAAATTTAACCAAACTTAGCCACAATCAGCATTGGGGTATCTAGTTTGAAAAAAAATATGTCCGGTGACCCAGCCAATCAACCAAGATGGCCGCCATGTCTAAAAATAGAACATAGGAGTAAAATGCAGTTTTTGGCTTATAACTCAAAAACCAAAGCATTTAGAGCAAATCTGACATGAAATACAATTGTTCATCAGGTCAAGATCTTTCTGCCCTGAAATTTTCAGATGAATCGGACATTCCGTTGTTGGGTTGCTGCCCCTGAAATGGTAATTTTAAGGACATTTTACTGTTTTTGGTTATTATCTTGAATATTATTATAGATAGAGATGAACTGTAAACAGCAATAATGTTCAGCAAAGTAAGATCTACAAATAAGTCAACAAGACCAAAATGGTAAGTTGACCACTTTTAAATTAGGAATTATTGTCCTTTATAGTCAATTTTTAATCATTTTTCGTAAATCTTTAGAAAAATCTTCTCCTCTGAAACTAATGGGCCAAATTTAACCAAACTTGGCCATAATCATCATTGGGGTATCTAGTTAAAAAAAAATGTGTCCGATGATCCGGCAAACCAACCAAGATGGCCGCCATGGGTAAAAATAGAACATAGGGGTAAAATGCAGTTTTTGGCTTATAACTCAAAAACCAAAGTATTTAGAGCAAATCTGACAAGGAGTACAATTGTTCATCAGGTCAAGATCTTTCTGCCCTGAAATTTTCAGATGATTCGGACATTCCGTTGTTGGGCTGCTGCCCCTGAAATGGTAATTTTTAGGAAATTTTGCTGTTTTTGGTTATTATCTTGAATATTATTATAGATAGAGATAAACTGTAAACAGCAATAATGTTCAGCAAAGTAAGATCTACAAATAAGTCAACATGATCAAAATGGTCAGTTGACACCTTTATGAGTTATTGTCCTTTATAGTCAATTTTTAACCATTTTTCGTAAATCTTAGTAATCTTTAACAAAAATCTTCTCCTCTGAAACTGCTGGGCCAAATTTAACCAAACTTAGCCACAATCATCATTGGGGTATCTAGTTTGAAAAAAAATATGTCCGGTGACCCAGCCAATCAACCAAGATGGCCGCCATGTCTAAAAATAGAACATAGGAGTAAAATGCAGTTTTTGGCTTATAACTCAAAAACCAAAGCATTTAGAGCAAATCTGACATGAAATACAATTGTTCATCAGGTCAAGATCTTTCTGCCCTGAAATTTTCAGATGAATCGGACATTCCGTTGTTGGGTTGCTGCCCCTGAAATGGTAATTTTAAGGACATTTTACTGTTTTTGGTTATTATCTTGAATATTATTATAGATAGAGATGAACTGTAAACAGCAATAATGTTCAGCAAAGTAAGATCTACAAATAAGTCAACAAGACCAAAATGGTAAGTTGACCACTTTTAAATTAGGAATTATTGTCCTTTATAGTCAATTTTTAATCATTTTTCGTAAATCTTTAGAAAAATCTTCTCCTCTGAAACTAATGGGCCAAATTTAACCAAACTTGGCCATAATCATCATTGGGGTATCTAGTTAAAAAAAAATGTGTCCGATGATCCGGCAAACCAACCAAGATGGCCGCCATGGGTAAAAATAGAACATAGGGGTAAAATGCAGTTTTTGGCTTATAACTCAAAAACCAAAGTATTTAGAGCAAATCTGACAAGGAGTACAATTGTTCATCAGGTCAAGATCTTTCTGCCCTGAAATTTTCAGATGATTCGGACATTCCGTTGTTGGGCTGCTGCCCCTGAAATGGTAATTTTTAGGAAATTTTGCTGTTTTTGGTTATTATCTTGAATATTATTATAGATAGAGATAAACTGTAAACAGCAATAATGTTCAGCAAAGTAAGATCTACAAATAAGTCAACATGATCAAAATGGTCAGTTGACACCTTTATGAGTTATTGTCCTTTATAGTCAATTTTTAACCATTTTTCGTAAATCTTAGTAATCTTTAACAAAAATCTTCTCCTCTGAAACTGCTGGGCCAAATTTAACCAAACTTAGCCACAATCATCATTGGGGTATCTAGTTTGAAAAAAAATATGTCCGGTGACCCAGCCAATCAACCAAGATGGCCGCCATGTCTAAAAATAGAACATAGGAGTAAAATGCAGTTTTTGGCTTATAACTCAAAAACCAAAGCATTTAGAGCAAATCTGACATGAAATACAATTGTTCATCAGGTCAAGATCTTTCTGCCCTGAAATTTTCAGATGAATCGGACATTCCGTTGTTGGGTTGCTGCCCCTGAAATGGTAATTTTAAGGACATTTTACTGTTTTTGGTTATTATCTTGAATATTATTATAGATAGAGATGAACTGTAAACAGCAATAATGTTCAGCAAAGTAAGATCTACAAATAAGTCAACAAGACCAAAATGGTAAGTTGACCACTTTTAAATTAGGAATTATTGTCCTTTATAGTCAATTTTTAATCATTTTTCGTAAATCTTTAGAAAAATCTTCTCCTCTGAAACTAATGGGCCAAATTTAACCAAACTTGGCCATAATCATCATTGGGGTATCTAGTTAAAAAAAAATGTGTCCGATGATCCGGCAAACCAACCAAGATGGCCGCCATGGGTAAAAATAGAACATAGGGGTAAAATGCAGTTTTTGGCTTATAACTCAAAAACCAAAGTATTTAGAGCAAATCTGACAAGGAGTACAATTGTTCATCAGGTCAAGATCTTTCTGCCCTGAAATTTTCAGATGATTCGGACATTCCGTTGTTGGGCTGCTGCCCCTGAAATGGTAATTTTTAGGAAATTTTGCTGTTTTTGGTTATTATCTTGAATATTATTATAGATAGAGATAAACTGTAAACAGCAATAATGTTCAGCAAAGTAAGATCTACAAATAAGTCAACATGATCAAAATGGTCAGTTGACACCTTTATGAGTTATTGTCCTTTATAGTCAATTTTTAACCATTTTTCGTAAATCTTAGTAATCTTTAACAAAAATCTTCTCCTCTGAAACTGCTGGGCCAAATTTAACCAAACTTAGCCACAATCATCATTGGGGTATCTAGTTTGAAAAAAAATATGTCCGGTGACCCAGCCAATCAACCAAGATGGCCGCCATGTCTAAAAATAGAACATAGGAGTAAAATGCAGTTTTTGGCTTATAACTCAAAAACCAAAGCATTTAGAGCAAATCTGACATGAAATACAATTGTTCATCAGGTCAAGATCTTTCTGCCCTGAAATTTTCAGATGAATCGGACATTCCGTTGTTGGGTTGCTGCCCCTGAAATGGTAATTTTAAGGACATTTTACTGTTTTTGGTTATTATCTTGAATATTATTATAGATAGAGATGAACTGTAAACAGCAATAATGTTCAGCAAAGTAAGATCTACAAATAAGTCAACAAGACCAAAATGGTAAGTTGACCACTTTTAAATTAGGAATTATTGTCCTTTATAGTCAATTTTTAATCATTTTTCGTAAATCTTTAGAAAAATCTTCTCCTCTGAAACTAATGGGCCAAATTTAACCAAACTTGGCCATAATCATCATTGGGGTATCTAGTTAAAAAAAAATGTGTCCGATGATCCGGCAAACCAACCAAGATGGCCGCCATGGGTAAAAATAGAACATAGGGGTAAAATGCAGTTTTTGGCTTATAACTCAAAAACCAAAGTATTTAGAGCAAATCTGACAAGGAGTACAATTGTTCATCAGGTCAAGATCTTTCTGCCCTGAAATTTTCAGATGATTCGGACATTCCGTTGTTGGGCTGCTGCCCCTGAAATGGTAATTTTTAGGAAATTTTGCTGTTTTTGGTTATTATCTTGAATATTATTATAGATAGAGATAAACTGTAAACAGCAATAATGTTCAGCAAAGTAAGATCTACAAATAAGTCAACATGATCAAAATGGTCAGTTGACACCTTTATGAGTTATTGTCCTTTATAGTCAATTTTTAACCATTTTTCGTAAATCTTAGTAATCTTTAACAAAAATCTTCTCCTCTGAAACTGCTGGGCCAAATTTAACCAAACTTAGCCACAATCATCATTGGGGTATCTAGTTTGAAAAAAAATATGTCCGGTGACCCAGCCAATCAACCAAGATGGCCGCCATGTCTAAAAATAGAACATAGGAGTAAAATGCAGTTTTTGGCTTATAACTCAAAAACCAAAGCATTTAGAGCAAATCTGACATGAAATACAATTGTTCATCAGGTCAAGATCTTTCTGCCCTGAAATTTTCAGATGAATCGGACATTCCGTTGTTGGGTTGCTGCCCCTGAAATGGTAATTTTAAGGACATTTTACTGTTTTTGGTTATTATCTTGAATATTATTATAGATAGAGATGAACTGTAAACAGCAATAATGTTCAGCAAAGTAAGATCTACAAATAAGTCAACAAGACCAAAATGGTAAGTTGACCACTTTAGGAGTTATTGCCCTTTATAGTCAATTTTTAATCATTTTTCGTAAATCTTAGTAATCTTTTAGAAAAATCTTCTCCTCTGAAACTAATGGGCCAAATTTAACCAAACTTGGCCATAATCATCAATGGGGTATCTAGTTAAAAAAAAATGTGTCCGATGATCCGGCAAACTAACCAAGATGGCCGCAATGGCTAAAAATAGAACATGGGGGTAAAATGCAGTTTTTGGCTTATAACTCAAAAACCAAAGTATTTAGAGCAAATCTGACAAGAGGTACAATTGTTCATCAGGTCAAGATCTTTGTGCCCTGAATTTTTCAGATGATTCGGACATTCCGTTGTTTGGTTGCTGCCCCTGAAATGGTATTTTTTAGGAAATTTTGCTGTTTTTGGTTATTATCTTGAATATTATTATAGATAGAGATAAACTGTAAACAGCAATAATGTTCAGCAAAGTAAGATCTACAAATAAGTCAACAAGACCAAAATGGTAAGTTGACCACTTTAGGAGTTATTGCCCTTTATAGTCAATTTTTAATCATTTTTCGTAAATCTTAGTAATCTTTTAGAAAAATCTTCTCCTCTGAAACTAATGGGCCAAATTTAACCAAACTTGGCCATAATCATCATTGAGGTATCTAGTTAAAAAAATGTGTCCGGTAAGTCGGCCAACAAACTAAGATGGTCGCCATGGCTAAAAATAGAACATGGGGGTAAAATGCAGTTTTTGGCTTATAACTCAAAAACCAAAGCATTTAGAGCAAATCTGAGGAGATAAAATTGTTCATCAGGTCAAGATCTTTCTGCCCTGAAATTTTCAGATGAATCGGACATTCCGTTGTTGGGTTGCTGCCCCTGAAATGGTAATTTTAGGGAAATTTTACTGTTTTTGGTTATTATCTTGAATATTATTATAGATAGAGATAAACTGTAAACAGCAATAATGTTCAGCAAAGTAAGATCTACAAATAAGTCAACATGACCAAAATGGTCAGTTGACACCTTTCGGAGTTATTGCCCTTTATAGTCAATTTTTTAACCATTTTTCGTAAATCTTAGTAATCTTTTAGAAAAATCTTCTCCTCTGAAACTACTGGGCCAAATTTAACCAAACTTGGCCATAATCATCATTGGGGTAACTAGTTATAAAAATGTTTCCGGTAACTCAGCCAACAAACTAAGATGGCCGCAATGGCTAAAAATAGAACATGGGGGTAAAATGCAGTTTTTGGCTTATAACTCAAAAACCAAAGCATTAAGAACAAATTTGACAGGAAGTAAAATTGTTGATCAGGTCACGATCTATCTGCCATGGAATTTTCAGATGAATTGGATAATCGGTTGTTAGGTTGCTGCCCCTGAATTGGTAATTTTGAGGAAATTTTGCTGTTTTTTGTTATTATCTTGAATATTATTATAGATAGAGATAAACTGTAAACAGCAATAATGTACAGCAAAGTAAGAACTAAAAAAAGTCAGTAAGACCAGAATAGTCAATTGACCCCCTAAGGAGTTATTGCCCTTCGTAGTCAATTTTCAATAATTTTCTTAAAATTTGAAGATTATCAATAACATTTTCCACAGAAAGTACTGTTATAGAGAGAAATAATTGTAAGCAGCAAAAATGTTTAGTAAAGTAAGATCTACAAACATATCACCATCACCAAAACACAATTTTGTCATGAATCCATCTGTGTCCATTGTTTAATATTCACATAGACCAAGGTGAGCTACACAGGCTCTTTAGAGCCTCTAGTTTTATAACTGCAAGACACTGACATGTTGTATGGCTTTCTTAATCAACAGTTATCATTTATACATTATTGTTGCATAGTAGTACATGTAGTATATAGAAGTTTTTGTTTGAATGTAGCTGTGAAATTGATTTAAGGTACTACATTTGTAGAAAAAAAAGTAACTAATTTGAAAAATTTCTAATTTGTTTTAAGCACTTCTTGATGATATTTATATTTTTCTTTTGTAATTTTGTGAGTTTATTAATAATTGTATTGTTCTGGTAGCTGTTAATACTTTCATTACCATCAGTCATATTCGACAGTCAGGATAATAACTTATATTTCAATTAAAGAAATGGTTGTAGGTGGGAACTTAGAGCTTGAAACTCCCCTAAAACACTTGAATATATATAAAGGAGAATAAATGTTGTTTTGTTTTGTTTTTTCTTGAGAGAAGTATTAAATTTCCGACTTTTGTTGCAGAAGCTCGACACAGGGATAGTTACATGGGGTGGTACTAGTTAATTTCTTAAAAGCTTTATATTTAAGAAGGTAGAATCCCTGGATCTGTCATACTTTGTATATAGATGTCTTATGTTATTGAGTTTTAATATGTCACATGTCCATTGACCTTGACCTCATTTTAATGGTTCAGTGACTGATCGACCACTTGAAAAAATATAGTATTCTTAGTTTCTGTCTTAATATGAGTAACATGATAACTTTGTTTGGTATGTAATTATACCTTATATAACAATGTTAGATTTTGATTGGTTGATAGCCAGTATATTTTTCTCATATTCTTATATTTGTTCTTCATTTCAAACGAATTTGCCTGTTTTTCACCACTGCCGGTGATTTTGCCTCACATAACCATGGTATTTACCATTTTCGATATTCCTCTTTTACCCTCGCGAGCGTCTTCCCACCAAAATTATTAAGAACCTTTTTAACTTTATCACGTTTATTTAAAGACAACATGGTTAAGCACTATTAATGGAGTTAAACAGAATACTTTAACAACAAAAATGTCAGATATAAAGTGGAAAAAAAGACTACACAAATGAATGATTTAATGATGGAATAACAATGACGTTTAACATACATGTAGATGCCATGGCAAGAAGACAGCACTTAGTAACTTGTATATATGTATAATTCACGTATTACTACGATTTCCCTTCTCTGTACAGACAGTTTCAATCAAAATTTATTCAGTGTAATTAAACAGATATAAAATGTTATTGGGGGATATTTGATATCTGTTCAAAAGTACAGGCTTTGGACTTTCATAAATATTTGAAAATTACAGTGATGCAGACTTTTTTCTAAACGCTTTCAGATATGATGCTGATTTTTGTGAGTTTACCATGACGAGTTGCACATCAAGTTTAGGTTTAGTTTGACTCCCCTGATTTTTGCCAAAGTTAAGGGTTAATGACTTCGAAAATTGTTGAATATCACACTTATGCAGACTTTTTTCTTTACGCCTTCAGATTTTGAGCTGATTTTTGATATGTGAGAATATAATGTTTGTGTCTACATGTGTTATTGAAATTGCAGATTTTTTTTCAATTTTTTGAGACGGGGCCATTCGTGTCGTTTTAACAAATCGAGAGATCTAGAGATTTATTTTTATTTGTATCCATCTAATGATTTCAGCCTCTTTTTTCATGATTTAACAGTTTGGTTTATATTGTACTGTTACACCACTGTCCAATATCAGTGGAGGGTTGGGACCATACTTTAGTACAAGTTTAACAGTGCCACATACTGTATGTATGTGCCTGTTATTCAGTGGTTGTTGTTTGTTGCTGTGTAAAGTATTCGTTTTTTTTTCATTGCTTTGTTTCTAAATTGATTAGCATTAAGTTTTCTGGTTTGAATTATTTTACAATTGTCATTTCAGGAACATTTATGTTTGACTAGGGGGTATTGGCTTGGCTCATTGTTGAAGGCAGAACAGTGGCATATAGTTGTTAATTTTATATAGTATAACAGATTACTATAATCATGATAATTTAAATTTAATTGACTTTTTTTAAGGTGACCATGAAGCAAGACATATTAAAATTAGAGGCCAGTTTCAAAAAAATACTATATGAAGTTGAATATTAAAATTAAAAAGGTGTGTTATGTTTATATCTTACAAATGTATTCTGATTACAAATTTGATGATGAAAAAAAATTGTGGTCAAGCAGAGAAAAAAATTCGGAATCCAGAATGAGATCTCCCAATACCTATAGTTTTCAATTCAGAAAAAAAAATGATAAAAATAATTTGATTGTCACTAAAAAGAATGTTTCTGAAAAGAAATTCTAACTAAGACAAAAAACTAACGTTTGAATTGTTTTACACTGTCTTTTTATAGCTGACTATGCGGTATGTGGTTTGCTCATTCTTGAAGCCGTACGGTGACCTATAGTTGTTAATGTCTGTGACATTTTGCTCTCTTGTAGACAGTTGTCACATTGGCAATCATACCACATCTTCTTTTTTATATATCCCTACTCAGTGTAACAAGAAAAAGTAGCCGTTGTGCTTGGTGGCATTGGGATGTTTTTAGCTCTTTAATTGGGTTGTTGTCTCTTTCAGTTTCACACATTCTCTGTATCATTCCCAATTTCATGAAAATTTACTGTTGTGTCATTGATGTTAATGATCTGCGAAGTATGATTTCTCAAGAGGTTGTGGGTTTGTTCTCATTTTGATTTTTACTGCATACTTGAAAAATTGATTTTGCAGCTTATAAATTTGATTACATTTTGTCGAACAGCATTAATTTGGACTAATGATTAGGGTTCAAGACTGGACATTGCATCAGATAAACGTATGTGTATTGACGGGTTTATCTACAACTGACCTAGAAAACATGGGCGCATCCATTAACCTCTCACGTGACCGGTCAGCCATTACAACCTTGAAAAATAAAGCACGTGCATTGATCAAAACATTATCGATTTTCTGTTTACATTTGTGTTTCTTTCATTTAATAATTTATTTTACTATGGATAGCGCCGAAAGTTATAAAAAAAGGTGAAGGCAATTCTTCTGCAGTTAATAGTTATACAAATAATAGTAGAAAACTCCAGATGTGGAAAAAATCAATGTGTGAATTACACAACGAGTTGCACAATGACTGTCATTGTTTGATCCCATACAAATTTCATTTGATTCCTTCTGACGAATTAACAAAACTCGAGTGGATAAAAACAATCAATTAACAGAAAAACTTTGCCAAAACATGTTGATGTATGTTCCGAACATTTTCTTGATGGTGCGCCGTCAAAAAGAAATCCGTTTCCAAAATTAAAACTTGGTTATGACAGTAAAGTTACACCCGGCAGACGCAAGTTAGCACGTCGTGAAACGGCTGTGAAAAAGCTAAAATTAAGTTATGAGAATGATTCTGGTGACGATAATGTGTCGGACTCTACTGGTTTTGAAGCTCTAGACATTTCTGTAAATAAT
The DNA here is from genome assembly GCF_965363235.1 of Mytilus galloprovincialis. Lineage (NCBI taxonomy): Eukaryota > Metazoa > Mollusca > Bivalvia > Mytilida > Mytilidae > Mytilus > Mytilus galloprovincialis. The sequence goes on along the minus strand of NC_134851.1, from coordinate 72,141,496 downwards.
GACAATGAAACGTATCCCGAGGCTACATGTAGTTTTAATGTAGCTTATCCTGAAACTGTAACTGAAGCTACCCAGTATGATGAGACTGACTTTCTTATTCATGACGACCATCCCTATGCTAAAAAATGGTCAGACATGCAGACAACATCAACTCAGACAAAACTTTTATTGACCGAGGAGAAAGGTGTTCAGAGTAAAATAGAAGGGGGGACCATGCCAGCAAATACAAACATTGTGACTGACAGTGATGCCTTATTATATACTGGTGTAACCGAGCTTTTTTTTACTTTAGTGGAATAACTACGTGCAGACAATCAATTCAATTTTCAACTAGATATTGCAGATCAGCTTTTGCTTGTACTGATGAGGTTTAAACTTCATTTGATATTTGATGATTTAGGACGTCGCTTTGGTATTTCAAAAAGTTTGGCATGTAAATTATTTAATTCTTGGATGCCAATTCCTGCTGAACAACTTAAAGGCTTGGTTGTTTGGCTTCCAAGAGAAACAATTCGAGCTTGTATTCCCGAATCATTCGGGAAAATTATCCTCGTACAACTGTGATTGTGCTGAGACATTTATACAGAGACCAACAAATCTTAAGAGTAGGTCAGAGACTTATAGTAACTACAAGTCACATAATACTGCAAAATATCTTGTTGGCATTGCACCTCATGGACATATAATGTTTATATCTCGGGCTTTTGGAGGTAGGGCAAGTGATAAATTCATAGTAGAAAAACGTGGGTTGTGTCAGTATCTTTTGCCAGGAGACGAGGTGATGGCAGATAGGGGTTTCACAATTGATGATTTACTTTTCCCACTCAGAGTCAAACGGAATATTCCAGCCTTTACAAAATGTAAACCACAACTTAGTAATGAAGTAATTAAAGTTTTTAAAATTCTAAGTAGTACTGTTCCAGTGTCCTCCTTGAAAAACTTTGATGACATTCATCTTGTATGTTCAGCCCTTGTACACTTAAGATCAGACTTAATAAGAGAACCTGATGAATTTGCTGAAATTTAAGTTCTTTATTCAGATAGTTTATTTTGACTTGGTCTCATGTGTACAATTCTGTTATTAACCTAACACCTTATAGTTCAATTGATATTTGCCACTGGACATTAAAAAACAATCAATCATCATTATGTGTCATACCAGTCCGATACATGTATACATTTATAAATACAAATGTAGGCATAATATTTACTAAACTAAATAGCTATATATATATAGTGCATGAATGAGTTTCTATTTCAATAAATATACCTATGTTAGTTGTATAATGCAGGACAATTCATCAGTGAATGCAACATGTAGCTTTAAGTAAAATTATTTTTCAAATATGCTTTTCTGGGGGAGGCGGGCTCATTATTGAAGACTGTTTACTTAGGTTACATACATTTGTACATGTATATTTGTTAAAATTGTTGTTTTGCTTTTTTGTTGATACTTATAATTGAAGTTGTCTTATTGGCAATCACACCACACCTGTACATAAGGGGGGCTCATTGTTGAAGACTGGTGACATACATTTGTACATGTATATTAGTTAACATTGTTGTTTTGCTTATTTTGTTGATACTTATTGAAGTTGTCTTATTGGCAACCACACCTGTACATATACATGCACTACAACTGATTACAGTAAAAAAAAATTAAAAATAAAACATAATTTTATTCTTCTTTACATTTGTTTGTCACTGTTTAATGATTCAAATGTACATACATAAATCTGTTCTTATTGACTCCAAAATGTATCCAAAATTATTCCGTTTTATGTTTATATTTGTCAAATTTTAAAAAAGGAAGTGTCACTACTTAAAATGAACATGTGAAAGGTTTAACCTAAGTTAAATTAAACGAAAGAATAGAAATAATTTAATCAGCTTGTGCAATTTTAATTACTTCATAAAATTTCTAAATATTCTACTTAGTACAAGACGATCGTTGTCAATCTCATCGACTATTCTGTTCAGCATTTTATTAGAATAGAACGTCCCTAATCTGCGAACTAGTTGCTGAATATAATCTTCATCAAAAGCTCTATCTATAAGAATGTTATCATCTTGACTTCTCCAAATACAAATTTTAGCTTTATGTAACCCGGTACAAAACATTGTTAATTATATTTGCATAAAGTAGGCTCTCTTTTTTCTTCAATACATAAATCCCCTCACTATTTTTTTCTACATCATATTTTGTATTGGCAATTAGTTCGTCTAAACAATTCCATTTGTTGGCAATAGGAAATGGGCATTTTACTTCCAGTATAGTGTCCCCATTCATTATGCCATCCGGACTAGCTGATAGCCAATTTTCTGTCAACGACACATACATCCCGTGATCAATAACATTATGGCCCTCGGACTGTAAATATTTTTTCGCAATAGGTTCTTGCTCATTACCATATCGTGTAAACTTATTCCCTGTAAACGTAGGGTACAAATGTTCTCTGATAAATGCAGAGAAATCTGTGGTTTCCTTTATTGGAACTTTGTTAGCACTGCTAGCTGTAAGGCGTATTTTTCTGGCATCCTTCCACAACACACTTCCACTCTGTCCTTTGGTGTTCATATGTAACTCTTGGACCTTAGCAGGGGTGAGAGAAATGTACTTATTTACGAAATTAGAACACTTTCCGCATGAGTCTAAGGCTGTATGATCGCCATGATCTTCTTGAATTATATCCTTAGTGAAAGGTTTACATGTAAAACTTTAACTTGCCGTCGTTCTTTTGATGCTGAATAAAGGAAGTAGGTTAGAACTGTTAACTGCTTCCTTAAACTCTCTATCCAATGTATACATTGGTGTATCCCGATTACCTGGTATGTTATTATCTTCGTCACTGTCCATTATATCTTCCCCTGCTTTGGTTCCACATTTCTTGTTGTTCCACGATTCCATTTTGCATTTTCATCCGTGCATGCTACACCTTTCAAATTGTTTCGAACTGCATGTTCAATTTTCCACAAAACAGCCCCAACATGACTACATGTATGGCCTTGACCAGCCATACACGAACACCACTCGTTTACTATTGAACCATCTTCATTACAAAGTACAAATACCTCATCTGTTCTTGATACTGTTTGAGACAATCTTACTTATCCTTTAAACATAATTGTCTTATTATTGTTAATATAAGGCGTTGTAACACCAACGTTTCCACTTTGAAAATAGTTAAAGCTTTGAAGGCTTTTAAAGTTTTTCATTTGTTGACCGTCAACTGCTTTCGACTCCACAAGTACGTTGTAAATATCTCCGTACATCATTTTTGGCCATACACGCATGTCGTCAATCTATGTTTTGACTTTATCAACACCCGGAGGTTTCCATTCTTTTGCTACTGTTGACATTATGTTGATTTTCTTCGTTAAGATCGATTGACAATAAAGGCTTGTTTACAATTTTTTCACGGTTGTAATGGCGGCGCTGTTTACGACGACACCTAGGAGTCGTGTCTCTAACTAAGGGGGATAATCGAAAAAACCTGTCTATAAGGTAGGTTTAAAAATATCAAGTTATGATTGATAGGGGTTGACATAGCTATAGGCATAGGTAATGGAACAGAGATTCCGGACTTGAGTACTGTCCAGTGATAGGGGTCGACATAGCTATAGGCATAGGTAAAGTAACAGAGATTCCGGACTTGAGTACTGTCCAGTGATAGGGGTGGACATAGCTATAGGCATAGGTAAAGGAACAAAGATTATTTATAGGGGTGGACATAGCTATAGGCATAGGTAAAGGAACAGATATTATTTATAGGGGTGGACATAGCTATAGGCATAGGTAAAGGAACAGAGATTCCGGACTTGAGTACTGTCCAGTGATAGGGGTGGACATAGCTATAGGCATAGGCAAAGGAACAGAGATTCCGGACTTGAGTACTGTCCAGTGATAGGGGTGGACATAGCTATATGCATAAGTAAAGGAACAGAGATTCCGGACTTGAGTACTGTCCAGTGATAGGGGTGGACATAGCTATAGGCATAGGTAAAGGAACAGGGATTATTGATAGGGGTGGACATAGCTATAGGCATAGGTAAAGGAACAGAGATTATTGATAGGGGTTGACATAGCTATAGGCATAGGTAAAGGAACAGAGATTCCGGACTTGAGTACTGTCCAGTGATAGGGGTGGACATAGCTATAGGCATAGGTAAAGGAACAGAGATTATTGATAGGGGTGGACATAACTATAGGCATAGGTAAAGGAACGGAGATTCCGGACTTGAGTACTGTCCAGTGATAGGGATGGACATAGCTATAGGCATAGGTAAAGGAACAGAGATTATTGATAGGGGTGGACATAGCTATAGGCATAGGTAAAGGAACAGAGATTCCGGACTTGAGTACTGTCCATTGATAGGGGTGGACATAGCTATAGGCATAGGTAAAGGAACAGAGATTATTGATAGGGGTGGACATAGCTATAGGCATAGGTAAAGGAACAGAGATTCCGGACTTGAGTACTGTTCAGTGATAGGGGTGGACATAGCTATAGGCATAGTTAAAGGAACAGAGATTATTGATAGGGGTGGACATAGCTATAGACATAGGTAAAGGAACAGAGATTATTCATAGGGGTGAACATAGCTATAGGCATAGGTAAAGGAATAGAGATTATTGATAGAGGTGGACATAGCTATAGGCATAGATAAAGGCACAGAGATTATTGATAGGGGTGGACATAGCTATAGGCATTGGTAAAGGAACAGAGATTATTGATAGGGGTGGACATAGCTATAGACATAGGTAAAGGAACAGAGATTATTGATAGGGGTGGACATAGCTATAGGCATAGGTAAAGGAACAGATATTATTGATAGGGGTGGACATAGCTATAGACATAGGTAAAGGAACAGAGATTATTGATAGGGGTGGACATAGCTATAGGCATAAGTAAAGGAACAGAGATTCCGGACTTGAGTACTGTCCAGCACTATTTTGTCAAGTTTTGGCACAAGTTGGAGAAAAAAAAACCTGCACCATTTGTGCTACTCTACTATGCATTTCAACTCTTAGGTTCAATAGTGTATATATATGGATTGTCGACCTTAGGATACAAGCAAGGACAGCAAGTGCCTGTGCTATGAAGAGTTCCTTTCTAGATTATTCGTCTGCATTTTTTATTTGTTTTGTGTTTAAATTTCGTATTTCTTTTTATTTCTTTTGTTTACCAGTATTTACCTGAAGGTTTCTGACTACATTTTTGATTTTAGGTGGCATTTTTAGTTTGAAATAATTATGGTACGATAAATTCAGTAATATTATAAATGTTTCTTCTTTGTTTATCGTCTGCTATAAAATATTTCTCTTGACTTACCTTTAAAATGATGAAAAAATCCGAGTGGCTCCGAGAAATATGCAAATTAACTGTACGTGAAACTCCACAGAAACACTTCCGGTAATAACAATGTCGGATTCCACCATTAAAAATGAGCTTGGATAATGTGAAGGTCAGGATTATACAGTGCAAATACAATAAAAGGTAGGACAGTAGTGGATATTTGGAATTGATTTTTATTCTTCTATTTGAAAAACATCGTCTCGAGTAAATGCAACTAATATTTAAAAAAATTTCATCGAAAATCATGGTGCCAATTTTACGTGACGGCGACTATAGGCGATATTCAATCACCCCTCATAAAGGCTACCGGTTACCCCCCTTTTTTAAAAGTTATCCTACGGATCTGCATATGAATATCACGGTTCACTTGTTTGTTCTTTGTTCTATTAATATCTGTCATATTGACAATGAGACCACATCTTTTAAAATTGTTTATCATGGTCCCACAAACATGTCGAAAATGCATAAATTTCAGTTTTTTCTAATTTCTCTCATCATGCGATAGCGGAATCTTTTTGGTAACTATTTATGTGTTACGTTTAAATATGAATTGTAACACTTTATAGTGACTGAACAGGTAAAACAAATACTTCTCAAGAAACAGAAAAAGAAAACTACTTGGAACAGCACCAGGCTATGTATTGGTATTGTATGAATAAAAACTCAGCATGGACGATATGTTGTACTTCATAAACGCATTTTTTTAAAAGTCTATCGGATTTTTCATGCATTTTCTGTTCACATTTTCACAACAATCGTTCAAAACGGCTAGAATGCCTTTTTGAAAGTTTCATACAATGTCAAGTGTTTCATTCCATCAAAAATCTCGTGCGTTTCTGGGAAAAAAAATAACGCGCAATTTTGTGAATGAAAGGGGGAAGTAGATCCTTACGCGTTGCATTCGCGCATGTCATTTGCGTACTAACCCAATAATTTTTATATCAAGGCCAGTCCACTGATACTGACATTATGAGCGAGTACACATCAAAGGAAAAATATACAAATTACCGATAAATTTTTATATAAGAATTTTAATAAATTGAGCTTGGTTTGTTTCAGAAACTTTTTGGAACTGTAAATTAATCCTTCGATTTCAGCTTTATAAGGTTTACAATTGCTTTTTTTATTTGTACTTAATCAAAGCAGAGACATATATGTCTCTGATCAAAGTCCCTCGTTGTATAGGTTGGGGGAACTCAGTGGTATTAGTTGAATTTCCGTTTACCTCATTACGTATTATTGTCAGGCACACTTTTGAGAACGTCTATTGATGTCTTGTCCTTTCTCTGCATTTGAGTTTTTATTGTTTTTGTTTTCATAATTGCGTTTATTGTTGATAATCCCTTGGAATCCTTTCCATAATTAAGGTATACCCTGATACGTTTCTCATATATCATAAGACTTAGCTTTTTACAAATATAGCTCCATGTAGATAGAAAAATTGATGGTGTGTCCAAGACTACATAACGGTGGAATATTCCAGACATGTTTTGAAATAATAAACATTTCTAAAAATTAAGAAGATGAAGTATGAGCTCCAATAAGGCAACTTACAATCAGAGTCACAAAGTTTGAAAGTAAACCATTTTAGGTCAAAGTACGGTCTTCAATCACAGTAATAATGCATCTACCTCAGGCATAGATTACCTAAGCTGTATTTGGCAAAACATTTAGGAATTTTGGTCCGCAATGCTCTTTAACTTCGTACTTTATTTGGCGTTTTTAACTTTTGGGTTCAAGCGTGACTGATAAGTCTTTTGTAGACGAAACGCGCGTCTGGCGTATATACTAAATTTAGTCCTGGTATCTATGATGAGTTTATCTAAACAGGTTTCCACAATTTTACATATCTTCACTGTACTGCTAAAGAGGTACACACAATTAAAGCAACACGAATTAATATAAAAAATGTTTATGTATAACAATTTGAAAATTTACTTGATTATTTAATGTAACCATGTGAAAAATTTATAAAATCGACTGAAAGATGAATAAAAATCATGGAGACAAATTCATTTGCCAAGGACATTTTTTTCATATTTTGTAAATCAAGCTATATCAATAGTTAAAAGACCAAAATTAATAAAAATAGATAGCCCGTTATTCCTGGGATAAATTTTCAAATTTTTTACCATATGAAATTTGACTTTTTTGGTGTCCTGTCTGCACTTTATAGGAAATTTGAGAGGTCAACAATAGCATAACTATAAATACCATATTGGTTCATATTATTGAAAAACAATACTAGAATGCTTATTTAATATTCATTTGATGGATAGCAAAGGCCGATTTTATGAAACACAGCATGTTTTAAACATTTTGTCTTGATAAAAAATCTCTTTTAAGGATCAACCCTTTAAAAAGTAAATCCTTGAAATTTTTTTAATTCATTTTATAACTGGACCTTCCGTGTAACAGAATATACAGATGATCTTGTAACCTTGGTTCTTGGTGACTTTGCATGGATATATTTGAGACAGACACTAAAGTCGATATTCAGGAGTCTTTTGATACTGTAAGGACCAACATTATATTGAAAGGACCAACGTGATATTGAAAGGACCAACGTATTATTGAAAGGACCAACGTGATATTGAAAGAACCTACGTGATATTGAAAGGACCAACGTACTGCTCGCTATCGAAAGGACAAACGTGATACTGTAAGGATCAACGTAATATTGAAAGGACCAACATGATATTGAAAGGACCAACGTGCTACTATAAGGACCAAAGTGATACTGTAAGGACCAACGTGATATTGAAAGGACCAATGTGATATTGAAAGGACCAACGTGATATTGAAAGAACCAACGTGATATTGAAAGGACCAACGTGATATTGAAAGGACCAACGTGATATTGTAAGGACTAACGTGATATTGAAAAGACCAACGTGATATTTAAAGGACCAACATGATATTGAGAGACAACTACACAAGACTTACATCAATATGTATCCTCAATCATATCCACATAGGTGTATATGGCAGACCCATGCAGGAACATAATTTTACATATTCTAAACTGATTAGGTCTTTCCACTTTTCCGTGGAAAGACCTATTGATTTTATTTTTATTGTTTTTTTTTTCTTTTTCTTCCGCCAATTTTTTTTCCTTCGCTGCTTTTTTGTTTCGCAAGATGTCGCTTAGATATTTGGAATATGATATTAAACAGTGTATACGCTTTTGAAACCGACCCTGCTTAACCGAATACTTTCCAATATAAGAGTTATCTCCCCGAAAACTGTTTTTCTTTTTATCTCTAAGGCTTCGCAACCGTATAAGAAACCGACAAATTTATTTTTCCAAACTGCTCGTTATATCCTCAGGATGTTTTGTTTAATTTTAACCGAAGCCGTATAGAGATTCCATATGAGAGTTATTTACCCTTTTGTAATTGATATTTTGAAATGTATTTTTAACTGGATAACAATAAGTGATAGAGGCATATGGTCTTTAGATTTGAGGTCCTTGGTCCAAAACAATGAAAATTAGGTCAAAGTCAAAGGTCAAGGTCATGTTAAAAATTTTGATTTTGACTTGTTATCTCCTATTTTCAGAAATCATATAAGATATCGACAAAATATTTTCAAACAATTGTTAGTTGCGACATGTCGTAACATATAAATTAAGTTGTAAGGGTACGTTGACATTTGATACAAGTTTTCCCCCCTTTTATATCTAATATTAGTCTTATTGCAATATGATTTATTAACAATTTAAAGTAGAGGCTTAGAGATTTTTCAATTGAGGTCCTTGGTTGATGGCCTAGGTTGCAAGCAATGTGACCTTGAAAAAACCAACCAGAAATGACTTTTATAAACCGGATGTTGCTATTTTTTTTTACTAAATTAATGCAAAAGTATATAGAACCATATATTTTGAGAATCAGTGTCGAGTAAACTATCAAATAATACGGGAAGTAGCAACTTTTTAACCGGAAGTAAAAAAAAATCTCCCTTATTTATATCTTTTTGTATAGAAACCATATATTTATGGAACCAGACGCTGAAATTGACATTTAAAAACAAATTTTCATAATTTCATATCAAAATAGATCCTTACTGTGTCTTTAGAGTAACATTAGTAAAGAACACAACTAGAATTTCTTTGATGACAGCTGCATATTGTATGATAAACAACGTCGGAATGTTGCCTCCACGTGTAGTGAAGCAGAACCGGAAGTAATTACAAGCAACTATCTAAAAAGTCTACAATGATTTAAATGTATTATTAGATAATTGTATGTAGCAATTGCATAGCTACATCGTCTACTCTAATTCACTACTCATTCAGCTTATTAAATATGATTTTTAATGTAAACTTAGTATCGATCACTACTTAATGTTATCAATTATTATAATTTATGAATTATATTCATTTTTATGTCAATTCATGCGTCTTTTGTTTATTAATTTTATAAATTTACTGTTTGCAAAACTATAAATTATTCTAAATGATAAGGATGTTCTGGTAACTAACAGAAAACCCTGGCCGTTTTTGGCACAACTTTTTTAATCTTTTAGTCCTCTAAGTTGTTCGACTTTGTGCTTGTTTCGGCTTTCAAACTTTTGTATCTGGGCATCACTAGTAAATCTTGTGTGTATAAAATGCACTTCTGGCGTATTAAAATTTTCAACTTGTTGCCTTTTGTTGACTGTTCGTGTGTTTCTTTGTCAATTGTATTCTCCAATTTATTTATATTGTAGTCCTGTAGTGTCAAGTTGTCATCTTAATGTTATATTTCACATGGCTATAAAAGAGGAGTTTTGGCATGCCACAAAACCAGGTTCAACCCGCCATTTTTTTTCTTTAAAAATGTCCTGTACCAAGTCAGGAATTGTTATATTATAGTTCGTTTCTGTATGTGTTACATTTTAACGTTGCGTCGTTTGTTTTCTCTTAATTTTGAGTGTAAATTCACATTGCGATAAGACGTGTCACGTTACTTGTCTATCCCGAATTCATGTATTTGGTTTTGAAGTTATATTTGTTATTCTCGTGGGATTTTGTCTGTTGCTTGGTCCGTTTCTGTATGCGTTACATTGTAGTGTTGTGTCGTTGTTCTCCTCTTATATTTAATGCGTTTCCCTCAGTTTTAGTTTGTTACCCCGATTTTGTTTTTGTCCATGGATTTATGAGTTTGAACATCGGTATACTACTGTTGCCTTTATTTTGCAGATGATTCTCCAACGCAACACAATAATAAGGGAATAATATCAGATAGGATTTGATAATAAAAAAGTTTCGTTCTTTGAAGTCATTATCAAAAGTTTGAACTTCGGTTCGAAACAAACGCATAAAAAGTATGATAGTAAAAAAGACAAAACATTATGTTTTCAAGTCGGAAAACAATCTATAAAGCTTGTCAATCATAGCATACAAATACGTCGAATATGTTTAATTAGCGGATGAGCCAAGGTGGGAACCGTATTGAGAAATCAAGTGTTACATTTGATTATGTCAGTTGTAAAAAAAGACCATTACCCACATCATTTGGTTAGTTTTGTTTTAAATCTGTGATGAATGATTTCCCAGTTTTTGCGGATTGATTCTAATCATTGTCATGTCAACCAATTATATAATCTAATAGTTAATAGTTTTCAAAGGTACCAGGATTATAATTTAGTACGCCCGCGTTTCGTCTACATAAGACTCATCAGTGACGCTCATATCAAAATAGTTATAAAGCCAAACAAGTACAAAGTTGTTAACCATACGGCACTCACTATAAAAGACTATATGTGTGTTATTTGTCCACATCACTTTCAGACGTTCGATTGAGCACAATTTTCAATCTTCGTCACTGTTTTGGTGAAAGAGTTTAAAAGAAAATTCTTTATTTCTTAACTCATTTTTAAACTTATTTGCATTTTATATATCTGTCTCTATTATTGCTAAACAAAGAGAAATAACGGGGATAATATTTTACAATAGTTATATTTTAAATATTCAGAAATAATGAATCAACAAACTACATGAGATTATTTGTATGCCCATTTTAGTCGGGACACACTCGTACAGCGACGTCCGTCGGTGCTTCTGTCTGTCTTTCAACAAAACAGTCACGAATCAATATTTAGAAAAATGCGCTAAAGCGTGACGCCAACAAAACATTACACATCTAGTCTTAAATATAGTGAGTCAAATGATTTTAAGAAGAGTTTGTAGTTTCTCGTTTTTTTATAAATTTTTTTTAGACCTTTTTGTTTGGTGTGAATGGTTTAAAACTGGTTATTTTAGGTGCCCATTATATCAAGCTGTTCGATGTGAGCAAGGAATTGAAGGTCATACATTGACCTTTATTGGTTTACTTTTTACAAATTGTGACTTGGATGGATAGTTGTCTAATTGGCACTCATACCACATCGTCTTAATTCTTAATTATCTATGAGTTAGCCAGTGTCATATTTTTTGTTTACCTTTTATTTTCTATTACTCTGGTAATGACAGGGAGAGAGCAAAAACAAACTTTCCTTTCTGAAGCGGAGTCAACGTTTATTTTGAAAAAAAATTCATTCCGACGGATGGCGTATCTGAAGCCTATGTTTTTTGTTGCAGAAATATTATGAGATCTGCTTATGATGCATAAAGGAGAACTTTGTATTACCGGATAATAAATCATACATTGTTATATGTGTATAGTAATGTTGTTATTCTTAAACATTTGAATATTTGTTTTAAACGTCTCATTTGTGATGTTTTTTTTTTCAAATAGTACAGCAGCTTCGAAGTATGATATTCAATGATCTGAAAAAAGTCAACTCGTCTCAAAAATGAACGAGAAAAAACATGAACAAAATCATAACTTTTTTGAAAGGCCGGAGACATATTCTTTTACTATTTATACAAAACACGTTCCTCCTTGAAATTTTTATGAGGAAACACTGGTAGATATTTTCAATACTGGAAACGTTTTTCATTTTACGCTATATATTTTTGCTGGAATGAAATAAATTATGTCTATTAAGATCAAATCAAATCAAATTCTTCAACTAATAAATCTTCAACTGATAGATACAGATCTAGTGTTTGACTAGAAACTCGAATTTTCCTTGAAAGTTTGATGTATTTGTATATATGTACTACAAATGATATTTACCTAACATACAATAACATTTTATCAGCATTTTGTCCCTTTTCTCTTATTTTATCAATAAACCACTGTAGTTCAACAAGAGGATCCATTCCAGGCTCACTTTTATATTTCAAGAATATGTTTTTTTCTGTGATAAAATATAATGCTTAGTATAATGAACCTTGGAACATAAGAGGAATCGGAGACATTTATCATAAGGTTAGAAAATGCATGTGCAATTATTGAAAAATTATTCTAATATGTTGATGATAAAGATCAGAACAGAAATGGGGAATGTGTCAATGAGACAACAACCCGACCATAGAACAGACAACAGCAGTCATCAATAGATCTTCAAAGTAGCAATTATAGACTGTATAAGTGTTGAGATTTAACTTCTTCATTATCGAGTTATGATAAACTGAAAAAAGTTACAACCTAATTGTTTATCAAATTCTGAAGTTTGGGATTGTAGTGCACCTTAATGCTATTCTATGAAATTTAGTTTAAATTTTCATATACCTGTCAGGAGAGATAGACTCAATTGTGGGGGCATCAATATGCAGTTTTTTAGTGATGGATTTGAGAATCACATCAGTACAGGTAGCTGTAAGTAAAAGGAATGGAACCTCTGTGAAGTGGCTTCTCATTTCACCAAGTCTCTGGAACGTTGGTCTAAACTTGTCTCCCCTATAATATACACATGTAGCCCAAAGCTAGTTTGATGACTTATGTTTGAAAATGAAAACGGATCAACTCTTTTAACTTCATCACTGCTGTTATAAATAATGATAAGAAGATAAAGAAACTTTTGAAGAAAAAAGAAGTAGGAATGATAAAGGAATTGTAACCTTATTGATATTTTCCAGGGGACATAAGTGCTAAATTTAATATCATAGTCAAACTTTAATTCGATTTTTAATTTGATTTTAAATTGATTGGTCCTTAAAATAGCATCATATATACCAAGTGTCTAGCAAATGAACTTCATCTATAACAATGCCACAAAGCTGCTCCTGGTATACTGGGGACTCAATAATAATTTGGTGCCAGTATCTAAAATTCATTAGAATTTCTGGCGACAAGTAAATCAAGGAATAGAATCCTTTTTTTATGCCTGTAAATTTAAAAAAAAACATAATGTTGGACAATGTTATTAAAAAACTTGTCAGATTGCTTGAATAAAGTAATTATTTTTATTTATAAAAATATGTGTCTTTAGAAATGTTAGATTTATAAACTAGATGCAGATATTAATTGTTAATATAAATTTGACTGTTTTAAATTTAAGATGTTAAAAAGACGCAGTCTTGCATAAAAAATTGTTATTGATTACATGATGTTTTACTACACTTGCATATAAAGTCTTTTTGTCATTGAAATGTTGTTCTTTTTTCTCAATACATATCTATATTTTTATATTCCAATATTCTTAATTGTCATGAAAGAGACAGCTGATAGAAAGATGGAAAAACTATTTATATTAAATATATATCCTAACTCATCCTGTCACTCGCAAAAAAATGTTTATATACCTTCAATTTTATCATCTGTCATTTCTTCTCTTTTTGTGATACAGCAACTGGATATTCCATGTTCTTGAGTTTGTGCTCACTGGTCGAACATCAAACTCTTTAACGGTGAAAACACAAGTGCTGTACTCCTTTTCTGAGAAATTTCCTCACGGATTAGAGGGAGCAACTGAAAAATTATACTTTTTCCATATCCAGTTGGAAAAATTCCAACCGAATGTTTTCCTTGTTAAACATGACTTATCAGTTTAATTTGCCTGTCTCTCAGAGAAAATGTAAACTTATATTTCTCTTTTAATTTATCATTAAAAATGTTCTGCACATCCATTACTTTGCAAATTTATGAAATAATCAGGTTAATATAAAAAATAAATGCACATATGAACGATCAGTCCCACATCGGTAAAACGTAAACAAACCAACACGTGCTTTTCGGTCAGAGTTATCTATTCTTGAATGTTTAATAAGTCACGTGATTAAATACGAGACTAACACCGATTCAAAATGGCAGAACAAAATAGGCGGGGATATACACAAAAGGACATATGTAGATGATCGTGTCTAGAAAATGAATATTCAAACGTAATTAGGTACGTAATGTTATAGAATTATATCTAACAAAACGAAATAAACACATTTATAGGTTACAGAAAACGGATAAATAGCTAAACGAAAGGAACTAAGTGCGACCTGAACCTGGGTCGCAATTCCGAACGTTTTGAAATAGGAAAAATCCGTAGCTCTATGGTCCGCAAAATAAAAAAAATTAAAAAAAGGACCATAAGAGTTACGGTTCCGCAGCTAAGACCAATTGAAGGTCTTTCCACCAGTAAGGATCTATTTTGATATGAAAAATATTAAAATTTGGTTTTAAATATCAATTTCATCGTCAAATGACAGCTAAATATACGCTAATTCCAAAAATATAAGGTTTCTATACAAAAAGATATAACTAAGGGAGATACTGTTCTACTTCCGGTTCAAAAGATGTTACTTCCAATATTGTTTTATAGTTTACTTGACGTTGATTCCAAAAATATATGATTAAACATACTTTTACAATAATTAATAACACAAATTAGCTACTTCCGGTTCCGGTTAGCATTTTTCAAGGTCATAATGCTTGCAACTTAAGTACCAATCTTTGTAAGAATCAGGCAATTTAGGTAATAATCAAAACATGATCAGAAAAAAACCACCGAGCTAATTATGCTATTTAATACTTACCATCATCCTGAGTTAAACATTAGTAGTCTTTCGTTTGTGTGTGTCTGGTAATATCATATAACTTGGTTAGATAATTGGTTAGAGTGATAGCAAATTACAGAGTTATCTCCCCTTATTTGTTAACTCCTAGTGCATTTCAACCAAATTGTATCTTCTATTACCAGAACAGAAAACGGAAATGAATGTTATTTTTGTGCATAACTACATATTATGAACTGAAATTATTGTCAAATTGGGTGGGGTTTTTTGGTCATGTTTTCACCACTGTCTGGTTCTTAGGCAGACTGGCACTTAATGCAAAAAGTCCCATAGCTTTATCAAAATATTAATGAGGTAAAAGCAAAGGTCAAAATCTAGAACGTTCAATGAACATATGACCTTGAGCTCAATTTCAAGGTCATCAACCAAGAACCTCAAATCAAAAGACTATAGGTGTCTACTTTAAGTTATATTACCATACGACTGATATTAGATATTAAAGGGGGAAAACTCGCATCAAAGGGTTACGTTCCCTATCGACTAAAATTTATGTGTAACAACATGTCGCAACTAACAATTGTGTGAAAATATTTTGTCGATATCTTATAAGATTTCTGAAAATGAGAGATAACAAGCCAAAATCATTTTTTTTTTACATATCCTTGACCTTTGACCTTGACCTCATTTTCATTTTTTGGAACCGTGGACCTCAAATCAAAAGACCCTAGGCCTATATCACTTATGGTTTTCCAGTTAGAAATACATTTCAATTATATCAAATAAAAAAGGGGAAATAACTATCGTATGGAGTCTCCAGATAGCTTCGGTCAAAATTGATCAATTCATCCTGAGAAAATAACGAGCAATTTGGTAAAATAAATTTGTCGGTTTCTTATACAGTTGCGAATATTAAGCGATAACAAGGAAAACAGTGTTCGGGGAGATAACTCTTATATGGGAAAGTGTTCGGTTAAGCAGGGTCAAGTAAACTATAAAAAAAATACCGGCAGTAACATCTTTTGAAACGGAAGTAGAAAAGTATCTCCCTTAGTTATATATTTTTGTACTTGATTGTTTAAGTTTGGACGCAAACAATGACATTTATTCATTTTAAAATATGAATAAAACCTAGTAGTACGTGAATACATCACTGCATGAAATGATACGTTTACAAAATTTATTCTCATATTAAATTTCTAGTTTTGAATTTAACTTCTGATTTACGAAGAATTATTTAAGTAGTTTATGAAAATTTAATGCTTTTGTTAAATTTCAAATTTTCTTGAGTTTAATTCCGATTTATGGGTTTTTAAATTTGTTAATTATTTGAAAAATAATACAAGTTTAAATTTGTTATTTAAAAGATTTAAATCTAGTTTACCCTCATTAAACTTTTAGTTTACAGATAGGTTTATATTTTAACAAAAGTACTTATATAAGACAATTTAATTGAATTTAAATTGGATTAAGTAACAAGATTATACGAATGTATTTTTTTCAATAAATTTGTTTAATATCTTGTTTTATTACACAGGACTACTTCTCCTTCTTCTTCTTTGTGCCAACAAGGCTTCAATACTGACGAATACATGGTTTTCAAAGTAAAACCGAGCGTTATTAAGAAGAAGAAAAGACAACATTACAATCCGGCTTATAAAAATTGTCCAAACAGAAAAAAATAGAAAGTTTCGTTGCAAATATATCAACAACTTACGTAAGGAAATATTCAAATTTTGATATCCCAAACCTTTTCACAATGACAACCAATGAGGGGTATAGTTAAACCAAGATAAAGGTCGTTCTCGGATTTCCATAGATATTTCTGGTTATTTGTCTCTATAACAGAAAATTCAAAACTGACAAAGCAAATGACAAGAGCTTAAATATTTGCTTGATTTCATCGTTTGTTTTTATCGTGTTTTTTTTTTTAGAAATTATTCAGTTCTGATAAGTTTCAACAAATAAATTTATTGAATTATATATGTACAATACAATACACAAATAGAATTTTTTTTTTGAAAACAAGCAGTTTTGATTATCCCCCTTGTAATAAACTAAATATATTTTGACATTTATGACATTTTAATTACAATTGATAATATTTATAATAATCATATATATACTATTTTTCCCGCAACAGTTTACTGTCTCAAGTATTTCGTAAATGTCGTATTACTTTAGTAATATTTAAAATGGGATACACTCTAATCTTTTTGTCAACAATATCTGTTTCAGAGGAATTTTTTTTTTAATTAAGTATCTCCCCTAACATTGCATTGACAAAGCTTAAAACAATACATATGAAATCTGTCTTCCTCTTCATATTTAATACAAGTTTAAGAATGGTTGGATAATTCTTTATAAATTTAACAAAATTTGCCGCACACTAGTATAAAAGGACAAAAAAAAAGTGAGAGCTGTTTTAAGCGCAAATTTTTGAATATTCACGAAGTAAACGGGATTTTTCTGTATTCCGGTTGTATTTGCTCCTGACTTTTTCGTAAATCATATTAGAGGTTTCTCAACATCTTACGAACGGACGAAACTCGACGAACGTATCGTTATGGAGCAGTCATTGTGTGGAGTAAACTATTTCCAACGATATTGTAGAATGTTTAAAGACAACAATAAACAATTATATACTCTTTTTGCAACCTTGCATTTTATTGTTGTGGTTCAAGATAAGTGTTCTGATTGATTTTCTGTTGTTGAATGTTACGTATTCATACGTTGAGTTCGTTTGTTTACATGTCAAATATATGCGTTTGATTTATCTCCCTTACCCATTTAAAAAGAAATTGTTTCTGGTTTCTCGTTTTTTTTTATATATAGATTAGACCGTTGGTTTTCCCATTTGAATGGTTCTACAGTAACACTTGTAATTTTGGGGCCCTTTATAGCTTGTTGTTCGGTGTGAGCCAAGGCTCCGTGTTGAAGGCCGTAAAATGTCGAAGTGTATGGAATTTTGTTTGTCTATGTAAAATGGTTCTAGTATGATTGATTAATACAAAATCTCTTTGTTTTGTTTTGTTTGTCCGCTTTTTAGATACAAATAAATAGTAGGATCGTTTGTAAATGATGAATTTGTTTGAATTTATTAGGTGTTCAGTTTACACAGATTGAAGCAGTCAAGGTTTGAGTTGTATAAATTGAAAAAAATAGAAGATATGGTATGATTTTCAATGAGACAACTCTCCACAACAGACTAAATGACACAACAATTAACAACTAAAGGTCACTGTACGGCCTTCAAAAATGAGCAAAGTGCATACCGCATAGACTTTTAAAAGACCCCGAACTGGCTATTGTAAAATAATAGAAATAAGAAAATACCGGCTTCATCTATGAACAAAAAATGAACGAAAAAAAAGTTAACAAACCAACAAACGACAACCACTGAATTAGTCTCCTCACTTGTAACAGGTACAGTTTGAGACACTACAACATGAAAAACAAACTACACAAATCATTTGATGAAGGCTTAACTGATCAGATAGATATAAATAAAAATACTAAATAATCTGACAAAAACACAGATATATGATGTTAATTTTCAAGAGAGTGTAAGAGTAGCCTGATTCGGTATGAATTTTGGTGTCTTCTCTTTTCTGTAGTTAAATCTAAGGTCTATGTTCTGCTTTATTGAATAATGAAAATGTAAATATACAGGACTGATAATGATTAACCAAACAGAATAATTGATTGCCAAGAAGGTATCATAGTATCAAACTAAATTTTAAAGTTTAAAAACATTTCGAAGAAAAAAAACGCCAAAATATATACAAACAAACTTTTGTTACATTTTGTAACATAAATTGTACTAGGCATTTAGTTTTTTCGTCTGATTTGTTTTACATTGTCATTTCGGGGCCTTTTATCGCAGAATATGTGGTATGGGCTTTGCTCATTGTTGAAGACCATACCGTGATCTATAGTTGTTTATTTCTGTGTCAATTTTGGTCTCTTGTGATCTGTACTTTAAACGGCAATTTGACACGAGTGGAATATAAGGTCAACGTTTGAAACTTTTCGTGGAACAACGTCAAAAATCGACGTTTTATTAGGAATGTCGTGTAACGCTAAATGGAACGAATCCGTGCGTAACGTCTTTGCTATTGACTTGTACATTTTATAATTAAAAAAATAACAATAGTTGGGCACATTTACAACGCTCTAGTCTTTTTTTTATTAGTTAACTACCTAACTTCAAATTAACATGTCATTTAGATTTACCCCATGCAGCTAGGTACATGCACAGCTTCATTCAATGAACATGAGATAAAACTAGATGTTAATTCTGAATCAGATCTTTTCTTTACAAAACAAGCTATAAAAGAGAAAAAAGGGGTTGGGTTATAAGATGAAAACTTATCTGTAATTTTAAATAAACTGATGTGTTCAATTTTAAAGGGTGAATGTGAATATAAAACTTATAATATATGTCCAACAAGAATGTGTCCCTAGTACACGGATGCCCCACTCCCACTTTTGTTTTTCTATGTCGATTGGACAATAAAATTGGAGTCAGAACTCAAATTTGGCATTAAAATTAGAAAGAGCATATCATAAGGAACATATGTACTAAGTTTCAAATTGATTGGACTTGAACTTCATCAAAATTTACCTCGATCAAAAAAAATTTAACCTGAAGCGGGACAGACGGAATAACGAACGAACGCACAGACCAGAAAACATAATTCCCTCTACTATCGTTTTCCAATTATCATCCCGTTCACAAAATATAAAAGTTATATCAAACCGCCCATAAATGATTATCACAAATACATGTCCTATGGCGAACAATAAGGGGATGGGATTGGTTCCAGCAAACTCATACATGTATATACTATGTATTCCGTTAAATTGTGTACGTCCCTGTCTAAAGTCAGTATCTTTTCTATCAGTGGTTGTCGTATGTCACTGTGTATATCACAAACCCTACCCTTTTCGATGAGAACCAGGAGCTTCGAAATTGAAACGACACAACGGAAAAGAAAATAAAATATGGCGAAAAAGTCCAAGTTTTGCCATGTTAGCATCATGTTTACTTTCTTTACACATTTTATAGTTTTTATTTGAGAAATCTTTAACATGCAGACTGTCTAACTAGACATTGTCTCATTGGCACTCACACCACATCTTCCTATATCTATGTGGTATAAATACAGCAACTCTATCGAAGGGATTTAAAGCTTGCAAACACAGTAAATTCAACCATTCAAAACATCTCTATATCCTATGTCAGCAGTTTATAATTTATTGGCTAGCTTTGAACGCTTTCTGTCATAATAGTTTACCCTTTCCTACGTTTCCATAAATCGGAACGCTCACTTTCTCATTGAATTGTTTCACATTTATGATGTATATAATCTCAAGCTGTGCATTTTGCTTATTGTTAAAGGCCATATGGTATCTCATATAGTTGTTTACATAATTATAAGTTATTTGAATTTTTTTTTGGAGGATAGTTGTCTCATTTGCAATCATACCCGTGACCTGCTTCCATTAGACTAGTTTGTATAACAACTACTTTGTTTCTGTTTAATGGATTAAGGAACAAAAAAATATAAGATAAACTGTTTTCAAACTGACCGCTTTAAGGGGACGATAATTCACTTTTCCTGGATTGGCAATACGCGTTTGTCCTCTCAGCATCCAAGCCAATTGTATTTATATATAATTCATATCAGTTTACTACATTTCATATAAAAAATGTGTAATTTCACATAATTTTTGTGTCGACTATATATTTGTAAATTGAACTCTTTCTTAGAATATGTTTTATTGTATTGCATATCATTGCATTGTATTTTATCTAATTTAATCATTGTTTTTGTTTATTGCTTGACCCTTATGGGCCATGTGGGTGTAATTTTGCAATAAAGATTAAATTAATGAATTTGCAAAGAGGCATCAGGTTCACGTGTTGTTTTACTCTTTTTTTCTTTTTCTTTTAAAAGAAAATAACTTCTTTAATCAGTATAGTTTGAATATTTGTCTACCGAAGACGTTAATCGTTGGTTTTGTTGTATATTTGTTTTGATTTTGATCCAATGACCTATTACTTTTACTATAAAGAAACCACATATTGTGCACATTATCAACGCTTCAGTGTAAAATATTTGTTAAAATCATAGTAAATTGAGTGTGATAATTGGTAAAGGCAACGATATCCGGTCATCTCTTTGTTAAAATAATAAAATGACCTGATAAGCCGAAATGATCAGTTGGAATTGATTTTTTGGAAATACGAGATTTCAGATGGGTCATCTAGGTTTACATTTCCTCGTTAGAATATTATAAAGTCTTTTCATAATACAAAGCACACACAAATATAACACATTTTTTTTAATATATACAACAATTATAATAATATCCAATTTATATGTTTTATTACAATTGCAATGCTTACTTAATTAGTTAATCTAAATGGCTCAGCATAAAATTGTAGCATGTTCATGGTTCTCATACAAAAAATACAAAAAAAAACAGATATAAAGCCAAGGCTCTGTGTCGAAGGCCGTACATTAACCTATTTATAATGGTTTACCTTTATAAAATGTTATTTAGATGGAGATGTGTCTCATTGGCACTCACACCACAGCTTCCTATATTTATAAATAAAATACAGGGAACAAACTTTTAACAAGAGAAAAGTTCATTCTGAAAGTGTAAAATTAAATTGAGAATGGAAACTGGGAATGTGTCAAAAAGACAACAACCCGACCAAATAAAAAAAACAACAGCAGAAGGTCACCAACAGGTCTTCAATGTAGCGAGAAATTCCCGCACCCGGAGGCGTCCTTCAGCTGGCCCCTAAACAAATTTTTACTAGTCCAGTGATAATGAATGTCCATACTAATTTACAAATTGTACACAAGAAACTAAAATTAAAATAATGCAAGACTAACAAAGGCCAGAGGCTCCAGACTTTGGACAGGCGCAAAAATGCGGCGGAGGTTAAACATGTTTTTGAGATCTCAACCCTCCCCCTATACCTCTAACCAATGTTAGAACCAATAAAAGACTAAAAAAACTACATTGAAAGTAAGTTAACATTAACTGATAAAAAAAATAAAATGTTCTTGAACAGCCGAATCAAAACAAAATATGAGCTCGAAAATGCTATATTAAGTAATCATTTCTTAGAAGTTGAAAGACGTCAAAGAGAAAATAAATGTGTATCCATTGTATATATAAATGTAAGTTTGTTTGTGATTAGGAAAATTTGAGAATTCAATGAAATTATGCATTTGTTAAAATAAGTCTGTATGTCTATTACAAAGATTTTATAAAGACCAAGATTCGTCTGCAATATCTTATATAAAACGTTCCAAGTACTATACATTTAAAAGAAAATAGTTTCCAAATGGATAATATGAAGATAAATGATACATGTATATACATGTATTTACATACGCAAGGTATCGAAAGAAGTTTATCTTTCCTTGAAAATACGGCAATTTTGTTGCACTGGAGTTGCCAGACAGACCCCCCCCCCCCCCCCAAACCGAAATGAAACTTGCTATTTAAATCTTTTATCTTTGTGAAACCATAAAAACAGAAATATCTGCAATTGAAAACGGGGCTCGAATGCAATAACTTAACATTTGAATTGACTCTTACTACCACAAGTGATTAAAGTAAACTTTATAGTTGGAACGCACGTACTTTTTTTTAAAAAAAAATGACGGCCCCAACGACAAAAAAATTCAAGAATCAATATTTCTTTCAACATATTCAAATCAATATCATATAATATGTGCCTTAAATTTTATACATTTTAATAATCAATAGTGAAATAATGTTTATATATTCGTTCCAGTATTTAATGGACAAATAAAGGAAACTTTCCTTCCTGAAAGCTCACCATCCGCTCGTACAAATTTACAATAAATTCGTGCAACAGGTATAAATGCAGATGGCCCAAAAGGTTCAAACATTTCTTGGCTCCACACTTCTACTGGTCTCCCACAGTGATACCTGTATCTAGCTGGTAGAGCACGTAACCACTTTACCCTTGCAAATAAGTGAATGTTGTTATCACCTCTGACCAACAGGTTATGTAAGTAATAAGTCTGGATAATGCCGGGTGTAAGATCCCCAGTGCCGGTCTCAGTAATTATTTCCCCGTCTTTTGTATGCCAATAAGCCATTACAAATGATGAACGCTTGTGTCTAGAGTCCCATGAACCATATACCTCATTGCCTAAACTAACTGCTGTGCATTTTCTACAAGATTCTGGAATTACAGCTTCCGACAAATCTGGATACATGACACTGTTAGTACGAGAAATAATACGGTGTTCGTCATATGTAAGACAGTGTCGTGATGCCTTTGAGTATTGATATGCACCAATGTGTGACCAGTCCTGGTTTAAAATTGGGGCACTTCGTTTTGCTAAGTAGAGAAGATGTCTAACCTCTTCATCAGCTATGTCTGCTACTGATCCAAGGGTATCCATCTGTTGAAAGTGTTTTATTAGAGTAATTTCGTATTTTTGTGGTAGTTTTACAGATTTTACAAAGGAATCTCGAGTAAAACGTCGCATCATCTGCAATTCAACCGATCGATTGTTTTTCGGCAGTGAACCAAGGTGACCATTATATCGTTCGAAGCTAAAAAGCCAAAACGAATAAACTGGCCCATAGTCTCTTATACAATCGCTCAAATGATAGTGCAAATCCATGTTCGGTGTTACTCGATCCTTGCCATACTTAGCTTCAAAGTCTTTGCAAAACTGTAGGATGCTATCCTCATATTGCCTTATATCTGCCTCTGTAACATACTTAGAAGCGATTGTATGACTTGCAAGTACGAATTTCCGCCAAATATCCAAATCTGCATTAGGTAAGACATCCTTTAGTGAAAATATGGAAAAAACATTTGTCCAATTCTTCCATTGCTCTGCAGTAAATCCACCGAAAGAGGAGGATATTTTTCTTGGTATAGCACCGATGTTGCTAGCAGCATTTACAGAGTCTACCCTTTCCTGTACCGTTTTCAATTCTTCTGGTAGCAAAATTTTTAATTCCAACCAAATTTTAATTAATTTCTTCGCTGTTCCCTGGTACAGATTATGCATCGGGTCTATAATTGACATCCGGATTGGATATAGATTTGCAGAACGAAAGAGCAAATAAGGTCAGCTTAGATTGATGCGGTCAAAAGATTTTATTACACGACTCAGTCTGAAGTATGAAAACTACTGATTTTTGTTTACGATTCAATACTTTGAATAAAAAGAGGATATGCTGGCGCATTAAATTCATGCGAACAAAATTTTGAGGTCATTGTTTTCCAATATTGCTATAACTTGTATATATTACAGTCCCTCTTGACCTAAAATTATAACTGAATTACTGTACAGCTATATAGATTTGCAGAACGAAAGAGCAAATAAGGTCAGTTTAGATTGATGCGGTCAAAAGATTTTATTACACGACTCAGTCTGAAGTATGAAAACTACTGATATTTGTTTTCGATTCAATACTTTGAATAAAAAGAGGACATGCTGGCACTATAAATTCATGCGTACAAAATTTTGAGGTCATTGTTTTCCAATATTGCTATAACTTGTATGTATTACAGTCCCTCTTGACCTAAAATTATAACTGAATTGCTGTACAGCTATATAGATTTGCAGAACGAAAGAGCAAATAAGGTCAGTTTAGATTGATGCGGTCAAAAGATTTTATTACACGACTCAGTCTGAAGTATGAAAACTACTGATATTTGTTTACGATTCAATACTTTGAATAAAAAGAGGACATGCTGGCACTATAAATTCATGTGAACAAAATTTTTAGGTCATTGTTTTCCAATATTGCTGTAAGTTGTATATTACAGTCCCGCTTGACCTAAAATTATAACTGAATTGCTGTACAGCTATATAGATTTGCAGAAAGAAAGAGCAAATAAGGTCAGTTTAGATTGATGCGGTCAAAAGATTTTATTACACGACTCAGTCTGAAGTATGAAAACTACTGATATTTGTTTACGATTCAATACTTTGAATAAAAAGAGGATATGCTGGCGCATTAAATTCATGCGAACAAAATTTTGAGGTCATTGTTTTCCAATATTGCTATAACTTGTATATATTACAATCCCTCTTGACCTAAAATTATAACTGAATTACTGTACAGCTATATAGATTTGCAGAACAAAAGAGCAAATAAGGTCAGCTTAGATTGATGCGGTCAAAAGATTTTATTACACGACTCAGTCTGAAGTATGAAAACTACTGATATTTGTTTACGATTCAATACTTTGAATAAAAAGAGGATATGCTGGCGCATTAAATTCATGCGAACAAAATTTTGAGGTCATTGTTTTCCAAAATTGCTATAACTTGTATATATTACAGTCCCTCTTGACCTAAAATTATAACTGAATTACTGTACAGCTATATAGATTTGCAGAACGAAAGAGCAAATAAGGTCAGTTTAGATTGATGCGGTCAAAAGATTTTATTACACGACTCAGTCTGAAGTATGAAAACTACTGATATTTGTTTTCGATTCAATACTTTGAATAAAAAGAGGACATGCTGGCACTATAAATTCATGCGTACAAAATTTTGAGGTCATTGTTTTCCAATATTGCTATAACTTGTATGTATTACAGTCCCTCTTGACCTAAAATTATAACTGAATTGCTGTACAGCTATATAGATTTGCAGAACGAAAGAGCAAATAAGGTCAGTTTAGAATGATGCGGTCAAAAGATTTTATTACACGACTCAGTCTGAAGTATGAAAACTACTGATATTTGTTTACGATTCAATACTTTGAATAAAAAGAGGACATGCTGGCACTATAAATTCATGCGTACAAAATTTTGAGGTCATTGTTTTCCAATATTGCTATAACTTGTATATATTACAGTCCCTCTTGACCTAAAATTATAACTGAATTACTGTACAGCACCCTTTTTATGGACGATCAATGCATTTGAATGAGGACAATAAATTTTAGTTGGACCCCCCCCCCCCCCCCCCCTTTTTTTTAAACTGCTGGATCCGTCTCTGGTGGTTTGGGCCGGAATAACGTATTACATTAAGGTCAGATAATTTTGTTATGTAAAACGAGTCATCTTGACTCCCCGAATGACAAATGTAAAATAAATGAAATAATAATGCCCCCCCCCCCCCCCCCCCCAATATTAACGGCTTAATTTATGTTCAAAAAATGAAAGAAAAACAAATAATTTATGTAACACATCAACAAAAGAAAATCACTGAATAACAGGCTCCTGACTTGGAACAGGCACATACATGCAGAATATGGCGGGTTAAACATGTTCTCTTACCGATTATAAATCTGAAATAAAACCGGCAAAATAGCAAAACTCTATATAATATTAATCGCTATTTTGCCGAAGCCTTTATATTAAGACAAATATTTCTTAAAACTTATAAATCAATTCTAGCCGCAGAATTTATAAATCAATTTTAGCCGTAGAATTTATAAATTAATTCTGGCCGTAGAATTTATAAATTAATTCTGGCCGTAGAATTTATAAATCAATTCTAGCCGTAGAATTTGAAATCAATTCTAACCGTAGAACTGTTCTAGAAGTAGAACTGACCAAAGATTTGGTCAGTTCTAGCTAGAACTGTCTAAAACTGTTCTAGGGTAGAACTGTCAGGATCAGTTCTAGCTAGAACTGTCCAAATCAGTTCTAGGTAGAACTGACCAAATCAGTTCTAGCTAGAACAGTTCTAACCTAGAACTGACTAAAAGGTGTCAGGCTGACAGTTCTACATACTGTTCTAGAACAGTTCTCCTGACAGATTCTGACAGAATTTATGAGAGGTTAGAACTGATCTCCACTGTATATATTACACTAGATTAAGGTATTTCCGGAATACTTTCTATATATATGTTCCAGACCGTATGAGTATTTGGACCGTACGCGTACGGTCTGGACCGTATGCGTCCTTTTTCAAAATTGGTATAGTATCTTTCTTAAAGAAAATTTATCCATGCATACACACAAGACAGATGCATTGTCGGAGTAATGGGTTTTCGGAATAGTGGGCTTTCGGAGTATTAGGCTGTCGGAATAATGGACTGTCGGAATAATAGTTGTCGGACTAATGGGACGTCACCGTGTACATTACATTAAACCAAATGTAACCATGTTTACTGTACATAGCGTTTGATGTGAACACGGTCTTAGTTTACAAGTCATCATCATTACAAATGTGTCTCTAACCAACACAAACAGTTTTAATATTTACTGTACATGCAGTTTTACAATTTGCTATTTGTTGACTGCAACTAAAGTCGCCAAAATCTAGATATAACAATCCTTCTTTGAGGAACGGATTTATATCAATTCTTATTAATTCCAAATCCCTCTGTATTTCTCATGTTTCTTTTGTATGATTGAAACTTAAAATTATAAAATAAAAATTATGTAACAAAACTAATCCTTATCTAGCATGTCTAGTGATGTCATCACCAGTTAGATTCATTTTTGGGGTTATTTTCTCTTTTTCAACGTCAGCATTTCTGTTAAACCTTCATAGAATTTATTTAACTGACAGACATACATGTATCTTCTATACATATACAATACGGCGCAGGATATTTGCGCTTTTTCATAAGAAATTTGAGCTTTTTCAATTAGACATTTGCGAGTTTTATAAAGGACAAATGTGCTTTTATAATATTTGCTTCTTATGACTTCCCCGTGCTATTTTAATTGGGCTTAGGTCCGGTAACTTTGGCCTTAAAATAATGAAATTTAATTTATCAATTTTCATTATTGCTTATAATTGAATAAAATTGAGATGGAAATGGTTAATGTGTCAAAAAGACAACAACCCGACCATAGAGCAGACAATGCAGCGAGAAATTATCGCACCCGGAGGCGATAGTCGTTTCCTATAGCTAAGACATTTCTGTTTAAAAGTTATTTCGTAGCACATCGACATAGTTGTATATAGCTAAACAAAATTAAAAGTATACATTATAAAGACATAAAGACAAGCATAGTTATCAGGGGGCAATTTTTCCTTGTGTCCTTTTATCTTTCTGTCCATCTGTCCCATCTTGGGTATAAGCTGTTCGGGTAAATTATTCTACAGTTTGAATGCTAGGAAGTTATAATATATCACTTTGCTGGCTGTGGATATACATATATATTGGAGGTGTCTTTGCGGTCAGGACTTTAAATTTAAAAATATAATATTTCTTATGTGTGGGACACAGTTGACCTTTGTCATTTTTTGTATTACTGTTAGTGTATAAACTTGCATAAGATTGATTATTGGTTGCTTAACATCCTGTTGCAAATGTTTCATGCATGTTCATAACGAGAACAAGTTAACAATAAATTCTATAGGAAGGTCTTGTAATAAATAAAATTGAGAATAGAAATGGGGAATGTGTCAAAGAGACAACATTTTGTATAATACCATGGAACAGACAACAGCAGAAGGTCACCTATAGTTCTTCAATGCAGCGAGAAACTCCCACACAGTGGCGGATCCAGAACTTTTCATAAAGGGGGAGGGGGCGCTGACTGACCTAAAAGAGGGGGGCTACAGCCATGCTTCGGTGATTTCCTATATAATCACCAAATTTTTCCCATGAAAGGGGGGCCCGGGCCCCCTGACCCCTCCTCTGGATCCGTCTATGGCGCACCTGAGGCGTCCTTCAACTGTTTATATATAGCTAATTAATAATATAAGACACTTAAGTTGATTAACCATTCCAGACCCTTTTGCTTTCCCCATAATTAATATAACCAATCATATTGTCATAATATTGTTGTAAAATGATGCCCTTTATAGGTTCTTGGTTAGATTAATAAAACTCTTATCTTATCTTATTACCATAATTGATAAGTTCCAGTTCGAAGAGTTCAAACAAGAAAAAATTTGAAAGCAGAGAAAACTGTGCATATTATAATCAGCGTGACTTTTTCAGATTACAATACCAATACTAAAAATTCAGGCGAAAATAAGGCTTGCACATAGTTATATACTTTTATTCAGTCACGGACCTGTGATATCGCGGATGTGTTCTAGTGTATACAATAAAAACAAAATGAAGTTAACGATCCCTTTAATTTCGTAATGGTAAACATTATAACACTTGTGTTTAGGGAGCAACCATTTAACTTCAAAGGGAGGGGAGATGGGTTTTTTTGTCTAAAATTTTTTTTGACATCTGCTTGATCAGAATATTTTTTTAGGAAAAAACTCGGTTCCTTAAAAGTTTATTATTTTTTTTAACATCTGTTACAATTTTTATTGACTTGATTATTGTACATAATATAATCAAATGAATAAAGGGAGATGATTACGCACTTTTGAATATGCGACCTTAATTTACTGAAAGATAGAAAAAGGAAAATAATCATCAAATATCAAATGTAGTATATGAATGATAAAAACATGTATCATAATAAATCAGTCTCTTTTTTAACCGTCAAATATCTATACATGATAATATTGAAAGATTTCTTGAACTGGTAATTAAACAATATTGTTCATGCAATGTATACAAATACTTTGATCTGTAAATGAGTAGCACAATGTTAATTTTGAAGCTCCTTTCTGAACCATTATCACAATTGTTGCAAATAATTATTTTCTCCGTCCCATTCACTAACTATTGTATGACTAACTAGAAAGGAGGAGTGCTTTTGTTAATATGTCAAATACGGAAGCTTTGATCCCTTATACACATAGAGTTGAAGAACTTTGATGTCATCGAGGATCACTGTAAATTGCATAGGATAAATCTGTTTCTGGTCATGTGGCATGCAGTTGTAACAACTGCAAGTTGGCTATAAAGATCAGAATATATACACATATTCATTTATATAAAAAATTACTCTCTAAACACGAACTCCGAATTCTAAGATTTGCACATACCTCAAAATGTCAACTTTCAACTCTTTGATGTCTTCTGATGAGGATCCGGATATTGGGGACAGCAGCATGCATTTGTTCCTTGAGTCATCACAGACTTCAGAAGTCCCTGAGCAAGGAAGAAGCCCAAGTCCAGCACAGATATGGAGGCCACATTTTGAGAGTCCAGGTATAGCAAATAGCCCAGTCACAGTTTCATTAGTTGCTTGTGGAGGGCCACTAGATACTCCTCGCTCGTATACCCGACAAACCAGTACCCCTTTACTGGGTAGAGTACAACAAGAAAACACTTCACGTATATCCAGCTCGTGTATTAAGGTACTTCACTTTATAACTTATGAACATATGTGTGTAACCAATTGAAGTAATAAATTGACATACTTCCACGATATATAATGACGATTGGGAATTGATAGGCATGAGTGAGGCGATATTATAATTTTATCATTTTGTGGCGTGATCATTTCCATTTTAGATTTGATAAGGATACTTTTATCAGTTTAATGATATTTCATTTTGATTGATGTGACAGCTTTTACGGTTCCTTGAATGAATGAATGTACCTAATACTACAGGGAGATAACTCCGAAATTCAATTAAACGTTTTAATCACTTTTTTTTTTAAATATTAGGCTTCTTAGTCAAACTGCTTTATAACCAATGAAATTTTTTTTATAAAGTGGTTGATTCAAATTTTTGATTTTTTAAAATTTTTTGTCAAAGGGTCAAAGTAAACATTTTGTCAAAATTTTAAGAAAATTTAACGAGCCAAATTAATATTTATATTAGTCAAGGTGTTGGGTACGTACAACCTGGAGATTAAAAATGTATTATCTTAAGTGCTAGTATAAACGCCAATATATATATATACATAAAGGTCTTTCGCTAAAAGGAAACTAAGCTGGAGAAAATCTATTTCTTTTATTTGAAGGCATTACACGTTCAATTTTAAATATAACCTCTTCATATATTATATTTAACAAGGTTATGTCGCACATTTAATTGATAATTTTTTCAAAAAAAATAAGAATTATATATTAACTGCACAGCCACAGTTTGTTTGCCCTGTATGAAAAAAAGCGAAGTGCATATTGTCATATGAATTATCTCTTCTTGTACGAAATTAAAATTGACAGTATTTCAAACAAACTAAAAAAACGCAATTTATACTTAAGTTTTGTAGGCAATAGGGTTATGTACATGGTTATTTTTAAGATCTCATGCTATTCTTTTTTTCAATAACTTTCAATCATCATATTTATGTTCAAGTCTAATCCACGGTGCAATACTATAAATTGACACATGATTGGTGAATTATTAATAATACCAATGAAAGTTTAAATATATCAACATATTTGTATTTTCAGACACTTGAGAAGTTATTTGACAATCAAAGGACATTTCTCCAAGAACAGTTTGTCAAACAAAATGCTCTTGTTGGAGAATGCCTTTCCATGTTAAAAACTTTGGAAAAAAGACCAGAAAATGGAAAGCAGCTGAATAAAAGTAAAAATGAGATTCACGTGCCTGCATATATAAAGGTATTTCATTTCTTACTGTTGTTTTATTTAATGTCACTTGGAATAAACTAGTAGCCTTAACCAATCAAATATTCAGTTATCAATATACATGTATGCATACAGTCATGATGATACAGTGTAATCAATTAACATACTTGTTTTCATCTTTTTTTATACATTACTCATCATTCGAAATATAATAATGTTTACTTTAAACTTTTTACAGCAATCTGTACGTGACGGATTTAAACATAATAAGAGAGCAAATGGGTTAAAGTGGACCACAAAAACTGCAGCCGGTACAGTACTTAAGTGAGTATAACATGTATCTTAAAACAGCAATCGAATACCTAGTCCGAGATGACTTT
This sequence comes from Mytilus galloprovincialis, assembly GCF_965363235.1. Classification (NCBI taxonomy): domain Eukaryota; kingdom Metazoa; phylum Mollusca; class Bivalvia; order Mytilida; family Mytilidae; genus Mytilus; species Mytilus galloprovincialis. The sequence goes on along the minus strand of NC_134851.1, from coordinate 72,109,540 downwards.
GACATCTGAAGACCCTTTAAGAACTTGCTTGGGCAGTGGGACGGAAGAGCACACTCCTTATAGAAAACAGAGAAATTGCTGGCTTAGACTTAACGCGGCATATTTATTAAAAATTAAAGCAATCATATACCATCCGATTCCCCATTCAATGATGTGAATTATGGTCGTTCTATTGCGTCCAAGGAGTCGCTGTACCTATATGTTGCCAAACAAAAGTATAGCAATGTACGGATGGATGCTATTTTTTTTTTTTTTTTTCAAATATTTTGTTATCAAATCAAAACGTTTCTGCCTTTTATGAACTGTATAGTCCGCCTTTTAATTAAGTGTCCCTTGTATGCAACGTAAATGCACCTACATTTATAGTGACAATTCTTTTTTTTTAATATAAAGGACAAGGAAGGCTAGTCCCATTTTTTCTTTCTGTTACAAGTATGTTTAAAGTATCAATAAACGAACTATATGAGTTTAATTTCAAAATAAGGAAATTGATGATGAACATATTCTTATATTCAAAGATGCAATTCTGAAGAAAATAAAGCAATGACAGAGGCGATTTTGATCTATGTGAAGGGTCAGCATCAAACTGTTGAAGAGGGCGTGATCAGGTGTAAGTACATCTATAGCTGCAGCACTTATACTTATAATATTTTGTAACAGTCGTTATAGACGATCAAAGTTACCTATCCAATGCGTTTTATCACTTGTTTCCTAAAGTTATGATTGTATGGTGGATTGGGAATTACTTTTTTCAAACGAACCCCCCCCCCCCCAAAAAAAAAAATCCAACCAAACACCAAAACAAACAAAACAACAAAAACAAAATCAAATAAACACGCTTAGTAAAAAGTGAAAAGAATGATTCGATCATCCCCAAATTCCTCCGTGAATATCAAATGGCGGTCAATTTACGACAGTATCCGATTTCTTTCTTTACCCTAAGTGATTAATTGTCATTACTACATCGCTTTTTTTCCGACGTAGTCGGTATAGTTTCGGTTTGTGTCCTTTGAACTTAAGGACGCTTAACTATGGCAACAGAATACACATGCTCTAAAATCCCTCAACTTTTAACTTTTTATATAAAAAAGAAGATGTGGTAATGCAAATGAGACAACTTTCCACTAGAGACCAAAATTACACAGATATTAACAACTATAGCTTACCGTACGGACTTAAACAATGAGCAAAGCCCATACCGCATAATCAGCTATAAAAGGCCTCGAAATGACAATGTATAACAATTCAAACGAGAAAACTAACAGCCTAATTTACGTACAGAAAATGAACGAAAAACAAAAATGTAACATATACACAAACGAAAACCAATGAATCACTGGCTCCTGAAATATTGGCGGGATCCCAACCCTCCTCAGTTTGTTTATCAATGCGTAACATGTATGGACCTTTAATTCAAACTGTACTGGTGTTCGCGGCGTTATTCTGTTTTTTTTTATTATTTCATGTAGGCTTTGACACTGAAGTATTAATTTTAGGTTTGATATTTTCACATAGTTCTTTTTTTTCTGCAGGTGGGATTGAAACGTATTTCAATTCTGTTAAACAGAAGGAGATAATGGAGTTAACAGGGAAAAAGGAAGAACATAATAGAAAAATGGTTCTCTATGGCCGAAAACACAGGGTATGTACTAAATAAACACTTGAGACAGTTTTAGTCATCTGGATAAGGAATAAACATCGGCGATAATTATTCTTAAGATAGGAATTTCAATAAAGATTGATTAAAGACACATTGAAACTTATATAACAGTAAGGAGATGTTTGATGCTTTTGATGAGTTCAAATGAATTAAACGTAATCAATTTGTTGTAGGCAGTTTGATTAAGAGATTTGAAGGTTCATGTATCATTTCCGTATATTATGGGTAATTCACGGTTTTCATAGGTAAATTTTTTTTTGTAAATGAGAAAATTACCATTTTAACAAATCGCTTACTCAGAGACGGGTCCGGATTTTTCTGAATAAAAGGAGAGCGCCTTGTTTAAAATCTGTAAAAGAGGGGGACCCATTTTACCCTAAAATCACACTGTTTAATTTAATCCGAGTTAAGTGTCCCCGATGATACGCCTATGCTATATACGAAAACAACTGTACAAGGTACCAATACTTAATAATTCGTTATTTATAGCGATTTCAATTTCGTTTGTTGATAGTGATGCAAGGGAAATAATCCAAATTATACATCAAGTGGTATTTACTTAAATTTTCATTTCACCATCTTCTGAGTTTAACATTTAAGGTATACTGTACATATGTATCGTTTTTCAGAAACTTATCAACCGAAGAAGAACCCTAAAAGAAAGAAAAATTGATCCAAAGGAGGAGGAAAGGTTCATGAAAGCATTGGAGATTGAAACCATGTCCTCAGAAGATTCCGATTCTGAGGACGATTCTATCTTCGTTACACGTCCTCTGTCGTGGGTGTCGACAGAGTTTAAACAGCTGATACAGCGTTTGGATAGAAAATACGATCGTATGTTAAATGCTCAGGGGAAGAGATTAAAATCCAAAAGAACAGTCGGGGAGCCTTCAGATAGACCGTGTCCCAAAAAGCCCAAGGGACTGGAGTGGATGTTTGGCTTAGGTGATATGGAGTTTTGACCATCAGTCATTTCAGATACATGTACATGTACTAATAAACATTTTGACATGCATACATGGTCTTGTTTAACTTATTACGACGAATTAATTTGAACTTATGTTGCCGTCTCGTTTCATTTTATTAAATTGTGTTTATATTCAGTTTCAGCTAAACATGAAAAGAACCACGGGTCATTCACCCTTAACGTAAAACCATTTGATATGCTTGGTGGGAAAGGGAAGCGGCGGATTGACACACACGCGCTGCACACAAACATATTTTCACTTGTGTACACAATTGTTTATTTTTTGTAAAATTTTGTTCGCTTGGATCTATTCTTTCAATAATGTACATGTTTATTTTTAAATGAAATGTAGCATGTGTATGTCATTGATTATGATGTGTTATTCATTTGTTTTGTCTTATCATTTTTGTCCACTAAAACTATTAATCAATTCACAAAATTCATTACATTTATTTTTATGGTTTTTATAAATACGCTGACTTCCCGAAAAAAAGAAATCATAAATTTAATGTAAAAAATGAATATAGAAATATAATGAACACGTTTTCAGTTTGTTTAGATTTATATTTATCAAAATAAGGTTTGATCAGAATGGGATGCCAAATATGTAACACTTCTTCAAACATGTAGCCATTTGAATGTGTATAATAAAGAATATGACCACATAAAATGTATTTACTTTATTATTTATACTTGTAAATAGCTTGTTCCGGGGCTTCTTGTGTAAATAAGAAAAATATAATTTCAGAGTTTTATATTGCAAAATGTACTTCTTGAGTATCGGAACTTTGATATAGGTGTGCTGCTCGATTTTGGTGTTTATCGTTGCAATTTCGTGATTCTAATTGTTTGATTTGAAAATGTTCTCAGTGCAGTCTTTTCTAAGATTCATAGTCCAGAGTCTTCTGATTACTGATTGATCGAATTACCTTTTGCTGAGTCAAAGTGTCGGTGTCTTTTTTTAACGTTTACAACATGTGACGCAAAATGCAACTCTTTTTTTTTCTTTTTTACCTCATTCCTGAACAAAAAACGATAAATGACATAAAGGCGTTTAGCAAGTCAAGATACACCTGAAGCTTGAAACTTTTACAGCCATATAGTACAGCAAATTTGTGCAAGAGGTTATGGCCTAAGTCTCACTTAACCATCTTTATAAAAATACAAACACTCTTGTTAATTGTGAATCTTGTAGATTTGTAAATCATCAAACTATCAACATATTTGCACACACCCCTTCCCCTTTTAAACGCTTATAACAATCGTAAAAAAAACAACAAACGAACAAACAAACAAACAAACAAAAAAGGAAGTAAGAAGTTACTTAGAACATTTGAAACAGTTTATTGCGGGTAATAAATTGATATTAAATATTAAATTTACTGGCAATAACATATGAATAATTTTCAAATTTACGAAAATTTAACAATATTTAATTTAGTATATAATAAGTTTATTTTCATTATTGCATTTGTAAACTAGAAATTTAATTCACAGTAAATGGTTTAAATCAGAAAAATAAAGACATTTGTTCTGCTTTAAATTTCTAATTTTATTAAATTTACTTAAATTTTCCCTAATTTAAATTTCTCATTTAAATAGGTTTACTGCAATTTAAAAGAAAATAAATTTTAGATTTATACAACTTTAAAAATATATGTAAATTGGGTTTATTCTTAAAAGTTTATTGGTTATATTAAACTTAAAGTAAATACGGTGTAAATAAGATATTTTCAAATGGATTATACTAATGATATATTTTGAAATTTTAAATATATATTAGCTTTTATATGGATATAATTTTCTAATAAATGCATCATTTCATGCAGTGCATCTTATGACTTAACCTTTACACTGTAAATGTTTACCAATCCCTATTGGAAACAAAAACGTTAAAGTAACACATGTGCGCTTCGACTTAATATGTTAGAAAATATTCTCATTCTCTGAATGAAAAAAAAAACATTGATATACGTCTATAAATTGAAAATAGCACTATCTAAAGTAAAACTATATTTTAAAGTTGTACTCGCTACATTTTGATAATAATCATGCATCTAAATTTTGAACATCATGGTTTTTCGCACAGCTGTTTAGGGGATATTGCACCAGAAATTGTGACACCGGATCAAGCTTTTACAGACAACCAACTTGTTTCGAACAAATTATATGCAGCCGTTGCAAAAAAATCTAACTGGTGTTATTTTTAAAATGGAAATATATGACTATTCTATAATTTGTATGTTCCCATACTATTGCTTTGAATTTTATCAATGTACTGCTTACGTTTTTCTTTTGTGTTTATCTATGTCTGCGTGAAATGTTAAATTATGTGACCTTAGAAATCAAGAGGTACATAGATAATTAATTTTAATATTTTATCGTTTAGACAACCTCCTGTTGATATTTGTTTTTGTCGTAAGGTTTCTGTGTTTTTAAGGTATAAACATTTATTATAGTGATATGTTTAGCTATCTATAACACTTGGATTGTTACAACATTTTCAGGAATGTGAACGTTGTTTTGCTTTATTTTATGTGTTTGATCTTTTGGTTTTTACCATTTGATCAGAAACGTTCCCTTACTTGTTTTTAGTTCCGTGTTTTCGTTCTTTCACTTTATCAAAAGTTTTTTTTCAATTGAAATCAAAACAATATATATATAGTACTTGTTTTGAATCAAAGGCGGTGATCTTGATGTAAATGGTGTGACTGACATCAATGATCTCACTTGTTTATATAATTGCCATATTATAATGCAACATCGTTTGTATCGTTTATTTTATTTGGATAAAGTCACAAATTTTCATGACATCAATTCTTAATTGATGATTTGAAAGATTTTAAATAAATGATTAGACTGTGTTTTCTGTCAGTTTTTTGAAAATTGAGAAACCACTATTGTATGTTAAGCTCCGACGGCATCAATCAGAGACCCGTCGCAAACATAATTTGCGACCATCAAACCAAGTTCTTTTGCTACAAGATTTACAGTGGTAAACATGAATTTTTCAACTTTGTAGCTTCTACTCAGACTTTATTATACGTCACAAATGTATGAGTAGACAAGACAATTAATGGTCCGGGTTTATGTCAAAAACGTTGTCCGTTCCCGGGTCAATGTTGATTTGAAATAAGTTTATGAAGGCTTTAAATTTGACAATTTACTACATAAAAAAAATAGAAAACTCACTACATGCCTATCAAACACTTAAATAAACATAGAATTATGGAAATCATCAATATAGACGTTGAATTTAAACATTTCGCATCACTGGTCAGCTGTGCAATTACCCCAGCTACATCGGGTGATTCGATTATCTGAATACCTGAAACATAAACATATGATACATAGTTTAATAAATAAATGAATTTAACAATGTTACTCTAGTAAAAAAATCAAAGCATACCAGTCATTCAGAAAGAGAGAAACAACAAAAAAAAACATCGATTCTTACACATTTTCAACGTCATAACAACTTAATTGATCAAACATAATGTTAAGGGAGCAACCATTTCATTTCAAGGGGTGTACATTTTTTTCTCAGAACATTTTTTTTTCATTTTTTTTTTTCAGAGTTAAACACAAAAAGGTATTGACTAAGTTTCCATGCAGAATTGGTTTTGTCATCTGCTAGACCAGATCACTTTTTTTTATATCAAATTGTGAATCACACTTTTTTTTACAAAGAAAAACCATAACTCTTCTCCCTTTAAAATTATATGGTCGTTCCTTACTGATGGTAGATAACTTTTTCCAAAGCAAGTACAAACTTTGGGTGCTCTTATTGAGACATTTTATTTAGTGTAGTCACTTGCTTATAGTGCTGGTTTCTTAAAGAAATAATGTTTGGCCATGTTTAAAGAGTGTGTCATCGATATCAGAACAAGGGCTGCTGTAAATAAATAAAAATAGGGAGATGTGGTATGACTGCCAATGGGACAACTCTCCACAATAGACAAAAATGACACAGAAGTTAACAACTAAAGGTCACCGTTCGCACTTCAACCATGTGCAAGGCCATACCGCATAATCAGCTTTTAAAAGGCCCCGAAATGACAATGTAAAGCAATTTAAACGTGAAAACTAACGGTCTAATTTATGTACTAAAAATGAACGAAAAATAAATATGTAACACATAAACAAACGACAACCACTGTATTACAGGCTCCTGACTTGGTACAGACACATACATACATAATGTTGCGGAGTTAAACATGTAAGCTGGATTCCAACCTTCCCCCAAACCTGGGACAGTGGTAAAAAAAGTACAACATAAGAACGAACACTTTCAAAATCAGGTCAAAAAGGCTTAAAAATTCCACTGCAGATCTAAAGAAAAAGATTAACACAATTATTTATTTATATAAGAGGGACTGGGAAAATTAACAGAATAGAAAATAGAGAATAATCGACGAAAATGAAATACAGAGTAGTGAATAACGAAGTGCTAAAATATAAAGAATAGAAAATAAAGTAGGATGTAGTTGTTTTTTGTGCCTTATATGTTTGGTACTTTCTGTTTTCCTTTCTCTGAATTCATTCAAATATTAAAAATATAGTCATGTCGCACTCTCTTATGTTTGTAAGTGAGTCGTCTTCGCCAAAATGTTTTTTTTTTTAACATTATACAATAATAGAACAGAAAGAACAAGAATGTGTCCCCAGTACACGGACGCCCCATCCGCGTTATCATTTTTTTATGGTCAGTGGACCGAGAAAATGACGAAAAAATCTCTAATTTGGCATTAAAAGTAGAAATATCATATCATAGGGAACATTTGTACTAAGTTTCAAGTTGATTGCACTTCAACTTCATCAAAAACTACCTCGACCAAAAACTTTAACCAACACTTTAACCTGAAGGCCAGACGGACGAACGGACGCACTGACCAGAAAATATAATGTCCATAAATGGACCATATGTAATAAAATCGATTCGTTAAGAATATCCTCCGATCACTCAACCATACATATTCAGTTAGCTCACTCCAAGGACCACAAAAAGGTACAATGCACTGTGATTATCTCTATAGGAATAGATTGCTTGATCTGTATTTGGCAAAACTTTTGGTCCTAAATGTGCTTCAATTTCGTACTTTGTTTTGCTTTATTTTTTATTTTTGGGGATTTGAGCGTCACTGATAGTTTTGTAAACGAAACGCACGTGTCTGGCGAAAATACAAAATTTCAATCCTGGTGTGTTTCCCTCAGTTTTAGTTTATAACCCGGACCTTCTTTCTCTCAATCGATTGACGACTTTCAAACATCGGTATACTACTGTTGTCTTTAATTATCCGATAAGGCACATGCAATGGTATTTTAGAACCGGTGCATTCCCTAGAAGATATAAGATTGAGAATGGAAATTGGGAATGTGTCAAAGAGACTACAACCCGATAACAGAACAAAAACAGCAGAAGGTGACCAATATGTCTTTAATGCAGCGAGAAATTCCAGCACCCAGAAACGTCCTTCAGCTGTACCCTAAACAAATACAATATATATTCAACACATAAAGCATTTATCAAATCTTGGTTAGCATTTTATGTTACCTTTAATTTTCATATCAGCTACTGCAGAATCTCCGGTTTTCTTGGTAACTGGTCTTGTCGCATCTAAAACAACGTATGTTTCATATCCTGCAGATGACAGAAAACATGCACATTCGAATAAACTACTAAGTAACATCACAATTTATAACTAAAGGGCACAGCATGGACTTCAAATACCATCAAACCTAATACTGCATAGTATTGATAATTAAGGTCCCAAAATGACAAATGTAAAATAATTCAAACAAAAAAAATTAATGTACGGTAATCTAAAACCTCCTAAATAATTGAAGAATCTCAGTGGAACATACAAAACATTTCTATTAACGAGCTTACATTTAGACACGCGAAGCAATAAATGTTTTTTTAATTTGATAGATGATTTTGTCCTTTTTTGTAAATTTGTAAAATTGTTTCTTTTAAAATTGTAACACAGTGATGACTGCTGTACCCATATTTTGACTATTTTATTTATTATGTCTGTTTTTTTCACACATCGTTGTAAATATAACGGAATCGGATGAGACTGTCGTACAAGTGAGAGGTTGGCGCTATAAAACCAGGCTCAATCCACCATTTTCTACATTTGAAAATGACTGTACCAAGTCAGGAATATGACAGTTGTTGTCCATTGGTTTTTGGTTGGTTTTGTCATTTGATAAGGGATTTTCCGATTGAATTTTCCTCGGAGTTAACAACATTTCAGAAACGATGGACATTTCGTTTTATTCTCTTTCGTCCCTTTATCCGTACAATAATCAGAAACAAAAATCACACACACCCAGTTTTCTAGCATCCATTGCTGTATAGTAAACACAGTAATCACGTGCCAGTCCTGTTATGATTAAAGCATCTATTCCGTCTTCCTGGAGTTTATCATGCAATTCCGTATGACGGAAACCGCCATTGTCGTAAAACGCAGAATAAGAATCTACCTAAAGTAACACAAGAAAAACAGATGTAGAATGTTTCGTGTTTGGTATTTGTTTCTATCTTTCTCTTTAATATTTATTGTTTCACTTGCTGTGTTTGTTGTGTTCGTGTCTGACCATAAAAACGAGATACTTAAAAGACATCAACATAAAAGGTAAAACAAAGTTCTGAATTTTTCGTCTCCTAACTACATATGTATATGTATATTGAAAACTGATGTTGAATGCGACCTGTTTATAACATATTTATGTTGAAGCATACAATTATTGTAATGTAGAAGTACTAGTTATTAACAAATGATTTCATTTACTTTGCAGATACGGTACATTCCGATTGTTCAAATATTCTCGTTCCTATAAACGTGATTTTAAGGTATTTGGTAAGGATGAACCAACGGGCAACTTATTAAGTACTTACCTTGCAGTTATATCCTTTTCTTACAACAAGGTCGGATGGCTCATGAGTCAAGTTGTGTGAAAAGTTAGCTGATGGAGTGTTTATAACACAATGGTCTGGCCACAGGTGCTGTGTAAGATTGTATGCCACTTCAGTGCAGCTGTTTTTTTCATCACATAGGGAACCTAATTCAATATATAAATAAATATGAATTACTCAAATGGCAATCTGAAATCACATGCTGGAGGAAACAAAACAACGAATTGGCACTAAAACAAAGAAAGATTTAGTTACGAACAACAGTCCAGCCAGACAATTACACTTCACTTCACTAACGATTCATTCACTTGGATGCATTCACTTGATATATAGAAGTTTGACAAACACTCATTTGATTTTTGAAAAACTTAATAATAAATTGTTCAAATAAGGCCTTTGAAATAGTGGAATTCATTACTTTTATAGTGTCAAAAAGTCGTTGGAAGTATTTGATAAATTGCATGCTTATATTGTTGATTTTGAATCTGTACAAAGTTTTGATTTTTCTACCCTGTATACCACATTGCCTCACATTCTGATTAAAACAAATTCACACACCTAATGAAATACCACTACGCGAGTAAACAGGCATTTAAAAAGTCAGAATGTGAATACATATGTTCAAACTCTTTTAGGTAATGTTTAAGTAGCAATACACAAAACAACTATGACAGTTGGACATGCTTTGATACTATATCTGCTCTTGATTGTTTACTAGATTACATCTTTGTTCGCTTTGGAGATTCCGTATATCCTCAGTTTATCTGAATTCCAATTGGGACTAACTGTGCATCAATTATTGTAGACCTGTTTTTGTATTGCTATTAGTTACAACTTATGACTCAAATCAGTAAAGACCCAAATGTAACTGGTAGTTATCTGTTGTTATTTATGTATTATTTTCATTTTGTTTATTTTCTTTTGTTAAATATTCTGACATCGGCCTCGGGCTTCTCTTGAACTGACTGTTAATGTGCGTATTGTTATGCGTTTACTTTTCGATATTAGCTAGAGGTATAGGGGGAGGGTTGGGATCTCATCAACATGTTCAACTCCGCTGCATTTTTGCGTCCGACCCAAGCCATGAGCCTCTGGCCTTTTTGTTAGTCTTGGATTATTTTTACTTTTAGTTTTTTTGTGATAATTTGGGGTTAAGTATGACGTCCATTATCACTAAACTGGTCTATATATTTGTTTAGGGGCCAGGTAAAGGACGCCTCCTGGTGCGGAAATTTATCGCTGCATTGAAGACCTATTTGTGACCTTTTGTTGTTGTCTGTTCTGTGGTCGGGTTGTTGTCTCTTTGACACATGTCCCATTTCTATCCTCAATTGTATTAGTATTTCCATATATAGAATGTGATTAAAATGTCAAGCTGATATTTACAGAGTCAGCTCCCGATAGTGTTATGTACATGTATCACCATAACAACATAAAGAGTTGTTTGTTTGTAGGAAAAACACATTTTACGTGTTATACTGAATCGTCTATGGACTTATCTTTTTAGATATTGTCAAACATATTTCGTTAAAATATTATAGAATTCAATTCAGAAATTTCTACGTGTTTATTATTCCCATTGTCGTACGTCGCAAAAAAGCAAGAGTAATTATTGTGATATCCGAAAATACTGCTTACAAATTATGATACTGAAATTTAAAATGGGAGTCTTTAAGTGCACCTGAGATCGCCCCCATTTTTTCCCGGGATTCGTGTTGATCAGTCTTATGTTTTTATGTTGTGTATTGTCTACCATTATCTATTTGTTGGTCTTTTTCTGTTTTGGCAATGTGGTTTTGAGTTTATTTTCGGCTTATGAGTTTGAATGTATATTTAGTATCTTTCGCCCCTCTTTAACAGTAAGATTTTTTTTATTGTTACCTGATTTATCATACGAAAGCTGAATGACTTGACCGGCACCTTTATGCTGAGATGCAAACGATATGTGGTCACTGCAATGCCAGTCTTGTGATAAAACCACCAATGAAATGTCTTCTTTATATTCAGACCGGATATTGTTTATTACTGGTATCACCTGATCTCCTTCGGTTACCGCTAGACTTCCACCAGGTAAGAAACAGTTTTGGACATCAATAATCAATAATGCTATCTGTCTCGTACATGTTAAATCCAACAGCAAGATGAATGTTATTGTCGATAACCTGCATATATATCAAATTAAATTGAGAATGGGGAATATGTGCTAGGGAAATCAACCCGACAAAATACCAGAACACAGTCAAAGGACATCAATGGGTCTTCAACACAGCCAGAAATGTCGTATCCGGATGTGGGTTTTAGCTGGCCCCCTAAACTAAGAAAGTGTACAAGTTCAGCGAAAAAGGAGGTCACTCAAACTCCAAAACAAATGAACCAAAATTTAAAAACGAATATAGAAGACCAACATTGGCAGAGGTTTCTTATTTGGGACATGCGCAAAAATGCGATGGATAAAACATGCATGTTTTGTGAGATATCAATTTTTATGAAAAATTAAATCATAAAAGTATTTTGAAGGCAACAGTAGTATACCGCTGTTCAAAACTCATAAATCTATGGACAAAAAACAAAATCAAGGGAACAAACTAAAACTGAGGGAAACGCATTAAATATAAGAGGAGAACAACGACACAACATCAAAATGTAACACACACACACACACACACAGAAACGGACTGCATGATACTAGTGATTTGACATCTCCAGCTCTTACTTTGGCTGAGGGAATATGTCTTGTAGTACAAGTTCACAGTAATGCCCTATTTTTGTCGATTTGAAAATGTCGATGTATCATGGAGATCTTTAGATACATCACCACAGAAAAAAATATATTGCAGTCATTGTTCTTTTTGATCCAGTTCCACTTTACAGTGTCTGGTTACTTATTGAGTCATTTCAATTGGCAACTTATCTTCATCATCAGAAGTAAGTTTTCCCTTTCCCTGATGAAATATTTTGAGGTCTGAAAATTTGTTTGACATGGTTTGTGCCAATATGCCTTGTGATTCTGGAGTGCTTCTGCAGTTCCATAGCCCTCATTCAACTGTTTCGAATTGAGCGAAAGGAAAACCAATTCAAGACCCAACATCTTCGTATGCTTGCATCAAAAGAGTGATTGCCAGCTCAAATGTCTATGACTGTTCTGTTTGTATCTGCCTGGCATTGCTAACCCTTACATGTCCTCTCTTGTCGTTTCACACATTACTTCCAGTCTAATTGCCCATTATGTTTTTCTTATATCTAGTTCCAGTGTTTTCGAAATCTACAATTTTGATCTTTTCCAAAAAAAAACTTTCGGTCATAAATTATATAATATATACGTAATTTCTGTTTTAAAAAGTTACTTAGGCAAACGTGTAAGTAACAGAAATTTTGATACTGATATCTTAATTTTGTGAACATGTGCATGCCTTATCTGACCTCTTTGTGAATATCCAATATAAATTAGTAAAAAAAGTATGAATGCAAACAGTGAATTAATAAGATTAGCGAATAATGATATATAAGAAATTCATGTTTTCAAAATGGCCATCATTCAAGATGGCTACCAAAAAATCAATATGTATCAAGTCCTCAGATGACAGTCCTTGTCAATTGTGATGAACATATCAAATGACTATATAATAATTTCCTGCAGCAAGCGCTTAACTTATAAGTAAAGTGAACACGGATACTAAGGAATTGTAAATGTGTAAAGGCAGTATTAAGTTGTACTACTCTATGTTAATGTGGAGGACAATGTGATAGAGTGTGGTTTGACAAAACTTGTACATGTACATTTCATCTATTGTTAGATATTGTTAACGTCAATTTAGAACATTTGAGCAGTTGATGTTTTTATAACATTACTTGTATGATATAAAATTCATTATGTCTGCAATTAAGGTTTTTGAAAGGTGTTTCAAATGAACAATATCAACAAAACAAATTATGTAGTAATCAGCCAAGAATTATAAACGACAGGTATACAAATATTTTCTTGCTTTATTTCTTCGTATAAAATAAAATTCTCCTGTTATTCTATGTTGAACAAGCGGTTGCACGAATATTGCTTTAAGAGTAATAGTTCATTTTATGATCCTTTTCGTGTCCGCGTTTTAATGCTTTTGTACCCGCTACAAAACAGAAGAATAACTCGGGGGAGGGGGATAGGCTAGCTTTTTGTCCTGTTTATATACATTTGTATATATCTTCCACAATGCATTTTATTATTATATCGAAAAATTAATATTTTGGCTTAAAAAAAAAAAAAGATTTTTCAAAATGGCCGCCATTCAATATGGGTAATATTTTCAAAAAAATTGTTCTACAAGACAATTGGATTCAGCACTGTTATTCTAACAACCAGATTGCATGTCAATGTCTTCTCTAATATCATTTTCATGATTTTCTATTATTAATCTATTGAGATCAAACGGCCGCCATTTTAAAATGGCCGCCTCTTCCGCCAATTTCGATTTTCAGATTGGGTCCATAGCTTAAAATGTTGTCCATGACATAAAATTGAGAATGGAAATGGGGAATGTGTCAAAGAGACAACAACCCGACCAAATAAAAAACAACAGCAGAAGGTCACCAACAGGTCTACAATGTAGCGAGAAATTCCCGCACCCGGAGGCGTCCTTCAGCTGGCCCCTAAACAAATATATATACTAGTTCAGTGATAATGAACGCCATACTAATTTCCAAATTGTACACAAGAAACTAAAATTAAAATAATACAAGACTAACAAAGGCCAGAGGCTCCTGACTTGGCTACTACTATGCCAAATTTCATGCTTTTACCACAATGTGAGCAATTTTGTCAAAAATCTGACTGGACTAAATGTATTGCCTGTCACCAAACAAGTACAATCAATATCTTGCTTGAAATGTAACAAGTGTAACACATGGTATGTCTGTAATCGCACAACTACAGCTAATGCATTGCCTGTCATCAAACAAGTACAATCAATATCTTACCTGAAAAGATATAATAAATAACAACAATCGTGCATGAAAATAGAAATCAGCACAACCATTGAATTTTTAAATATGGACTAATTTGTGAAGTACATGTATACCAAGTACTTGCATATAGACAATAATAGTGCATTGACTTGACATATCAACGATATAAGGATGAGGCTTAGAAACGGGGAAATGCGAGGCTGTGCCGAGCTATTTCCCCGTTTCGGGCCGAATCCTTATATCGTTGATATGTCAAGTCAATGCACTATTATTGTCTTTATACTGCAATCTAAAACAACCTTTTCAATGGTTGTTTAATGCGTTAAGGTTATTTATTGGATTTAAATATTGGGGAAAATCCCCTTTAAAAAGGCCTCATATCATGCTCGCGGAGAAATATACAACACAATGAAATGTACATATTTACCTGTTGAAACTCACACTCGACGGTGAACGAAATCGTTTGATTCTGGACTTTTAAAAATAGCAACCATAAGCATGAAACATAATAATTTATAGGTTGCAAACAAAAAATATTAACAAATGAAATATGTTTTCCCAATAATTGCAAAAGAAACAAGGTTTAGTCGATCCACGCGTCGTTGTATGCATTGGAAACAAGAACAGGTTGAAGAGGTCGTATGAATAATTAAATATTATTTCGGCATTTTCCATTTAAATATTCATGAGGAAAAGTGATATCGGGTCAGTGACTGTATATGACATAGAAATATACAGTCAACGCATTTTGACTGCTCAAATAGAACGAGTGCAGTATAAAACACATTAATCATGTTCAAAAAGTAAAATGACGATTACACTGTACAACCAGCAGCATTAAATAAAAACATAGAACAGTTATCGTTCAACTAACACTTTGATTCCTTATATACATTGACGACAAATTCCTAGTAACTGTATCACAAAACAAAAAATTATCTGGTATGAAAATCTGAAAATCAATAACTCATCGTTTTAAATTCTCGTGCCAATAGTGAATACTTGAAAAGTATGTATCGACAGTTATAAATAGAATAAGAAGTATTAGTTGTCAAGCAATATGTTTGATTCATTTTATCTGTTCTCACATTACTTTGGTGAGTCATTTCTCACAGTTCATTCTGTCAAAAGCCACTCCCAAATTTGAACCAATTTATACTGTCTTCATACGGTTAATCATTTTCATTATGATCCCATTGTATTTAGTTCGATCTCATTTGTTTTGTTTTTCTCTAAATCTATATTATGAAAAAGATGTGCATGCATGATGATAGTACATAAACAGAGTAAATCGTTTTCGATATCACTGAAAGAAGAAAAAGATTAATATTTCCTATATACAGTTTATCAAAGGGAACATATTTTACCAGATATCGTAAAATGATATATCACCAAGTTTGAAAGAGATATTTCACATTGAATCCTTCGTTTAAAATCATAAAATTTAGCTGTATCGATCACGAGTGGATAGATAAAATCGTTTATCGAATCATTTCTTGTAAATACAACACATATATTCCACCAGCTTCAACTACTGAACTATTCAGATTTACTGAAGTGTGTTAATGTGTGTGTGACAAATTATCGTCCTTGTAGACACATTACATTTAATAGCGTCATGAGGAAGATTTGTTGATTTTTCCAAAAGAATGTCTTAGTAAATCTATTTCCTGAAGAGAAAATGATCATTCAGACATCGGTAAGTTATTCTAACATAAATCTACTTTAATTTAATTTCCTTCAGCCTATATATTTGTACTTCATCGTGTATATCTTATATTTAAATATAAATCACTATCGCATATGGTTATTTCAAGTGTTGAAAACACGGTAACTTGTTAAGACGTTTGCTACTGAACAGTTATTTTAAAGATTATTGATCACCCAGTTCATATCCCTTATCCAGTAAATTATCATTGACATTCATGATAGTCTTTTTGTATCGTTTTGTATTTAACTTTCTTTGGTGAACTTATCTTTAACTGTTTGTCAGCTCAGTGTCCTCGTTTTTTTTTTCATTTGACTTGTTGTTATGCTTCCTCGTTTCTTTGATTTGACATTTTGTCAAGCTTCCTCGTTTCTTTGATTTGACTTTTTGTCAAACTTCCTTGTTTCTTTGATGTGACAAGTTGTCAAGCTTCCTCGTTTCTTTGATTTGACATGTTATCAAGCTTCTTTATTCCTAGATTTGACATGTTGTCAAGATTCCTTGTTTCTTTGATTTGACATGTTGTCAAGGTTCCTGATTCTTTCATTTATCATATTGTCAAGCTTCTTCGTTTCTTTGATATGACATGTTGTCAAGCTACCTTGTTTCTTTAATTTGACATGTTGTCAAGGTTTCTCGTTTCTTTGATTTGACATGTTGTCAAGCTTCCTTATTCTTCAATTTGTCATATTGCCAAGCTTCCTCGTTTCTTTGATTTGACATGTTGTAAAGCTTCCTCGTTTATTTGATTTGACACGTTGTCAAGAATTCTCGTTTATTTGATTTGACATGTTGTCAAGAATTCTCGTTTCTTTGATTTGACATGTAGTCATCCTTCCTCGGTTCTTTGATTTGACATGTTATCAAGCTTCCTCGTTTCATTGATTTGACATGTTGTAAAGCTTCCTCGTTTCTTTGATTTAACATGTTTTAAGCTTTCTCGTTTCTTTGGCCTGACTTTTTATCGGTAATACTCATCAGTTTCCTTGGTTATGGTGATTCTCCGTACAGCGTACTCGTCTTTATTTTGTTTAATTTGTGTTTTCGGATTTTGATTTTTAGTGTAGGCAGCTCTCCCGTTTCCGTAGTTTTAACGTGGTGTTTGTGCAGCTACTTTGTTTGGAGATGCGTGTCGTTCTTCGAAAAATGCCTGGTTTCCTTGATTTGGCCTGTACAACTCTTTTGTTGTTTTTTTGTATACCTTTTATTGTCCCCGTGTTTTCCCTAGATCCTGTATTTGATTTCAAATCTACTATCAGGAAGGGTCAAGAACTGATTTTTAGATAAATATGTGTTCAAAATATTGATAGTAATTGCAACATTTATACAGTCTAATACATAGTTGCCTTCTTTGGTAAAGTATCAAATTACTCTAAAAGCAGACGTAAAACTAGGTTAACATGTGACATCGTCTGATTTGGTCGTTCTAACTATCTGAGATATCCAAGATATATTATAAGTTGTATTAAACTGGCACAACTAATTGAAATCCATTGAGTTTTGATATGCATTCCCCCTAATAAATGATCCATACGAACTAAAAAAAAAACCATGACTGTTAAAATATCATAATTAGGAATTTTCCGGTTTGAATTTTCCTTGAACATGTCGAAGTTCACTTTTCATTAGTTCAATTTTTAACTGTTATTTTTTTATTTTGTACTCTTTATTTTAAAACTGCAGTAGTCTATACAATAAAATGTGATGAAGATCAAACAAAACAACGTCTTTGTTATAATGTATCTATTAAAACACTAACACAAAAGTTCCATGTACGTCATAGTGTTTTACATATCAGTTGAATGAAAAAAATGCAACTTGGCAAATAAATGTACTGCACGTGTAAAAAAGTTAATTTAGATATTATCTTCATTTCTTTTTATTAAGATCGGGTAAAAAAGCCGTCTCCCATCTTACTTCTGCATGTTTGTATTAAAACATAAAACGCAATGAAAGATAATTTTTTCTGCATCTTTTCATCCTTATCATTTCTGTTAGTATTTAGCAATTGATATAGTCTACATCAAACACTATTTTATTTGTCGTTTTTACACATGCACGTGACGCATACCTTATCCCTTTCCTTCAACAGAACTTGATATTATGTTTGCTGAATGGAGTTTCGGTAATAAAGGAATATATTTTTTGTACACTTATTAGTTTACAAAATCCACATCCACGGCTTCCAAAAGTCAGCATAAATTGACTCTTCAACTATGTCGGTTTTTATACATCATTGGCTTTCAAATATTCGGCATTTAGCCTTCTTGATAAAAGTAAATCCGGAAAAGCGCTTTGGACGCATGAAATGTCAAACGTGTTGATATCATTTAACCTTTAGATTTTGTATGACTCTTATAATGTCAAAAGAAGGATAGACTCACAAATCAATTTTAACAAAATAGAACAGATCAGAGAGTTTTGAATTATCCCATAGCAGATATTTCATTGATATTTAAGGTGAAAAAGCACCTATTAGAGAATTTTAAGTTTCAAACGAAACTTACGTACGTTCACGCAATTAAATTAGGCATACGGACTTATAAGACATAATATAAATTGTGGTTGTCTCCCTTCGCCAGTTTCAGCATTCAATTTTCAGTCGGATAGTTATAATATTGTTTTAATTCTAAAATAACATTCATGTATCAAGCCCGGACCATTCGATTTTCAGTAGGGGGGATTTACAATGAAGAAATGTCTGATCCTGATTATGACTGAATGAAATTGATTTTACAGTTGGCCAGCACTTTGAGTTAAACAAAAGTCTACATTTACCCATTAGATAATTTTTTAAACAATAATTCCGCATCAAAATCCCCCCCCCCCCCCCCCCCCTAAAAAAAATAAATGATCGATGACCTAAAGACAAATTAAATCAGTTATGCGTTAAACGTAATGTTCTTCTTTATACAATCATAACTAGTTAAGAGGGGCCTATATAAAATTTGAAATAAACAGACAGAACCTTCGAATTTATGGCGAAGCAAATTTTGGAAGATTATTTACAAAATCAAAAGGCAGAATAAAAAAAAATGGCCGCAAAACAAGATTATTCGAATATAGAAAAAATCATGTTGGCAAGCTAGGACAAATTGGCTCAATCAAAACTTAGAACAGAAAGTGAGAAATAAAACAAATTTATCCATGCACCCCCTCCCCTAAAAATAAAAAGGGTTGCTTCCTTATCAAAAACATGGACACTTATTAAGCTGAACGAAGGTAAAATGTGTACAATTTGAAGACTAACACATTTACAGAATAATTTGTTTACCACAAAGTTTTGGGTATTTGAAAGTTAATATTTTCATATTCATTTGTCTTCCGTCTTCTCGGGACTGAAGGAATTTATCGACCTCTCTATACCAGAATACTTGCAAATAGATCAGCATGATCCTCGTTCTATCGAACTGACAGAACGGGGTTCAACTACCTCATAAGGTGGGGTCAAATAAGATATACGGTATTGTAGTTCCATAGCAAAAATGAAAGGTAAATCGGATTATATGTACAAAAGTCGACAGAGTAACAGGTCGACAGTTTGACTTGAGCAAGGTTTACAAGTTGACACTAGATATATCTACAAGGTTGACAAGTGTTAAGGTCGACAGGTTGACAAGTCGACATGATTAAACGTCGATAAATGCATAGGTTGACAGGTTCACAAGTATAAAGGTTAAGAGGTTGACAGGTCGACAGGTCGACATGATGAACAGTCGATAAATGCAAAGTCGACAGGTTGACAAGTGTAAAGGTTAACTCTCACGTATAGTTTAGTTTTCTACATTGGAAAATGCCTGTACCAAGTCAGAAATATGACAGTACTTGTCCATTCGTTTTTGATGCGTTTTGTTATTTTATTTTGCCATGTGATTATGGACTTTCCGAATTGATTTTCCTCTAAGTTCAGTTTTATTGTGATTTTACTTTTTAGTTATGTGTTGGACTTTTAAAGAGAAGGGCTGAATTTATAAATGATCTTGATTAAGAATAAGATGTTCCTACAGTTGCAGAATAAGGCCATGCACGATTGTTTTTTTCTCGTTGTTACAAGATAAAATTGTAAAGATTTCAAACCCTTTCAGATCATTTTTCAAAGTACAATTCTTTAGGTAAATCAAGATTGGAAGAGTCCTTTTCATTTTCCATACCAAGTCGTGTAGGTGAGTGAGATTTAAACAGATTCAACTGATACACATTACAGCAAGGACTGTGGTCTGAAAATAAGATTAAAAACTGAAATCTATATTTTTGTTTAAGATTTTTAGTTCATTTGACCGTTTCTAGTAACTAGTGACAAGTTTTACGTCGTCATTACGATAACATTGTAGTGCATCAAGTTAAATAAAGAACTTAAACGTTTGTCGCATGATTATACGACTTGAAACACAGAAATTGTTAGATACATCGAGGAAAAGAGATATACTGAACGTTAACAATAATGAAATATTATCTATAAAATTTAAAGAAAAATTATGACTCCGAAAAGAAAAGAATTAAAATGACAAATGTCAGGGTCATTACTTATGGAATTCTGCTCATCAATTTCTCGCCTTGGATACTAACATGTCGCCTTGGATTTTTTTAGTCGACACACCGACATTTTCTCATTCCGCGACTTTTTTTTTAGAGTAATTATTTTTCCCCCGCGATGTTGCGAAGGATAATAGTTACACAATGGTACCGTCGATCCCTCTCAGCCTGTTCGTCGGTCCGTCCGTTCATAACACCCCTATTGACACTCTTGAATCTGCATCCTTCAAGGGATTCTGAGCATGGCAAATTTATCACACCACGATATGTTTTTTGTTTGCACTTGCCGTTATGAACTTTCCAAGTAAAAGTTCTCGAACTGCTTTTCTAGAAAGATCATGGAACACACGACACAGATCATTCATTTATAAAAAAAGAAAAGCTGAGTCATCAATAAGACAACAAAAATATGTTTGGCATTCTCACATGTATTTATAAAAGCCCTTACTCATGTTAAAGGTTAATCAGTTAAATAACCCCCAAATAATACAGGTATTTTAATTTGCCTAAATATTAGAAAAACATTGCAACCTTCATGTACATATTTACCTAAATTACTGAATTTGTACAATTTCCTTAATCTTTGATCAACTTAATCCTTTTTCGAATAAATATAATCAAAAACTCATCATCCCGTATACTCTTTGCACGCCGCACGCCATATTCACAAATTAGTTAAAAAAATAAGTTAATTTTGTATGAAAATAGGAAAATGTGTTAACTGTATATCATGTGAAATATATCTGTGTCTTCTGCGAACAACATTTGCATTTTTGTATGTTCAGATATTAGACAAGTGTAAACTCTTGCTCGTGGAATACGCTACTTTAAATAGATTTGAAGTAAATGGAGAAAGGGAGACAAACACAATTTTACAACGACCAAGTTAAGGTGTATTACGTACGTCAAAATATACGATTTTTGTTTAGTTTACAAGTTCAATGGTCAACGGGAGATAACAATGACCATTTTTTATAATTTTAAAGTGTGTTACGTAAAAGTACGTCAAAAACCTAAAATATGATTTTTTGTTGTAAAATCTTGAAATTAGTGACAGAATAGAGCTGACCGCGTGTAAGATCCTCACGTTAAATCAAGGTCCTTAAAGTCTGTTGTAGCAAACTTTTAGATGTAAACGTATTTCTGTAGAGTTGATTTAATCGTTATCAAAAGTACCAGGATTATAATTTAATACGCTAGACGCGCGTTTTGTTTACATTAGTATCACTAGCCCAATAGTTAACACTTCTGTGTTGACATGAATATCTATGATGTGGTTATTTTTATGAATCTCCTGTTTACAAAACTTTGTATTTGTCGTAAAAGCTAAGGATTTTCTTATCCCAGGCATAGATTACCTTAGCCGTATTTGGCCCAACATTTTTGGAGTTTTGGATCCGCAATGCTCTTCAACTTTGTACTTGTTTGGCTGTATGAACATTATGATATGAGCATCACTGATGAGTCTTATGTAGACTAGAAAAACGGGCGTCTGGCGTACTAATTTATAATCCTGGTACCTTTGATAATTATTTACACCACTGGGTCGATTTCACTGCTGGTGGACGTTTCGTCCCCGATGGTATCACCAGCCAAGTAGTCAACATTTCTGTTTTGACATGAATATCAATAATGTGGTCATTTTCATGAATTTCCTGTTTACCAAACTTTGAATTTTTCGTAAAAACTAAGAATTTTCTTATCCCAGGCATATATTACCTTAGCTGTATTTGGCCCAACCTTTATTAAATTTTTGATCCTCAATGCTCTTCAACCTTGTACTTGTTTGGCTTCATGAACTTTTTGATATGACTGTCACTGATGCGTCTTATGTAGATTAGACGAAACGCGCGTCTGGCGTACTTATTTATAATCCTGGTACCTTTGATAACTATTTACACCACTAGGTCGATGCCACTGCTGGTGGAAGTTTCGTCCCCGAGGGTATCACCAGCCCTGTAGTCAAAACTGAATATCAGAAATGTGGTCATTTTCATAAATTTCCTGTTCACCAAACTTTGAATTTATCGTAAAAACTAAGGACTTTCTTATCCCAGGCATAGATTACATAAGCCGTATTTGGCCCAACCTTTTTGGAATTT
Organism: Mytilus galloprovincialis; assembly: GCF_965363235.1. Taxonomy (NCBI): domain Eukaryota; kingdom Metazoa; phylum Mollusca; class Bivalvia; order Mytilida; family Mytilidae; genus Mytilus; species Mytilus galloprovincialis. The sequence continues at coordinate 72,086,698 of NC_134851.1, read as the reverse complement.
TAGATCTTCAATGCTCTTCAACTTTGTTCTTGTTTGGCATTATACTTTTTTTTTATATGAGCGTCACTAATGAGTCTTATGTAGACAAAACGCGTTTCGGGCGTACTTAATTAAATCCTGGTACCTTTGATAACTATTTACACATATGGGTCGATGCCAATGCTGGTGGACATTTCGTCCCCGGGGGTATCACTAGCCTAGTAGTCAACATTTCTGTTTTGACATGAATATCAATAATGTGGTCATTTTCATAATTTCCTGTTTACCAAACTTTGAATTTATCTTAAAAACTAAGGATTTTCTTATCCCAGGCATAGATTTATTTACCTGTATTTAGCCCAACATTTTTGTAATTTTGGATCCTCAATGCTCTTAAACTTTTTACTTGTTTGGCTCTATACCTATTTTGATGTGAGCGTCACTGATGAGTCTTATGTAGACAAAACGCACTTTTGGCGTACTAATTTATAATCCTGGTATCTTTGATAACTATTACACAAAAGAATGGATGCCACTGCTGGTGGACTTTTCGTCTCCGAGGGTTTCATTATCCCAGTAGTCAACACTTCTGTGTTGACATGAATATCAATAATATGGTCATTTTCATAAATTTCCTGTTTACAAAACTTTAAATTTATCGAAAAAACTAAGGATTTTTTAATCCCAGGCATAGATTACTGTAGCCGTATTTGCCCCAACCTTTTTGGAATTTTGGATCCTCAATGCTCTTCAACTTTGTACTTGTTTGGCTTTATACTTTTTTTGATATGAGCTTCACTAATGAGTCTTATGTAGGCGAAACGCGCTTCTGCCGTACTTAATTATAATCCTGGTACCTTTGATAACTATTTACACCACTGGGTCGATGCCAATGCTGGTGGACTTTTCGTCCCCGAGGGTATCATCAGCCCAGTAGTCAACACTTCTGTGTTAACATGAATATCAATAATGGGGTCATTTTCAAAAATTTCCTGTTTACAAAACTTTGAATTTTTCGAAACATTAAGAATTTTCTCATCCCAGGCATAGATTACCTTAACTGTATTTGGCACAACTTTTTGGAATTTTGAATCCTCAATGTTCTTCAACTTTGTACATGTTTGGCTTTATGAATATTTTGATATGAACGTTACATTTAATTGCAAATTGGTTCTAATTGCTGACGGAATAGAATATACCTATTTATTTTATTGAAAAAAGGCAGATGAATGTAATAGTCATTACTTTAAATTATGTCATTATATTTCAAGTGCAGAAAAAACGAAAATGCCATGTAACGTCTTTTTAATTCGCATGTTATTTTATAAATTATTCGTAAAGACGCGCGTGTTGACTTCAAAACTACAGTTTTATAAATCAATATTGTTGGGTCAATCCAGGTCTCGTTATTTTAATTAATCAATTCGTTATCAATAGAAGGAGGTTTGTCACATGTTTATTTGTTTATAATTTTGTTGTAAGGCGTTTTACTTTTTATTGATAAAAAACATGAGTCGTATTGTATTACTTTCTCCTACGCGTATTAAAAAAAACTGTTTAAATTGAAGGCTGCCAAAAAAATATGATACTTTCATTTTTAATTGGAGTCATTCAGAAACGTTCTATGAGGTTATGATACAGCTTTGCTTGTTGGCTACATAATAGACCACAAGAAGTAGTTGAACATTTTTCTCTCTTGGCGTAAGGGAGATAACTTGCGTAACTAACGACGAACGTTTGTTATCTCAACTTCCGCTAGAGGCGTGCTATTACGTCGCTTCACCTTAAAAATAATTCGTGTTTTTTTAGACTATATTTTCCCGATTGATATTTTTTTTCATTCAGTAACGCGATAAGTATTTGTGTCTTAAAATTACTTTAGCGATAAAGATAACTATTATTTGCTTACATAAATATTTCTTTCATCAAATGAGGGAAAGGAGTGTTTAACAACCAGCATACATTTCGTATGCTGATTCCGTATATCTTTACTAACATCTAACATCTAGAAACTGGCGATGATGCTCTGACTTTAGATAAATTTGGCTATTTATTTTAGGTATGTTTTGTCATATAGCTCTTCAACGGCTTCGGTACTTACACATCCTTGGATTTCAAATGTTTGGCTTTGAGCGTTCGTAATGAAGGTAAATTCAGAAAAGCGCTTCGGACGCATTAAATTATTAAACGTTTTGTTTCCATTTTTTTGCACATTTGTCTCAACTTATTAATATCACTGCCTTATAACGATAAAGTTTACCTTCATTCCAATTTTTTCCATGTTATGTATCCTACATTTTTCTACAGCCTTTCCATGTGTTGTCTTATATTTGACAATTCACTGCCTAAATCTCGAGCAATTACTGCCCTTATGTATGAAAAACAATTTGTATGAAAAACAAGTACATCCTTCTAGGTGCGGGCGACTTTTTGTTAACAATAAAAACAAACACAACATAAACTATTGAGTAATCTAGGATTACATTCTCTATGATAAAGTATTTGGACTGTTTGTAATATCTTTGCTTAATTTGCAATTACATCCATTTTTACTATCAAATGCAATAAAAAAATAAACATAATTTCTGTAAAGGACATTTTCCTTTGGTATATTAAATAAAACACCGCGTCTCTTCTATACTGTTTTTTGGGGAACTTATCTTTTAAATTTTTGCTGTTTACACATTGTAACAGTTTGAAAATTTCTTTTATGCAGTTTTACGCGGAAATATCTTCAACATTTTATCACTTAATATCCATTTTTTTTTATAAAAAACAGGGAAAGGGACATATATTGGAAATTATACTAAAATGGAACTCTATCATCAAATGCAACAAAGATAACCAGACATTATAGTATTTTCACAAAGGGTCGGGTTGCCATGACATTAACAGGTAGTCCGCTCTGGGTTGTCCAACATATGTAGATACCCAAACACAAGTCAAAGGAAAACACAAAATGTGCAGACAACAAATTTTGTCTTAGAATGACAGAGAAAGAGTTTTGACCATTTGTATGTAAAGAAACATTTTAATCTTATTGATAACGTGATTTAGATAAATGAAGTTACCGGTTGTATCTTTTCTTACGGGTGCCCTTTCTGTTGGTATTTGGTATTTTTATGTTTAATTCCAAGTACAAATTTAACCATTTTTTCGTTGGCTGGCACACTATCCCTTGAAATCCTCGTTTATTTGGTCGCTCAGTCGTCTTTTCAGTTTCTTAAACTTACCTCCCTTATAAAGTTGTGCGACTGCCATTGATAAATTAGCACGGTTGTCCTCCACATCTGCTTATTCTGCTCCTCAGCTATTGCCAAATTTTTCTGTAACTTTTGACTATTGCTGTCAACTCATTCTGAGAGATGTCTATATGCGTACGTCCGGCCATTGATTGTAATAAAAATTTATGATATATGATACATGTCTGTGCTGACCAATCGAGCACAACGTGTTTACGAAAAAAAAAGGCCAAAGAACAAAAATACTCCAAGAAAAGTCAAAACAGAAAATTCTTTATTAAATGGCAAATTAAACCAAAAACTAAAACAACTCAAAATAATTGAAAAAATCTGTCATATTCCTGAACTTTTACAGGCGTTTACATTTATCTTACCTCCGATACATTTCTAGGGATATGATTGGTTAAAAGCGTCCGTATATATTTTATATTATGTTATTAGGGAGGCGGGGCTCATTTCAAACACGGCTAGTAGTGATGTACATTTCTTTATATTACATATTAGGTTAAAAGGGAAAAGGGGGGGGGGGGTATTTCACACCCGGTCAATGATTGTGTTACGTCCTTTTATAAAAACAAATCGGAACTGAGAAACAATCTTAAAGGTTTCAAAAGACGAAGAAATTGATGGTTAACAAGTAGATTGAATCTGGTTTATAGCTAGCCAATCCTCGTACTTACATGATGATCGCATGTATATGTATTGTTGTCACTTTACAAAACAAAACTGGCAATATAAAAGAGGGACGAAAGATACCAAAGGGACAGTCAAACTCATAAATCGAAAATAAACTGACAACGCCATAGCCATGATAGCTAAAAATGAAAAAGACAGACAGACAAACAATAGTACATATGACACAGCATAGAAAACTTAAGAATAAACAATATAAGTAAGCATGTCAAAAATTAAGGTGCAGCGGTCAACAAGGGGTTATGATCTTAATCACTATAAAAACAAATAACTCTTTTAACAAAGAAAAACAAAATGGCATATAGACTCTCTATAGGCTAGATGTATAAATACCGAGCACTCCAAAAGAATAATTCTAAAAAAGAACTCAACAGTAAAATTTAAAAAAAAAATTTGAGCACTAGTCTTTAATTGCTGATGAAAAATCTGTCAAGTAAAAACTTATTTTTCAACTAGTCAAGAGATTGTAGTTTTTAGTATTTGGAATTGTCACTGCCAGATCTGACACAATACATTGTATATAGATATAGGAAGATGTAGTATGAGTGCCAATTAGACAAATCTCCATCCAAGTCACAATTTATAAAAGTAAACCTTTATAGGTCAAGTTACAGCCTTCAACACGGAGCCTTGGCTCACACCGAACAGCAAGCTACAAAGGGCCCCAAAAATTACTAAGCGTAAATTTAAAACCGTTCAAACGAGAAAACCAACAATCACTGTACATCAGATTCGTGACTTAGGACAGGTGCAAACTTTTGCAGCGGGATTAAACGTTTAAATGGCACTAAAACTTCTTCCTGTACTTGCATATATATTTATATCTTATCATACCTTTACTGTTTTGAATCGGCTTGCTGATAACATACTTAACTGTTGTGTTGGTGTTAGATGGAATGTAAATATAAACATTAACAGTACTAAACGTTTTAAATTACCGTATTTAGATTTTATGTAGCAGTTTCACCAGGTTTGTACATAAATGAGTAACACGACGGGTGACAACATAAGAGAAGGATGATATCATTCTTCCATATGACCCAAGATAATCCCTTTTGTCATAGATTTCGTGTAACAAGTCTTTTATTTAATATTTTGTGTTTTGTAGACTGTTGTTTGTCTATCGGTAGTTTGTATTTTTTTGCCATGGCATTGTCAGTTCGTATTCGATTTATTCATTGGTAATATATGAGTTTCGGGCTTTAGAACCAATCGCCTCTTTTAGTCGATAAATTGACAAATTTAATTTTTTCTTGACCTTTCCTTCAAAATATAAGTGTAATATGGTATTATATATTGCTAATAAGACAACTAATTAACATACTCTAAATGAAGCAAAGACAAAGAAACATAGGATAACCGACATTTCTTTTTTAATAAGCAAATGTCATATATATATTGTCAACACTAAAAAGATATTCCCGTCCTGGCAAGCGATGAAAAATTCAAACGATCAATCCAGTTTACAGATAGCTTGCTCTTCGACATATCAATTCATGAAAAAATGAATATGACAAATAAGATTTCCTTGTCTCCGGAGCGAGTTGTCTCTAAGTTCGGAATTGTTTGTATACGAAAAGAGTTGTACTTGGCCTTAGATAAATTAAATTGATGAAAACTACGTCCTTAAAATATTTTTTTTTAAGTTTGTGTATTTTTTCTGACATTTTGAAAGACCTTCATTTGTCTTCCTAAGAGTTTTAAACTTCTTCAAAAACACTTTTCTTAGTTTGATTGATATAATGTACGTACATATATATTATAGTATTAAGTTGGCTTTTAATTTTGTTGTTATGCCTTTTGTTTTTGTTTTTCCAGTTTTGTTTTAATTTTCAAAACTAGAAGCTTGTTCTACGAATATGAATGCAACCAATTAATTAAAACAAACATTGACATGTACTCACTATCAATAATGTGAAAATGTTTGCACAGAACAATTGGAAAACTATTACTGTTACGCTTGACAATGGCTCAACTTATTTAATCATCTTGTGATGCCAGCTCCAGACTTCAATTAAACTGATTGAAAGATTATTATTTCATCATATGAATATCAGGCACAATCCTTCCCGTTAGGGGTTGAGTATCATACAATCATAACATATATGAGAAGAACATAACCCGTGTCATGCCAACAACTGGTTGAACAGATGAACATGCTTGAAGGCCAGCTGAAGGACGCCTCTGCGTGCGGGAATTTCTCGCAACATTGAAGATCTGTTGATGACCTTCTGCTGTTGTTTTTTCTATGGTCGGGTTGTTGTCTCTTTGACACATTCCCCATTTCCATTCTCAATTTTATTTAAATAGAAAAAAAAAAAAAAGAAAAAAAACGATATAGATAATATTAGTATCTTATTATTGTGGCCAGTCTGCCCTGATACTATTCCTCCCATGGAGACATTTTTCTCGTATCACACTGGACGGAAAAAAAGTGATCCAAAACCTGCGTTAATTTGATTGGCTTATCTAGCATAATTATACAATACTATGTCATTTTCATTATCTTATACTGGGATCATTGATGGCTTGCAAAGGTTAACACGATATTCAATTTTACCATAGCAACAGACATTTGTAATTTCTTCAATGATATACAAAACGCTAAAATATTTTCACCTGAAAATCTCCTTTTTTGCAAGTTAACATCTGTAGCGTACAAACACGCTTAATAATATGTTCGCGAACACAGTTATTTGATAGTATAACATATTTTAAAACTATATTTTATTAACCACGTCATGGATATGAATAGTATGTACAACTGATAGAATGGCGGTGAATTGTTGCCTCATTTTGGTGCATCGTTTTCCTTCACGGTCGTCGTGCCATGGTACTGCGGTAAACCCTCATGATATAGTTTGAAACCCGAATTCTTTTTTTATCGATTTATGAGTTTTGAACAGCGGTATACTACTGTTGCCTTTAATAATTTTGTAGTGCATTTCTTGTGGACAATATTACAAATTGGAATACTCACACCTGCTCTATCGAAAAATTATTTTTACTTTAGGGACAAATTATATCAAAATTAAAGAAAAAGTCGTATTAGGAAATATAATTTTGCACAACACAAGTGTTGATCATAAGATAAATAGGTTAAACAACTAGTGATTATTGGATAATGCTAGATATCAACTCTCGCTATTTAAGGCTCATTTATTATTGTATTGAAATTGAATAACTCGAGTTAATATCAAACGATAGCCAAATCTCAATCGTTGTGAAACCTATAATGACATGAATTATTTCCACTTTTTTAAATCAATCTGTTAAGTTCATTCCGATCTTCTAATAATGTTTCGCAACTTATTCATCTTTTGTTCATTACATTTTATAAAAATCCAAATTCTTACAATAGAGAAAAAACAATACTAGAAAGAATAAGATCCCTGAAATCAATAAGAATACAAAGATTTATTTCCCCTTGTTTATATAGATATCGGAAGATGTGGTGTGAGTGCCAATGAGCCAATGTATACTTTGTTCAGATGTTAAATATGACTAAGTATCATGTCAATCACAAGCACTTGGATTATGTTACTTCGTCTTGTGATTCATATAGTTTTTTTGCGTAGTAAAATTAACTAAGCTACAGGAATATTTAATGTTTTACCAATCGCGTCATGGACCTGACTAGTATGTACTACTGATAGAATAGAATTGAGTTGTTGCCTCATTTGGAGGATCGTTTCCCTTTATACTCGCCGTGTCATGATACTAGTTTAAATCACCACGAAACAAGTGCTGTTTTAAAGCATAAAGACGTTGTGGATAGTGCAAATGAAGGTAAATATAACTACATTGTACATGTTGTATGTATTTGTTAAATATGATAGATAAGATAATCGCTTTCGTTCACTTAACTTTGATAGTTTACAGAATCATAATTATTCAATGTTCGTACTTCCTAATCTCCATCTTTTTTTTATCAACACGATGTCGCATCGTGGCAAGAACACTTAAGATAGTTTGAAATTATTCATATACCTGATATATTTTGAGTGTTGCAAGCAGTACTGTCTTATTACTCCTTTATTTAACTTGCAACACGAAAATCATCCTTACCGAAATTATGATCAATTGTTTTACGATAAATAAAAGTCACTTATTAAATTCTAGTCCTGCTTTTCATCATACACCTTATATCACAAAATGTCTGGCAAAAAGAACACTAACAGAACAAACTATAGCAGTTGCATTTTCAATAAGTTAAAGCCCATTTTCAATTGATTCTTATTGCTTTTGATTTTAAACATTTACTATGTTTTACTAGTATTACCATACTATCAAAAGACTGTAACGACCAGTACTCATTTCTTTTAAGAATATTAAGTTTCATTATGTTTTCATACATTAGACTATATATTTGTTTAGGGGCCAGCTGCAGGACACCTCTGGGTGCGGAAATTTTTCGCTACATTGAAGACCTGTTGGTGATCTTTTGCAGTTATTTTTTTCTATGGTTTGGTTGTTGTCTCTTTGGCACATTACCAATTTCCATTCTCAATTTTATAAGACTATTATACAAATCGTATCCTTTAATGTTAAGTTGAGAATATTCTCCTTTGATATACCCTAAAGGTAATGACTTCTGTTTGAGTCCCATTGGATAACACCAACCAAGTAGCAGGACGTAGGTACTGGCATTAAAAGACCCTAGAGTTAAAAACCTCTCTTTGAACCTGTTAGTCCCATAAGATAACACCAACCCAGTAGCAGGATTCAGTACTGACATTAAAGACCCTAGAGTCAACAACCACTGCTTAAGGTAGCACAATACAAATAGTTTTTTACTACCAATCACTTACCTTTAAAATGATTTGACTTTCTTATGAATGCATAAAAATAATAAAAGAGGTATATACAGATAGATAAAAGATTAATCTTTTAAATAAATGCAATATTTGTATTATGCAATCATTATGTAATCAATTATTATGTAATTAGTGCTAAAATCTCGGCCAGTTCACTTGCATGAATTTAGCTCTATCATCTCTTTAACTATACAGAAAATTTTAACGAAATCTTAATCAACACATCATTGGCTTCAAAAGGGTGTCTCAAATTGTTCCTATGGTATTCCATTCTTTCATAAATCTCTACTTAGTGTAAACATCCTAACCACATAAAAAGATAATGTTTAATTAGGTGTAAAATTTGAGCTATACATTCTATCTGAAATCTGAGACAACCTTTTGTAGATAATGGACATGTAATAAAAATCATTCCTCTAGGAATAACTATGCCGAAGCTTATTTCATTTGAAAGTGGACATTTGTTGAAAACTATTTTAGACACAGTTTACATTATAATTGGTTACATAATTGTTGCATACTACTAACATTGCATTAATTTGAAAGAGTAGTCTGTTAGCTATCCAAAACTACCACTTTTATAAATTTCCAAGCATTATTAAGAAAGTTACAACATTTTTAAACTTGGGAGTTGATGTTATAAAATCTTTGTATTGTGCTACCTTAAGACGTTAGTCCCATATGATTACTCCAACCCAGTAGCAGGACTTAGGTACTGACATTTAAGACCATAGAGTTAACACGGGTGTTTAAGGCTGTTAGTCCTATATAATAACACCAACCCAGTAGCAGGATTTCAGGACTGCCATTAAAAAAACCATAGAGTTTAAAACCTCTGTTTGAGGCTGTTAGTCTTATAGGAAAACTCCTACGTAGTAGCAGGTCTTTGGAACTGGCATTAAAAGTAAGATACAGTTTGATTGGAATCTGGAATTTGAAAATGATTTAACCTCAATGAATGTATCGTCCTCATACAAAGCTCTGATTCCCTTCTAGAACTGGCTATATTTTAAGTTCTTATTTGTGAATTCAGTTCTCTAACATTTGTAGTATATTTCTTATTTTCACACATTTTGAATTTAAACATTACTAAAAGCAGGCATTAATTTTAGAGATGAGCGTCGACTGCATTAAAATTGAAACTCGTTAGGTTACTGACACTTGTTGTCATAGTGTACGTTTTATGTTAAACAAAAGTAAAATAAGAAAGGTACCGAATTCAATTGGATTGTCCCTTAATAAATGGCTAAATCAAAAGGTAAAATATATCAAATGAATGGAAACAACTGTCATATTCTTGACTAGGTACAGATATGTCCTCATGTAAACAATGGTGAACTAAACTTTAATTCCTAGCTAAACCTTTCACTTCTATGACAGTCGCAAAAGTTTCTATTACCTATTCCTTATTTATCAATTCATTGTTTTAAATCAATAAAACTAAGGCGTCATAAAATAACAAATACATTGATTTATTGAAAAACAGTATGTTTTATTGATTTTAAAATATTTGTTTTCCTATGTAATATGACAGGCTCACGCACATTAAACAATTTAAAAATAACTGTGATATTCCTGACTTGGTTCAGGCATTTACTACAATGGTAGATTTAACCTGCATTGCTAGTTATCTAAACACCTTACTTGTATGATAGTTGATATGTAACCTTGATTTTGCGACAATGAGTTATCTTGAAAACATTACGTGTGGAATGTTTCATAATTGTTTATCTTGTTAATTGTGTCGCGATTTTCACTGTTAATATTCATTATTAGTGAAATGATTACGTGTCTTTTAATATATCACAGTGTGTTGTTCATCTCTCACTTAATGAGGAGAATTCAATATTTACTATTATCATTAAACTTTTCAAAACGGTTAGATCTAGCTAATATAGAAAGACTATCGTTCTACTTGTAAATTCCGAGTGATATGAATCATGTTCAATACAAATCGTCAATATTCACAATTAAAATCTTACTGTTTTCACTTGACTACATTTACGCTATATATAACATTGTCTAGTAGGGTATATTCTGTGTATTTAACAAAACATTTTAAAGCGATCATTATCCATGGTATGCATACTATTGTTTATATTACATTATAAACATATTTATATAGTTTTTATATTTTGTTCTTATTTTGAACTGTTATACCACTGTCCCAGGTTAGAGGGAGGGTTGGGATCCCGCTAACATGTTTAACCCCGCCACATTATTTATGTATACGCCTGTCCCAAGTCAGGAGCCTGTAATTCAGTGGATGTCGTTTGTTTTTGTGTTACATATTTGTGTTTTTTTTTATATAGATAAGGCCGTTAGTTTTCTCGTTTGAATTGTTTTACATTGTCTTATCGGGGCCTTTTATAGCTGAATATGCGGTATGGGCTTTGCTCATTATTGAAGACCGTATGGTGACGTAAAGTTTTTAATGTCTGTGTAATGTTGGTCTCTTGTGGACAGTTGTCTCATTCGCAATAATACCACATCTTCTTTTTTATATATCTGAATATAGTTTGGTACATAAACAATGAAGGCCTTCCATATTATATTTGTTATTTTCAGTAGTATCTAAACACGGGCATCATATCTTGTTGTATATTTTCAATATAACACGCCTGTGATAATCACTATGTATTGCTTCATAGGTTGTACATAACACTACTTTAACGTCATCAAAACTTGTACATATCAGGTAATTTGCATTATCGCTATTTTGTGCATTTTTCCTTTGATCTTTTTTCGTGATAATTTTTATATCATGCTTCTCGCTTGAGATGGAAAAATTATCGCATAAAAATAAGAAGGTCACGTGGCGTTGCTAACGAAATTGACATTGAAATTGACAACGTCGTCATACATAGGTAAATAGAGATAAACAGATTATCATTGGTCATCTCAACTCGATTGCTTTTCTCACTTTCGCTTTTCCAGCTCAAGCGAGAAAATCAATCTCGTTGAGATAATCAACGATAATCTATAAGCATATAGTGTTGTTTATGGTATATCTGTGTTTGCATGCACATGTAAACTTTGGAGAATACGATTGTGGATGGATTATGTTGAATGTTAAATTGTAGTTGTTCTTATTTTTTTTTTCGAATTCTTCATTATGTATAATATGGTCTTTCTATTTCAATAGCTATAAACATTCTACATCGCGGACTATGTCGTCTTTTACATTTAAGGGTATACGATAGTTGAGATGAAACCTCGATTTTGCAAAAATGAATAATTTTGAAAACAGTACGTTAACATAAAGGGAACCTATTTAGGTATGCATGGGGTTTTCCCCTTTAATTAGTCGTAATTAGTAAAATGATGACGTGTCTTTTGATATATCACAGTTAAAGTTTTTACTTTAAGTGGATAATTTAATATTAAATATAATTATTAAACAATGAAATGAGATGAAATCCAGCTAAAATAGAAAGTCTATCGTTTCTACTTGTAAATTCCGGAAGATGTGAATCATATATAATACAAATTGTTAATATTCACAACCAAAATCTTCCTGTTTTGACTTAACAAAATGTAAACTATATATAACATAGTCTAGTAGGGCATATCTTGTGTATTCAACATAACATTTTAAAGCGGTCATTATTTATGGTCAACATACTATTGTGTACATTACCAGTCAGGGGCATTACTTAAACAAGTAACAATTAAAATTACCTATACAAGTAATGTTGAAAAAGGAGGCTAATTTAAATATAACTTATCTAAGTTATTTTTCTGAATATTATTTTTAAAGGTGTCCAAGAATACAGATTTTACTAGCTTTAAATAATTTTCACAGTTATCTGGTTATTTTTCCCTTGATATAAAAACTAATTCTTCAGAAACACTAATTAACTTTCCGACGCACTTATCTTTCATACCGATGCTTCTGGGTCAAAGATTGGTCTCTTGGGACTATTAAATTATCATTTTCCTCTCAAATCTTGAAGGTAGACTGATATAAATAGATAGATACTTGTGAATTAATTAAAACCTGAAGTTATTTATAATTTGTAACCTAAATCGATTACATCTCAAAACAGTTTAGTACATTACATGCGAAGGCCTTTCATAGTCATGATAGTGAACTTATATATTTTTGTAAGCAGTATCTAAACATTGTCGTCATCTCTTGTTGTACATTTTCTTTAATAAAACAGGCCTGTGATTATCATTGGTACCTAGGTTGTACATACCACTACTGTAACGCAATCAAAACTTGTACATCTATCAGATATTGTACAGGTCATCTGCAATAAAAAGTATTTTCTAATGTATATCTCTGTTTGGGGAAGACAAATTATAGTGATTTCTATTGTATATCTTTGTTAGCATGCACATGTTATCTTTAGAGTGTTTTCTATGGTATGTATCTGGTTGTATGCTCCTGTTATCTTTGGAGTGTGTTCTATGGTATATCTGTTTGCATGCACATGCTATCTTAAGAGTTCTTTCCTATGATATATCTCTGTTTGCATGCACGTGCTATCTTTAGAGAAGGCGATTGTTGATGGATGATGTGAAATGTAATTGATGTTTTTTTTTCAAGAATTCTTCATTATGTTCACCATGTTCACTATGGTCTTTCTATTTCACTAGCTCCTGTTATCTTTGGAGTTTTTTCTATGGTATATCTCTGTTTGCATGCACATGCTATCTTTGGAGTTTTTTGTATTGTATGTCTCTGTTTGTATGCACATGTTATCTTTGGAGTGTTTTCTATGGTATATCTGTTTGCATGCACATGCTATCTTAAGAGTTCTGTCCTATGATATATCTCTGTTTGCATGCACATGCTATCTTTAGAGAAGGCGATTGTTGATGGATGATGTGAAATGTTATTGATGTTTTTTTTCAAGAATTCTTCATTATGTTCACTATGGTCTTTCTATTTCATTAGCTACCAAACTATCGTCTTGCTTGCTATATTAGTTATACATCGTTGATTATCCTTCTTTACATTCAAAGTGAGATTTAATGACTGATTTAATCTGACTCGTCACGAAACCTATAATTATTTTCCCTTTGTGTTCTAAAAAAATCTGTCAAGTTCATGCCCGATCGTATATCGTATATATTGCGATGCCTATTTTTCATCTTTTTTTGGCATACCCTTCAATATATTTTATCTACATTTACAATGATCTGTATTTGAAACACAGAAGAAGAAAAAAATCAACAATGAAATAGATCCTGGAAATCAAAAAGAATACAAATATTTATTTTCTCTTGTGTTTTTGTTTATTCTTTGTTTAGATGTTACATACCAACTTTCATGTCATTCAGTTTAACTTAGGATATTAAATTGATTTTTTTTTGTAACTTGTTATTTATAAATTGTTTGCTCAATCAAACTAAACAAATACAGGAACATCTAATGATTTATAAAGCTCATTAAGAACTTGAATAGTATTTACATCTGATAGACAATCTATTAATCATGGCCTCATTTTGCGCATCGTTTCCCTTCCTGCTCCCTGTGTCATCAAACTACTTTTCAACCTCAAGTTTAGGAGAAACCTGTTTTAAAGTAACGAGACGTACTTCTTAATGTGGAAAACGGTAAATTTTATTAGTGTTGAATATGACACTTTTTGTACAGATAGCATAATCTTTTTTATTCACTTTACTTTGATCATTTTTAAACAACTTAATTAGTCAATGTTCGTACTCCCTGATCAACATATCACAATAAGTTGTATGACCATGGACGATATTTTTTTTCAATTAAGCATATTGTTAAGGAATTTTGACAATGTTTCAAGTAGTAGTTCCTATTAGTCCTAACTATTGTTCAAATTGTATTGAACTGGTATCACATCAATATTGTGTATTAGGAAAATACAAATCATTCTTACCGACATTATTATAAATTGTTTTACAAAAACTAAACGTTATCACTTAGCATGTTTAGCTCTGATTTTGAACATGCGATTTATATCACAAAATGTATGGAAAAAGGGAAATCCACAGTACCTGTTGTAGCAGTTGAATGTTCACTTAGATAATGCCCATTTACAGACGAATCACACATAACTTTTTTTTTTTTCGTTTCACTATTATTATCATCCGTTCCAATACTAAAAACGTATGACAAGATTTTATTTGTGTTTTTTCCCCTCAATACAATAGATTTTATATAATTAAAATTGTCTCCTGAAATTTTAGGTTCTAAAAAAACTCGTATGCATATATCCTGGAGTTAAATACCCCTGTTTCAGGACTTCTTGTTCAATAGGTTACCTCAGCCAAGTAGCAGTACTTCAATACTGGCATGGAAAAACGGTTTGATCTAGACTAAAAGAAAGGAAAATTATTAAAATTCAAGGAATGTAGCTGCCTTATACAAAGCTCTGATTCTTTTTCCAGATTTAGGTTCAGTTTTGGTTACCACTAAATTCATTTTAAATAGTGTCTAAAAATAGCAAAGACATACTTATGACATCAAAAGTAAAGAAACACGAAACCTCTAAATTTGGGTGTTACAAACAATGCGGTAGAAGCAACTGTAAGTATTGTAAAGCCGCCAACACTGACCACTCTTTCAGCAGCACAGTAACAAAGCAGCGATACAACATCTATGTTACATCTAATTGCAAAACGGAAAATAGTTTTTATATTCTTACTTGTGGAACTTGCAAGCTGCAGTATGTTGGTGAAACAGAAACCACATCCAACATCAGACTAAACAATCACCGGTCATTCTATACAAAATAGAGAAACTGTCCAATTACGAGACACCTCTTAAGAACAGGACATACTTATGAAAATATAACCTTTCATATAATTGAGGTAAACCAAAACTGGGACTCCGAAATGAGAAAAGAGAGAGGGATGTTCTGGATGCATCAGCTACGTACTCTTGAACCTGATGGACTTAATGAGAGGGATGAAAAACAATTTTACCCGAAACCAAAGGAATAAATCATCAATTTTACTTCTATTTAACTAAAACAACTATTTGTTTTAATTTTTGAAAAAAATGTTTATGTACAATAAACGGCAAAAAATTGTTTTATGCAGATCATCAATCAATAAGTTAAACTGTTGTGTAGCTCAAGCTACAAAGATATTTTTTGTCGTGCATCCGATTTCACCTAGATAGATGCACACGCCCGATGAGGCTAATTTGTTTAGCGAAATATTGCGTGAATAATATATAATTAGTTTCATTGTTATCTTAACATCGCACATGCATGATTGTTAAGATTAAACCTCGATTGTGCAAAAAAGATATAATTTTAAAAACATAATGTTTACATATGGGGAACCTATTTGTTTATTTATCGAGTGTTTCACTTTCACTATTCATAATTAGTGAAATAAGTACGTGTGTTTTAGTATATCACGTTTATTTGTTCATGTCTCTCTTTAAGTGGAAAATTTAATAGTTACTATACTTATGAAACAATGAATTGAGGTCAAATCCATCTAATATGGAAAAACTGTTGTGTCTACTTATACATTCAGGATGATATGAATCATGTTCAGTACAAATCGTTAATATTCACAAGCAAAATCTTCCTGTTTTGACTAGACCACAGTTACGCTATATATAACATTGTCTAGTAGGTTATATCCTGTGTATTTAACACAACATTTTAAAACGGTCAATATTCATGGTCAGCATATTACTGTAAAATTACACTATAAACATATACAGATAGTTTCTTATTTAACATGTGAAGGCCTTTCATAGTGAAATTATATATGTTTGTAGGCAGTATCTAAACATGGACATTAGGATATAAGTCCTAATCAAGTGGCAAAATCAAAAGCTCAGACACATCAAACGAATGGATAACAACTGTCATATTTCTGACTTGGTACAGGCATTTTCTCATGTAGAAAATGGTCGATTAAACCTGGTTTTATAGCGCTTAACCTCTAACCTTTATGACGGTCGCATAAAATTCCGTTATTATTACAGCGATGCTTGAACAAAACAGACATAATCGGTAAAATAGTCAAAATTATGCTATAGCAGTCAATACTGTGTTACAATTTCAAAACAGACAAACATTTACAATCAATTCAGAAATATCAGCTATCAAATTAAAAAAAAACACATTCATTGTTTCGCGTGTTTGGCGTCAGAAAATGTAGACATCACAAAGGAATTATAATTTTACATGTGGATGGTGGTGTGCAGGGTTAAAAAATCAAAATGTATGTAAGAATTAATTTCAGAAACAGACCGAGATTTAAAATTATCCAGAAGTTTTTTAGAATTTTTATGGGAGTTAAATTTTTGAAGTTTGTCGTTCAGAGTATTATCAAATTTATAATAGAACAAAAATATAATGGCAGGATCTTAAAAAGTACAGAGTCAAGTTATAAAAACAAAAGAAACACAAAAAGTCGCATAAACAAAACGCACTATCATAAAAGAAAGATAATGCAAACACATTGACGGGATGTATAAGTACTGAGTCACGTCAAATAAATATCACATAAAACTGACCGAACAGCAAAAGTAATATTCTTAATTGAATAAAGACAGAATAACACTTAGTAAAGGTGACAAACAACGTCAGTAGACATAATCTTTACATCTACACCATCAGGAACTGTTTGTGAAGTTGATACGGAATACAGAAACATAGAAACTGTCATGTAAATAAAACTTGCATTTAATTTTGTAGTTTCAAATTAGTATATTTGTTTTTATTTTAATGTATATTACAAGTCTCAGTATACATTGGATTGCAATAATGTAACAATAACGCAATGGTATTATTATTGTTACATTCGTAATGAATCAGTTTCTTGCGCAACCCTGCAGTCTGGCAATTATTTGCCAATGTAACAATTACATGTTTATTATTGTTACATTTGCATTTAACCGTTGACAGTGCCTTATATCTAATTATTAGTAAAATTACAAATTTGAACCTTTAGCTAAAAAACATTAAGATAGCAAATTTTATCCTTTTGGTGCAATCTTTTACCCATAAATTTCACTTTTGTTGAACAAAATCCTAAAATAAAGGCTCTTTCTAATGAACTTATTCTTTCATTACATATTTGTCTAAGCAGTGGATATTATTTTCCTGTAAAATTTAAGGTTTCATATTTCAGATTATGTAATAAACCATTACTGTTCACCATCAACAGCACTGTTCGAGTGTGTGTGAAACTAGTGGGGGTAATTGAAATAATAATAATTAAAGCAGTGATTTAAAAATACATCAACTTTGAAATCCTCAATCATTGCTACATGTACGTGTACCTGTTTATTACTCTGTTTTTTATACAATGAAATGTCAGAATAATTTCCCGAAAAAGCTGTCAAATTCTGAGAAATTTTTGTTGAACTTTTGTCAAAGTTTGACTGGATGTGACGTACTATTTTTTTGTGGAATTAAACATAAAGGCCACCTGCCATTAAACTACAGAGTTCTTCTATCTTACTTAACATGTTCGTCTGCTATTATACATTGTGTATTGGGGGTTTTAGAAAATGTTGGCATTTCCTTTCCATCCTTTAAGTCATTTCATTTTGCTGTTGGCTTGTGTGGGTAGAAAAATGAAGTAAATCAATTTCTTGTTAAAACACGTAATTCTTTAAGGTACAAACCCTACCATAATTGCATACTATAATGCCAATTCTAACATGGTCGATTTTATTTGTGGTAAATTGTATAGGTTTTATTGATAATTTTTTTTGGGATGACTTATACATATTGTTTTTACTTTTATTTTCACAGTAATCGTCCAATTAAAAGCTCTTTAAAGATTGTTTAAATAACGAGAAGTGAAGAGTAGATTTTATATGACACAATGACTGAACCTACAGAAGATAGAACACTAAAGCGGACGATACCACCTGATTTACAGAGACAAGTAGAGGACATACAGATAAAGATACCAAGAACTACAGGTATACAACTCATATTTAATGTTATCTAAACAATCTAATCGTGGTAAATTGTACAAATGTAGGTCAGAATAAGAGTAAAAAATGACTGAACCAACAGAACCAGGGCCACTAAAAAGGACAATACCACCTGATTTACAGTAACAAGTACAAATGAAGTAGAAGATGTACGGACAAAATATACCAAGAACTACAGGTATTATCCTATTCAACAGGTTTTGTTTTATATATTCTCACTACAGAGAACACATAGTATTACTATTAGTAACAAATTAAAAAAATAACAAAAATATTGTACCAGTTAGATGTCTGTCGGGGTCACACAATCCTTGATTAACAATTTTAATAAATTATATATTGTTTTTCTCAATTTGTTATTATATTCCACTTTTCTTAATTGAATGGGGTTCTATGATATGCTATATCAAAGCATGTATTCAAATTTTTTATTGTTTGCATAGTTGGTCCATATTGGGGTTCAGAACTGAACTTTGTTTGATTTCATTAGAAAATTAAATATTGGTGATCTTTCATTTGTGCAATCTAACATATTTTAAAATTTTGATTTTTATAGCATTTTTATACGTTCCTTAACGAGACGTTATAATGTATACCTTTGTCTGTCCATCTGTCCGTCCGTCCGTCCGTCCCTTTCTCATTCAATGTTTACCGGTATATTGTACTTCATGTACGTCCAGATAACTCCGCCTTCAGTTTGAAAGCTAGCAGGTTTTCATTTTATATATGCACTCACCATGCTCACTGCTAAAAATTGGCGTATTGTTTTACTCCTTTCTGTCCGTCTGTCCCCTGTCGGTCCGTTAATGCATCTGTCTCATTATGAGTTGAAACAGGTACATATTCCAAATAAATCTTACTCGTCCTACAAATTGTTGGCTATGAAGTGTTCACGTTGCTTGCTGTTTGTACATATACTGAGCCAAAAAAGTTTCAAATAGCAACAAAAATGTGAAATTTTATTTTATTACAAAATCATAGCAGCATATATATATAATTTCAATAATAACAAAATGGAATTATGACAAGTCAGAAGCAACATGAATGTCTTTACTCACATTCATGAGGATTTTATTTGTATGGAGTGTGGGAGGGTCAGAATGCAGACATGCAAATGACATGAGTATAGTGTTATTCAAAATAAATTTCTTAGCCATGCCCTATGTCATGTATGTGTACTAATGAAGGATTGGCAGGCACACCAGCAGCTGCCCTTGGGCAATGCATTACGTTTGTGGCCTGAAAAAAACTTGTCATGTGTTGACGTAAAGGGAAAGTAACACTCCTCCCTTGACAATAGTTTATTTTGGTCTACAAGCATGACAAGATATCGACCTATCCCGTGCAGTTGCAATTTGTTGATATCTGTTAATTAGTCTCTAAACTACTGTGTTATGCACATTAAATCAAGCCACGATGTCACTGTCAGCAACACTCTTCGGTCATCAACCAATCCAAGAGCTTTCTGATGGTAATTTTCGAGGAGGCCTGGTTGATGCCCCATGCAATTTTTTGTTTTTGTAAATGTGTTTTTCTTACCAATGGTGTGTTTCTGAACGTTAGTGAAAAAGAAATTTTTAATATCGTTTTAAAAGTACAGATACAGACGGTAAAACATCAATTACATGTGCAAAGCTTAAATGGTGCGAAATCAATCACCAGGAAAAAAGAATGACTGTTTTAAATTATAGGTAAAACTAAGGATTATATCAATGATTTGTAAATAATGTTTCTCCAGAAAGAACCAACAAAATTTTATAAAAAAGTGTTGCTAAACTTCTTTGTCTCAGTACATATATCGAAGGTGTGCATGTGGTCAGGATTTTGATTATTGCTTCTTTGGAAATTGTTGAACATTGTAATTTTTTTCAGTATTCTTGTATACGAGATGTAAAGTGTTGTCTGTTTGTGATTTTAGTAGGTTTTACAAGAAAAGAACGATGTATGAGTAGAAAAGTTTTTATATGAGAATTTGAAAGGAAGATAAAGATATTATTTGCGCTTAATGTTTTGTGGTCAAAAGTAAAATCACAAAAATACTAAACTCAGAGGAGGATCCAATTAGAAAGTCCATAATGATAATCACATGGCAAAATAAAATGACAAAACACATCAAAAATGAATGGACAAGCAAGAACTGTCATATTCCTGACTTTTGTTACTGACATTTTCAAATGTAGAAAATGATTGAAAAACCTTGTTTTAAAGTGCTAAATCTCTCACTTTCATGACAGTCTCATCAGAACGTGAACATATTATTGTGATCTTAGAATGAATCAGGCTATAAATTTACGTTTTTTGATTGAGGTAAGCCTTCCAATTGATATTTTTATCATGTGTTTTTCTATGTTGTGATGTTATACTATTGTTTCAGAAAAAAGGGAGAACTTTTGGTACCATTAAAACATTTAATCCCCCTGAAAATGTTTGCACCTGTACTAAGTCTGAAATCTGATGTACAGTAGTTGTCGTTTGTTGATGTAATTTTTACGTGTTTCTCATTTCTTGTTTGTTTTGTATAGCTAAGACCGTTGGTTATCCGTTTGGTTGGTTTTACACTAGTAATTTTGGGGCTTTTTATAGCTTGTTGTTCGGTGTGAGCCAAGGCTCCGTGTTGAAGGCCCTACATTGACCTATAATGGTTTACTTTATAAGTTGTCATTTGGATGGAGAGTTGTCTCGTTGGCACTCACACTACATCTTCCTATATCTATTTGTTACAAGACCGACACACTGAGCTGATTTTTTAATGTACTAGATCACAAAGTAATAGTCTACAGAAGGACAAGTCTCCTATCACAGACAAACCATGTTAGATCTCTGAGTGGACAGGATTAATGGAGAAGCTGCAAATACCTTTCAAGTTCATTGCTTTGACCAAGATGGCAAGTGAACCAAAACCTTCCTCACTTGAGGACCTCAATCTTTCACTAGGCAACCACTGAATTACAGGCTCCTGACTTTGAACAGACACATACATAAATGATGTGGCGGGGTTAAACATGTTAGCGGGATCCCAACCCTCCCTTAACCTGGGACAGTGGTATAACAGTAGAACATAAGAACGAAGTCATTTTGTTAAATGATTTCATTTTCAATCTTAACAAATCCTTACACGAAATAAAATTAAAAAAAAAAAATGTTTGAAAAGAAAGGCAAGAGAATATATTAAATTCCGCCATCTCTCTATGAAATACATTTCTCTCACATTGATTTTCTTCTAGGTCCACCAGGAGATTTAGATGAGGAGAAGAAAAGATGGCTGATTGTTGGAATATGTCTACATTCAATTATTTCTCCTCTACTGAGAAGCTATGTTGATCCTATTCTCAGTAACTTGTATAATTCACTGGTATCCAGAGACTTTATTGACACACAGGGATACCATGGATATCTAAAGAAATACCCAGCAACAAATAAATATTTTCTTAATTATGAATCAATAAACAACAACAGGAGTGTACCAAAGAAGAAGATCAACAACAAATGGTTAAATGATTACCAGAATTATGATTACAAAGTACATAGCCATGTTGATCTGTCAAAGTTGTTTCTACAGCCTAATATGGCTCAATACTCTGGTATTAATGAGACTTGTGACTTATCTGCGCTGCTTGGTTTGATAATCAACATTCATGACATTAGTTTATTTCCGTCAGATGTACAGACCGATGCTGAGAAGGTATAAATTTTCAAGATAGATTAATATATATGCATTATTGCATGTCTACTTTAAATGCTTAATCTCTTGACTTGTTTGCATTGTCGTATTTTTGTTGTTGCTGTTTTTTCTGTATTTTCGTTTTTCCTTTGACCTTTCAAGATTAATTGTGTCCTAGCAATCGCCTTCCAAAGATATAAGGTTTTAGTATCAGTTTGGTAAAAAATCATCCCTTGTTGACTTATCAACATGATCAAAGTTGTTCTTATAGCCTCATATATGTTTCATTACTCTTGCATTAATGAGACATGCGACTCATCTGCACTTCTTAGAATAGTCATTAACACCAGTTCGTTTCCACCAATTGTACAAAAGGATGCTGAAAAGGTATACATTTTCAAGATATTTTAATATACGTATTATTGCATGTGTACTATGAACGCATCTTTTGTTGGTTTTATTTTTAATTTTGCCATGTGATTGTCAATTTTCTTTGACCTTACGAGTTTAAAAGTTTCCTTTTTATCTCCTGCCTATTTTAAGCTCACCTGGCCTAAAAGGCTTTTAACTCTGAAAACGAAGCATGAAGAGCAAATCTGACAGCAAGCAATTGTTTATCAAGTCGAGATCTATCTGCCCTGAAATTTTCAGACGAATCGGAAAACCAGTTGTTGGGTTGCTGCCCCTAAATTAGAAATTTTAAGGAAATTTTGCCAGTTTTGGTTATTATCTTTAATATTATTATAGATAGAGATAAACTGTAAACTGCAATTATGTTTAGCAAAGTAAGATTTACAAATAAGTCAACATGACCAAGGAGTTAACAAAATATTTTCCTCTGTAACAAATGGGCCAAGTTCATTATAGATAAAGATAATTGTGGGTAGCAAGAAGGTTTAGTAAGTAAGATCTACAAACACATCATTATCACCAAAACACAATTTTGTCATTAATCCATCTGTGTCTTTTGTTTAATATGCACATAGACCAAGGTGAGCGACACAGGCTCTTTAGAGCCTCTAGTTTTAATTCTGCAGATTGAACAACTTTAAAAGATATAAGATTTTAGGTCAGTTAGGTTCAAAATCATACCTTCTCTTTAAGTTTTTAAAAAGAGGTATTTTTCTGTCATCAAATATGAAATGGACTAAATAGTTGTCCGTCTTTTTTTATCTATTTTTTATTTTATAGATACGATCAGACATACGTAATCCCTGGGCACACTGTGACTTCAGAAAATGGACCACAGGCAAATATACACATTCCATCAATGTAATGGGACAACTTGTTAAGGACATTGGACTAACTAACAGAGAAGAAAACAGGATCTTGGGAGAACTCAATACCTGGGCAACAAATGGTAAAATGATAAAATGTATTCTTCTTCCGTTAACACCCATATATAATAATCATAATAATAAATAACAAAAAAGAGTAAAGTGCAATACTACACGACAGAGCCAAGGGCTGGTTTAAAAATAACCATTAAATAATATTAATTGTATACAAATTTCGAATCAGACCGAAAAGTCATCATACAAATTTCGAATCAGACCGAAAAGTCATCATATACATTATATATATACCACCCTTCTAAACATCAAACCAACAATGTTAGATCTGTAAATTTGCCTTCGCAAACTTTTTGTTTTTCCCTCACCGAGATCCGAACCCATGCATGCCACTGAAATATCGTGCCACCAAATCTCCTGCATTGTAGCCGTCCCGCTACATAATGTATATATATATATAAAATACATAATGTACACAGCCATGTATCACCATCATTGCTGGTGATCCGATCGATAAATCTGTTGTAGAGTTGTCACTGACTCAGACATACAACTCGTCTAAACATCAACCCAACATATATATATATATATATATATATATATAACAATAACATCTTCATGCCTTATATATCATGTACTGTAGTACGCCGCTAGATTAAAACTGACGTGGAAAGGTAACATATGGCCACCGAAAGCTCTTTATTTTGAAAGCCCAGGTGGTCGTGTGGTCTAGCGGGACGGCTGCAGTGCAGGCGATTTGGTGTCACGATATCACAGTAGTATGGGTTCGAATCCCAGCGAGGGAAGAACCAAAAATTTGCGAAAGCAAATTTACAGATCTAACATTGTTGGGTTGATGTTTAGACGAGTTGTATATATATATATATATATATATACAAGTATTTCAATAAACACAATCATTTGTAAATCAATCAATCTCTTAATGCATGATACAAAATATCAAATAGCATGGATGAAAAAATGAACGAGACCTATCAAGTAGACCCTGTTGTGCCGAATGATTTAACCTCCAAATCACACAAACCACTTCAGAAGAAAATAATTTCATTCTAATTCATAAAATCAACCGACTGAAATTATATTTCTTCTTCCGTTAACACCCATATATCACAACCACTGATAATAATCATAATAATAAATAACAAAAAAGAGTAAAGTGCAATACCACACGACAGATCCAAGGGCTGAAAACACAAAGAACGGGAAAATATAAAAGGTGATCTATATCATGCAATAAAAATCTGAAAATAATGCGATAGAAATTATCAAAAAAATCTTTCACGATAATATCACTTGCCGCTTCGGAACACCATCTACCGTGTCTCTTATAAAGAGTATGGTAAACCTAAATTAGCACAAGCACTAGCACCATCAGACCTAAAACTGTAAAACCCATAACGCTTAATATCAAGAACAAACGGCTGAAAACTTCAATAAAGAGCTCTCGTCCTAAAGTATGATTCTGGCATATTTTTACGTAGACATCAACATCTAAGCATTTGGTAAAAAAACGAAAAATAAATAAAATAAACTCGTCAAAATTGCTAGAAATATCAGCCCAATGCAAAAATAATTCCATGTTTTTCACTGACACTTATACGAATGAGTACTAACAATTAATACTGAATAGCCATCTCTCAATCTGTATACGTCTGTTTTGATATGTTAAATGACAATTGACATATTCTGTTCTAAAATAACTTAAAATAATCACTTCGTCGAATATAAAGCAACTCATAACTCGCAAAAGCAATGAAACACGTACAAATATTAAATATAACAAGTCACCAAAAGAAAAACATAGCATCCCACATTTCATGCAGTAATTCTACCGAAACAAACTCCTTTATATTCGTAGGAATAGCCAATCTATGTGAACATATCATCTAGTAGGTTAATTACGAAAGACGAATTCATCAAAACATGATGATCCAATAAGAGAATGTATTCACTGTAAAGAGTAAAACGGTTGTTCAACTGGACTAACAGTATTTCGAATGTGTAAATGCAGCTAAATATATAAGCAACGTAAAAAGCTTTTGCTGGTACAATATAACCATTTTCAATTCTGTTTGATGCAGACCAATTATTCCATCGTAAAAAACTCTGACAACTTGAATATCCTTTTGTAGAACAAACTATTCGAGATTTCTACATAAGATTTGAGAGAAAATTCACTTTGCTAACTAATGAAGCAGGTAAATCCTGCAATTCTTCCGGAGAGTGCCTGCAAAAATATATTTGTAATTAAAATTGAAACATAACTAGTGAAAGCAATCTAAAATTATAACTAACAGCTAAGTACTATGCATCTAGTTATCCACAAAATTCATGAAAATCTCAACTCAAAAACTAACTGAAATTCAAATTCTAGTAAAGCTAGTAATCTATATCAAGAGATCAAGAGAGATCTATCATATACATGCAAGAGATCAAGAGAGATCTATCATGCACATGCAAGAGATCAAGAGAGATCTATCATATACATGCAAGAGATCAAGAGAGATCTATCATATACATGCAAGAGATCAAGATAGATCTATCATATACATGCAAGAGATCAAGATAGATCTATCATATACATGCAAGAGATCAAGATAGATCTATCATATACATGCAAGAGATCAAGATAGATCTATCATATACATGCAAGAGATCAAGAGAGATCTATCATATACATGCAAGAGATCAAGAGAGATCTATCATATACATGCGAGAGATCAAGATAGATCTATCATATACATGCAAGAGATCAAGAGAGATCTATCATATATATGCAAGAGATCAAGAGAGATCTATCATATACATGCAAGAGATCAAGATAGATCTATCATATGCATGCAAGAGATCAAGATAGATCTATCATATACATGCAAGAGATCAAGATAGATCTATCATATACATGCCAGAGATCAAGAGAGATCTATCATATACATGCAAGAGATCAAGAGAGATCTATCATATACATGCTCACATCAAAGTGATCTATAACTGGATGAAAAATCCATCATTAATGCTAATATGCAAATGTTAAATCAACAATACCAAATATGGCCTTTTTACTCATTACAGCTATATAAGCATGTTTGTAACTAGGAAGATCCATAAAAATTTTCACTTCAGAAATGAAACCATCACCATATGAAAAAGGTTTTAGCCAAAAACCAGCAGAGAGCCAGTATAAAGTAAAAGTACCAACAGTTTAATTTTCACTGTCGAATATACCGGTACATTAATTCTTGTGGGAACAAAGAAACTGGTGAAACCTGAGACTACGACAACACATTGTTATAGTAGTCTCAGGTGAAACGAACAACCCTTTAATCCCTCGACAATCAACAGTGAAAGCGTCAATATGTGATGAATTCACATTCCAAAATCTGGAATAAAAAACTATCAATTTAATATTGTCATCAGAGGGAAACTAATCAACCTCATGAGGTCCCCTAAGGGATTCGCCTATCTGAAATACAAGTTCAGAATTAGCCTATAGCCAATCATATATTAATCAACAATCTGACTAAGATACTCTGCTCTGGTATTCTCAGTACGTAGACTCACTACCATGTAAATAAAAACATTGTGCAATAAATATGATAAAATGTCTAAAAGTTAAATTTTGCAATACTGATGTTGTGCTCCCTTTACTTACAACATTTTGATTGTGGTTAATCTTATATTGTTGCAAGCTAAAAAGTTTATCAACGACAAAAATACATTTTTCACTACTGTGAACTCCTTCCATTTGGAACTTGTAGAAACCCCACATTCTAACCACGTATCGTGAACAATATTACATGGGGTTTCACTGTACTCTATAGTCTTCAGATTTAAAAGGTTTAACATTAATTGGCTTCATGTGCATTTTAAACCATAAATCTTTTTTAATAAGACCAATACTGTCTACAGATAAATGTATATTACTGTTCCATGAATGAACACTATTAAGAATCATATTCAAAACAGTGTGGTCCTGGCCATTGATTGACGACCTAAATTATCCCATTGACTGGGACAGATTAGGTGAACGTTTGTCGGTAACAATCACTGCTCACTATGTACTTGTTAAAGACACTGAATCTGTGGGGTCACCAAAGGTTCTCAACACCTAAATAAAGCAATTCGAAAAACGAGTCCGGAATAATACGATGTGTTGATTTACTGTCAAAGTACTTTAATTCGTGGGTATCAATTTTCGTGTTTCGAGCAATATTTACATGTTCGTGGGTTTTTATATTCGTGGATTTTAGTTTTCTTAAAAAAAAAAATTGAAAAATTAAAACCTTTAGACACGAAGGTTACAAATAGTCTGGATTGAAGGAAATTGCAAAGTAAACATTGAACCGGGTAAATCCTAGTGACAACAATAATTAACCAAAGATAAAGTGATCAACAGGCTAAAGACCATGCAAGGTGTTAATTAGGCCATAAACATGTCACCTAAAGAAAACAGCAACAGAAACAAATGCTATAAACGTATCTTAAAATGTCAAATGATTTTTATCATAATCAAGCCCAGCATGGAATTATTATTTCCCACGTGTACGAAAATTATGAGGATATAAAATGAACACTTTATCATACTAGCATATCAATACCGGAAATCTTACTTTCATCATCAAAAATATTTTTTATGAGAATTAAAAGATCAAAAGTTGTACAGTTTAGTTTATTTAAGATTAAATGAGTATAATCTTGCATGCAGGCGCAGTTCTGTGACTGCTATTACCGGTAAAGTATTCTCCGATTTGGCGTTATTCAATACATTCTTTAGATTATATTAATAGTCAAACCTACATGGGGATCTTTCTTGACTTGGTTTGGACAATGGTTGTTTTATTTCGTTGGACACTTAAATTCGTGGATAGAGTCATCCACGAAAACCACGAAAATTGGTACCCCACGAATAAAAGTACTTTCACAGTATATCAATAATATAAATCAAAACATAAAGGTTATTCCTGAATAATTTTTCGAATTATTTTATTATTAAAGGTGTTAAGAACCTTTGGTGACCCCACAGTTTAAATTCTATAATAAGTAAGAAGTGAGCTATGGTCATTACAGACAAACGTTCACCTAATCTGTCCCAGTCAATGGTCGTCAATCAATGGCCAGGACCACACTGTTTTGAATATGATTCTATATCATTAGACAAATGTTTTCGTCAATAATTATACAACATCGCCTATAACTTGAGAAATATATATAAGCTGCCCTACCAAAGAAGCTACCTTCCTAGCTAAATACAAATCAATGTATGAAATGATATTCATTATCTTGTCTATGCAATTGTTAGAAATAGTAAAAACTCTGTAGTGCCTAAAAATGTTAGGTTTTTAATAGTAGTCCAAAAACTTTTCAGCCTTAGGTATAAAACCGCTTCTTATTGTATAACAGTATTCCTCATCGTCATGTGCACCGAATGCATCGTCTAAGTACATAATAATCTGCTTTCCTTCTCCTCTCCATTTTAATGAGATATTTTAGTAAAAATATAACAAGCAGTAACACTTTTACAGTCACATGCAAATCATAGATATTTAGTATGAGATGGAAACATATAGACATGGTGTTGTGCATAATGTTAATCATACCTAAACGTATATGAATTGGTATAAATGTAATGTTTTGCAATACGCATATCTTCAAACTTTACACTGGTCTTCTGCAAATATCTGTCATATTCTCTCTCAAATCTAATACTAAGCTTGTTTAGCTAGTTTTAGACTGAACAGAAACAGTTAAAGGATTCACAGCAAAGAGAATATTTGACATCTCTACAATTACATCATAGCTAATAAATCAGTAACCGCTGATTTTACAAAAGATGTATTTTCAAAACTAATAGATTATTTGACAAACAAAAGATCGATATTGTATTTGAATAGGAAGGTAATATACAACCATCTCTAATATTTTCTATAATAAATATAGGCGTATCAATTTCCATCTAAAATTGAATGTTTCTGCGAAGTCTATCCTTAACAATAATATCAGATTGACCTACTTGATATTCAATATAATCATTGGTCAAATTATAATCAATACAATTATCTATTATAGGTAAAATTTATAGATAATTTAAATACTCATCTTTCAAAATTTCACTGAGGCCAGGTTTGGGTGGCTGATTTACTACTGTTGACATACGGACTACTGGACCTGTAGTGTGTTTAGGACCCACAGGAGTAGTATGTTCCCTTTTTCTTTATCTCTTCACATGAGACTCCATCAACTGGTTATCACCTTGCAATTCAACCATAAGTCAACCAAATTTCTCCGTCTCTCTATCACCAATAATTGGCTCAATACCTATACTTTGTTGATTTAAAGCAGTTAAAACAGTTCTCAATAAAATATCGGGTTCACCTTCATAATCCAAGACTAAATTTGAACGTACTAAATCAACTAACACAGCTAGAAAAATTAACGTGACCTATCGAGTAGACCCTATCGTGCCGAATGATTTAAACGCCAAATCACACAAACCACTTTTAACGTAAACGCCATCTATGGGCAGACAATTCAGAAGAAAATAATTTCATTCTAATTCATAAAATCAACCGACTGAAATTATATTTCTGTTACTAAATGTAATATTTTGCTGGGCTAACACTACTTCAGAATCATATTGAGAAGTGATTTCTCTTTTTGAAACTGATTGGAAGAAGTGGTGAGATTGTTGGATCGTGCCGCTACAATTTTTTTTTAAGGGTAAAGGCCATATTTAACTTATTTTCTTTTTTAGCTCACCTGGCATAGCCATGTGAGCTTATGCCATCACTTGGCGTCCGTCGTCGTCTGTCGTCTGTTGTCGTCATAAACTATTTCAAGAATCTTCTCCTCTGAAACTACTAGGCCAAATACTTCCAAACGTTAACTGAATGTTCCTCAGGGTATTTAGTTTATAAATTGTATCCGAAGTTTTGATCTATCAACAAACATGGTCGCCATTGCTAAAAATAGAACATAGGGGTCAAATGCAGTTTTTGGCTTATATCTCAAAAACGAAAGCATTTAGAGCAAATTTGACAGGAGGTAAAAATGTTCATAAGGTCAAAATCTATCAGCCCTGAAATTTTCAGATGAATCAAGCAACCCATTGTTGGGTTGCTGCCACTTAATTGGTAATTTTAAGGAAATTTTGCAGTTTTTGGTCATTATCTTGAATATTACTATAGATAAAGATAAACTGTACACAGCAAAAATGATCAGCAAAGTAAGATCTACAAATAAGTTAATATGACCAAAATTATCAATTGACCCCCTAAGGGGTTATTGTCCTTTAATCACAATTTGTTCATCATATTTGCTAACTTTAAAAAATCTTCTCCTCTAAAACTACTCAACCAAATTCAACCAAACTTCAACTGAATGATCAGTAGGGTGTATAAAATAAAGTTTGTGTTTTTATTTTCTATTTCGTCAAAAACATGGCCGTCATGGCTAAAAATAGAACACAGGGTAAAATGCAGTTTTTGGCTTATATCTCAAAAACTCCAGCATTTAGAGCAAATAAGACAAGAAGTTAAAGTATTTATTAGGTCAAGGTCTACCTGTCCTGAAATTTTCAGCCAAAGTGAGTAACTGGTTTTTCTGGTATAATGCCCCTGAATTGATGATTTTAAAGAAATTTTGCAGTTTTTATACGACCGCAAATTTTGAAAAATTTTTCGTCGTATATTGCTATCACGTTGGCGTCGTCGTCTGCGTCGTCGTCGTCGTCGTCGTCGTCGTCCGAATACTTTTAGTTTTCGCACTCTAACTTTAATAAAAGTGAATAGAAATCTATGAAATTTTAACACAAGGTTTATGACCTTAAAAGGAAGGTTGGTATTGATTTTGGGAGTTTTGCTACCAATATTTTAGGAATTAGGGGCCAAAAAGGGCCCAAATAAGCATTTTCTTGGTTTTCGCACTATAACTTTAGTTAAAGTTAATAGAAATCTATGAAATTTTGACACAAGGTTTATGACCACAAAAGAAAGGTTGGGATTGATTTTGGGAGTTTTGGTTTCAACAGTTTAGGAATTAGGGGCCAAAAAAGGGTCAAAATAAGCAATATTCTTGGTTTTTGCACAATAACTTTAGTTTAAGTAAAAAGAAATCAATGAAATTTAAACACAATGTTTATGACCACAAAAGGAAGATTGGTATTGATTTTGGGAGTTTAGGTCCCAACAATTTAGGAATTAGGGGCCAAAAAGGGACCCACATAAGCACTTTTCTTGGTTTTCGCACCATAACGTTAGTATTAGAGAATAGAAATCTATGAAATTTAAACACAAGGTTTATGACCATATAAGGAAGGTTGGTATTGATTTTGGGAGTCTTGGTCCCAACAGTTTAGGAAAAAGGGGCCCAAAGGGTCCAAAATTAAAGTTTGTTTGATTTCATCAAAATTGAATAATTGGGGTTCTTTGATATGCCGAATCTAACTGTGTATGTAGATTCTTAACTTTTGGTCATTTTTTCAAATTGGTCTACATTAAGGTCAAAAGGGTCCAAAATTAAACTTAGTTTGATTTTGACAAAAAATGAATCGGTTGGGTTCTTTGATATGTTGAATCTAAAAATGTACTTAGATTCTTGATTATTGGCCCAGTTTTCAAGTTGGTCCAAATATGGGTCCAAAATTAAACTTTATTTGATTTCATCAAAAATTGAATAAATGGGGTTCTTTGATATGCCAAATCTAACTGTGAATGTAGATTCTTCATTTTTGGTCCCGTTTTCAAATTGGCCTACATTATGGTCCAAAGGGTCCAAAATTAAACTATGTTTGATTTTAACAAAAATTGAATTCTTGGGCCTCTTTGATATGCTGAATCTAAACATGTACTTAGATTTTTGATTATGGGCCCAGTTTTCAAGTTGGTCCAAATCAGGATCTAAAATTATTATATTAAGTATTGTGCAATAGCAAGTCTTTTCAATTGCACAGTATTGTGCAATGGCAAGAAATATCTAATTTCACAATATTGTGAAATAGCAATTTTTTTTTTTATTAGAGTTATCTTTCTTTGTCCAGAATAGTAAGCAAGAAATATCTTATTGCAAGATTTTTTTTAATTGGAGTTATCTTTCTTTGTCCAGAATCAACTTAATTCTTTGTTATATACAATATACAATGTATATTCAATTTTTACTACCAACTGATAAATTTAAATGATCTTTACCATTCAGTGATAACAAGCAGTTTTTTTACATCTTAATATTTTATGATGTATTTAAATGAGTAGTTATTGTTGCAAACTCCATTCAAATATTTTAATTGAGATTAGTTTTGGAATAAGGGAAAGGGGGATGTGATTAAAAAATTGGGTTCAATTTTTCTCATTTGAAATTTCATAAATAAAAAGAAAATTTCTTCAAACATTTTTTTGAGAGGATTAATATTCAACAGCATAGTGAATTGCTCTAAGAGAAAACAAAAATTTTAAGTTCATTAGAACACATTCATTCTGTGTCAGAAACCTATGCTGTGTCAACTATTAAATCACAATCCAAATTTAGAGCTAAATCCAGCTTGAATGTTGTGTCCATACTTGCCCCAATCGTTCAGGGTTCAACCTCTACGGTCGTATAAAGCTACGCCCTGTGGAGCATCTGGTTCTCATTTGAAATTTCATAAATAAAAAGAAAATTTCTTCAAACATTTTTTTGAGAGGATTAATATTCAACAGCATAGTGAATTGCTCTAAGAGAAAACAAAAATTTTAAGTTCATTAGAACACATTCATTCTGTGTCAGAAACCTATGCTGTGTCAACTATTAAATCACAATCCAAATTTAGAGCTGAATCCAGCTTGAATGTTGTGTCCATACTTGCCCCAACCATTCAGGGTTCAACCTCTGCGGTCGTATAAAGCTACGCCCTGCGGAGCATCTGGTTACTTTTGGAATCAATATTCTTCTGTTAGTCCTGGCTAATCTGTTACCAATTATTCCAGCCTCCGATCCCTAGTTTGTATAAATATTTCAATGCCGGAAAAAAAAACTTACAAAAAATAACGATGTTGACAAATTATTTAGACATATATATGACATTTTTAATTCAATAAATGTTTTAAACATTTGATGAAGGCAAATTTTGTCACGTTCTGATAAAGTAACAATCTTATTTTTCTCGAGAAACAAGTATCGGAAGTGATAAAAAAATGTCTTTTTATGAAATAACTTGAAACAAACTCTTTAGTCAATGCTTTAACCTGTTTTCTAAACAAGATAAATCATTGTTGTCTTTGAACTTCTTTGGTTATTATTAAACTATTGATGCAAACAAATGGTCTTGTTTTACAGGTCAACTATTCCTCAGTGGAACACCACTTGGTTTAGAGGTAGTGGGGGAGATTCGTCAGCAGACACACATTCTTAGTAGATATGTAAATACTTTGTGTTCTGAAGCAGACGGTCAGTTTATCAGAGTGCAAGAAGAATTATCAAGAGTAGAAAATGATTTACAGGGAAGAATACAGAGTTTAGAAAGTGTATGTAAAATTAACCAATTAATATGCAAGTATTTTACCTAAGTTACACTTTACAAAGACTCAGTGATATTCATAGTGTTTGCTGGAATGTATCAAATGAATGATATTTTCCTCAATCAGCAGTATGATGCATAATAAAATAAACAAAGATACATATAGAAATTGTAGGAATAAGCTGACAAATAGATACTGTAAACCAACTTATTTTCGCGGATACTTTATTTCGCATTTTACCCTTTCTTGACCACTTCGCGGCTATTTAATTTTGCGATTTTCTGATTTATTTGATTAAGTTTAATAAGGAAAGATCCAAGATTCACATATTCGCGACAACTTATATTCGCGTTATTTTTCTACTCGCGAAAGACGCGAAAATAAGTTGGTTTACAGTAGTCATGGTCTGTCAAAACATGATAAAAAAAGTGCAATAGTCTGTCAAAATTTTGTCTGTCAGGTAGTAGTTATGTCTGTCCTTCTTCTTTAATTGTTTTAAACCCATGCTTGCTATATAAAAGCAACAGTAGTATACCGCTGTTTGAAACTCATAAATCGATTGAGAAAAAAATTCTGGTTACAAACTTAAACTTAGGGAAACGCATCAAATATAAAAGGGGAGGAACAACACAACAGAAACACAACATAAAAAATGTAACACTTACAGACACGAACTATAATATAACAATGGCCATTTTCCTAACTATAGTTAAACATGGCTAAATCATCAAACAATACCTTACACGAGTAATTTTTTCTTAAATAAGGATTTTATCTTATAAAATTATAATGAATTATAATAAACTGTAATAAGAAAATCAAATATCTAAACACTATATCTAGCAATTCAGAATAATAAATGAAATCAGAGGTCGACTGAGTGTTTGTCCTTTTAAGTTAATTTTATCATTTTATATTTTTCCTAATACATGTATATATTATAAAATTAAAATTGAGAAAGGAAATGGTGAATATGTCAAAGCGACAACCACCCGACCATAGAGCAAACAACAGCCGAAGGCAACCAATGGGTCTTCAATGTAGCGAGAATTCCCGCACCCGTAGGTGTCCTTCAGCTGGCACCTAAAAATATGCATAATAGTACAGTGATAATGGACGTCATACTAAACTCCGAATTATACACAAGAAACTAAAATTTAAAATCATACAAGACTAACAAAGGCCAGAGGCTCCTGACTTGCGACAGGTGCAAAATTGATGCGGGGTTAAACATGTTTATGAGATCTCAACCCTCCCCCTATACCTCTAGCCAATGTAGAAAAGTAAAAGAGTAACAATACGCACATTAAAATTCAGTTCAAGAGAAATCCGAGTCCGATGTCAAAAGATGTAACAAAAGAAAATAAATAAAATGACAATAATACATAAATAACAACAGACTACTAGCAGTTAACTGACATGCCAGCTCCAAACCTCAATTAAACTGATTGAAAGATTATGTCTTCATTGAACACTTTTATAGACACTAGAACCACAAATGAGTCAAAATATATAATATTGCTTAGAGGTGTAACATTCCTGTATAATGTTGACCATTTTTTTAATGTTTGCCTATTTTATTATAAAATGCTACATACAGGCACACATTTGATTCAGCAAAAACAAATATCAATAGTTAACAATTGTGGCGTACTGTTTCAATTCAACACATATATTCTAATTTCTTAATGATTAGTATTAAATGCGAGGGAATCCATATCGTATCTAATATCTTATTCTTTTATGTTGTCTTTCCCTGAAAGATTAATAATTTTCATTGTTATTTATTTTCACAAAAACGAAACTAATCAGCTCCACTGTCAGACTGACTAAAATGCTTCTTAGTAGCTCACCTGGCCCAAAGGGCCAAGTGAGCTTAGTCAATTTTTAACAATTTTCATAAAATTTGTAAATTTTTATCAACACTTTCCACTGAAGCTACTGGGCCAAGTTCAATATAGTTAGAGATAATTGTAAGCAGCAAGACTATTTAGTAAAGTAAGATGTACAAACACATCACTATCACAAAAACACAATTTTGTCATGAATCCATCTGCTTCCTTTGTTTAATATTCACATATACCAAGGAGAGCGACACACACAGGCTCTTTAGAGCCTTTAGTTTTTGTAACTAAAGTAGCATTCGATTTATATTTCGAGTTAAAGGAGTAGGTCCAGTAAGAGCCCTTTTTGGCCTAAAATATAGCAGTTTTACAAAATTGATAAAATGTAAACTTGTAGTTATTTATTGGACAGTAGAGTGCTTCGGCTACATAAATATGGGCTATTTTTGACTATACAATGAACATATATCGGGTACTGGCACCTTAAAGTCATGCTAAATTACTGAATTCTTCAAAATTCTAGCATTTTAGTTAAATTTTAGACGGTTTTCGTGTAAAACGAAAGTGGCCGCATTCGAGTTCATCCATAATCTTGAAATGGAAGTTGTATTTTATGATAATACATAACATATATAAAGGTTGGGGATGAACACGGATGCGGCCACTTTCATTTTTGACAAAAACCATCTGAAAAGTGACATTTGTCGGCATATTTGGTTGATTTTTCATATTTGAGCTTGAATCGGATCGTTTTTAATGACTTAATCAGTTCAAATCTTTCACACATTAAACTAATTGATTCAAATGAAATAGACATGAAAGTGTTTAAAAAGTGGTCAAAATCTTTTGTCAGATGAACCAGAAATTTGAGGTAAAAATCAGTCCTTTGTTTACTTGTATTCAATTGATTTTTCAGATAGCAAAGGAGAATACGGAAACTATAAGTGAGTGCATTTATTGTGTCAGTCATCTATTAGAAAAACAAAGGATATCAATCCATTACCCAAACCAGTACATACACAGCAAATAATAATCCACAAGAAGCAAAGACAAAGCATGTTTATTGCTGTTCTTCATCTATTCATTTAAATAGATATTTCTCACATCTTGTTCACTGATTGCTAATTATACAGCCAACAGCAAACAACAAACAACAACAAACTTTAACAATATAAATAGTGGGTAATACAATATTATCACAAATAATTCACAGGCAGAACTGTTGAGATCATTTAATTTGATAAGAGTTCAACGAATAACCAGCAATATCTTTTAACTGTTTCATTCATAGTATAAATCAATTTATTGATAGACATATCTTCAACTTCATACTTCACTTGGTCTTTTAACTTTTTTTAATTCAAGTGTCACTGATGACTCTTTTGAAGAAGCAAGTACAAAATTCTGAAACAATTCAAATGAAAAAAGAAATGAACCCATCCAAGACAAAAAAAGAAAAATAATTACAAACAAACACTTTAAAAAAAATACACAGAAGGGCCAAAAAGAATATAGAAAGATCTTCGTATCAAAACAATAAAAGTAGTCTTATTTAAAACAGGTGTTTAATGATAAGCTTTAGACAGAAAGATAAAATTTACATACAAAAATATGTCTGTTCTATTGTATTTTGAGTAACTGAATTATTTTACAGAAGAAGTAATAAAACGAGTTGAAGATCATATTCCACAACATATTCGAGGTAACCATAAATTAAAGTTTACTAAGTCTCTATTTTCAATAATCATACAAGCCCATCAGTTGTTATATATGATTGTATTTATAACAGACAGACAGTGCTCTACATTTATATAAACTGGTACAAATTCATGAGGTAGAAAATATTGAAAACACCACATTTAATAATTTCATTCGTCTTAAGCGCTTTTCTGTGATCTGCTAAATATTTAATGTTGAAAGAAAAATATTACTTATATATTTGATGATAATTTGAAAATAGATATACATGACAGTTCTTGTCCATTCGTTTTTGATGCGTTTTGTTATTTGATTTTGCAATGTGATAATGGACTTTCCGAATTGATTTTCCTCTGAGTTTTTTTGTGATTTTACTTTTTGCATTACACCATATCTAATTTTAGAGATCTATGATCATATCCAATGTTAAGAGTATTTTTTCTAATTTTTGTGCTATTTTCACCTTTCCTGACCAGTGTGAAAAAAAATATTTCTCCTCACTAGTGAAAAATCTGTTTTTCGGCAAATGATTGATTGATATTTAACAGTGACGTTAAATTTTCTTGTTTTCTTCTGAATTTTCTTATTGTGACTTCATGAAAAAAGGCGACCATGTCTGATGACATCACATCAAAAGTACAAAATTTTCCTCAAATCTTTGAAAAGGAAGGATAGAAATCATTAGAGAAACAGATTCCTCCACTGTAACTCATGTATTACAATATAGCTCCACTCTCAACAGTTAAATTTTAATTATTTAAAAAGCTCGGAAGCCTCGCGCTTTAAATATTAAAATTTAACTGTCTCGAGTGGAGAAATATCATAATATACTGGTTGCAATTGTGAAATCTATATTTCCACTCTTTTTTTTCATCATGCATGAAGATATATTGATTGATAATTGGTATATAGTTTTATCATGAAAAGTAACAGACCAATTTCAAATTTTTTGTTTTGGTCGGATAATTTTCTGCATGTCATGGTCCTTGGACTTGAAAAAGTTATAAAATTCATAAAATTTATAAACAGACTATTTCAAAGGTTTGTTATAAATCATGGCAGTACCAAATTACTGACTACTGAGCTGATGATACCTTCAATGACTGATAGCCAACTAGCAGAGGTATCGACCCAGTGCTGTAAAAAAATGAAAACAATGTCTTATCCACCTGCGCTCAGAGAAGCAATTTATTAAGATCTTTCACTAGTTCATGGAGATTTGTAATTGAATATTCCTGCCTTGCAATAGCTAATAATAAATTCCCGTATTGTATAAAACAGGATGATTTTAAGTTGTTGTTAGTATCGCATGACTGAATGCTGGCAGGTTGAGATTTATTTGTTCATTTTATGATCGATGCAGACATTCGGGCTAAGCTCCACCTACGGAGTGTACATACTTTTGGTTGATTAAATTATAAGGATGAACAGTACTGGAATAGCTTATTTTTAACTCCATTACAAAATAGATTTATGCTATCAAAGAACAATGTGTTAGATTATTGTTTCCTGAAGTTACAATCAGCATGATCATGCAGTTAAGAGAGTGAGGCATTTGAGATTGGATATGTTTCTTTTTGGTTCTAGTACAAAATTGAACTTACAAACTCATCTTTCATTATTTTTGTTTGCAGCTCACCATGGACAAGAAATAAGAGAATGGGAGCAAGACCAAACTACCTTTTTCGAAACCAGAGCAACGCGTCATATACTGGAGTCTCTACCCTTGCATAACTGTATTGTTGTGACAGGAAGCTCGGGCTGTGGTAAATCTTCAAACATACATCATGCTGCGTTACACTTACGTGACAGTTTGAAATATGAGATAATACCAGTGTTAACAGGACCATCAGACATAATGAATTATTACAATAGAAACAAAAAACAAGTGTTTGTTGTAGATGACATATGTGGAAAGGAAACAATCAACACACAAACACTACAGATGTGGAGAGATTATTCAGAAAAATTGGGCAAAATATTTAGAGTTGCAGAAACAGATGTTAGAAGTATAAGTGATGACACGGTTTCCAAGATATCAAATCCAAGATTACTGATTTCTTGTAGACTGCATATAAATAAAGAATCACAGTTTCAACGTATTGCATTGTTCACAAAAAAAGTATTCAATTTATTATCACCCGAGTTGTGTCTGCTGGAAGCTGAAAGAATTCATATGCTGCACAAGTATCTTCCTGATGACATAATTGACAATATAAAACAAGTCAAGGAGAACTTTGATTACTTTCCCTTGCTTTGTAAATTGTCAAAAGACAAAACATGTGAGGAAGTGGAGAAACTATTTACAGCTCCTCTGGACAGTATTAAAACAGACATAATCACAATTATTGATACAAACAAAGAACAATTCTGTGCTCTTGTTCTGTGTATTGTTTTTAACGATGGATTTGATACAGATTGGCTTAAATTAGGATCAGTGTTAGAAAAGAAAAACACAATGAAGGACAAACTTGAGCACATTGTTAAAGAATTTGACATAGACTTAAGCAAAGAGAGGCATATAAATTCTTTAAAAGCTGGCTTTTCAACATTACATGGCACATATTTCAAACTGAGAGGCACAGAGTACAGAATGATACATGACAAAATCCATGAAATGGCAGCTGTAATCTGTGGACAACACCTTACCGAATGTTTTATGAAATATGCTACTCCTGAATTTATTCAGGATCATTTCATCCTCGAATCTTTAACAGAAATTCAAGAAAAGGGTGATTTAATAGTACTATTGAACGATCAAGAAGAAGATTATTTTGAACGACTGTTATGCGACTTAACAAAACATGTCATTACAAGCACATTCAATAATGCACAGTTAATTAGTCAGACATTTAGAGATAAGTTATTAAGCTTTTTAAGAAAGAGTGATGTAAAAACAGTATTAAAGAGCTTTGATACAGAAAGTTGCATTATAGACAATAATTATGATGAACTAGAATATAGAGATCAGAAGAAACACTTTAATACGACACCTTTAATAGAATCAGCAACAACGGGATA
This sequence comes from Mytilus galloprovincialis, assembly GCF_965363235.1. Lineage (NCBI taxonomy): Eukaryota > Metazoa > Mollusca > Bivalvia > Mytilida > Mytilidae > Mytilus > Mytilus galloprovincialis. The sequence continues at coordinate 72,046,039 of NC_134851.1, read as the reverse complement.
CTTTGATATCGTTGAATTTCTAATTGTTAATGTTAAATGTAATGTGAATAACACAGACGAAAGAGGCAATTCTCCTTTACATAAGGCATCTAGAAGAGGACATACAGCTGTAGCTAAACTTTTATTAGAGAACAATGCTGATGTATCTCAATGTAACAACTATAAAACGTCTGCATTGTATGCAGCCTGTGCAGGAGGACATAAAGATACAGTAGAACTGCTTCTTCAGAACAATGCTGATGTCAATCAGTGCCCTAATAATGGATGGTCTACATTGCATGCGGCCTGTATACTAGGACATAAGGATACAGTAGAACTGCTTCTTCAGAACAATGCTGATGTCAATCAGTGTAATCGGGTTGGAGAGTCGCCATTGCATGCGGCCTGTATACAAGGACATAAGGATACAGTAGAACTGCTTCTTCAGAACAATGCTGATGTCACTCAGTGTAATAACAATGGTGAGTCGTCTTTGTTTGTGGCATGTGAAGGAGGACATACAATAATAGTAGAAGTGTTACTGCAGAATAATGCTGACGTCAATCAGTTTGATGAGGATGGAACACCTCCATTGTATGTGGCCGGTAGAGGAGGACATAAAGATACAGTAGAACTGTTACTTCAGAACAATGCTGATGTCAATCAGTGTAATCGGGTTCGAGAGTCGCCATTGCATGCGGCCTGTATACAAGGTTATAAGGATACAGTAGAACTGCTTCTTCAGAACAATGCTGATGTCAATCAGTGTGGTGAGGATGGACGGTCTGCATTGTATGTGGCCTGTAGAGGAGGACATAAAGATACAGTAGAACTGCTTCTTCAGAATAATGCTGATGTCAATCAGTGTAATCAGTATGGAGAGTCGCCATTGTATGTGGCCTGTGAAGGAGGACATAAAGATACAGTAGAACTGTTACTTCAGAACAATGCTGATGTCAATCAGTGGGGTGAGGATGGACGGTCTGCATTGTATGTGGCCTGTAGAGGAGGACATAAAGATACAGTAGAACTGCTTCTTCAGAATAATGCTGATGTCAATCAGTGTGGTGAGGATGGACGGTCTGCATTGTATGTGGCCTGTAGAGGAGGACATAAAGATACAGTAGAACTGCTTCTTCAGAATAATGCTGATGTCAATCAGTGTAATCAGTATGGAGAGTCGCCATTGTATGTGGCCTGTGAAGGAGGACATAAAGATACAGTAGAACTGTTACTTCAGAACAATGCTGATGTCAATCAGTGTGGTGAGGATGGACGGTCTGCATTGTATGTGGCCTGTAGAGGAGGACATACAGATACAGTAGAACTGCTACTTCAGAATAAAGCTGACATCAATCAGTACAATAATCGTTTTGAGTCTTCATTGTTTATTGCATGTGCAGCAGGACATACAAATACGGTTGAATTTTTACTTCAGAATAATGCTGACCTCTCTCAGTGTGATTATATAGGTAATTCTCCATTGTATGTTGCCTCTGCAAACGGACATGAAGATACGGTAGAACTGTTACTTAGGAATAATGCTGATGTCTCCAAGTGTAACAATGTGGGAGAATCTCCATGATATGTGGCATGTAAATTTAAATGCAGAGATACAGTAAAACTGTTACTGCATAAAAATGCTGATGTCAATCAGTGTGAACAACAAGATGGAAAGTCACCAGTACATGTTGCTTGTGAACTTCTTATACCTGCCGAACGTATACCAATGAACAAATTTTGGGATCCAAATATACCTTTCATGTTGGGCTATAAATGTGATAATAAACGCGAACTGAAATATCAAAGTTACTATGGAATTGTAAAACTTCTTCTTGAATGGAATGCAGATGTACGTTTGTTGGATAAGAAAGGTCAGACACCACTTGATTATGCCCGTAAATCACAGGCCACGAGTATCGTAAAACTTCTTGAATTTTTTTTATCAAATACATGAATCAAATTTAAAGTAAACATTTTATAAATTAGAAATGATCACTAAAACAATACTTAAAATGTGAGACTCTTTACAAAAAATCTATAACAAAATCTTGGTCTTGAACTAAGAGTCTTCGCTAGACCACACGACCACCTGGGCTCTCAAAAAAAGAGCTTTCGGTGGGCATATGTTACCTTTCCACGTCAGTGTTAATCTAGCGGCGTACTACATTACATGATATATAAGGCATGAAGATGTTATTGCTACAGATCAGCTAAATTATCTATAGTAAAGGATCCTACAAATTAATGTAAGATACAGTCACAGAAAATAATTATATTCATAAGTACGTCTGAGTCAGTGACAACCCTACAACAGATGTATTCATCGGATCGCCATCAATGATGGTGATACATGGCTGTGTACATAATGTATATACAACTCGTCTAAACATCAACCAAACAATGTTAGATCTGTAAATTTGCTTTCGCAAATTTTTGGTTCTTCCCTCGCCGGGATTCGAACCCATGCTGCTGTGATATCGTGACACCAAATCGCCTGCACTGCAGCCGTCCCGCTAGACCACACGACCACCTGGGCTCTAAAAAAAGAGCTATCGGTGGGCATGTGTTATCTTTCCACGTCAGTTTTAATCTAGCGGCGTACTACAGTACATGATATATAAGGCATGAAGATGTTATTGCTACAGATCAGCTAAATTATCTATAGTAAAGGATCCTACAAATTAATGTAAGATACAGTCTCGGAAAATTATATATATATAGATATATTTTAAATACAAGCGTACTGTTTTATTATGGAATACACTGTAAAAAAAATTCGTGTATGATTTGAAAGAAACACTCATTTATTATCATGACAAATACTGTAATATGTAAAATACATTCTTGTATGATTTACTGTTTATTATGGTATACACTGTTATATGTAAATTACATTCTTGTATGATCTGTAAGAAACAGTCCTTTATTATCTTAAAGACGTGTTATAGGGTTTTTTCATGTCTTTATTAAAACAATTGTCTTTTACTGTTAAGTTCATTTTTGGTTATATAATTTTAGAGTAGCTTGGTACGTCTGCATCAAGCCATTGTGTTGTTGTGCTGTGGTCATATTTGTATTATTGTTTTTCATATTTTCTGATGTGATTTGTCTGTATGCCTTTATGTTTTTCGTTGTTGAGGTTTTTTTTATAGTGATTAAGATAACAACTAAATGTTGACTGCTGTACCCATTTGTTGACATTTTAGCGTCACTGATGATTCTGTTGTAGACAAAAAACACGTGTGGCGTATATTCTAAGTTTAGTGTTGGTATCTATGATGAGTTTATTTTACCCTATTATGTCTGTTTGATTTTCTTCCAATATTTTCTACATTAGGAAATTACTTCAACCAATTAGAACTATGACAGTTGTTTTGAATTCGTTTTGGTGTGGCGTAGCATTTTTTATGTTTTTCATTTCGGCGTTTGATAAGTGACTTTCCAATTAGAATTTTTCTTTGAGTTGGGTATTTTTTTGCTATTTTACTTTTTTTTTTTTATATTTGTGTATTGTAATAAACAATAGTATTACATTGGTAACAGTAAAATACTATGATTTTGAAGTCAAGCGAAACCGTTAATTTTATTTATGTAAGACACCATGTTAAATCACATAAAGTCTGCAAGAATTTACAAAGGTTGAACTGGCTCTACTGTATTGAATTCTACCATTAATGTCTAACATTATAAAATCACTTTCGAATTCAAATTCATGTATAAGTGTTTTAAAAACAAATGCATTTTTTTTTTATAAAATAGGGGAATCCATTATTCTCTCTGCCTGGTTCACATCCTTTTTTGTCCAGGATTTTTATGTATTCAATTCACAGTTTAAATATACGCTTTGTATGGCCTTTTTTTCTTACTATGTATGTAGAAATTATGTTTATAAGCCATGATACTATTAATAAAAGCTAGATTCATATTTGTACAAGTATCTCATCAATGTGAATGTCAATGTCAATATTTGAATTAACTTGATTTGGTGTTGAATAGTTTCCACTTGTTGTTTGAAGTTTATATGAATATGTTTTTTTACTGTATATATTGAAATTACCATTTGCCTTATAGTATGACTTTTGTAGTCTAGTGTTAATACTGTTACCATTGAAGTGATCATCTGACTCATAGTGTGACTTTTATATATTAGTGTTTTATACTGTATCGATTGAAATGACCATTTGACTTATAATATGACATTGATATATTAGTTTTCTATATTGTATCTATTAAAATGACCATCTGACTCATAGTATAACTTTTATATATTTAATTTTAATTAGTGATTTCTACTGTTTCTATTGAAATCACCATTTTGACTTATAGTTAGTTTGACGTTCATATATTAGTGATTTTAGTTTTTTTGATATCAATACTTCTCTGTTGAACTTATTTTTCAGAGTGCTTTATTTATGTTTAATTTTTTTTTATTTATAGGTTCTTGTTTATATACTCAGTAAGAGAAATAATACACCGCATATCGTAATGTATAGTTAAGCAATTTCCTGCTTTTGCTAAATTGCATAAAACTTTACAAATAGTAAACATTACTTTGAAAGTAATCCACAATATATACATACATTTTCCGTTTCAATGGCGCCATAGGGATTTTCTTAACATGTTTTGTTGTTTTCTCCGGGGAAACGATGCAACAAAACCTTCAGTTTCCTGAATTAGTTTTAAAGGCCCACGTGAGCTTCTCTCATCACTTGACGTCCGTCTTCTGTCGTCGTTAACTTGTACAATAATCTCCTCCTCTGAAACTATTTAGACAAATTTTAACAAATGTTGCCAGAATCATCATTGGGGTAACTAGATGACAAACTGTTTCCGGTGACCCGGCTAACCAACCCAGATGACTGCCATAGCTAAAAATACATCAAAGGGGTAAAATTTAGATGTTGGCTTATATCTTTGAAACCTAATTTGCAGACAAATAAGGCAATCCGTTGTTGGGTTGCTCCCTCCGAATTAGTAGTTGTAAGAAACTTGTGCAGCCTTTTTTTATATTCTTAGATATTATTATAGATAGATTTAAACTATAAACTGCAATAATATCCAGCAAAGTAAGACCTACAAATTAGTCACATGATCAAATATTTCCACTGAAACTACTGGGCAAAAACCAACATAGATAAACATAATTGTAAGCAGCAAGAATTTTAAGTATAGATAGATTGCACACCATCACCATCACCAAAACCCAGTTTTGTATAATTCCATCTATATCCTTTAATATGCATAAACACCAAGGTGGGCGACACGGGCGCTTTAGAGTTTATAAAGTCAAATATTAATGGACGACGTTGATAGAAGGCAGCGTATTTACGACTAAGAATATATATACATATATCTTGGTAGAAACCTGTGAAGTGCAGTTTATGATATTTTAGGGGACTTTTCAATTGTTTGTGCTTTCAGTTTTGTTTTCTGTATTTGCATTTTATAGTTGTTTTATATCCATACAGATTTTAATAACATCTTTAGAATATATTTAATTAAATACAACTGTATCCATTTATTTCAAACACAGATTTAAGATATGTCATGTGTGCTTCACCTGGAACCTAAACAAATATGTACACTACTTCAGTGGACGTCATACTAAACTCCGAAATATATAAAATAAAATTAAATTAAAAAAAGTACAAGACTAACAAAGGCCCGATGCTCCTGACGTGGGACATGCACAACAATGCGGTGGGGTTAAACATGTGTTTTGAGATCTCAACTTTCCTTCTATACCTCTAGCCAATGTATAAAAAGCAAACACACAACCATGCAAATGTTAATATACGATTTAAATAACATTAGAGATTGCTCTGACAGAAAATTTATTTTTGTTCATGTTGTTGTCGTTGTTCCCATTTCTTATACTAATAGTATTTTTTTCTAAACCCTTCTTATGTTATTATACACACACTGGCACATTTTGGGTCCTTTTTATCATTCGAAAATGTAGAATTACTTAAACATATGTTGTATCAGACTTGACGCAATATATCACGCAATGACAGACTTTGGGTATTTGTAATTGTAATCATTAATCAGCTGTAATTAATTACAATTTTTCAAGTAATGAATGTAATCAAGAATCAGCCAAAAATTCGATTACATGTAATCTAATTTAATCAATTACTTTTCAAAATACCCTGTAATCTTGATTACTTTTTTATTACATTCTGATTGCAATGAAAAAAATCTTCATGAATGAATTTCACATCATAGTATATGTATTCGTATATTCGTGTCTAATAGTAGAATACACCTTTATTGTACGATGTTCTGTATATAAATAAAAATATATTTTAATATTTGACTGTTAGAAATAATTAGATATAACAACGTATTTTACCTTAAATTGCTTTCACATTTTAACTAACACAGAATACGAAATAAAATTATACATAATAACAACTTAACTGTGTGTTTTTTTTTTATTGATTTAGAGAGATTTGTGCTGCTTAATCTTTAGTGTTTAATGCTGTGTCTTTTATACAAATATTTGTCTGTTTGAAGTTTTCGTTTCTTAACCATGGCGTTGTCATTTTATTTTCGATCTATGAGTTTTATGGCTTTGGATGCCCCACTGGTATCTTTGAGTCCCTCTGTTATTGTAAGTACATGATGAAAATGTTATATGATGAATAGAAGTTGGTTAACATTAATAAGACAGCAACCCGAAATTTGTCAGCTAAATGTTCGACAGTCAACCTAGTTGAAATCCCCCAAATATAGTTATATTGAACACTAGTGTGTAGTGCTCTACATACTTATGACAAAAAAAAATGCGAAAGAACTGGAAAAACTATGCATTGGTTCTGACATCGATTCTCTATATATTGAGAAGAAAAAACAAAACAGTTTCTTATATTAAGGAAAGTAAAAGAGAATAAGGCACAGTTATTCAAGTTCTTAATACTTTATGGTAAAACATTGTTGTTGGCGAACCAATGAGGCTAAAAATGTATAATGCTACACAGAAACAGAACTGATTTATACTCTATCAAACACCAAAGTAAAGTTCCTAATTTAAACAAGCCTACACGTGCTGTTTGCCTGCTGATATCTATGATAAGCTGCCTTGCAAATCCATCGTTATGTCAAAAAAAGTTTTGTCCTTTTTCTAAAAAAACGTAATCGGAAGATTCCGATACCTTGTTTCAAAATATTTACCATATCCGCTTCGACAATTATACATGATTGTCTTCATATATATATTTAGGTACTGACGTTGTTTATTATCCTTTTGAAGAGTTCTTTTATTTGTCTTAAAAGTTTGTAAATTACGTATGTCTACTGTTTGATTCATTATTAGAAAGAAAGAAAAAAAAATAGGCGTGGCTCGGTACTTTTTTGTGCTGTTGTCATTTTCATTCCTCCACTAAATATTTCCGTTCGTAGAAAGCTATCATGTTGTCGTCGTTAAAGTCGTCCGACGACACATTTGGTCACCGGACACAAGTATATGAAGTTATTAGAAGATGTGGTATGAGTGCCAATAAGACAACGCTTGATCTAAGTAAAGAATTAACAAAAAACCTTTTAGGTCTGGATACCACCTTTAACAATTTTTTTTAAGAGCATGGAAGGCTAGGGTTGAATTAAGGGGTTGTCGGTCAAACTGTTGAGACATTAGGCGCAAAAAAAGAAGGGTTGAAAACAAGCAATTCATTTATTTACATAAATAAGGCCGTTAGTTTTCTCGCTTGAATTGTTTTTCATTGTCTTATCGGGGTCTTTTATAGCTGACTATATGCCGTATGGTCTTTGCTTATTGTTGAAGACCGTACGGTGACCTATATTTGTTAATGTTTGTGTCCTTTTGGTCTTTTGTGGTTAGTTGTCTCATTGGCAATCATACCACATCTTCTTTTTTATAATTTTTAGTTTCCAGAAATTTATTTGTGTTTAATTTAATGGATTCTCTGAAATTGTGCATTGTCCTGTAAAGAAAAATTCGGCAGAATTAAAAAAACAGAAATTAAAAGGAAAAGTTCAAAAAGTGTTTTTTTCAAATATGTTTCATGTTCTATGTTTTGTACCTAAATTACATTTTTAAGGGGGAAAGATACACAAATTAAGCATGTTTAACTTGGTTTAGGCATTTTCTCTTTAGAAAAAGGTGGATTAAACCTGGTTTTATAGCAAGCTAAATTGCTCACTTGTATGAAAGAGAGACGAAAGATACCAAAGGGTTAGTCAAACTAATAGATTGAAAATATTCTGACAACGCCATGGCTATAACAAATCCAGTCAAATAATAGTACAGAGCAAACAACATAGAACATAAAAATATGACCCCGTGACCCTTACACTGTCACGTGACATGCCATTTTCATATGTTAAAACTGTCGTCTGTATTTGGCTCGAGCACAACCTTTTATCCTTCACCATTCTCATCCAAATTTTAACAATAGGTTAAGCAACTACCAGTGTCACTTGAAAGTGCTTGGGGTTAGAACAGTTTGTTAAAAATGTTTATTTAGAATGATTTTACGTCTTTGAAGGTCGAATTCCGTGATTTTGTCAACTTTGCTTACCTCGTATGACTTTTAGAAATAAAATTGGAGAAACCCCCAGCAAGATTCATGATCGTTTTTAAATTCTTAAAATAATTTTCTTCAGTTGGTGGCATTTGTTTGAGATTAAAAGGTTGTGCTAGGCCAAACTATTGAAAATTAAACAAAAATTATATTGTCGGCAATATTTTAAAGCGCAACAAAGATAGCGATTTTTAATCGGTACCGGGGAAAGCGAGGGTTGTTTCCGCGCTTAATGAGAGATGATATAATACGTTTTTATAAAATATAAAAGCCAGTGTTTTTAAAATTTATAAGAATATTTACACTTTGTGTGAGTGAATAAAAGTACTCAAGATATATACGATGTGTCCGTTTTTATTTATGGGACCTTATATTGCTTTACTAAAAACGGCAAAGCTTTCAATCTAAATGTATCTGCAATGATGTTAAATACAATTTTGTCAACATGTGGATTTTCATTTTAAAAGAATCGATAATCTTTAAACTTAACAAGATACATTTAAGTGTATACCATGTATACTCTGATATATCTGAAATTCTAATATGACGTCCTTATTACGCTTCGTAAACAAAGCCGTGTTCTAATGAGCATAAAAAATATATTTGACACATGCGCACGAACTAAACGTTATTTCCATCGATATCCTTTAAAATGTATACATCTTAGCAGCTAGCATAAATTTTTATTATATATTTCTATAAACTAACATATATTTACCCTGCTCGTAGTTTTAAAACTTATCAGATATGAAATGTAATGCACAGACTCCTCGGGTAGGAAACGGGAAAAGCCAAATATTTTTACGGTATTTTCGTACGCTTCGACCTATAAAAATACTGTGTTTGTCCTATTAGAATCGAAATAATTCCTCCGTTTCATGCTCTATGCTCACTTTAACATGGGTAGGCATTATATTTGACCACATTTTACACCTCGCTAACGCTCAGTGTAAAATATCGACAAATATAATGCCTACCCATGTTAAAATGAGCATAGAGCATGACACGAAGGAATTATATCTTAAACAATTGCAAGCATAATATTCCAACAGAAATTAAGGAAGAAAAAGTACTCTACATTTTGTAATGACAAATGTTAGACAAAGAATAGATTTTACTTTTACAAATTTATGAGTTTTCAGTCTGTGATCTTACAAATCTAACAATGCAATAACAAAATCTCCAAATTTCAGTAGTAATATAACCCTTTTTGTGCAACCCCATTTATACCAGTAATCAGTGTCAGATATGCAAGAATAAATGTACAGAAATTATATTTGTTAAATTATGACCGCACAATTAACCATTGACAAATTTGCAATAAAAATACTAAACAAAATATAGAAATAAATATAGAAAAAAATATATCTTAAACATCTCTTTAATGTTATAGAATGAATTTTGCACCCATTTATTGTATATTTTATTATTTTAAAATCTCATGGTGAGATTGTATTCCAAGAATTTACAATTAATTTATCAAATAATATTGTTACAAATTTATGCTATAAGCACAAATTTAACCATCTTTTAAATCATTAATATATCTTTGATATATTGGTAAAGGGGATCAAAGCAATATGTTTTTTTAAGTTTGGATATAAAAAAAACTATCATGGTCCTATAATTTGGTTTCAATTAAAATGATATGAACTTACAAGTATCTCAATTGTAACAGTTAACTGTTACATATAAAAAAATAATGTACAAATATATTATATTCAACATCTGTTACACTTACTTTTAAAATGCAAAAAGCGTGAGTGACCTAGGGATTATAATGTTTTGTCATATTGAATAACGGTCCATAATTTTTTATTGTCAGCAATAAAAACAAATAATTTTCATTCCTCACACATATCTTCTTCAGTTTAATTTTAATTTTGAATGTATGATGCTTTCTACAATTAAATACATTTATTACAGTGCTTACAATGAATTACCGTGGTTTCCAAGTGATATAAAATTAATGTGTTGTTCGGTCATTCGTTGACTATTTTTCTCTATTTAAATTCCTCCATAAGATTTGTTTTAGCTTTTGATCATAAACAACCTTCTGTACAAGTTTCGTACTAATCCAGGATAGTTTAAGAAAGTTATTAAAATTTTAAACTTTAACCACAGCATTTGTAATGTTTACTAGAATTAAAACTACATTTATCAGTAAAATAGGGATAAGTTTCTTTTTTACAAAACTTTAACCACAGAGTGAATATTTGTGGAAGCCGCTGACAATGCAATGTAGAATCGTGATGTCTCCCTTCTATGACAAAAGTCGGAGACTCAACAAAAATGAGATGTGGTATGATTGCCACACATGATCAGACACAAAATGAAGTGGCGATAAGCAATTATATGACTTCATACAGTCTTAAATAAGTTAGTGCTGATAATATAAATAAAACAGCATATTCCAGATAGTAAAACTTACAAGTACATGGTCAGTATGGACTTCTTTTACATCAACAATTGAAATAGGCAATGACCCAAGGAACTCATCATTTCAGTTTCATTTTTTTCATGCCTCATCTTCTTTATTGCTGCCATGTTATTAATGATGACATATTTTAACCTACCCAGCAACTGTAAAGTGCTACAATTTTAATGTAAATAGCACATACACAGTTACCAGCCAGGTAATATGGCATAATGCCAAGAGTTACCCTGCCTGATCATCTAGGAAGCTATATATAAAGTAAAAATAGCATTTGCATGTTGAATAAAAAAAGTTTACATCAGCAAATGCCATGCATTAAATTACAAAACTAAATAACATAATGAATATAAACAAAAGTGGAAAAACTATATAATGCCTATGTACCAGACCGTATGAGTAATTGGACTGTACGCGTACGGTCTGGACTGTATGCATACATTTTGAAAATACTCATATGGTCGACCGTACGCGAACGGTCTGACTAGTATTAAGAAGTTAGTCAAGTTTATTGGATACAAATGCATATAGCAGATCAACATAACTTTACTCTAAAATTAATTTAAAAGTTCAATTGTAATTGAAATAAGAAGTATATATTCAAACTGTTTAAAAAAAGTCACGCTTATGAAATCTGTTAATCTCTTCTATTTAGCATGTCGATCAGTAATTTATTACTTGAATTATGGCCACTGAAATTGAAGTTATGGGAAGTAAATATAATGTGGAAGGGCAATTGTTTTATAATATTTAGCAACTTTACAAAAAGTGCAAATGCTTAGGATCATGCATGAACTGCAACATGTTAATATAAAAAAATATTACGTTACTTGTGGTAGCAAGTGTCACCTTGGACGAGAAACAAAAAATGCATTCAGATTTACAATTTATCAAATATCTAATTTCAATTGTTCGCTTGTTCACTTTATCCATCTAATGGTAATAATTTCAACTTTTAAAACTAAAAATAATGATTTTCATAAATCTTTATTTTAATTTAACCCAAATAAGGCGTAAAGCAACCAACAATCAAGCAATCAATGATTCAAATACATGTATGGTCAGGTCCAAATACTCATGTGGTCTGGAACACCTATATGGTTTTATAGCTGACTATGAGGTATAGGCTATGTTCATTGTTGAAGGCAGTAAAGTGACCTATAGCTGTTAATTTCTGTTACATTTGGTCTCTTGTGGAGTGTTGTCTCAATGACAATCATATCACATCTTCTTTTTTGTATATAATATCTTGCTTAAATAACTATATCATTTTAGTAAGTTGGTAGTCATCCAGAACCCGCCTCAAATATATTATATTCAAGATGTACATGTGACAGAAATGAAAATGCTTAATACTTTTTTTATTATTGGAAGGATTTACTTGAAATTTGGAATCACGCAAGATGAGAACGTATATTTAATAAATAAAATTTAAAAAAAATAAAAAAATAACATTGTCAGGACATTAGTGTAACATGTGTAACCCACCATAATTTACAAGTTAATTTGTAATAAAATTAGTTGCAATAAAAAAGTAAAAATAGAATAACAGAATAAGATGCTTAATTAAAACGTTAAATTGTTTGTGTTGATTAATAGTTTTGTATTAAATATTGTAAACATCAGAATCATATATACATGTAATACATAATAGTATTATATGTCTCAGTTAACATGAACTTCTTATTACGAAAATGCCGATAATCCGCCATTGGAGTTTTGAACTTTTTATAGTTAAGAAAAGGTCGTTTTTCATAAAATTAAAAGAATGTCAGATAAATCATATTTAAATTTTATTTGCATTGTTAAAAACTACCAAAAAAACTACTTTTTATATAAAAAAATGACACTATTTTATTTGAAATCAGCTATTTAAAAAAACTCGAGATAAATATTTGTATTAGAATTGAGATGAAATAAGAATTAAAATACTTAAACTCGAATTTTGTGGAATAAGAATGCAGTTATTGCTTTATTTTTATATCAATAATTAACCACCATATGATTTCAGTACCTGTGGTACATCAGGATTGTCTTTTCTTCATAAAATATGCTTGCTTTAAGGAAATAGATGCTAAATTTTTGTACACGTTGCCTAAAATGCATATATTTCTTCATTTTACTGAAATTATTGACCTCAATTAGATTTTTGTACTTTTTATAGTTTAAAGTAGGTTGTTTTTCATAGATTTACAGGAATGTCAGGAGAATCATACTAAAATTTTGTTCTTAATTGTTCAAAATTACCAATACTATTCTTGATTTTATTAAAATGATACTTTTTTATTTGAAATCAGCTATTTTTAACATCTCAAGACAAGTCTTTAAGAGTCATTCTCTGTAAAAACCAAAGATATTCAAGGGACTGTTTACACCAATGTCACAGATTTTCGATATCTTTTCAATATTAAGCCCATATGATGCCCTGATAACAAAAATAACTTTCATTTTTGTTTTTGGGGTTTCTGTTGCTATGGTTACAGGTCCCATATATATAAGCCCAGAAACAGAGTAGCAAAATCTCAAAATGCATCATTTTTCAACTTTCATTATTTTTAACAAATATACATTTTTAGCCTAAATCATAGGTATACTGAACAAGTAAAGGTCTGAAATAACACATTAAAGTAAACAGACATTGTCTTGAACCAATTCAAAACATTAAAACTTGTATCTGAAAAGTGCTGATTTTGCATTTTTTCAAACTGCTGAAAAAGGCATTTTTTAGTGAATTTCAAAATGATTTTATTTTTTATCCCAACGTCAGATATATTTGTTATGCCCCCAAAATGATCTTCATATATCACTCTTTCACCAAGAAAAAAATTGGCTGTGTGTTTTTTGATGTTTAAAAAAAAAAATTGTTCAAAATTTTCTGAAATTTGGCAAAACTTGAAATTGCATTGTGCAGATTAAAAGAAAGTAAGTGGTTATATTCGTCAATTTCAAAATTTTTCTTATTTAACTTTGTAAAACCATACTGATAAGGAATTGTTTTGATACACAACTTATATTATTCAAAATGAATATCAATAACAGTTGCTATGGAAACACATTACAAAGAACATTGCAGTTGGCTTCAGACCACAATTAATTCCCTTTTTCCATGGCCTTTGAATATAGTTCCCAATTATTATATGGGGTATTTCTTTCTAAGTATTCTGGCTACTGTTTTCTTTGAAATGTTTAATATTTAATTGGTCCTATCAGTTGCATATATATATTGAAAAAGTAAAACATTTGAAAAAAAACAAATTGTTTAAAGTGAAAGTAGTGATTTGGTCACAATGAAAGTAAGGTAAAATTCACAATGGAAAATCCCTTATCAAATGGCAAAATCAAAAGCTAAAACATGTCAAAAGAATGAATAACAGCTCTCATATTCCTGAGTTGGTACAGACCTTTTTAATGTAGAAAATGGTGGATTATACCTGGTTTATAGCTAGTTAAACCACTCACTTGTATAACAGTTGGATACATTTCTAGAGGTTACAGGTAAAACATGCAACTTGAGATGCGACTATGACAAAATAATTGGCATTAACAAAAGAGATTAACAGAAAACTTGAAATCAGTTTTATTTTGCAGCTAGATGTCACATAATATTTATTCTCAGATATGTCTGGAAGCATCTGATAAACTTGATTATACAACATGGTCTGTGTCTAGAATGACAGTATTTTTTTGTGGTGCTAAGATTCAGCCTTTTTCAATGAATCAACAAAAGAACAAAATGAACCTTTTGGTAATGCTTGAGGTTTCTGTTCCTGGTTATTAGAACTCAATTACATTGTCAGTGAATGAAGGACATCTTCTGTATTTTGTGGAAAAACAGTTGTAATAATGTTCTTCATTATTTCAAGTAATCTATTACAATAAACAGATTTGGAACTTTTAGAATATATATTCTTGGAACTCATTTCTTCTTCTGAAAAACACCTCATTCTAACTGCTTGTAAAACTCATTAACATGGTGAAATTCATAATCTGGAAACTGCTGGATTATTTCTAAATAAAAGAAAGTATTTTATTTTAAAAACTTAATCAAATATTAGATATAAGCAATTTTTACTAGTTTAAATAATTTTTTCCTAATGATTGATGCTTACACAAAATTCAAAAGATAGTTTTGTGTCTTTCATGGTTAACTTTTGAGTGCATTATTTATGCACTTTTTATACATCATTTACAGGACTATTATGGCATACTGTTGTCCGTTTGTCTATCCGTCATCAACATGTCAGACATGAACTCAATAAACTGCTGCGCCATGAGTGTATGATACGCCCTTTGTCTTAAGTGTAAGTTTTATGCAATAATCATCAACAGCGCGACAGGTGCAAAATAACCCTTTTATACCAGAAAACTCAATAACTCTAAAATATAAACATTTTGAATCATCACCAAAAAGTAAACAGATCTGTAGATTAACATAACTAAGAAGTTTGTACAGTTTTAAGCAATCATCATAAATCATTTTTGAGATACGGCGGGACATGTGAAAAAAAACACACCCCTTTTTTAGTTACAAAGTCCTGTAACTCAAAAAGGTTTAATCTTATTTTTACCAAAACGTATACAGATCATTTTGACCATTATAAGTAACAACTACATTATGTTTCATGAAATTTGGAAAAGTCCTTCTAATGTTATGGTGCGATATGTTTACGCTGGACAGATAGACGGAGGACATTTGTACACCATAATAGGTCTTGGGCATATAATTTCTTTTTAACCAATTTGCATAGCCAGAACCAGGCTTAATACAGCTCTGAATTTGGATTGTGATTAAACATTTGACAATTAAGCTAAAATGGTTCAATATCCAAACTCTAAATAGATTCAACATGTCAAAGAACCCCAAGATTTCAATTTTTGTTGAAATCAAACAAAGTTAAATTTTGAAACTTGATGTGGACCAACTTGAAAACTGGGCCCATAATCAAAAATCTAAACACATGTTTAGATTCAGCATATATAAGAACCCCAAGAATTCAATATTTGTTAAAATCAAACTAAGTTTAATTTTGGACCCTTTGGAACTTAATGTAGACCAATTTGAAAATGGGACCCAAAATCAAAAATCTAAATACACAGTTTGATTGAGCATATCAAAGAACCCCAGGAATTCAATGGTTTGATGAAATTAAACAGTTTTGGAACCTTTAAACCTCAATATGGACAAATTTGATAACAGGGCCCAAAAATCACAATACATGGTTAAATTCAGCATGAACCCCTTACATTATTTTTTTGTAAAAATCAAAATAAGTCTAATTTTGGACCCTTTGGACCTTAATGTAGACCTATTTTAAAACGGGACCCAAAATTAAAAATTAAATATACAGTTAAATTGGGCTTATCAATTAATCTAAGAATTAAATTTTTGATAAAATCAAACTAAGTTTAATTTTAGACCCTTGGTACCTTATTAGTGTAGATCAATTTGAAAACGGGACCCACTATTAAAAATCTAAATTGACAGTTAGATTTGACATATCAAAGAACCCCAATAATTCAATTTTTGATAAAATCAAACAAAGTTAAATTTTGGACCCTCAATGGACCCATTTAAAAAAGGGACCCAAAATCCCTAAACTTAATACATGTTTAGATTCAGCACATGAAAGAAGCCCCGAAATACAAGAATAAAATCGCATTGAAATGGGTCAAAAAATAAGCAATTTATAAAAAGTTATAGAAAAGTAATGTTTCTGAGTCATGTTTCTCCCTATTGCATAGATATTTCTAATTAAAAGAAAAATTTGGCTCTAATTTTGGCCAATTGATGTTATAATCACTTGTAAGCATTAACATTTTGGTATTAAGTTTAGATTCCCAAATGTTTTTGACTGGAACTGGACAACAGATTGTTTATCAGATAAATACCCCCCTCCCCCCACGCCCCCCTTTGCCAAAAAAAGGGCGATTCTATATATAGCTAGTTTGAAGGGGTTTAGTAAAACGTTTAAACACAATTTTAAAATATTGATTGAGAAACTGTTGTTGTTGATTTACAAGGCAAAACACTTTTTAATCTGTCTGTCTAAATAATACCTGTGATAAAAATTCCATGCTACTTTTAGAAGTGATGCTGTTTCATTCACTTAAATTCTTGCCTGTGTTACATCACTCTGAAAAATATAAGGTTTCTGATGACATCATGTTGAATTGCTATTTCCCCTGGTTAATTCTAAGGAATATGTCAAATAAATCTGGCTTTGAAAAGATAAAAAAAAAAAAATGAGGAACATTTGTAACTTACTACAATATAACTCAGTTATGGGCACATAAAATATTGACTCTGACATTTTTGAGTGATCATAGCTGACCTATACTGTTTACTTCTATGTTCTTTGATCTCTAGTAGAGATAATTTTCATTGGCAATAATTCAGCAAAAATATATTTTTATTTTTGCCAGTAATAGTTTCTAGGGGTTCAATTCTATGCAATCACTTTATGATTATTTTTTATATAATATTTGCTTTCTGTACACCTTTTCATTAACAGTCTGCATTGATAAAATTTCTTTAAAGAATAAAATTGAGAAAGGAAGATTTATAACAATGATTACACAACCTCAGGAATAATGGATGTCAGCACTTCTGATTGTGACAAATTTTACCTTTTAACTGATGAGTTATGGAACTTTGTTAATTGGAAAATATCGCTCATGTTAGATGTCTTGTTACTTGTGTTTTATATTTGTATATTGGCTGTCTTATATTGTTTATATACTCTGTATGTACTGTATATGAATTCCAAGTAGTGAGACTATAATAAAATATTGAATCTGAATCTGTCTTGATGTAAGTTAGCATTGCTCAACAATTGCATAAAATACAAAGTTGATTATAGTTCTTAGTATAAATAGAATCTTCTTTAAAGAATAATAATTATTTACACAACAATTAAATTGATTCAGCTTATATAAATGGAGAATAAAAATAAGAATCAGCAATATAAACAGCAAATAAGGTTTGTAATTTTTGTTAAAATGATTAGTTTTTCATAGACAAAAAAATTTATTATGATACAGTTAAGTATAATTTTTTAAATAAATTTAAATAGGTGCAATTTGTGAAAAGGACAAGACTCTCTAATATTTATTTTTCTAGCCTACCTGTCTCTATCCGTGTTTGTGAAGACTTTGTATGACAAATATGTACCTGTATATCATAGTATTATTGCTAAACACATGCTGAACCTTTGGTGAAGAAACAAGGATTACTTTTAAACAATATATTATTATTACCTCATTTCACCTTCAAGTACTGCATCATTGACATCTATTCTTATTTTCTTCAGAAACAAAGTACAACATGCTGGAAAAAATGATAGCAATTATTTATAAAACTACAGTTAAACATTGAAACAAGTTCTGTGTTAATCTATACATGTATTGCTGTTCAAGATTTATTACAGCTAATTTCCTAATGCTTACAAAGTAAAACTTTGATTTTCTTGCTTGCTTTGTTTGTATAATTGTTTATACAAGCTTTATAAATAAGAATGACATCTTTAAACAATTTATATTGGCATAGTTAAACCTATATATCATATTTGAATTTAATTGGGTGTTATCCTTATGAGTGTACAATATACAAACAAAGCAAGCAGGCTAACCAAAATTTTATTCTACATGCATTAAGAAATTAGCTGTAATATTGCATACCAATTATTCATATGTTAAAGTAAAAGGTAATAAACCATACACAGATTTTATTTGCAACAGAGTACTCATCTGTTTTCTATCATTATACAATTTTTTTTTCAATATATTTTTTTTGGGGAAGCCGGTTATTTACAGTTTCAAACCATTGTTAAAAGATACTCATTATTTAGGATGTTTTAAAAACCTGATCAAATCTCAGAGATGGGGAGGAGGGATATAGAATTCACATTTAATCTTGGGGGAGGGGGTGGGGAGCTTGATATTAAATGCAAATCAAATATTTATATTCACAACAATGGTGTTATGAAAATAGGAGTTTTAAAGTTTTGACAATTTTACAGCTAAAGTACTGTTTTGAAATCAATAACAAATAATTCATAAATTGTAAAAATAATAGATTAAACCATGAACACATCATTTAAGAAGCTTAATAGGGTTTACCAAACAAAGAATATTTAATATAAGCAAATTATTGAATTAAAAAATAAATATGAACATAATAATTGGAGATACATTTTGTAAATAAGCACACATAATTGATCATAATTAAAATAGAGAATAATGGGATGCAAAAGTAAGAAGAATAACTGTGGAAAACAAAATAAGGTAATACAATCAGAGGCGGATTTAGGGGAAGCCCAGGGGGCCGCCCCCCCCTTTTTAGGAAAAAAAATAGTTGCTTGTCTAGGGAATCACTGAAGCTTGACTGAAGCGGGCCCCACTCTTAGGTCAGTCAGTGGGCCCCACTCTGGATCTGCCACTGACAAGATAGATTATAAATCTCAGAATGAAGGACAAACATTAAAAAGAAATCAAATTACTACAGAAATCTACATTTTGATTATAAAATCATTTTCCTTAGAATTGTACAGAATAAGTATTTGTTTTAGAAAATGTGTAAAATGTAAATAATACATAAAAATTAGAGGACCCCAATTCTTACACTCATGAAAGTCATGAAAGGAGGTACATTGTAAATTATATATCTGTTTTGAAACTAAATAAATGTTTGCATTGTCTTAGTAATTGAGAATGTTTAACAAATAATCAATGATGAATGATAATTATGAAAATCTAAATATTACATAAACTAATCCAAACTATAAAAGGGGGAAAGGGGGGGAGGGGGGGGGGGCATGACAATTTCATTTTATTTTCATTACTCACATTCTTGTCTAGTTAATAAGATGAATAAAATCCTTTTCCCTCGGTCCACTACTTGCTAGTTTAAGGCTAGTTCTGTAAGGTAACGACTTGAGTCCAGAATCCTTGATGTGGTCAATATCTGGATGAAAACTTTTTGTTGGCATAACATGCGACGTGCACAATTTGAATTGTTTTTTCTTCTTCATTTAATTGAAATACAATATTGATGTGAAGATCTAGAGCTACTGATGGTTTAAGACCATTCTCAGAAAAAATAGCAAACATTTGGTACATGTATGTACTGCCTGTTTTTCACTGTTTCAGTGTTTGGCAAGAGGTTCATCAAATGAGTTTATCACAATCCACAAACTTTAGAGAGAAATTGCACTCCATAGTACTATCTCCCTTGAAATATCTTATTTTTACCAACATTATAATGGTTTTATCAGTGTCTGCATTTCGTCTGCACTTTATTTTGGGCATTAATCCTTGTACTTCCTGTTGTTTCTTTGTGTTTTCAATGAAGAAGAACAATAAAGGGGAGATAATTCATAGACACATAGTTGATTTTTTCAAGTTTTCAATCCACATTTTTTTTCTTAAATCAAAAAACACATCCCTGAATTTTTTTTAATTTTTAAATGGGGGGTTTATCTTTATGATTTTGACAATCTTTTCAAAAAACTATCTTGGAAATTTTTTCAAAGCTTCAATGAATTTTGGTGAAATCTGGTTTTCATTTAGATGTCAGAATCACCCCCTTCTCCAATAGAAAATAAGCATATGTACGCAATTGTCAGCCAAATATGTAATATATTTTTAAAAAGACAAAGGTAACAGCTTTGAGATGTGATAAGTGTCTGCATCAATTACTGTCAGGATAACGGGAAAATAAGCATTGATATTTAGGAATTTTTTTAGAATTTTTATTGAAAAAAAAGCCCAAAATCAAAATGGCCGCCATTTCCATAGTAACAAAGCCCAAAATCAATTTTTAAAGTGTTAGTTGTTAAGTATATTAGTTATGTAGTATGTGTACAAAGAATGGTAAAAATCTGTGACATAGGTGTGAACACTAATTTTGGTCCTTACAGAGAATGGCTCTTAATTAGAATTGAGATATAATAATAATTAAAATACTTAAATTTTCATTTTTGTGGAATAAGAATGTAATTTTTGCTTTATTTTGATATAAATTATTAACCGCCATATGATTTCAGTACTTTTTGTTCATCATGTTTACATTAAAGAAAAAAGATATTAATTTTTTGTACACGTTGCCTTAAATGCAAATATTTCTTCATTTTACTTGCAGTTATTGGCCGCCATTGAATTTCGTACTTTTTATAGTTTAGAATAGTTGTTTTTCATAAAATTAAAAGAATGTCAAAAAAATCATTTTAAAATTTTATTCGTATTGTTTGAAATAACCAAAATTATTCTTCTTTTTATTAAAAATGAAACTATTTTACTTGAAATCAGTTATTTTTACCATCTTGAGGCAAGTATTCTAATTAGAATTGGGATAACCTGAGAATTAAAATACCTAAACTTTTATTTTTGTGGAATAGGATTGCAGTTATTGACTTATTTTGATACAATTTATTAACCGCTATATGATATCATATGATTTTTGTACTTTTTTGTACATCATGATTGGCTGTTCTTCATAAATTATGCTTACTTTAAGGAAACATATGTTAAATTTTTGTAAGCGTTGCCTACAGACAAATATTTCTTCATTTTACTGAAAAATATTGACCACCAGTGAATTTTTGTACTTTTTATAGTTAAGAATATGTTTTTTTCATGAAATTCAAAGAATGTCAGAGAATTCATACTAAAATTTTTTTGCATAGTTTGAAATAACCCAAATTATTCTTCTTTTTATTAAAAATGATACTATTTTATTTGAAATCAGTTTTTTTTGCCATCTTGAGACAAGTCTTCTGATCAGAATTGAGATAAAATGAGAATTAAAATACTTAAACTTTTATTTTTGTGGAATAGGAATGCAGTTATTGACTTATTTTGATACAAATTATTAACTGTCATATGATTTCAGTACTTTTTGTACATCACGATTGGCTGTTCTTTATAAAATATGCTTACTTTAAGGAAAAAGATATTAAATATTTGTAAGTGTTGCCTAAAATACAAATATTTCTTTATTTTACTGAAAATTATTGACCGCTACTGAATTTTTGTACTTTTTATAGTTAAGAAAAATTTTCCTAATAAAATTAAAAGAATGTTAGAAAAGTTTTGTTCGCATTGTTTGAAATAACCAAAATTATTCTTCTTTTTATTAAAAATGAAACTATTTTACTTGAAATCAGTTATTTTTACCATCTTGAGACAAGTATTCTAAACAGAATTGGGATTACCTGAGAATTAAAATACTTAAACTTTTATTTTTGTGGAATAGGATTGCAGTTATTGACTTATTTTGATACAAATTATTAACCGCTATATGATATCATATGATTTTTTAACTTTTTTGTACATCATGATTGGCTGTTCTTCATAAATTATGCTAACTTTAAGGAAAAAGATATTTAATTGTTGTAAGCGTTGCCTAAACACAAATATTTCTTCATTTTACTGAAAATTATTGACCACCAGTTAATTTTGTACTTTTTATAGTTAAGAATATGTTTTTTTCATGAAATTCAAAGAATGTCAGAGAATTCATACTAAAATTTTATTTGCATAGTTTGAAATAACCCAAATTATTCTTCTTTTTATTAAAAATGATACTATTTTATTTGAAATCAGTTATTTTTACCATTTTGAGACAAGTATTCTAAACAGAATTGGGATTACCTGAGAATTAAAATACTTAAACTTTTATTTTTGTGGAATAGTATTGCAGTTATTGACTTATTTTGATACAAATTATTAACCGCTATATGATATCATATGATTTTTGTACTTTTTTGTACATCATGATTGGCTGTTCTTAATAAATTATACTTACTTTAAGGAAAAAGATATTAAATTTTTGTAAGCATGGTCTAAACACAAATATTTCTTCATTTTACTGAAAAATATTGACCACCAGTGAATTTTTGTACTTTTTATAGTTAAGAATATGTTTTTTTCATGAAATTCAAAGAATGTCAGAGAATTCATACTAAAATTTTATTTGCATAGTTTGAAATAACCCAAATTATTCTTCTTTTTATTAAAAATGATACTATTTTATTTGAAATCAGTTATTTTTACCATCTTGAGACAAGTCTTCTGATCAGAATTGAGATAAAATGAGAATTAAAATACTTAAACTTTTATTTTTGTGGAATAGGAATGCAGTTATTGATTTATTTTGATACAAATTACCAAATGTCATATGCTTTCAGTACTTTTTGTACATCACAATTGGCTGTTCTTCATGAAATATGCTTACTTTAAGGAAAAAGATATTAAATTTTTGTACGCATTACCTAAAATACAAATATTTCTTAATTTTACTGAAAATTATTGACCGCCAGTGATTTTTTTTTACTTTTTATAGTTTAGAATAGTTTTCTTTCATAAAATTAAAAGAATGTTAGAGAAATCATTTTAAAACTTTATTCGCATTGTTTAAAATTACCAGTATAGTTATATATATATATGTAATAATTTGTGTTTCAATGTACCACAATATCAATATGTGCGATATGTCATATAATCATGTAAACAGAAAAGCAATAGCACTCTACTATATTTATATAGATATGCAAATTAATTCCATCGCCATTTCCACACACCTGTATACTAAATGTAAACAAATCAGTTTGACCTATTTATACCTGTTTTTATATGCAGATAATTATCCTTTTTTAGTTGTAGCCTCAAAAGTTTTCATTCATGCATTATGTCTTCTTTTTTTTAATTGTTTGCATCAGAATCTCCGTGTCCTGCCAAATATCTGTATAATTAAAGTCAACCCCCTTAAACAAAATAGTTGTAATATTATCTGTACTGTTATCACAAGCATACGAAAGTATTTGATAATATTCTCCCGTTATTTTTGCTACTTGTTTATAAAGGTCTTTATTTTTGAAAAGTGTTTTAAAAATATACAATTAACAAAAAAGAAATTCAATACTCACCAATTCAGAAAGATATATATTACATCCATCACATTTATATATTTCTATGTACGGTATATTAGTCTATTAAAGTTAATCCTCGTGCGAATTAATCGTTTTACATGTGAAGGTCAATATATTTTACCAGCTAACAATTCTAAATATAGAAATAGGTGGAAACCTATTAAAGTCGGTCAATATGAAATTAAATGTATGTGTGTACATGTAATTATATTTAGTCTAGCAACTCACACAGTCAAAGCTAAAACTGTCATTAGAGATGCACATATGATTGTATTTTTATCTCTAAATTCTGTATATATTTTATGCTTTTTATATTTGAAATACATGTATCAAATACTTTTTTAAAAACAAAATCAAGATGTCACTTAATCCATTGCATATATGTTCTTTAAATTGTCAGGGGTTAAGAAAATATGAAAAAAAAACAATTAGACTAAAAGAATGGATAAAACAACAAAAATGCAACATAATATTTTTACAAGAAACACATTTTTCGAACAATTCAATAGATAAAGAATTTACGGGCGATTTATATCATAGTTTTGGAAGCACACAATCAAGAGGTGTTTCGATTTATATCAACCAAAAAATTAAGTATGAAATCATAGATAAATATGTAGATCAACACGGAAGAATTGTTTTAATCAACATAGAAATCGATAAAAATATATTTACCTTAAAGTTTGTAAACCTTTATGCCCCAAACACATGTAAAGATAGAAGTATATTCTTTAAAAAAAGCTTTTAAGTGTCATTGAAAAATATAGTCTTGGTATAATTATCATAGGCGGTGATATGAATGAAACGCTTAATATAAAAGATAGAAAAAGTAATAGAAAAGATCAACAAAAAATAAAAAATAAGACAAATGGGCTAAAAACTCTGATAAAAAAACTAAAAGTTATAGATATATGGAGAGCTATAAATAAAAAAAAAAACGCAATATACCTGGAAAAGAAAAAATAATGAAGTAGCTAGTAGAATTGATTATTTTCTAGTAAGTGAAGATGTGAGACCAAGAGTACTCAGCACTGATATACGACCCGCAACAATTCAATATACAGATCACTTAGCGATTTCACTTAAAATTAATCATTGTCAAGGGAACAAAGGAAAGGGATACTTCAAATTAAACAATAATATTCTTAACGACGAATCATACAAAATAAAAATAAATACTTTGATAGATAAATATGAAAAATTAAGAAATAAAAAAAGTCTAGCAATCGGGCAAAGTCAAAATAAATGGTTCCTTGCATATATAGCAATATTTATCAACCATACTGATAATTTTATTGGATAATTTGATTTCAAATGATGTGGCTTGATGTGTAGAATATTCCTGCAAAATTTCTTCGGGAAATCTCAAGTATTAAAAAAATTATGTTAAAAAAAGATGCCAAAATTGTCAGGAGTGCAACGCTTTTTTGTGACATTTTGAAAAAATACTTTTTTTTCAAGGCACAGCAAATTGTTTTAAGGAGTGATATTCCATAATTTCTTATTTCTTTGAAAACTGTTATATCTTAGTAATGAATTTAGCTCAAAATGAAGCTTTTCCATTGAACTGTTTTGATACAGATGTGTTTTGAAAAAATGTTGTGCCATGTCAGGAGTGCAACAAAAAAATTAGTACTACTGAGGAATAGAATTAATTTTGCTCAAATGACATACACCTAAACATAAACAAAAGTCAATACTGTTAAAAAAATATGTCCTTTCTAGAATAAATAGTTTATTTACCTGATTATTTATATAAATAATGTGTGAGAGTCAAGTAAATAAGGCCTCCCTATGAGTGTCAGGAGTGCAACTTTGAAGTTTAAAGACTCGCACTTAAAAAATGCAAAAGCAAATATATGGTTCTGTTTTATTTTTCAAAAGATACTATACTAGATACAAGATTGCAAGCAAAGAGTAGCCTGATAGACAAGGAACTTTTCTTTTAGAACCATTTCTTTGATGTCAGGAGTGCAACACTTTTAAAATGACATTTTCTTGGACTTACATTTTAAGATAATCTGACCTCCTAGAGACTTATTTGCATCTAAACATGTTTTCTAACTATTAAGATTACATGTATGAGAGATAATAAATTCTTAAAGGTAGGTTTCAAAGCAGGACTTAGATCCAAGAACTGGTTTTTGTCACAGGCAAACATATTTTAATGCTAAATATTCAAATAATTTACAAATTATGGAAGGTAATTGTCTTAAACTTTGTCATTTGATTAGGAAATAAACATATTTCATTTTACAAGTTTTAGAATGGTTTCATGTAACTCTTATTAAATTATTATAATTGTTATAACAAACTAATAATTGTGTTGCACTCCTGACATGGATTTACCATAACAAACCAATTATCACATTTTGAGTTCAATTTTAAGACCCAACCTGTCAATGAATGAAAGATGGGAAAGATGGTTGTGAAACTAAGCTTTAGAGTAATATCAGACAGGCTAAGTGCATACAAATTTAATAACAACTTCAACTTTGAGGAGTAGAAAATTGAGAAAAACATTGAAATAAGATCCTAATTTGAAGGACAATCTGGACTAATATAAACAAAGAAAGAATAAAGAAAACAGAACAATGTAACACTTAATTCAAAAGACTTTGACCAGAATTAAAACACATATATATGAGAAAAGGAAAACAAAACAGAGAAAGCGGCATCAATAGAGAAGAAGAAAATTGGCACAAACTGAAAAAGTTGTAAACCAGCAGAAAATTGTCCAGTCATGTAGCAAAAGTACAGAGCACTAACAATACCTAGAGAAATCAGAAAGAGAAGTCAAAGAAAAAGACAGTATCTGCCTGACCATTCTAAATCTTGTGCTAAAACAATTGAGCACACCATATCCACAGCTATACCAAAGTGGTTGTCAGAGTTAATGAGAACTAATGGCAGCTGTGTACAAGAAATTGATGAGTCTTAAATATGTTGAAGTATAAACAAAGATGAGGAACCCCTTAAATATCTGAAAACTGTTGAAAAGAAAATGACATTTTCAAAGAGTTCCTTAGTTCTAAGTCTTTTAAGGTAGCATCTATTCTTTTTGAAAATGCCAGTTTCTTTTCAAGTTTCCAGATCTATTAAGGGTCCCAACTTTGTTTCCATGTCAGCACCATTCAATTTCTAGCACACTTCCATCAGTAATGATTAGTTCTTACAACTACCTTGGTTTAGCTGTGGCTATGATGTATTCAATTGTTTAAGGGCAATATTTGGGTTTGTCAGGACAAATTTTGCCTTTGCTTAGTTTTCTTTCAGATTTCTCGAGATGATGTTTCTGTACCTGTACTTTTACTTATCGACTGGATATTTTTCTGTTGGTTAAGATTTTTTTTTGGCTTGTGTAAATTTATTTTTCTCTTCTGTTGCCAATCTCTTTGGGTTTTTTTTCTCCATTTTTTATATCTGTGTTTTTGTTTTTATGTTAAGGTCTTTGTTATAAAGTTTAACAATTCTTGTTCTTTCTTTAGTTATATAGTGTCTCGTGTGTCTTGGAGGTGGATCTTTTTTCAGTTTTTTTCTCACTTTTCTGCTCATCAAAGTTATAGTTGATGTTGACTTTAATGGTGTGTTTTGATCCCTTAGTCTGTCTGATTTTATTCTCAAATAACATGAATAAGTTAAGTAAGTTTAGTTTCATTAACTATCTTTTCCATCTTTTATTTATTTTAAGGTTGGATAAGCAAGATGAACTCAAAATTTGCGAAACTTTCTAAGATAAAAATTAACTGTTTGTTATAATAGTTATAATGAATTAATTAGTATTTTATGAAACCATTATAAAACTTTTGAAACTGAAATATGGTTATTTCTCATAAAAATGCACAGTTTATTAGAATCAGCTTCCTAAATTCAAGAATTTTTGATTGGTACAAATTAATTTAAATAAATAAATTTATAAGTCCTGCTTTGAAATTCTAAAAGAACATGTTTGTTATACAGGATTGACTTGGTTTATTTTTAGGTGTGAGCTATTTAAGCAAAAATCATTCTATTCCTCAGTAATATTATTTTTTGTGTTGCACTCCTGACATGGCACAACTTTTTTTCAAAACGCATCTGTATCAAAACAGTTCAATGGATAAGCTTCATTCTGAGCTGAAATCAGCCCTAAGACATACTAGTTATAATATACATAAGAATTTATGGCACATATCATCATAATACAAGTTTCTGTGTCTTTCAAATAAAACTCTTATCAAGAAAAAGTGTTGCACTCCTGACAATTTTGGCATCTTTTTTAATGTAATTTTTCTACTGCTTGAAATTTTCCAAAGATATTTAGCAGGATTATTCTACACATCAAGCCACAACATTCAGCCCATTTTACCATTGCAATCACTGACATTTAAAAAATATAGTAGCGAAAATGTGATGAGGTGTGAATTTATGTATACAATAAGTGATATGTATGATATAGCTAAAAAAAAATATTGTTTAAATGAAAATAAAATGTCAAATCTGAAAGGCATAAATGTATATAAACACTTAATCTAGAAATAATTGTATGTTTTGATGATGTTTAAACTATTTTGTTATGATATATATTGAATGTCAGGAGTGCAACAAGATAGGGGAAATAAAGTACCTTATATAGGTAATAATTTTAAAAAAAAATATGAGTTCAGAAAAATTTTGAAGATTGCAGATCTCTTTTTAAGCTGTCAAACAACAATTCTGATGAATATTTAATGGAATTTAGTTCATAGTTTGGTAACTTACTCTCAATTATATAAGAATGTGTCAGAAAAATCAATTTAAATATGGTCTGAAGTGCATAAGATGCATTAGGTAAAACAGAAATTACATTGAAATGACAGATTTAGGTCTCTATAAACCAGCAATGATGAAAAAAAATAAAAAAATCATGAGCATTTTGTTCTAGTTTCTGTATTTTAGTTCCATGTATAAAATGTCAGGAGTGCAACAGAAACAGGGGAAATTAGGTGTATTTTCTGTTTGATACATCTTTTTTATTAAAAGATTTATCTATCATTTTTTTTCGTCAGTGAATTTAAAAAAGGGTTAATTTTGATAAGGAGAAGGTTTTTTATCAACTTATTGATGAATTATTTTTTAATTAAAACTTTTTCAATCAACTTTAAATGAATTGATACAAAAATTAGCCAAAATCATTAAAAAAAATTATTATCAAAGATGAGATTATTAATTTTTGCATTAAAAGTCATGTTTGGATTTCTGCAATCAAATGGGGCGAAAAAAATATTAATATTTGATAGTATTTGTTTGAAATCATATTCCCAAAAGGTATACTTAATTTTTTTTTTTCAATTGTTTTATGTCAATAAAGTTTCAAAACTTTTTTGTTTCTTTATACTTTTTTATATCCTTTTGGATTTATTAACTTAAATGTATCCATATCAAGATACTGTAAAAGAAAATGGTCTAAAACAATGTTGAAATTTGACCAAAAAAAATAAATCTGGACCATTTTTTTTGACTTTGCCCAATCGTGTGGGATCTTTTTAAAATAGAAGTTAGAGAGAAAACTATAGAACATTGTAAAATAAAAGCTAAACATAAAAGAGATGAAATTACAAAACTAGAACAAGAACTTAAACTTTTGAATGAAATTCACGATAACTACATGGATGAAAAAAATAATAATTTGCCAAATATAATAGATTCAATAAATAAAACAGAAGAAACGCTACAAACTCTATATTCAGATAAAATAAAAGGGGCACAAATAAGATCACGAGTTAAATGGATAGAAGAGGGCGAAAAAAATGCAAAATATTTCTTGGGATTAGAAAAATCAAGACAAACAAGGAAAAACATTACTGCTATAAGGGACAGTAAAGGAGAATTAACAGAAGATCAAGGCAAAATATTAGAAACGGGGAGAAATTATTATGTCAATTTATATAAGTCAACTAACCCTGATCTAACAGAAATTGAAAATTATATTGAAAAAACTAAAATAAATTACAAATTAAGTACAAAAGAAGGTAATGAAATTGACGGCAACCTGACAATAGAGGAATGTACACAATATGTTTTTAAAATGAAACTTAATAAAACACCAGGGGTCTGTTGTTCAACTTGTCGTTAGTGCTAACGAGTCGTTAAAATTTTTTAATCATTCGATTAAATTTAATCATAGGATTAGTGTGTTGTTCAACTTGTCGTTAATTTTAACGC
This sequence comes from Mytilus galloprovincialis, assembly GCF_965363235.1. NCBI lineage: Eukaryota > Metazoa > Mollusca > Bivalvia > Mytilida > Mytilidae > Mytilus > Mytilus galloprovincialis. Next base: position 72,015,968 of record NC_134851.1, on the reverse strand, counting down.
GTCGTTAAAAATGCTTAAACTGTCGTTAAACTTAATCGACCTCTTTGAGGTGTATTAAATCTTAATCATATGATTAAGACATTAAAAATGGCTGCCATTGCTATGTTACATCTACCAGGAGTTAGAAGAGAAAAGCATTATAAAGGGAGGATTTTATATTTTGAGACTGTCTCATTTTCTCAAGAGTAGATTTTTTAAAGAATATTGCAAAAAACTAAAATTTTACCTCAAAATGTTATAACTTTATCAATATTTAAAAACTTACCAAATTTTTCTTTATTCTTCTATATTTCTTCTTTCTGAACATTGATGAAAAAGAACAAAAGCTCAGGCAAAAATATCTCTGCACTTGTTTAACTATATATCAAGGACAAGAGATAATCCCAAATGAGCAATCATTTTTATTCTGCTGTACAATCTTCATCAGTCCTGAAGCAATAAAAGTATAATAAGATAAAAGTTTAGCTTAAATCAATAAGTAATTTAAAGGAGAGCTAAAATTTTAGCTGGTTCTTTTTCAGACCAAGAGCTAAAATTTTAGCATCCAGAAAGATAAAATTTTAGCTTTGCAGAAAATTGATAAAATTTTAGCAAACATGTACACAAAGATAAAATTTTAGCATTTGACAAAACATTATATTGCAAAGAAAAATAGACTTTAGCATTGAGTTACAGGTATTTAACCACTGATGATGGCATTACCCCTGTTAACCTTAAGTTTAATTGATTGTTGGTTGCTTAATGGTCAGTGGCAAAAAGTTATTGCTATAAACAAACAAGTGCCTATATGGGACTCTGTGCATAAGGTCAAAACACTGACTGACAAACATAAACAGTAATAAATGCTGAACAATTCCTCATTGTTAATGGTATAAACAAACAAGTGGCTATATGGGACTCTGGGCATAAGGTCATTGACTCACAAACATTAACAGTAATACATGCTGAACAATTCCACATTTTTATTGGTATAAACAAACAAGTGGCTATGGGACTCTGAGCATTAGGTCATAAACTGACTCACAAACATTAACAGAAATAAATGCTAAACAATTCATCATGGTTATTGGTAAAATCAAACAAGTGGCTATACATGCTATATGGGACTCTGAGCATAAGGTCATACACTGACTCACAAACATGAACAGTAATAAATGTTAGACAATTCCTCATCTTTATTGGTAAAATCAAACAAGTGGCTATATGGGACCCTGCGCATAAGGTTATACACTGACTCACAAACATTATCAGTAATAAATGCTGAACAATTCCTCATTGTTAATGGTATAAACAAACAAGTGGCTATATGGGACTCTGGGCATAAGGTTATACACTGACTCACAAACATTAAGAGTATTCATGCTGATCAATTCCTCATTGTTAAAGTTATAAACAAACAAGTGGCTATATGGGACTCTGGGCATAAGGTCATATACTGACTCACAAACATTAACAGTAATAAATGTTAGACAATTTCTCATGGTTATTGGTAAAATCAAACAAGTGGCTATATGGGACTCTTAGCATAAGGTCATACACTGACTCACAAACATCAACGGTAGTATATTTAGGACAATTCCTCATCTTTATTGGTAAAATCAAACAAGTGGCTATATGGGACTCTGGGCATAAGGTTATACAACTTACTCACAAACATAAACAGTAATATATATATGCTAAACAATTCCTCATCTTTATTGGTAAAATCAAACAAGTGGCTATATGGGACTCTGGGCATAAGGTTATACACTGACTCACAAACATTAACAGTAATATATGTTAGACAATTCCTCATGGTTATTTGTAAAAACAAACAAGTGGCTATATGGGACTCTGGGCATAAGGTCATACACTGACTCACAAACATTAACAGTAATAAATGTTAGACAATTCCTCATGGTTATTAGTAAAAACAAACAAGTGGCTATATGGGACTCTGGGCATAAGGTCAAAACACTGACTGACAAACATAAACAGTAATTATTGCTGAACAATTCCTCATTGTTAATGGTATAAACAAACAAGTGGCTATATGGGACTCTGGGCATAAGGTCATTGACTCACAAACATTAACAGTAATACATGCTGAACAATTCCACATTTTTATTGGTATAAACAAACAAGTGGCTATGGGACTCTGAGCATTAGGTCATATACTGACTCACAAACATTAACAGAAATAAATGCTAAACAATTCATCATGGTTATTGGTAAAATCAAACAAGTGGCTATACATGCTATATGGGACTCTGAGCATAAGGTCATACACTGACTCACAAACATGAACAGTAATAAATGTTAGACAATTCCTCATCTTTATTGGTAAAATCAAACAAGTGGCTATATGGGACCCTGCGCATAAGGTTATACACTGACTCACAAACATTATCAGTAATAAATGCTGAACAATTCCTCATTGTTAATGGTATAAACAAACAAGTGGCTATATGGGACTCTGGGCATAAGGTTATACACTGACTCACAAACATTAAGAGTATTCATGCTGATCAATTCCTCATTGTTAAAGTTATAAACAAACAAGTGGCTATATGGGACTCTGGGCATAAGGTCATATACTGACTCACAAACATTAACAGTAATAAATGTTAGACAATTTCTCATGGTTATTGGTAAAATCAAACAAGTGGCTATATGGGACTCTTAGCATAAGGTCATACACTGACTCACAAACATCAACGGTAGTATATTTAGGACAATTCCTCATCTTTATTGGTAAAATCAAACAAGTGGCTATATGGGACTCTGGGCATAAGGTTATACAACTTACTCACAAACATAAACAGTAATATATATATGCTAAACAATTCCTCATCTTTATTGGTAAAATCAAACAAGTGGCTATATGGGACTCTGGGCATAAGGTTATACACTGACTCACAAACATTAACAGTAATATATGTTAGACAATTCCTCATGGTTATTTGTAAAAACAAACAAGTGGCTATATGGGACTCTGGGCATAAGGTCATACACTGACTCACAAACATTAACAGTAATAAATGTTAGACAATTCCTCATGGTTATTAGTAAAAACAAACAAGTGGCTATATGGGACTCTGGGCATAAGGTCATACACTGACTCACAAACATTAACAGTAATAAATGTAAGACAATTCCTCATGGTTATTGGTAAAAGCAAACAAATGGCTATATGGGACTCTGGGCATAAGGTCATACACTGACCATGCTGACTCATATACATGACCAGTAATAAATGCTGAACAATTCCTTATTGTTAATGGTATCATAACCAAACAAGTGGCTATATGGGACTCTGGGCATAAGGTCATACACTGACTCATAAACATTAACAGTAATAAATGCATGACAATTCCTCATGGTTAATGGTACAAAACAAACAAGTGGCTATATGGGATTCTGGGCATAAGGTCATAAACTGACTAACAAACAATGACAGTAATAAATGTTAGACAATTCCTCATCGTTAATGGTAAAAACAAACAAGTGGCTATATGGGACTCTGGGCATAAGGTCATACACTGACGTACAAACATTAACAGTAATAAATGCTGAACAATTCCTCATTGTTAATGGTATAAACAAACAAGTGGCTATAATAAGGTCATACACTGACTCACAAACATTAAAAGTAATAATGCTAAACAATTCCTCATTGTTATTGGTACAAAACAAACAATTGGCTATATGGGATTCTGGGCATAATGTCATAAACTGACTCACAAACAATAACAGTAATCAATGTTAGACAATTCCTTATCGTTATTGGTAAAAACAAACAAGTGGCTATATGGGATTCGGGGCATAAGGTCATACACTGACTCACAAACATTCACAGTAATAAATGCTGAACAATTCCTCATTGTTAATGGTATAAACAAACAAGTGGCTATAATAAGGTCATACACTGACTCACAAACATTAAAAGTAATAATGCTGAACAATTCCTCATTGTTATTGGTACAAAACAAACAAGTGGCTATACATGTGTGGGATTCTGGGCATAAGGTCATAAACTGACTCACAAACAATAACAGTAATAAATGTTAGACAATTCCTCATTGTTATTGGTAAAAACAAACGAGCAGCTATATGGGACTCTTAGCATAAGGTCATAACCTGACTCACAAGCATTCTTCAGTACTGAGTAGTATATGTTAGACAATTCCTCATCTTTATTGGTAAAATCAAACAAGTGGCTATATGGGACTCTGGGCATTAGGTTATACACTGACTCACAAACATCATCAGTAGTATATGTTAGACAATTCATCAGCTTTATTGGTAAAATCAAACAAGTGGCTATATGGGACTCTGGGCATAAGGTTATATACTGACTCACAAACATCATCAGTAGTATATGTTAGACAATTCCTCATCTTTATTGGTAAAATCAAACAAGTGGCTATATGGGATTCTGGGCATAAGGTCATACACTGACTGACAAACATTAAAAGTAATCATGCTGAACAATTCCTCATTGTTAATGGTATAAACAAACTAGTGGCTACATGTATATGGGACTCTGGGCATAAGGTTATACACTGACTCACAAACATAAACAGTAATAAATGCTGAACAATTCCTCATTGTTAATGGTATAAACAAACAAGTGGCTATATGGGACTCTGGGCATAAGGTCATACACTGACTCACAAACATTAACAGTAATAAATGCTAGACAATTCCTCATGGTTATTGGTAAAATCAAAAAAAGTGGCTATATGGGACTCTAGCTATAGGCATAAGGTTATACACTGACTCACAAACATTAACAGTAATATATGTTAGACAATTCCTAATGGTTATTGGTATAAACAAACAAGTGGCTATATGGGACTCTGAGCATAAGGTTATACACTGACTCACAAACTATCAGTAATAAATTTTAGACAATTCCTCATGGTTATTGGTAAAATCAAACAATTGGCTAGATGGGACTCTGAGTATAAGGTCATACACGTGCACTGACTCACAAACAATAACAGTAATAAATGATAGACAATTCCTTATGGTTATTGGTATAAACAAACAAGTGGCTATATGGGACTCTGGGCATATGGTTATACACTGACGTACAAACATTAACAGTAATAAATGCGGAACAATTCCTCATTGTTAATGGTATAAACAAACAAGTGGCTATATGGGACTCTGGGCATAAGGTTATACACTGACTCACAAACATTAACAGTAATACATGACATACATGCTGAACAATTCCACATCTTTATTGGTAAAATCAAACAAGTGGCTATATGGGACTCTGGGCATAAGGTCATACACTGACTCACAAACATTAAAAGTAATCATGCTGAACAATTCCTCATTGTTAATGGTATAAACAAACAAGTGGCTATATGGGACTCTGGGCATATGGTTATACACTGACGTACAAACATTAACAGTAATAAATGCGGAACAATTCCTCATTGTTAATGGTATAAACAAACAAGTGGCTATATGGGACTCTGGGCATAAGGTTATACACTGACTCACAAACATTAACAGTAATACATGACATACATGCTGAACAATTCCACATCATTATTGGTAAAATCAAACAAGTGGCTATATGGTACTCTGGGCATAAGGTTATACACTGACTCAGCTTTCATTTTTTATAAGCATGCACTGTCAAGCATGGTAACTCAAAACTATTTGTCAGTAACTAAATGTACGATGCTCTCCCATATACTGAACCTTCTGACCTTGTTTGTTTACATTAAAATTTCAATGGCGTCAAAATCATGTGATGTCAATCCGTTATACCCAATCAAATTGCTTCACTGTCAATTAGGGGATTTTTCAGTCTACGGCAATTACATGATTTCTTTGTGGGATATTGCTTCAAAATAGTTTGCAATATTTTTGGGTTTTATTCAACAGGAAATATAATTTTTTGCCATCCTTTTTGAATTTTGTATGAATATTGACCTACAGTCATCATGGTAAGAATATCGATCTTTTTATTATGAATGAAAAGAAAATTCTATGAAAAATAAATGTAAATTGTTTTTTATGAATCTACTCTATATTTCTGTACAAAATTATGGCATGGACATAGTTTGTTCACATATTTTTCCTTTCATTTTGGTTGGGCTTTTTTCGCGGGAAAATCGCGTAAGACGTAAGGAGCATGTCATTTTAAAATTCCTAAAAATACGATTTGCTTGACCTGTATTGACTGCCACAAGATTGATGACGCTGAATGGAATGTACACAAAGCAATGGAGGCCGGCAGTGGGATTTTGTGAAGTTCTAGAATGTTTTCAGACATTCGGAAGTCGGGATTGAAACGGGCATTAGAAAATTGGCATTTTTAAGCAATAATTGTGAACAACAATGAAAACTTACCTTTTGAATTGTTTTTTTTATTCAAAAGAGGAGAAAAAACGTATTCTGTAATAGTTTTTCTATGCCGGAAGCAGCGTAGTGACGTCAATGCGGAGTTTCCCCGTTTGTTTAGTTCAAACACAAATACCGAACGAACTGACAAGATGAACGATCTTAGACTACGGTAGGATATCATCAGTGAGCAGTAGCTCGCAGTTTCACTTGTTACATTAAAATAACAAATATCAAGTAATTGCAATACAAACAAAAAAGAACTTAATTCCATTGTTTACACAAGTTCCCATTTCGCCTTAGTTACTTATCTTTTACCTGAAAATTTGTACTAAGGCAAAATGAGTTAAATATTTCCCAAGGTGTATCCGATACCCAATCTGTGAAGGAGGATAAGAAATTTACTTCGAAGGATAATATGAAGTCGTTGAGAGTTTTGTTTTCTAATGTTGACACTTTGTCAAATAAGCGTTCAGAGTTTGAGGCACATTTATCGATTGAAAAGCCGCATATAATAGGTTTATGCGAAATATATCCTAAGAACTCTATGGATAAATCTATAGCATCCATGCTAAATCTACCTGATTACGAAAAGTATTTACCGGACAAAGTGGGGGATAGAGGTGTAGTTATTTATATTCACAAGTCTTTGACCGCTTTTAAAGTAGACATTTTTTCAGAATCTGGTTTTAATGAATCAGTGTGGTGTGAAGTTAAATTAGAAGGAACTGATAAACTGTTATTGGGATGTATTTATAGGAGTCCATCGTCTGTACCATGTAATAATAAGAAATTGAATGATTTAATATGTCATGCTCGTAATCTAAAGTACAGCCATTATTTAATTATGGGAGACTTTAACTACCCTGAAATCAAGTGGGTTGATAATGAAGTATCAAGTGGTATTAACACAGATCCTTTTAAATTTTATGAGTGTATGCAAAACAATTTCCTTTTTCAACATATATGTACACCAACACGTTTTCGTACTGGTCAAAATGCCAATTTACTTGACCTGGTTTTTACGAATGAAGAAAATATGATAGCCAAAGACTCTATACAAATGGATTCGCCAGTTGGGAAGAGTGACCATTGCATGATAACTTTCGATTTTTGTTGCTATTTGAATAATGAGAATACTTCTGGCGATCGTTTTTCATATTTTAGAGGTAACTATGAGCTTTTTAATGAGACTCTAAACAACATTGACTGGGATGTTCTGCTAAATGATAAAAGTATTAATGAAATGTGGAAATGTTTCTCTTCTGTTATGTCCGATAACATTGATAGATTTATTCCGAAGAAAAAAACTGACCGTAAATTTATAAGCCCACCTTTGTGGATGGATAGAGCTACTAAGTCTGCAATTGTCAAGAAACGTAAATCATGGAAAAAATATAAATATTCAAGAAATAATTTGTCATATGTTAAATATGTGAAGGATCGCAATGAATGTACAAATGCTGTTAAAAATGCTAAACTTAGTTTTGAACAAAAAGTGGCCTTAGAATCAAAGACTAATGTTAAGTCGTTTTGGAATTATGTTAACAGTAAACTCAAGACTAGATCAGGAATAGGCACGCTTGAGAAACCGGATGGTACTTTAGCAACCAGTACTGCTGACAAAGTTGAAGTTTTAAATCAGTTTTTTACTAGTGTTTTTACTCAAACAGAGGACTTGAAAGATTATGATACTAATTCAGTGTCGAACAATTTTTTAAATGATATTAATATTTGCCAGGAAGATGTGTTAAAGAAACTTAATAAATTAAAGACAGATAAATCTGCAGGACCTGATCCGAAAGTTTTATATGAAGTTAGAAATGCAATTTGTTATCCATTGTTTTTAATTTTTAACAAGTCTATCATAGAGGGTAAAGTTCCAGACGATTGGAAAAATGCGATAGTATCACCGATATTTAAGAAAGGGAAAAAACTGAAACCTGGTAATTATAGACCTGTAAGCTTAACATCAGTGGTATGTAAGATATGTGAATCCATTATTAGAGACAATATTATGAAGTTCATTCTCACGAACAATCTTTTCACTAGTAGTCAATATGGCTTCCGTCCCGGTAGATCATGTGTTACTCAACTCCTAGAAGTTCTGGATGAGTGGTCAGAATTAATTGATAGTGGTTTTCCACTGGACTCGATTTTCCTTGATTTTTCCAAGGCGTTTGATACCGTGCCACATCAGCGTTTATTTTTGAAACTTGAAAAACTTGGAATAAAGGGCTGCATTTTGAATTGGATAAAAAGTTTTCTATCTGGGCGTAAGCAATGTGTTCGTATAAATAATACAACATCAACATGGTCAGACGTGGTGTGCGGTGTACCTCAGGGAAGTGTTTTAGGACCAGTTCTTTTCTTAATATTTATAAATGATCTTCCTGATGTAGTAGAGGGTATAGTAAAAGTTTTTGCTGATGATTGTAAAGTTTATTCTAAAGTCTCGTCAGATTATGAGCGATGTAAGTTACAGGAAAATTTGGACAGATTATGTGAATGGTCAGATATGTGGAAATTGAAATTTAATGCTGCTAAATGTAAAGTATTGCATATTAATCCTGACAATGACCTGCAATATCGTTATACAGGGTTCGACACTAACGGTAGTCCGGTGCCCCCCTAAAATCTAGGAGGACTACCAAAACATGGTTAATCAGTAGTCCTGTGGACCACCTGGAAATTTGTATATGGTCTGGCTATTTCAATGCTAAAAATTGGCATAAAAGTCCTCCCAATTATGTTTACATTTTTCAAAGACAGTGATGGCATTTGGAAGAACGTAAATTTGAACGTATATTGTTATTATGAAAGCACTTTTGAGATCCGGATTTCTGATCAGAATCTTCACAGTGTTTGTAAAACATGGGATTTTCAATGTAAAATGAAAATGTCTGATAACCAAAATGTGAAGAAACTGCAGAACAGACAGCAAAGGTCAGCAATAAAAACGTAGGTGTCAGAGTTAATAAAAAAAATACTTCCCAAATGTGGATAAAAAAATTATTACCCCCAAAAAAAGAAACAGGAAGAGGTAGTTTGAAGAAAAAGCCAACAATATTTTTTGGTGGCTTTCTTATTAAAAAAAAAAAACATATATGCATGTCATTCAAAATGGTATTAATTAAGGCATTTTGTTTTAGCAACGTATCCACTGAATTGCTTTCAACAGTGATGATGAAGTTGACCTCTAGTTCACAAACATTACAAAGACATTGTATCACTACAAGAAAAATCTTATAAACTGTTTGAAGAATTAATGAAAACATTGACTTATTTTTATCCTTTTTTTCTAAATAATCCTGGAATAAAAGGTCAAATAATTCCACCTAACAAGGCCTTAGAAATTGTCTCAGACTGCAGATTTTGCATTTCATTTTTCAAAATTTTCTGACGGTAAAAGTTCAGGAGTAATAAAATTTATTCACTGAATGTCAACTTTAATTTATCTGAAAAAAAAAAACCAAAATATTTTCAAAACTCAAATGAACATTTGCGTGCTTTTGAGGTGCTCAGATGGCAGGAAATTGCATCTTATTTCGAAAAATTTTCTTGGGCGGGGGGGGGGGGGATGCCCCCAAACCCCCCTAGCTAGTTCGGGCCGCGTTGCGGCCCTCACCGGTGATAGAGGTGGACTACCAGGACTACCCAAATTTTTTTCTAGGTAGTCCTGTGGACTACATCACCTCTAATGCTAGTGTCAAACCCTGTTATACCATGTTGGATGAATCCGGAAATTTTATTGCATTATCTACAGTGAACGAAGAAAAGGATCTGGGAGTAACTTTCGAGTCTAATTTGAAATTTGAAAAACATATAAGTGATATTTATAACAAAGCCCAAAGAGTGCTGTCTCTTATTAATCATTCTTTTGATTACATGGATCAAGATATGTTTCTTACTATTTATAAATCAATAGTGCGTCCACTGCTAGAATATGCGACATGTGTCTGGTCACCGTATCTTAAAAAAGACATCCGCAAATTGGAATCTGTACAAAGAAGGGCCACAAAGCTGGTAAAAAATATTTGTCATCTTAATTATGAAGACAGGCTACGTTCATTGGGTTTGCCAACCTTGGAATATCGTAGGGATAGGAATGATATGATACAAGTCTACAAAGCGTTGCATGGTATAGATGACATCGACTGGATGAGCCTATTTACTTTAGCACCATCTAATAATACTAGAGGTCACTCATTAAAACTTTTTAAAAAACAGTGTAAGACCACACATAGACTAAATACTTTTTCAATTAGAGTAGTGGATCAGTGGAATAACCTGTCAGATTTAACGGTGACGGCAAAGACTCTGAATAATTTTAAGTCTGCATTAAATGGCGAAAATTGGAACCTATATAAATTCATATGTTCGTGTTAAGTGTTTCAGCTGCGCACACCTAAATAAGTTATTTTTTGATAAGTTTAATACATTATATATAAATGTATTATAATGAGATGAGAAATCATATACGACAATCCAAGATGAGGGGTCAGTAGAAGCCTTTGGCTTATGTAACGACCCGAAGATAAAGGTATAAAGGTATAAAATGGGATTATACTGCCTTCTCATATAATTTGGACTAGCTGCAGCACTGCCACTGGTTCACAAAATAGCGCTCGCCCGTCATGTACAATAAAGTATATATATTAAAAGGTATTATTACCTCTCTATAGAAGCAGCTTGCAGTCTTCAATCCTATTCGTGTTAAAAAAAAAAAAAAGGATAAATTTTGTAATTTAGCCACTTTGGTAATGTAAACAGATAAAGTCAGACGGAAGTAACTATTTTTGCGCCAGTTTTTTTCTATTGAGTCATATTTTCCTCCTTTCTGGGAGCACCCGAAGAGTTGTCACAAACCAGTTTAAGCTAACTGGGTCCTGTTTAACAATGTATGCATTGTGCATAAAACTTTTCGAAGAGACACGTTTAAATCATCGTAAACACTTCAAACAAAGCATTGTTATGACGTTTATTTTTCCTCACAGACAGGAGTTGTCTAAGTAACTAGACTAGTGTAGTGTGACATACGGCAAGTCATGATAGATTCCGATACGGAGTATAGGCGTTATTGTATGTATGTATGTACTCGAGATTCCGCCAATGTAGACGCACCCCTTGATTGACTGCAAGGGTACAGCGGATCCATGTACACTCCCTAAGGATTAATGGAGATGTGTCCTTTACAATATTATCCCACCACCAGAACAATCCCCACCCAACACCGCCCAAGGGAGCGTGTAGGACACCGGGAAGTCTGTTATTATGGTGGAGGAAGCCGAAGTACTCGGAGAGAACCACCGGGCCACTCGGTGGAAACAGACAAACCAGAGAGATATCAGAAGATTGATCTCCTGGTCAAAGTAGGGGACAACTTTGACCAACCGAGGCCCCCAAAGTACCCATTCTAGTTTAAACTCCGGTGTGGGTACCAGAGATGTGTGTGAGAGGGTGAAAATTACCCTTCTGATATTTTTAGCACCCCGAGTGAGAATCGAACTCGGGACCTTCAGCACTGTAGCCATCGGTCTTAACCACTAGACCACTTGCATTCGAGGTACTCTGGCTTTTACATTAGAAATGTTTTGAAACCAAACCCAGCATGGTAAAATGAAAACAAGACAAAGAAACTCATAAAAATAAGGTACTTTGGGTTTAGCAAAAGCAATATGTTATGAAATCAATTACTCATATGGACATATAAGGCACAAACCTATATTCAGGTGCACATTTTGTGCCATATCTACATATGGATCATGGAAAGAGGACGAAGAATACGGGAGCTTGCTATTTTATACTTTGTCTTTAAGGTTTATGTACCCTTCTGTAGCCATTTTTGAACGAATTTTTCAAACCTCAATTGTATCAAAACTACAGAAATAATGAATAATAGAGTTAGGCCATTTAGTACATATTCCAAGGGGAAACTTGATGCAAAGCATTATTTTTTTACTGTTTCATTGCATTTGATAGAAAAAGAGTCCTGACTTATAGCTATAGTGGCAAATAAATCAAAATTTTTATAGAAAATCCACAATAACTAGTTTAAAATGGTCTTGGGCCATGTAGTACTGAGAATTATTTAGAGTCAATTTTTTTATTAAATTATATTTATTCACCTAAAATATCCAGTAATATTTACTGCTGAAGTTAAATCAATCCAACGAGCATTGGTACAATGATAAGAGACGTAATTTCGATTGATTTTTCCAAGGACTCTTCACGTCATTATCGGGAAACGAAGTGTGTTCTAACGTCTGTCAAATATGAAGTCGATTTTGTCAAGTCATTGGGCATTTATTTTCACACAGGATCGTATGTAACATTATGCACATAGGAAAAATAACAGACCACCGGCGCAATCTCTTTGACAATTGTATTTTCCTCTTTTAAACGAGACGAAACAAGTCTACAGATTATGTTTGCTAACATCCCGTTGGAAACAAAAACAATGTTTAGACCTAGTATTTCGTACATCCGGCCGTAATGGCGTTATCACATGTTAGTCACATGTTTCACGTATGACCGGAAATGATTAGAACTTAAGGACAAAAACAATTTTAATAAATAACTGGACTTCTGTTTCGTGTGAAATGTAACGCATAATGATAACGTAATTTTCTTACTTAATTATAACGAAAATCAAAACAAGAATGTAAATCATCTCGGATTTACCTGTTTGAACATCTCGCAAGAGTTCATATTTGCATATTGTTTTTAAGAATTCTATTACAACAAAGCAGATTACCATGATTACATCATCTAAAAATTGTGTTACGAAATCGGACACAAAAATCACGCCACTGTTCTTACATCTGCTACATAAATACTTATAGTTCTCGGCATTTTCTTCTCACTATTCTTATTGGTCGATGTTCTTTGTTATTTGAAAGCAAAAATTACGAATTTGCCGGTGACGATTATCTATAAATCAGTCAGCGTTATGCTCTTCAGAAGCAAAAAGTAACGCGAGAAACGACACAAAAATACGGTTGTAGAATCTGTGAAATTCGTATATTTTAACTTTTTTTTCTAGGGAAGAGTAGCATACACTTTTATGTTGATAAAAATAATGGCATCTTTAGATGTAGTTACAACTTTTCTTACAGTAATTCACATTTTATCACTTTTCTATAGTTATAGGAAACGGAGCCCAATAGCGAATTATGGTCCATATCTGCTTTATAAGACATAAAAGCATGTGCACTCTAGTTTATATCAACATTTAACAAATATCATTATCATCAAAGGTAATCTGACAACATGGTAATTCAATATGATATTTAAGCATTCAATCCTATATAATACATGATATATATCTTACAAGTCTTTTCTGTCAATCTGTTTACATACATGTATTAACTTGAAATATTTTTTTTTTCATTGAATGATCATGATTAATTAACTTCATATTCAGCAGTTTACTTGTCTTATTTTTACAGAAGTATGGCATCAGAATCAGAAATTTTACAAACATCATCCAAACCATCTAAATCTGAGGAAAATGTTTTGTCAGATAATCAGACATCACATAACCAGAATGGTGGACATCCTTATCAAAAATTGCCACATTTATATGACTGGGTATCAAATTGGACAATTCAAATGGTTGAAAAATACCTGCACATTTTCTACACTGGGGAAGGAATGGAATACAGTGGAGAATATGTACTTCAACAAGGAGGGATAAAAACAGAATTGACAACCTATCAAAAAGAGTACATGACTGATTTAGAGAGCATTCTTACATTTAATGGTTCTATGTACACTTATAAATATCGTGGTAAAACAAAAGCAAAGCCAATGCTTCAAACCATTCTGAGTAAAGTTTCACCACAGAATACATCTAATTTGAAAGACAGGCCAATGTAAGGATTTCAGTTAATTTTTTTTTACTTAGTTTAAATTGTGCTGTCCATGTTGTCTGTGTGCAGTTTTATTTTTGCCATTACTTTGGCCGCCATCATCGATAAACTTTCATATTTTCATCTTTTTTTATGACAAGTATGAAATTAAGGGATCAATTTTAACGAATATTTGCAGAATTTTTTTTTACTTAAATTTTAAATTGTGCTGTCCATGTTGTCTGTGTGCAGTTTTATTTTTGCCATTACTTGGGCCGCCATAATGGATAAACTTTCATATTTTCATCTTTTTTGATGACAAGTATAAAATCAAGGGATCAATTTTAACGAAACTTTGCAGAAATAACGTATGAACATGATGAAATGTCCTCAACCAATGATGTATTTCGTTTCAAAGGAAAAAAAATATTGCTGCCAAATATAATCTATGATTTTGATTAACCAATTGTCAAAGAATAAAACTTTTAATTATGAAAGCATATTAAGAATGCCCTTATCTTGGTCCCATTTGACAACAAAAGCATTGCCACCCTATTCATGCTTTTGGTCTATTCAATCTTTGGTTCATCTGACTTAACCTTATTCTCATGGCTCATTTTGTCCACATTGATTAACTTTTTGCCGTTTGGTCAGTATCTCAGATACAAAAAACAATAAGTCGACAATTATTATGTGTATGGAGTTATGCATTTATGTGAAGTTTATATGTCTATCTGGCAGGGTTAATAAATCTTACCTTGACCTCATTTTCATTGATCTTTGATGATATAAAGTTTATGTGATCAATACACTACAGATCAGATGTATTTAACAACTTTCACCTGTGAAAGCATATAGAGGTCGAGAGTAAAAGGACAAACTTTCTAGATTGTCTCTCTTGCCCATCATATGAAGTGGAATCATTAGTTACATTGTATTGTGTATGCTTCAATCAAAGACATATGAGTACTGTAGGACTAATTGACAAAAAGAAATAAACATTTGTGGCGTTTTTATCTGCCACACATTTTCTTTTTGTAAAAATTTCACTTTGTTCATGAATACATAGTATTTAGTCCATCCGGTTTTAAATTGAATTCTTAAAATTATAAAGAATAATATATATATATGAGGCTTTATAAAATAGCGCTATATATGAGGCTTCAAGGTAATGATTGGATTTTACATGCATTCATATGCTTATGGAGGTTCTTTTATTTTTGTTTTTTTCAGTTATAGATATTTGCATAATGTAGCAGTGTTTGTAAAATATATGATAAAGTATGTTGACAAAGTGCAAGAAACTGAATGGTTTAATAACAAGATACCTGAAGGATTTTACACAGAACTAGTGGGCAGATTTGCTGAAATGTGTTTATTAATAACTAAGTAAGTGCAAATGCAATTTAGTCTTCTATTAATCTCTGGCTATTGCAGTAAGAAACAAGAATGTGTCGATAGTACACAGATGCCCCACTCGCATAATCATTTTCTATGTTCAGTGGACCGTGAAATTGGGGTCAAAACTTTAATTTGGAATTAAAATTAGAAATATCATATCATGGGGAACATGTGTACTAAATTTCAAGTTGATTGGACTTCAACTTCATCAAAAACTACCTTGACCAAAAACTTTAACCTGAAGTTCACACTATCATTTTCTATGTTCAGTGAACCTTGAAATTGGGGTCAAAAATATAATTTGGCATTAAAATTAGAAAGATCATATCATGGGAAACATGTGTACTAAGTTTCAAGTTAATTGGACTTCAACTTCATCAAAAACTACCTTGACCAAAAACTTTAACCTGAAGCGAACAGACACACACGAACGACAGAACGAACGAACGAACGGAGGCACAGACCAGAAAACATAATGCCCCTCTACTATCTTAGGTGGGGTATAAAAAAGAGACTTAAATTGAATTGTTATACTTTATTACTGAAATTAATTTTATAGAATAATATAGATTACATACATTTTCTATCATTGAGGACAATGTTCACTGTTGAAACAGACATGTATTGTAAAAGCCATTAAACAGCATAAAGCATGCAAAGAAAAAATTATCCCAATTTGTATATATACAATGTATCTTGTTTTAATTTAGCCATATTTTGATCAGGGCTGTGGGAAGAAGAAATGACAGTGTCAATGAAGTCGTCTATAATGTTGCTCACTAAAATAACCAAGTTGTTGCCTTTTCTTCTAGGGATCAATAATACATGTATGTCTTTCTTAGCTCTGTGCTTCAGAATGTCTGTCTGTTGTAAGATATTTCAATAGGCTATACCACTTAGGCACTAATGGTGATTTCTTTCTTTTTAACCTATCATCTTGCATTCTGGAAAAGAAAATTTTATAATGGATACAAAGATTTGAGCAAAAGCAAGGCCATTTAAAAAATCAAACAAAGACCAAGATCAGCTATTTACTTTATGTTTTTTAACAAAAGTAGGTTTTTGAACGCTGAAGTTGACAAATGGATTCGGTTTTTGATTTATTTTTTTGTGTAATAACGCAAATAGGCAGCTTATCTTATCTAGGCCATTGCTAGTGACATGAGTATGCATTCTTGCAAAATTATTTTACATAGACCAAACAGAAAAGAAAAAAATAGTATTTTTGCTCTTTATTATATGTTCATTAAAGGAACTGAAATGACATAAAACAGATGGCAGAAAGACCAAGTCAGCTTTCCTCATCACTTGGCATCAGTTGTTTTCGTCTGTTAACATATATACTGAATCTAACCATGTATTAAGATTTGGGATTTTGGGGCCCATTATCAAATTGGTCCACATTAGGGTCCAAAGTGTCCAAAATTAAACTTTGTTTGAAATCATCAAAAATTGAATTCTTGGGGTTCTTTGATATGCTGAATCTAACCATGTTTTTAGATTTTGGATATTGGACCATAATGGGTAAATATCCAATTTCAAATTTTTAAGTTCTTAGCCCATATTCATTCTGTGTCAGAAACCTATGCTATGTTAAATATTTAATCACAATCAAAATTTAGAGCTGTATTGCACAAATAACAAGATTAATAGAAATTGTAAGTAGAATCATATTTAAAAATAGATATATATATACAGCATCCAATTCTAATTTTAGAGAAGAAATTATGTATAAATATAGTTTGAAATTTACTGTTCATTATTAATTAGATATTTTGGAAAATAATTAAAGGTAAGTTTTATATTTTTTTTAAAGACATTGTATAGCATATTAATCTATTACAATAAAAAATCATAATTTCTAATAAAATTTGTAAATTTAGCTAACAAAGTCCTTATATTTGTTTATAGTAACATTCATTTATAGTGAAAAATTGTTTAAACAATGAATTAGCTACAATTAAAATTTTCTTGCCAGTCCCTCTCTGTGATCATAAATAGATAACTCTGGCTCATTTCCCAATCAATCTATCATGAAGGGAAGTTAATTCATGCAATTTTCATTTATAGTCTATTTCAAAAATGATAACAGTTCTTTATATTGGTATGTAAAAAATTTAAACGTTTCAAATTTATGAAATTATATTTGTGCATCAATTGTTTAACAAAAACTGAAATATATTGCATTGATTCATTTTGTAATTATTCAAAATTATATCGGAAACCTAAACATAATTAAAAACCGATTGTTCAAAGAACAGTTGAAGGTCTTTCCACAAGTAAAGATCTATTTTATTATCAAAATATCAAAAATCAATCTAAAATGTCAGTTCCTTTGACTTTATAATGTATAAATATGAATTTAAAGCAAAGGTCAAAATCTAGAACGTCCTATTAACGTTGACCTTGACCTCAATTTCAAGGTCACCAACCATGGACCTCAAACAAAAAGACCCTAGGTCTGTAATATGTATGGTTAATGAGTTATATCAATATAGGCATGATTTTAAATATAAGATTGGCGAAAACTCTCATTTATTGTTTGCGCAACCTTCCAACCAAAATTTATAAGTTACAACATGTCGCAACTCACAATTTAGTAAAAAGAATTTGTCAATCTCTTTCACTTTGTTGAAAATAAGAGAAAATAAACCAAAATCAAAATTTAGAATATGACCTTCACCTTTGACCTTGACCTTATTTTCATTTTTTTGGACCAAGGAACTTAAATCCAAAGACCCTAGGCCTATATCACTGATGGTTTGCCAGTTAGAAACGCATATCACTTATATCAAATGCATAAGGGGAAATAACTCTCATATGGAGTCTCCGGATAGCTTCGGTCCAAATGAATATCCTAATCCTGAAGAAGTAACAAGCAATTTGGTAAAATAAATTTGTCGTAATCTTTTACGGTTGCGAAGGAGTAGTGGCCACAAGAAAAACAGTGTTTGGGAAGATAACTCTTACAACGTAAAGTATTTTGTTACGCAGTTGTAAAATTTTAAAGCGTATAAACTATATGACATCATATTCCAAATATCTAAGCGACATCTTTTGAAACATCAATACTACACAAGAAAAAAATTTAGGCGGAAGAAAAAAAAAATGAAAAAAATAATAATAATCAGAACAAATTCAATAGGGGTTTCCACGGAAAGGTGGAAGTACCTAATTATAAAAAAATGAACCTGTTAAGGGGAGACAATTCTCGTAAAACTTTTTCGAATTTACACATAATACCACGGAATGTCACTCATCATACAAATGGCACATCCATATAATTAACTGTGCAATCGTGCTCCACCTTCAATGATGATTCTGAATTATAAATATAACCAAAAGTTGTTAATCTATAGATAGTGAAGACTAATGAAAGCTAACCCACTGTAAAAATATTTCTTTGCACTTTTTTAAAACTTCCTCAGAAAAATTCTCGAGCCACTTGACTTTCATAGCTCAAAATTAACGTTTTTACAGAATATTTGAATAAAGTAGTTACAGATTATTCGCTTCTCAAAGTGTAAGAAGCAATAAAAATCGTATGCTTGCACAATCTTACCAAAATACGGATTTAATTAAGTCCTAAACATTTTGACATTTCTTCGTATATTTTTATCGAAAACCTGTTTTAAACAAATTGCAAGTTGTTGTTAAGATCCGACTAAATACCTATTTCCCGATTTGGTCAGGTAAAATTGCTACTTTGTATTAATGATGATAATTTGGAAATTATTTTCATTATTTTTGTGTAGATAATATCTCTTAATTTTATAAAGAACTTTGTGGTAGGTTTGTTATTCTGTATAAATTAATTTTCAGAATGCTATGTTGTCATAGAAGTTAAGTACAGGTTCCTGCCCCAGTCGGGGAGGAAGTAAAGAATAAAATCTACTCTAACATTGTTATTGACCTTTTGACCAATGCTTTTAAATTATGATATGTTGTTGCTGATGAAAATATTTAAATAAAGTTCCATATTAAAAGTTTTCATTTTAATTGATTGATTGTTGCTTCCTCAACCTCTAGTGGCAATTATTTCATGCATATAAAGGACAAAACAAAATAATAACTATTACAATATGTAGATTTGGCAAGGTTGAACAACTTAAATAAAAGGCAGAAAATTTAGATTATGTTTGATTGGGACAGAAATGTCTTGCTGTCTATTGACCCTTCAGAGAGTTGTTGCAAGTATTCTTCAATGTGCAGTAAGATTTTTTTTCCACTTTTAAGGCTTCACTGTACAAATTGAAATGAATGTTTCTATGTTTTAGCTATCAGCCTGAAAAATCTGTTTGGAAAAATTTCAAAGGCATTACAGTTACATCTAAACCAGACCTAAGATTTTTCAAAAGTGGCATTGATGATATTGAAACTGAAACTGCTTTTGCTGTAATAGAGGTAACAAATTTTATAAATATGCTTATCAAAACATTTCTTATGGTGACTCTGAAAACTTTGTATTATCTTATATAAATTTTAAACATAATAGATTCAATCCATGATCAGTCAAGCAGGTGAGACATTTCAGTGTATGTACTCTTGTTGTCTTTTATTTTTATTTCTACCTCCTTTCTGGAAGACCTGGAGGTTTTTAAAAAAGGGGATGGAAAATATGAGCAGTAAAAAATTGTTCAAAAACATTGAAATATTCATTCAGGGTTAATAATGATGAACAATATCATATTGAATATTGATTTGAAGGATGAACTCATCATCTAAAAACAAATTTAGCCCCTGTCCTAAAAGTTTCTGCATGGAAATCATGAAAATAACTACTCAAGAAAATATCAATGCTTACATAATTCTTAAACTGATTGCCATGGTTGGTGCAATTTGAAAAAAATGAGACTATATCTAGACTGTTTTACAATTTTATTATGTTCAAAGATGTTTATGATTTTTATACTCCGCAAAAAGAATGCGTTTGCATATTGCTATCATGTTGGCGTTGTCCGTTGACAGATTGGTTTCCGGACAATAACTTTAGTTTAAGTGTATGGATCACTATGAAACTTTATCAAAAGGTTCAATACTAGAAAAAGGAAGGTTGGGATTGTTTATGGGGGTAGTGGTCCAAATCGTTTAGGAATTAAGGGCCAAAAACAAGCATTTTTCTGGTTTCCATACAATAACTTATGAATTAATTTTTTGATTGCTTTGGAATTTTACCACAAGGTTCAATACCACAACTTATAAGGTTGGGATTGATTTTTGGGGTAATTGCCGAAACCGTTCAGGAATGAGGGGCCAAAAAGGGGCCAAATACAAGCATTTTTCTAGTTTTCAGACAATAACTTGTGTGAAAGTTGTATGGATATCTCTAAATTAACACATGACATAGGCAAAATCTCTTTGATCTGTCTGTGCTGGAAAATGCACAGCTCAGGTGTGCATTAACTACCGCATTTATACTGCACAGTTAAAATGTACTTTAAGCAAAGGCATTTTCCCTCCTATTTGTTAAAAGTAATTTCTGTCTGTTGATTCCATTGCTACTACAGATATTTACCATTCTCTATTTTGTAAGATTTATCAAGTGCATGAATGATCTATACTCTTTCATACCTGCACTTGGTAAAACATCAAAATAAGAGACAATATAACAAATGTAGTAGCATTAAAATCAACACCGTTCTGGTGGTAATTACACGACTAAAAAAGAAACGCAATTTGTCTACTCAATTTTTATTTTTTTTTAGATATTCAATGTCATTTCAAAATAACACATAAACTTAAAATTCAGTACTTGACAATGTGAAAATCAATGATCAAACTATTTCTTGAAACAAAAAGTTATTCGTACTTGGACAACAATATAAAAATCCAGAAAAATATCCTAGAAAAATCCAGAAAATTAACCCAGTAATCATACATATATACATTCCCATGTAGTGCAAAAAAAATTAAGACAACGATTGAATTGACAATTCAAAAGTTCACGGCTTTGATCATGTTGATACAAAATTGAAAACACAATTCAAACTTTAACTTTAAACTTGTGTACACATACCTGTACAAATTGTGCAATAAAATAACAAGCATAGTATTTAATTTTAAAATAAAAAAAATAACATCAGCAGTCCATAATATTCTGGTATAAGCAGACTTGTAATTCATTTAATTAGGGGACAGTAGAAAATAAAAAAAAAAAAATCGGGAAAATTTCCCGAAATTTTCATTGTACTAATCATGCTAATGAACTCAAAATTGTTCATTTTTTTTATGTCATGTTTTGAATTCCCGGACCTGCGCAGAAATCTTCTATGTACTTCCTTTTTCTGGTCTCGTTTGCATGAAACTTTGAGTAATATATATATATATATTTATCAGTCTAGTATAAAATAGAAAGGAACGCAATACAAATTTCATTTTTAATAATTCCTTAAATATGAAAAAACGTTACCTGATGATAGCGTTTCTTTGTTTACAATGCATATGATGTCATTAGTTCAATTACATCGCAACTAAAATCCCTAACAACAGAACCAAAATTGGAAACGTTACGGTACAACTTCCGAAGCAAGGTTGTCGGCTCTCCGAACTTTCCCAAAGTCCTGCTTTTGCCAAGTTTATGAGCTTCATTCCTTGCTTGGAAGTTGGTTACGGTATTTCTGTTTCTTTTTTTAACAAATATTTTAGTTACAAAAAAAAATATTCATACAGACTTCGTCCCCATTCACAGGTTATGCCTGCCTCATATTATATTCATGCATGTAAATTAAACATTTTTGATGAAACTATCTATCCAATTAATTGTATTAATGTAACAATATTCAATAATTCTTATGGTCATCTTGAAAATAATTCTTTGCTTATATAGTACAATTCATTGGTTTAACATTTGTTTTTGAATAACGTCCAGTGGCAAATATTTCATCTATATTCAGTGCGGGAACAATTTAACAAATATAACCGTTTGTTCCGCAAATAATAAACACTAAAAATAAATTTCCTTTATTACAGATTGTTTTTTCTTAATGTAAAAACCTGCAAAAATAAGTCGAACAACCCCCTCCCCCTTTTTAGCTCACCTGGCCCGAAGGGCCAAGCGAACTTTTCTCATCACTTGGCGTCCGGTGTCGTTAACTTTTACAAAAATCTTCTCCTCTGAAACTGCTGGGCCAAATTAAACAAACATTGCCAAAATAGCTGCCCCTAAATTGGTAATTTTAATGAAATTTTGCTGTTTTTGGTTATTATCTTGAGTATTATTATAGATACAGATAAACTGTAAAAAACAATAATGTTAAGCAAAGTAAGATTTACAAATAAGTCAACATTACCGAAATGGTCAGTTGACCCCTTTAGGAGTTATTGCCCTTTATAGTCAATTTTTAACCATTTTTCGTAAATCTAATTAATCTTTTACAAAAATCTTCTCCTCTGATACTACATGGCCAAATTAAACCAAACTTGGCCAAAATCATCATTTGGGTATCTAGTTTAAAAAATGTGTGGCGTGACCCGGTCAACCAACCAAGATGGGCGCCACGACTAAAAATATAACATAGGGGTAAAATTCATTTTTTGGCTTATAACTCAAAAACCAAAGCATTTAAAGCAAATCTGACATGAAGTAAAATTGTTTATCAGGTCAAAATCTATCTGCCCTGGAATTTTCAGATGAATCTTGAATATTATTATAGATAGAGATAAACTTTAAAATACAATAAATGTTGGCAAAGTAAGATCTATAAATAAGTCAACATGACCGAAATTGTCAGGTGACCCCTTTAGGAGTTATTGCCCTTTATAGTCAAGTTTATACAATTTTTTCGTAAATCTTAGTAACTAATCTTTTACAAAATCTTCTTTCGAAATTACTGGGCCAAGTTAATTATAGATAGAGATAATTGTAAGCAGCTAGTATGTTCAGTAAATTAAGATGTTCAAACACATCACCATCACCAAAACACAATTTTGTCATGAATCCATCTACGTCCTTTGTTAAATATTCACATAGACCAAGGTGAGCGACACAGGCTCTTTAGAGCCTCTAGTTTAGGTACACTAACACTTGTGTACAAATATTTTGATACAATATTCTTAATTTAATGTTTAAAATTATTACATTTGCTAATATAGTATCTTGATAATACAGAAACCTACGAACAAAAGACACCCCCCCCCTTTTTTGCTGTCAAACGTAGCACCCCAAGATTGACAAGAACCCTACATCAATATTATATCACGTTCCAGCCTGACAGTTTATTTCCAAAAGACTTACATGAATGCTTTGACCATCCTCTCCATTTTCCAGAGGTACATAAAAACAGTAATCTATATCCAATATCAGATCAAATGTTGACTGACTGGGGGTTGTGCAATTTTTTTTTCTTCAAGATTTAAGAAAATTGGGGGGGGGGGTAAAATTTTTGAAGGGGGGGGGGGCAATTTTTTTTTTAATTTTTTTTTCTAATCTTAGGTTTTTCTCATAATTTAATTTGCTTCTTCTTTGACTATAGTCTAAATTAGATATTCTAAGTATTGCACAACAGAACAGTGTATTTCGCAACAGCGCATTGTATTGCACAACAGCATGAATTCTTCAATTGAAAAAAATTCAAATCATTTAACCAACTTCAAGTTCTTTGACTACATTTATTCTGTGACAGAAAACTATTATGCGTCAAATATTTAATTAAAATCCAAATTTAGACCTGTTTCAAGCTTGAATATTGTGTCCTTTTTTGCACAAACTTTTCAGGATTGGACCTCAGTGGTCGTTTCCAGCTGCGCTCGGCGAAGCACATTTTTTCCTTGATTGAAGTACTTTTTCGTTATATTTAAGGTGAAACGAGATACTGATACAGACGAAATATGTCAATCTGCCCCACCAAAAAGGATGAAGAGAAGTTTGAGTTCAGGATCACAGTCTGACTCAACCAACAGTTCCCCACCAACTAGAAGACGCCAAAGACATGGAACAAGCACTTTAGCTGATAAAGTGAAAGGGCAACATGCTGGCGAATTACTATTAGATCTGCATTCAATTCAAAAAAAAAGATTTAGTAATTGCTCAGAATATTACATGCCTGGTATGATTGTTGATGGAACAGGGGTAAATATCGTATATATATATATATATATATTTTCTGAAAAAAAAGTATTTAATGGTTCTGCTTAAAGCCTTCCACTAATTATATGACTGCAAAATTTTGACAACCGTATTATGGTATGGCCATCGGTGAAGTTGTCATTGTCTTCGTCTTCCGAAGACATTTGGTTGTCAGACAATAACTTCAGTAAAAGTGTATGGATCTTTATGAAATTCTACCACAAGTTTCCATACCACAAAAGGAATTTTGGGATTTTGGGGGTTATTGTCCTTACTGATTAGGAATAAGGGGTCAAAAAGGGGCCAAAAACAAGCATTCTTTGTTTCAGGACAATAACTTGTGTATTTGTATATGGATCTCTATGAAATTGTACCATAAGGTTCCACATCTTTAAAGGAAGGTTGGGATTGATTTTGGGAGTTATGGCCCAAACTGTCTTGAATTAATATCCAAAAACAAGGATTTTCTGGTTTCCTGACAATAAATTGAGTGTGAGAAATCATCTCCTATGAAATTACTGGGCCAAATTTAAAGAAACTTAGCCACAATCATCATTAGGGTATCTAGTTTGAAAACTATATCTAATGACTCTGCCTGTCAACAAACATGGCTACATGGCTAAAAAAAGAACATAGGGGTAAAATGCAAGTTTTGTCTATCATCTTGAAAACTGCTATGAAAAGAGAAAATCTGAAAATGTTGAGAATGTTGAGATCTACCTGGTCCATTTAAGTCAAAACTGTCAGACGACTTCTTATAGGAGTGTAAGCCCTTAAATGTCAAATTTTATCTTTTTTATCTATTATTTAAAAAACTTTTAACAGAAACAGAGAAACAGAATCAGACGAATCCTTATTTGAGTAATTGCCCTTTAATGACGATTTTTCCCAATTTTTTGCATTCTTGCCTATTATCATGATTATTTTTAAAGCTATAACATGTATAATAGATAGATAGAAACTTTATATAGAAAAAATTATCAGCAAGACAAGATCTACAAATAAGCCATCATGGATGAAATCTTTAGTCGACTCATTATTGGAGTTATTTCCCTTTAAAGATATTTTACCATTTGTTTTAGTTTTAATCTATTATCTTGAAAAGTTTACAAGATACAAATGTAGATAGAAACTCTCAAAACCAAAAATGATCAGCAGGACAAGATCTACAAATATGTCAACATTACTGAAATTGTCAGTTAACTCTTTATAGAGTCATTGCTCTTACTGATGAATTTTACCAAAAAATGGCTATTTTTGAAGATGCAGGTGAGCGACACAGGCTCTCTAGAGCCTCTATTTTTTTTTCATATTTTGTGTGTTATTGTTGATTGTTTTGGAATAGAGACAGATTTTTGCCCCTTTATTTTTGTCTATTATTGGATATTAGTGGATCATAGAAAATGATACCATTCACCCTTAAAGCTTATGATGTCTTTTTAATGAACCAAAGCTTATCTACATATCTCCTTTACAGAGACATCCCAGGTTGTGAGTTACCAAAATTTTCAATTCCCTCTGCATGAAAGTGCATGTAGCTTTCAAAAACTACTTATTTCATAAATATGATTCAGAATAAACTGTGCACTGATTTTGTTTACAAAGATAGGTTAATATGATATTAAGAAATAATTCTTTTATTTCATGCTCTGCTCATTTTGACATTGGTAGGCATAATAGTTTAAGATAGGTTAATATGATATTAAGAAATAATTCTTTTATTTCATGCTCTGCTCATTTTGACATTGGTAGGCATAATAGTTTTAAATATCTTCATATTGAGCCTTTGTGTTAGAATTATTTCAGTTCAAATAGGAAAATTCAGGACTTTTTATGTCCCATTTATGGGCATTATGTTTCTCAGTCTGTGTGTCCGTTGTTTGTCCTTTCGTCCATTCGTTTGTCCGTCAGGTTAATTTTTTTTATCAAGGTAGTTTTTGATGAAGTTGAAGTCCAATCAACTTGAAACATGTTCCCTATGATATGATCTGTCTAATTATAATCTGTCTGTCCATATTTCTTGTAAGCACAACTTCTAAACAAATGGACAGATGATGATATTCTCATCACTTTGCGTCCGTCGTCGTCGTTGTCCGTTGTCGTTAACTTTTACAAAAATCTTCTCCTCTGAAACTACTGGGCCAAATTAAACCAAACTTGGCCACAATCATCATTAGGGTATCTAGTTTGAAAATTGTATCCGGTGAGCTGGTCAACCAACCAAGATGGCCGCCACAGCTAAAAATAGAACATAGGGGTAAAATGCAGTTTTTGGCTTTTAACTCAAAAACCAAAGCATTTAGAGCAAATCTGACACGGGGGTAAAGTTGTTTTTCAGGTCATGATCTATCTGCCCTGAAAATTTCAGATGAATCAAACAACCTGTTGTTGGGTTGCTGCCCCTGAATTGGTAATTTTAAGGAAATTTTGCTGTTTTTGGTTATTATCTTGAAAAATATTATAGATAGAGATGAACTGTAAACAGCAATAATGTTCAGCAAAATAAGATTTACAAATAAGTCAACACGACCAAAATGGTCAGTTGACCCCTTTAGGAGTTATTGCCCTTTATAGTCAATTTTTAACCATTTTTCGTAAATCTTAGTAATCTTTCACAAAAATCTTCTCCTCTGAAACTACTTGGCCACAATCATCATTAGGGTATCTAGTTTAAAAATTGTGCCCGGTGACCCGGTCAAACAACCAAGATGGCTGCCATTGCTAAAAATAGAACATAGGGGTAAAATGCACTTTTTGGCTTATAACTCAAAAACCAAAGCATTTAGAGCAAATCTGACACAGGGTTAAATTGTTTATCAGGTCAAGATTAATCTGCTCTGAAATTTTCAGATGAATCAGACAACTGGTTGTTGGGTTGCTGACCCTGAATTGTTAGTTTTAAGGAAATTTTGCTGTTTGTGGTTATTATCTTGAATATTATTATAGCTAGAGATGAACTGTAAACAGCAATAATGTTCAGCAAAGTAAAATCAACATGACTGAAATGGTTAATTGACCCCTTAAGGAGTTATTGTCCTTTATAGTCAATTTTGAACAATTTCATGAAATTTGTAAATTTTTACAATGTAGTCAAATGTGGTAATTTTTATAAATTTCCTGTTTACAAAACTTTGAATTTTTTCGAAAAACTAAGGATTTTCTTATCCCAGGCATAGATTACCTTAGCTGTATTTGGCAAAACTTTTTGAAATTTTGGATCCTCAATGCTCTTCAACTTTGTACTAGTTTGGCTTTATAAATATTTTGATATGAGCGTCACTGATGAGTCTTATGTAGACGAAATACGAGTCTGGCGTACTAAATTATAATCCTGGTACCTATGATAACTATTTACTTACATTTTCCACTGAAACTAACTGGGCCAAGTTCATTTTAGATAGAGATAATTTTAAGCAGCAAGAATGTTCAGTTAAGTAAGATGTACAAACACATCACCATTACCAAAACACAATTTTGTCATGAATCCATCCTCTTTCTTTGTTTAATATTCTCAAAGACCAAGGTGAGCGACACAGCCTCTTTAGAGCCTCTTGTTATTTATTATTTTTAGTTATTCATGTTCTAAATATTTGCTTCGTTTCAGGTGTCAATCACCATGTTGGTCATATCAAGAAGTCATTATGAGAAGATTGGAAGGAATGAACCTTTAGACCCAGAAGATAAAGCTCAAATTTATGTTAGCTTTTTTTATGATTTTTTAAATCAGGCTGAAAGAAATGAACTGATGAGGGTTTTTATGATACTGAATAATATACCAGAGATTTACTCTGAACCAGATGATAATGACACAGGAAGCAGTTAGAGTGAAAGTTGTACGAATAGGTTATACCTATATTTAATATTAGAGAGGTTAGTTCAAGATCAAACTACAATATGTTTAAAGTAATGGAAAATTGTTGGAAACATGAAATTGCATCAACAGTTATAAAAATAATAATAATTAATTATTTAAAGAGGATTGACACAGATACCGGTAGTCACAATAACACTTGGGCCCTCATATTAATTTCTAAATATCATGAAAAATCATAATTATTGTCTGTATGGTGAGCTTTAGTCGCTTGCATCCACATCACTTGAATTCTTTGGATAGTGCATATCCTTATATTGTTTATATATATATATATATATGTATGATTTAAATTAAGTTCTCTATGTGATGTATAATTTTCATGTATGTCCCTAATTTATCTTGTTTATAGTGAGATGTAGTTTTTATGTGCCACCTTTTTTAGTTTTTTGTAATAACTAATGATTAGTATTAATAAAATTTTTAGCTCACCTGGCCCAAAGAGCCATGTAAGCTTATGCCATCACTTAGCGTCTGTCGTCATCTGTAGTCCGGCGTCTGTTGTTGTCGTAAACTATTTCAAAGATCTTCTCTTCTGAAACTACTATGCCAAATACTTCCAAACTTTAACTGAATGTTCCTTAGGGTATCTAGTTTGTAAATTTCATCCAAAGTTATGATCCATCAACAAACATGGCCGTCGTGGCTAAAAATAGAACATAGGGGCTAAATGCAGTTTTTGGCTTATACCTAAAAGACTAAAGCATTTAGAGCAAATCTGACATGAGTAAAAATGTTCAATAGGTCAAAATCTATCAGCCCTGAAATTTGCAGACGAATCTGACAACCCATTGTTGGGTTGCTGCCACTAAATTGGTAATTTAAGGGAAATTTTGTAGTTTTTGGTTATTATCTTGAATATCATTGAAGATAAAGGTAAACTGTAACAGCAAAACTGTTCAGAAAAGTAAGATCTACAAACAAGTTAATATGACCAAAATTGTCAATTGACCCCTTAAGGAGTTATTGCGCTTTAAAGACAATTTTACACTATTTATTCATTATACTTGCTTAAATTTTAAAATCTTCTCCTCTGAAACTAAGAGGCCAAATACTCCAAACTTTAACTGAATGTTCCTTAGGGTATCTTATTTGTAAATTGTATCTGAAGATCCATCAACAAACATGGTTGCCATTGCTAAAAATAGAACATAGGGGTCAAATGCAGTTTTTGGCTTATATCTCAAAAACTAAAGCATTTAGAGCAAATCAGACATGGGAATAAAATTTTCAATAAGTCAAGATCTATCAGCCCTGATAATTTCAGACGAATATAACAACCAATTGTTGGGTTGCTGCCACTAAATTGGTTACTTCAGGAAATTTTTCAGTTTTTGGTTATGTTGAATATTATTGAAGATAGAGATAAACTGTAAACAGCAAAAATGTTTGGTAAAGTAAGATTCTACAAAAAATCAATATGACCAACATTTAAATGGCATTTTAAAGCAAAAATAATCATTGATGAAAGGTTTAAGCAGAAGGTTGCAGGTGAGCGACTCCTTGATAAATGGTTTGAAGTATTTTTAAGACTTCCAACACCTATTATGAGCTGTGTTAAAAAAAGGCGTTATAGGATTATTGATTTTTGAAAATTCCAAGTCAATACAGGGCATTGTCTGCCAAGCTTGACAGAATTTCAGCTTTCTACTGTTTAAGTTATTTTATGGTATAATTAATGAAATATAAGTGAGTTTTTCCTTTTGAGTGACAAATTATTGTTTAAACAGCTTCCTGTTTTTTTTGGGAAGGTATAAAAAAGAAGATTTTTAGGGTTCATTTTGATTAGTTTTTATACGCCTGTCTTTTAGACGGGACGTATTATGGTATACTGTAGTCCGTCTGTCCGTCCGTCCGTCGTCAACACTTCGGACAATAACTCAAAAACGCTTTCACCAATTTCCATGAAACTTAAGTGAATTGTTTATATCTATTGACGTAAGCTCCCTTTCGGTTTTTTTAAATTCAGATTTTAAGTTTTGATGGATTGATGGGGCTTTTATTCATAAAAAGGGGTGATTTTCAACACTACGGACAATAACTCAAAAACACTTTCACCAATTTCCATGAAACTTAATAGAATTGTTTATATCTATTGACATAAGCTCCCTTTCGTTTTTTTTAAATTCAGATTTTAAGTTTTGGATTGATGGGGCTTTATTCATAAAAAAGGGGGGATCTTCAACACTTCGGACAATAATTCAAAAAGGCTTTCACCAATGTCCATGAAACTTTGGTGAATTGTTCATATCTATTGATGTAAGCTCCCTTTCCATTTTTATAAATTTCATATTTTAAGTTTTGGATTTATGGGGCTTTATTCATAAAAAAGGGGGATTTTTAACACTTCGGACAATAACTCATAAAGGCTTTCACCAATGTCCATGAAACTTTGGTGAATTGTTTATATCTATTGATGTAAGCTCCCTTTCAATTTTTATAAGTTTCAGATTTTACATTTTCGTGTTATGAATTTTTATGCTTAAATAAGGGGTGATTTTCCAATTTTGGGACAATAACTAACACTTTTGTCAAAAGAGCAACGGGCGTATCATGCACTTAAGCGCATCCCTTTATTGGTTTTTGTCTCTCCTTAACAAAGTCATAAAGGCAATCAAGGCAAAAATGCTAGCATACATTTATACATTTACATTAACAGCTTTGTCTTATAGATAGATAAAAGAAAGATCAATTTTGAGTGTTCAAAAGTAGAAATAAGCTTATTCTACTTGGTTTAGGACGTATCATCCAAACCAAATGTAGACTATGTTAATGATATGTCTTATATTTACAATTTACTCCAATTTGGGTTTTTTTATTATATATTTTGTACATTTTATTATAATAGTTTTAATATTATTTTCATAAGATATATATTTTATAGATCATTCTATATCAATTACCTCACTTGATCAATTGCCATGTCAATTATCATACATATACATAATTTACACTTATTCATTTATATGTATATACACCTTATCACATTTCCATTTTATTTTAACAATTAAACATTTTTTTTAGCTTCATTGAATTTTTGTATATACGAAGTAGTAAATATTATGAATTTTTCACATCACTACTTCTACACTTATTCATTTATATGTATACATGGTATATACCTGTCACCTTATCACATTTCCATTTTAATTTTTATGAAAACATTTTAACTATTTAATAATCTTATTTTATTCATTCTTTGTATATATTATTCAATTAATATTATGAACTTTTCACATCACTACATTTACATTTATTCATTTACATGTATAAACACCTCTCACCTTACATCATCTCCATTCTAATTTTGATTAAAAAAAATTAGGTAAATGATTATATAATTTTTGTTTAATTTTAAGTGAATATGTATAAACATGTTTAATTTGTAATTTATCAATAATATTAAAATTGCTGTGAACAAATGCTGTTTCTTTGCTTCTTTGTTTGTTTCTGTTGAAAATACTAGTGAACAAAGAGCTGATTGATGAAAGATCTCCCCTATGTTGTGCATGACAAGACGGGACAATTGATGAAAATTTGTATTTAGGGATATGCAAGTTTTTTTTAAGCTACATATATATAATTATTAAGTTCACAATAGAAGATACAAAGGTCTTAGTTTAAATATTTACTACAAAGCAGTCTATAATCATGATCACTTGATAAATGAAACACGATCATTTAAAAAAGGTCACTCTTCATATTTTACAACACTATATGTTGAATTTACACCCATGCTCAGATCTTATTTTTATGTGAACTGACTTATGTATCAGTGTAGAATTTTGATTCCCAGCCAGGCCTAACCAAACCTAGTTCATTCCCAGTTTGGATGTCTGTTTATTGTATGGGTTAATACTTATGTGTGTAAGTCTATTTAAGTAGTGTTGTCTCACTGACATCCCCAGTTTTTGGTGGGGTTCGTGTTTCTCAGTCTTTAGTTTTCTGTGTTGTATTTGTGTTCCGTTGTTTGTCTGTTTATCTGGTTCTTTTTTAGCCATGACTTTGTCAGTTTTTTATTTTTTACTTTTAGATTGAACGTTCCCTTTAATTCGCTCCTCTTTTACACCAGATGCAATTATTACTTCGGATTGTACAAGGTTTGGGGTGAAGGTTGGTGCCTTGTAAAACGTTCAAACCCACTGCATATATTATATGCACCTGTCCTAAGTCAGGAACCTGTTGTTCAGTGGTTGTCATTTTTTGGTATGTTTCAATTTCTCGTTTTGTAAATAGATAAGACCGTTGGTTTTCCTATTTGAATTATGTTACACTGGTCAATTTTGGGCCCTTTATAGCTTGCTGTTTGTTTGAACTCAGTCTCCGTGGTGAAGGCCTTACTTTGACCTATAATTTTTAATACATTGTGGCTTAGATGGAGAGTTGTCTCATTGGAACTCATACCACATCTTCTTATTTATATTGACACAGAAATAGATCTTGTCTGTTAATAATTTTAATACCAAAATGCAGAAATTAAAATTTAAAAAGTAACACTTGTTAACATCTAAATTATGCAAAATACTCAAAGTTAGTTATTATGATTGAAGGAACAATGTCAAATGCTTTCTGAGATGTAAGATTTGCCAATGATAATAAAACTGCATACTACTAAAAACAATGACTAATATTTTAAGTGGATCCACTCAAACTGACCTAATCACTTACTATGTTGACTACAAATTTATGCGACGGTTTCACAGTCATAGGTCGTGACTTAGGGACAACATTTTCTCAATGAAAGAATTGTTCCAATGCTTTTACTACAGCATACCCACTATCATAGACCCAATTATCATTATTGGTTCCCATAAACTTGCCATTGATAGACTTCCTTCATAATACAAGATGAAAGTAGAAGAAACCTTCTGTTATACCATGACTGAGCATGAGCGGAACACAAAATCTCCATGGAAAACAGATGTGTTCATTCTTATACAATTCATATATCATAACTTGTACACCTTAAACTGACCTAAACATAAACATTCAACATGTAAACTATGAAAAAGTTTTGACTCTAATTCATTTACATATCAGAAGTAGTTCCCCTAAACTGGCTTACTTGAAGTATTGATCCTTTGAATAGTATTCTTAAGGGTTATCAATTTAACACAGTAGTAATTTTTTAAATATTGTAAATAGGTATAAACAATGAATTTGTTTTTGAAAAATTAGAACATAACTGATAGATTGTTTGATTGATTGGTGTTTAATGCCATTTTTCAACACAATTGTACTCTTTTGCGGTGGTCATTTTTATTGGTGGAGGAAGCTTGAGTGCCTGGAGAGAACAACCGACCTTCCGTAGGAAAACTGACAATCCTAGTTAATTAAAATTTGAGTTGAGTGCATTTTCCTGTTCCAGGATTTGCTCTCTAAACCTCAGTTTGACAGGCTAGTGATAGTTGTTGACTTCTTAGCCCACTCGACCACCTAGGCATCCTTTATATGTACAGCTATGAGAACTCTTCAACCTACGTCTATAATGTTCATTTTTGTTTATTTTGGCATTGCACAATGTCATGTGTTTCTCTGATTGTTAACGACTTCTTTTCACTAAATATGTTGCCTGCATGTGTACTGATTGATATATTGTACTTTAGTCTGGAAGAACATACGTTTTAATGCTTTGTACCATTTTTTTAAGTTTGTAAGCCAATTGCTACTAATATTTTCAGTTTGTTCTAATGTGTGCTGTTACACCACTGTCCCATGTTAGTTGAGGGTTGCGCGTTCACTAAAATATTTAACCCACAACATTCTGTATGTGCATGTCTTAAGTCCGGAGCCAGTAGTCAAGTGGTTGTCGTTGGTTCATGTCTGTTGTATTTGATTTTCATAAATTGTATTGTTATAAATAAGCCATTGTTTTTTTATCATTTGAATTATTTCACATTTTTCAAGTCAGGACTTTTTATAACTGATCATATGGTATGGATTGTCTCATTGTTGAAGTATGTATGGTTGCCTATAATTGCTTGCATTCACTTCATTTGAACTTTGGTAGATAGTTGTCTCATTGTGTATCGAATCTCCTAATTTTTATACTTGTTCCAAACTTTTAACATGTAGACTTTTCAATAGTTGGAAAATCTTAGGGGTGGTTACTGTCAAATAATCTCAATGAAAATATGATGTGCTAATGTTTAAACTTCTGCATTCCAAATATCATTGACCTTTCAGAAGTAGTGTCCTTTAAGTTGGTGGCTCTTCATCTTTTATATAAGATTTGGATTTCAAATATTTTGGCCACGAGCATCACTGAAGAGAATGTATTGTCGAAATGCGCATCTGGTGCAGGAAAATTGGTACCGTAATTTTATTAAACTAACCTAATCACAAACTTTAATGTGTAACCTATGCTAAAGTTTTCAAAGTCATAAAACCATGACTGAGTGGGAGTCCCAAATAATCTCAATGGAAATGCTTATAAAACTGGATACCAAATATCATTGATTTACAAAAAAAATCTATGAAACAAAGATGTTCTGCCTCTATTAAATGCAATATAGTAATGAAACAATAAATAGCTAGTATTGTATTGATGACATTTACAATTGGTACAAAATGGAACTTCACTTTTATTTTTGTAATTTTGCTGTTTTGATATTATAGCACTTTGAAAACATTTTGTAATCCACCATCCTACAGAAGGGGTCATAAACCTTAATCAGAAATGTTAACAACATTTGAATCTGCAATCAAAAACCAACATACTTAACGTTTTTTGTATGTCAAGGCAAGACAATAAGAACAAAACAACAGGTAAACATGTTTCATCATTTAATAATGTTAAGAGAATTAAACAATGTTTACTTTTACTATTTTAAAAAAGCAACATATGCACAATATCTTATAAAGAAATTCAATAGACATTAAATTATTAATAATAATTTAAATTATTAATAATAATTTAATAAGTCTAGCACTAGTGTAAGGGACATACCACATAACATATTCTAAAAAAGAAATTGACCCTACAGAATCAATTAATGTTTACATAAACAATTTAGAGATATATAATGTATTATTCATTAAAAAAATTTGTAAGGGTTCCGCGGAACCCAGTGTCTCGCCTATTTTTGCTGTAAATTGCAGGCTCAACAATAATGAGGAAAAAAATCAATAAAAATATTCCTCTTGTTACTATTTTATGATTGTAAGAAAATCTAAGTCCATTTAAAAGTAAATTACAGAAAAAACGGAGTAATCTTTTTACAAACTTTACTTCTGGATACAATCTAATATGATCATAAATAAGCTTCTGTCCAAGTTTGGTACAAACCCAGTATAGTTTAATTAAGAAAGTTATTAAAATTTTAAAAACTTTAACCACAGAGTGAATGTAATGGTTCCCCGCAGAAAAACTAAGTCCATTTAAAAGTAAAATATGGAAAAAATGGATTTATTTATTTACAAACTTTACTTCTGGATACAATCTTATGATCATAAATAAGCTTCGTCCAAGTTTGGTACAAACCCAGGATAGTTTAAGAAAGTTATTAAAATTTTAAAAACTTTAACCACAGAGTGAATGTAATGATTCCCCGCAGAAAAACTAAGTCCATTTAAAAGTAAAATATGGAAAAAATGGATTTATTTATTTACAAAATTTACTTCTGGATACTATCTTATGATCATAAACAAGCTTCTGTCCAAGTTTGGTACAAACCCAGGATAGTTTGAGAAAGTTATTAAAATTCAAAAAACTTTAACCACAGAGTGAATGTTTTGTTTCCCCGCAGAAAAAACTAAGTCCAATTATAGTAAAATATGGAAAAAATGGAATTTTATTTTTACAAAATTTACTTCTGGATATTATCTTATGATCATAAACAAGCTTCTGTCAAACTTTGGTAGAAATCCAGTATAGTTTAAGAAAGTTATTAAAATTTCAAAAACTTTAACCACAGAGTGAATATTTGTTGACGCCGCCGACGACGCCGACGACGACGGAATGTAGGATCGCTTAGTCTCGCTTTTTCGACTAAAGTCGAAGGCTCGACAAAAAAACCAATAATGATATTAAACAAAACAGACAATTATCCTAGTCTATAGATATACACCTGGACATTGTTCTTGAAAGAACTACTTCTAGTTGTGCCATAATGGACAAAAAAAATGACGTCTACATAAAAAAATCATAGCAAAACAATGTATCATATTTAATATAAAAAGAACATATACAGAAAATTATCCTGGTCTACCACCAATAAATTGATGTGCTTTAGCACCTGGCATATTCTTAAAAGGACTATTTAAAATAGGTCCATAATTAGGTGTAGGATAGGTGCCTTCATAAAATTGAGTTGATCTGTTAGATCGGAAGGCAGTACACTTTGGACAAATACATGTAGGTAAAGTATTAACCAGGTAATCATCATGTACAGTCTTAACTTCAAATATAAATTGTTTGAAATCATCAGAAGTTAAAATGTCTTCTGAATTGATGTCAAGCTTATCAAATAAGTAAAAATTGCTTATAATATCTGTATACGAAGGCATTAACCACAATGAATATATATCTTTATAATTTTTATTACAAATTCTTCTAGGCAATAGAAGTTTCACAAAATCTTTTTCAAGCTGAAAAAGTGTAATTAATGGGATCAGAAAACCCATTTTGCTATCTCTACATCTTTTAACATCTGCATCTAACTGTAATACATTTTTCATGAAAAACCTAGTGTAAAATTACGACTACAGTTTAATACACATGTATTTATATTAAGTTCTATACTTTTACTGCTACCATGTAATCGAACATATCCATTTACAACATCTAACAAATATTCACTACGTCTTAACACTAAATCTACTTTGGCCTGGGGCTGGATGGTGACCATACTTGATTCACCATCCTGACCAAAGTTAAATTTTAAAACAATTGTATCCATGATTTAGCAAAGACAATCCTCTTTCCTTTTTGTATTCCCACTATTAATATGAATAGTTTCCTCTTAAGATGATAATGTGACCCGCCCCAAAAAGGAATGAGGAATGTCTTATAATGCCTCATGTTTACACTGTTCATATACAAAAAATTATCCTGGTCTACCACCACCAAATTTGTATGCTTTAGCACCTGGCATATTCTTAAAAGGACTATTTGAAATAGGTCCATAACAAGGTGTAGGATAAGTGCCTTCATTAAATTGAGTTGATCTATTAGATCGGAAGGCAGTACACTTTTGACAAATACATGTAGGTAAAGTATTAACCACATTATCATCATGTACAGTCTTAACTTCAAATATAAATTATTGAAATCATCATAAGTTAAAATGTCTTCGGAATTGACATCAAACTTATCAAATAAGTAAAAATT
Organism: Mytilus galloprovincialis; assembly: GCF_965363235.1. NCBI lineage: Eukaryota > Metazoa > Mollusca > Bivalvia > Mytilida > Mytilidae > Mytilus > Mytilus galloprovincialis. The sequence goes on along the minus strand of NC_134851.1, from coordinate 71,978,100 downwards.
GCTTATAATATCCGTATACGAAGGCATTAACCACAATGAATATATATCTTTATAATTTTTTTTACAAATTCTTCTAGGCAATAGAAGTTTCACAAAATCTTTTTCAAGCTGAAAAAGTGTAATTAATGGGATCAGAAAACCCAGTTTGCTATCTCTACATCTTTTAACATCTGCATCTAACTGTAATACATTTTTCATGAAAAAACCTAGAGTAAAATTAAGATACAATTTTACATATCTATTTTTGATTCTGTACTATTCACTATTACCATGTAGGCATGTGCTATGATGTTGAAAATAAAAAAAATAGAGGCTCATGAGAGCCTGAATCGCTCAACTGGCTTTGATTATATTATTTGAACATTTGTATTTAGTACTCATAGGGTTCTATGTTAAACAAAGTACCCCCACTGTCAGCCATGGTAGATGACGGATCAGCTACAAAGTAACAACACTTAGTCAGCACCTTGTAAGGGTCATTCGTGCCATGTATGTTTTTTTTCCATTCAGTGGTTCTCTAGAAGAAGACATTTGTATTTATTTTAGATAGGGTCCTATATTAAACTAAGTTCCCTGCTGGTTGTCATCTTCAATGATGGATGAACTACAAAATCGTAACACTTGGTCAGCACCTCATAAAAAACATTCATTTAATGTTTGGTTTCAAACCTTGAATCTGTTTTCTACAAGAAGAAATTTGTATGTATTTCCTTTAGGGTCCTATGTTAAACTAGCTTTAAAACCAGGATTAATCCACTATTTTCTACATTCGCAAATGCTGTACCAAATCAGGAATATGACAGTTGCTTTCCATTCGTTTGATGTGTTTTAGCCTCCCCACTCCCAACTTTTTTTTGCCATTTGACTTTCCATTTAGAATTTTCCTTGGAGTTAAGTATTTTTGTTGTTTTACTTTTAAGTGGTTCCCTAAAAGAAGACATTTGTATGCATTTTCCATAATATTCTATGTTAAACTAAGTCCCCTGATGGCAGACATCTTGGACGATGGATCCGATACGTAGGTAACAAAATTTGGTAAGCAATTCATGAGGAACATTCATGCCATGTTTGGTTTCATTCCATTCAGTGGTTCTCTAAAAGAAGACATTTTTATCTATTTCCTATAGGATCCTATGTTAAACTAAGTCCCCTGCTGGCGTCCATGTTGGATAATCTAGTTGGCTACAAAGTAACAACACATGGTCAGCACCTCAAAAGGATCATTCATACCATGTTTGGTTTCATTCCATTTAGTGGTTCTCTTAAAGAAGACATTTGTATGTATTTCCCATAGAGTCCTATGTTAAACTAAGCCCCACTCTGGCGGCCATCCTGGATGATTGATCTGCTACAAAGTAATAATACCTGGTCAGCACCTCAAAAGAAACATTCATGCCATATTTGGTTTCATCCCATTCAGTGGTTCTCTAATAGAAGTTAAAAATGTAAAAAGTTAACAGACAAGGGACGACAGACGCCAAGTGATGAGAAAAGCCTCACTTGACCTTTTAAGTCAGGTGAGCTAAAAATATAAAAATACATGAAGGCAAGGATTCGAATGAACAAGTTTCAGAATTACTTTAATGACGCTAATAGCATGAGGCAAAGTAACAACCAAAATCTTTACTTAACATCTTTCATAATCTAAGAAAACTTATCTTTCTGACATAAAATCAATTTTAAGTAATTAAATCAAAACCATTCTTGAATCTCAATCAAAATTAGTTCTGGTGTTACTTTCCACATTCTGGCTAATGACGCTAACAGCATGAGGAAATGAACATCAGAAATCTTTACTAAACTTCTTTCATAATCTAAGAAAACTTATCTTTCTGACATTAAATCAATTTTAAGTAATAAAATCAAACCCATTTCTTAAATCTTAATCAAAATGAGTTCTGGTGTTACTTTCCACATTCTGGCTAATGACGCTAACAGTATGAGGAAAGAAACATCTGAAATCTTTACTAAACATCTTTTTAAATCTAAGAAAACTTATCTTTCTGACATTAAATCAATTTTAAGTAATAAAATCAAAACCATTTCTTGAATCTCAATCAAAATGAGTTCTGGTGTTACTTTCCACATTCTGGCTAATGACGCTAACAGTATGAGGAAAGAAACATCCGAAATCTTTACGAAACATCTTTCTTAATCTAAGAAAACTTATTTTTCTGACATTAAATCAATTTTTAGTAATAAAATCAAAACCATTTCTTGAATCTCAATCAAAATGAGTTCTGGTGTTACTTTCCACATTCTGGCTAATGACGCTAACAGCATGAGGAAAGTAACATTAGAAATCTTTACTCAACATCTTTCATAGTGTAAGAAAATTTATCTTTCTGACATTAAATCAATTTTTAGTAATAAAATCAAAACTATTTCTTAATCTCAATTAAATTGAGTTCTGGTGTTACTTTCAATATTCAGGCTTATGATGCTAACAGCATGAGGAAAGAAACATTTTCTGGTTAAATGATAATGAATTTTACAAAACTGTCTATTACCTTATTCTATAATAAGGCTTTATATTTCTGCACATTGTTCTGTTTAAAGTCATCTGGAAAATATTGTGCTTTTGTAAATCCAATACACTTTCTATCTGTTTCAATCTTTTCTTCATTTGCCCTTTGACAGTTTAGTTGTTTATCAAATCTATACATTTTCCAATATCAGTTACTGTATTAATATCAGTTAATCTTATTCTGAGTTCCTTCTTCACCCACATTCTGGCTAATGACGCTAACAGTATGAGGAAAGTTGCATCAGAAATCTTTACTTAACATCTTTCTTAATCTAAGAAAACTTTTCTTTCTGACATTAAATCAATTTTAAGTAATAAAATCAAAACCATTTCTTGAATCTCAATCAAAATGAGTTCTGGTGTTACTTTCCACATTCTGGCTAATGACGCTAACAGTATGAGGAAAGAAACATCAGAAATCTTTACTAAACATCTTTCTTAATCTAAGAAAACTTATCTTTCTGACATTAAAACAATTTTTAGTAATAAAATCAAAACCATTTCTTGAATCTCAATCAAAATGAGTTCTGGTGTTACTTTCCACATTCTGGCTAATGACGCTAACAGCATGAGGAAATGAACATACGAAATCTTTACTAAACATCTTTCTTAATCTCAGAAAACTTATCTTTCTGACATTAAATCAATTTTTAGTAATAAAATCAAAACTATTTCTTGAATCTTAATCAAAATGAGTTCTGGTGTTACTTTCCACATTCTGGCTAATGACGCTAACAGTATGAGGAAAGAAACATCTGAAATCTTTACTAAACATCTTTCTTAATCTAAGAAAACTTATCTTTCTGACATTAAATCAATTTTAAGTAATAAAATCAAAACCATTACTTGAATCTCAACCAAAATGAGTTCTGGTGTTACTTTCCACATTCTGGCTAATGACGCTAACAGCATGAGGAAAGTAACATTAGAAATCTTTACTAAACATCTTTCTTAATCTAAGAAAACTTATCTTTCTGACATTAAATCAATTTTTAGTAATAAAATCAAAACTATTTCTTGAATCTCAATTAAATTGAGTTCTGGTGTTACTTTCAATATTCAGGCTTATGACAATATTCAGGCTTATGATGCTAACAGCATGAGGAAAGAAACATTTTCTGGTTAAATGATAACGAATTTTACAAAACTGTCTATTACCTCATTCTAATAATAAGGCTTTATATTTCTGCACATTGTTCTGTTTAAAGTCATCTGGAAAATATTGTGCTTTTGTAAATCCAATACACTTTCTATCTGTTTCAATCTTTTCTTCATTTGCCCTTTGACAGTTTAGTTGTTTTTTAAATCTATATATTTTCCAATATCAGTTACTGTATTAATATCAGTTAATCTTATTCTGAGTTCCTTCTTCACAGATGAACCTAAAATTAAAACTTTACAATATAAATTACATTTAATCAACAATAACTATGACAAAAGTAGCATGAGATAATAATTATAATGTTTATTATCATATCTTCCTGTGCAAATAAAATGTACACAATGATTTTTTTTTCCTCTCCAATATATAATTAAGTTAAACTTTTTTTTAGTTTCAAAAACAGACCTCTCCCTTCCTTAACAAAATAAAAGAATTTATATATATATACATAAGATTTAATTTTTGAACTTTTTACCAGTATCATTTCTATTATTTGTAAATTCAGTGGATCTCATCAAACAAGTGAATCAGTGAGCTACCACTCATTAATGATACCCCACCCCCAGCTAAAAGAAAAGGAATAATAGGAAGTTGTTGAGTGATGAATCTGAAAATGTATCACATGATAATAGCCTTCGAAAATTTTACGGACGCCATCACGAGTTGGTTGACCGTTATGGAATAACCGTTTCACAAATGATATCGGATATGTTCCTTACGTCGTAACTACAATCCCCTTCCCTTTCATGAATTTGACCTACCAAATTAGACTATTTACCGGATTTGTAATCACATAAGCAACACGACGGGTGCTGCATGTGGAGCAGGATCTGCTTACCCTTCCGGAGCACCTGAGATCACCCCTAGTTTTTGGTGGGGTTCGTGTTGTTTATTCTTTAGTTTTCTATGTTGTGTCATGTGTACTATTGTTTTTCTGTTTGTCTTTTTTCATTTTTAGCCATGGCGTTGTCAGTTTGTTTTAGATTTACGAGTTTGACTGTCCCTTTGGTATCTTTCGTTCCTCTTTTTTTTGCATATATAAACCTGATAAACATAGATAACCACATTGCAGAAAGCCTTGATGTGTAGTTCCAGAGAAAAATGCAACACAAATTTACACCTTACATATGTAAAAATATGCAAGTGTTTGGTAAACAGGAAATAGTCAAAAGATAAATCTGAATACAGTATAGACCTTGATGCCAAATTTCAGAAAGCCTTGATCTGTAATCCCTGAGAAAACTGTGACAACTTTGTTAATATGTGTTAAAATTATAAGTGTTCAGTAAACAGGAAGTTATTAAGTGATGAATCTGAAATGCATCACAGGGTAAAGCTCCCTCATATAAACCTGGATACCAATTTTGATGAAGCCTTGATGTGTAGTTCCTAAGAAAAATGCGACAAAAATTTCATGAGACTGACTGACGGACAAATGGACGGACAGACAGACAGACAGAGGTCAAACAGTATACCCCTTTTTTTAAAGTGTGGATATAATTATATGAAAGTGACAGTTAAACAATCATGCAAAATAAAACTATTGATGAACATAGATGTGAAAGCCATGTATGCTTTTTCTATATGAGGTATATGTAAATAGAGTTGTATTTTGAATTTTTATCAGATTTTGAATGCATTATTAAGGTCTCTCTATACATCATTGGAATAAAAAAAATGTAATAATGTTCAAAATGCTTATAAAAAGCACCAGATATTTGCTTTTTTTCTTTATTTTAAGTATTGATTTTCCAAAAACTCAAAAGAAATCAAGAAGTCATGTTAGGTAAAGTAAAAGAAAATGTCACCTTGTGGTTTTTCTTTTATCTCCACTTCATCTTCAATTGCAGGGATGGAAACTTCTGGAATTGCTGTAATACAAGATTGTGCTTAAATAAAAAAACTGGAGTTATGAAGTTAATAAATACAAAGGATCATACTGTTAAAAATGTTACCCTAGTAACTCAGAAAAAAGCTTAAACCAAATTTATTATTTGAAAATTACATTGAAGTTTGCTAAAATAAAGGCAATAGTAGTATACGGCTGTTCAAAAGTCATAAATCGATTTAGAGAAAACAAATCCAAATTACAAACTATAACCACTTAGGAAACACATCAACTATAAAGGAAACAACATAAACACTGAAGTGCAACAGAAACAAACTATTTGATAAAAATGACATATTCCTGACTTGGTACATAACATTTAAAAAGAAATGGTGGGTTGAACATTGTTTTATGGCTAGCTTAAACATATATCCTTTCAGATCTGAGATCACAAAAACTAAGGTTATTAACAGGACAGATTTTGAGAAATAGATTGCATGATCTACATAAATTATTTCTATAAATGAAATATGAAAGCCATTCATGCTATATCATTGTCGAGTTAGGTCAACATCCGGTATAGGAGTACATTTTTCCAAATGTTATTGCTATGTAAGGAGTATAGCATATACTTATTCCCTTGACAATCCACCGTTGAAATGTAAAATTGTAAAGTAGCTGAACAGTAAACGGAACAAACATCAAAATATGAAGAATTGGTTTCAAGGTGTTATAATCGAAATTCCTTATCCTTGATCCCTTTTCATAGTGAATATTGACTGGCTAAAATGCCAGGAGTCTAAAAAAACTGTTAACACAGCAAAATGTCTCGCCTTTTTGTTATTTTGATGGTAAAATGCAAATGTTGAAATCAAAATAGGAATACTTTTACATGTAAGTTATGGAAAATATTCTAAACTAAGCAAAAACATCAAAGTCAATAGACCATGACTAATGAGGCATGTACAAATCTCCATGAAAATGACATAGGGGGGGTAACTTCCAATTAAAGGGTATACAGGGATGTGCCAAAAATATGGGCCATGATTTTGGAAGATTCTATATTAAAATGCCCCTACTTTTTAACCAATTCTATATTAAAAGGCATTGAGTTTGATAACTTATATTGATTTGGGGTATATTCTTCATATATTCTATATAAATACACTTTTGGAAATGTTAAATTAATGGCCAGATGTGGTAAAATTTGAGATTTTTTCCTGTGAAACAAACTAAAAAGTAGATAACAAAAATAAACTCCAAGAGTGCCATTTTTTTTTATGTTTTCATGTAAAATCCTGGGTCATATTTACAATATTGTATATAAGTATAGGTCATTCTTTGTATGTAATTATATAAATATGGGTACCAAAGTTCAGTGTATGCTATATTAGAATGGGTACATTTTTTAAGGCAAAAATGGCACACCCCTACCAAAAACATATCGAAGTAACATTTAGCATAGAACGGCCTCTAGTAATGAAGGTTAAAAATAATTTCTTATTGACCATACTCAACTGCACTAACCATTATTTCAGGTCAGAATCATTTAGTTACACCATTAACCTGTTTTTACATTTTTTTCTTGTTTCATTCAATACCGAATAATACATACCAAAGGCTTTTACAGGCGAATCATTACTTGAAAATGAATACACATCACGCTTTCCTACAAATATAAAGAAAGAACCAGTTAAATCTGCATTCTACTGAATACAGTATTTTTTAGTTGAAATGTATTTATATGTTAAATATACACATGTAAAAATATTCTCCATAAAGAAAAAATACCTTAATTAAATATTAACAAAAACTACTTTTTTTTCATTCAAAATAGTACATTCCAAGATCACAAAATTATTTGTCAAAATGTTTTCCATGATTTTATGCTTGCAACTTTAAATAAAAAAAACAAGAGGCTCTAAAGAGCCTGTACCGTTCACCTGTAATTTTTTGCTTAAATCTTTCACCAAGCATTATTTTTGCTTATCTATCTTTATTATGAGTGCTTAAAAATGCAATCTTCAAAAGCAAAAAAAAATGCATTTAACCTCTTTGTTTTAACTTTAGCCATAGTGACTATGTTTCTTGGTGTACAAGGAAATAAAACGTAAACTTCTTATTAGATACTTTAAAACTTTTTCAGCCTTATTAAGTTTAGCAATAGTTGATCCAGCAGTTTCATAAAACTTTCAAAAGTTGACAAACATGGTGAACAAATTGTCAAAAAACTTTAAAGTGCAATAACTCTTTCAGGGGTCAATTGACAATTTTTGTCATTTGAGTTATTTGCAGGTAAAACTTGCTGAACATTTTTGCTGTTTACAGTTTATCTTTATCTAAGACAATATTCAAGATAGTAAGAAAACTGCAAATTTCTTTAAAATCATCAATTTAGTGGCAGCAAACCAACAATTAGTTGTTCAATTCTTCTATTTTTAGCCATGGCAGGCAAGTTTATTGATGGATCAAAACTAAGGATACAATTTATAAACTAGATACCTAAGGAAAATTCAGTTAAAGTTTGGAAGTATTTGGCTAAGTAGAAGATATTTGAAATAGTTTACGATGACGACAACGGACAACGATGACAGATGACATAGAAGGACGACGCCGACAGACACAAAGTGATGGCAGATGAGCTGAAAAAATTAAATTGAAAATAAATTTGTGGTAATTTCTTACAATAACCATTGCTCCATAATGGATATAACAAGTCAAACAACGTCAACCTTTTTTTTCAATTTTGTTTCGCAAATATGTTGTTTTATCAGAGATATGAATACTTAATCAGTAGTGAAACTTACTTTTTAAGGATTTTTTCCTTTTACACGTGTTGCCAGTCTTTGTAAATTCAACATTACTCTTAGATATATCTTCTGAATTACCTGAAATTAAGAATAAAGAAAGATGCATAAATGTAAAAGTAGTGCCAGTATACATTTCAAAGTTCCTATTTGAATAGAGACACCACATTTACTAAAGTATGATATTTGTTCACAATACCAATATCTTGCTTGTAGTTATTTAGAGGATTTTCTAATATTTTTTTATAGGTAAATATCCTACCAAATATTTGATATAGATTGTTTTTCATTTTTAACTAGTGCTTTTTCCCATATTAATTAGTGACAGAGCAGGGATTATAAAGTGATGCAATACATCTTCAACTGAATTTGTGTAGAATAATTATAATGGAAACATACTTGATGATTTGGCTTCTCTTCCCACATCTTTTCTGTTTTTAAAACAGTTTCTTCCTATAAAACAAAGGTTATTTATTATATACTAAGTAGTAAATACAGATAACTTGTATGTGTAATACGATCAATAGCAATCATGCTGTATCAGCCATCTGTGATGTTATAGATATCAGTCACAGTTGCAGAGGCTGTTATCACATACCTTATCTGTATGACATCAAGTCATCAATATCAGTCACGGTTGAACAGCTTTATCAAACTCATTTTTATTACCACATGTTATGTGAAAAACATCTACTTGAGGTTCAAATGTATATAATAAAGTGTCAATATCACACAAGGTATCAACCAGAGAGCACATGGGATTATATTGGTGTCTTTGGTTGATAAGGGTGTGATATTGAAAAAGCCATATGATATTCTCTATATTATATGTTTTTCAGGTTTCAGAAAGGGTATATACTGTGACATTCCCAGCTTCGGGTATATATCATATATTATGCTTAGTTGGTATACTTGGTCTTCTGTTGGGCATTGTCACAATAATAGACACACCACTTGTTATTATTATCTTGCCAGAAAGATGTTTTGTATTTGATGTATATTCTACCTTTTGATCCACATAAAGCTTTCCCCTTGTTGCTTCCTGAGACTTTGTCCATTTCCTTATTCCTCTCAACTTGTTTGCAGTTATATGCTGAAAGAAAATATTAAAATTAGTAAAACAGTTATACATCCTATAGATATCAATCTTGTAAATGCAAATTTTGTTGTTATTGTAAATAACTTCGAAGGGGTCAAAAAGAAAGTTTCATTTTTGTTTGTATTTACTAATAGAAAATAGACAACTGATTTACTACAGATGTCAATTAACAGCATCATAAGAACATGCCTAATAACAACAACAAATACTTTTCCAACATAGTGTGGAAACTGCTTTGAAAATATTACAGGAGCACCTGATTTCATTTTCCTATTGCTAAATCTAAAGGTTCTTTAAATATTTTACATCTTATTTTTTTGGGGCCATACATAGTCATGATAGTGTTGTCTGTGTTTTTCAAAATTATGGTTTTTGATACCCCTTTTAGTATCTCATTTTATTACATGATTCATTGATAAGTCATCAAATTACAATTTTCTTCAAACAGATTAACTGTAATATAAATATATCCCTTTCAGGACTGTAACAGGAAAGACACAAAGACTAAAACAAATTTCAAATCTAGATTGTACTATTACCCCCAGGATAGGATATCTTTAAACACTTCTATATATTAAAAAAATCCAATTTATCTTCATGCCAATAAAATAATAAATGCTGCATCACACTATTATTTATACCTTGTAAAATATTAAGGACATTTGTGACAACCATCCATGCATCATCGGTAAAATATTTTTTGGACATTTTCTGATAAACAGGATCTAAAAGTATTTCCATATCATTATACAACGTGTCCGGACGTGTCTCTACTTCATCTTCTTCAATTTGTTTGCCATATAACTCAGCTTTCATGTAAGCAGCTTCATCCACTATTATTTTTATAAATTCTGAAAGACAATTATATCAGATTATTACATGGCATTTTTCATATTGCATGTATTATCAGCCCTAGGTTCAATATCAGCCCTCGAGCCATGCGGCTCTTGGGCTGATATTGACTGAGGGCTGATAATACATGCGATATGAAAAATGCCATGTTATGATCTTTTTATCATATGCTTCAAAAGTGGAGAAAAATAACAGATTCATATTTTGATCCTTTTGTGTGGTTCCAAAATAGAAGTTCAAAGAGTGAAAAAATATTTAAATATGGACGAATCGACAAAAAAATACATAATAAACACTGTTTGGAAATTAACATTTTTGAAGTAACTCTCTAAATATAGTTTGAAACTTTGAAAATGCATTTTTTTTAATAATATGTGTGTTTGTTTTGGTGACCTTCTGCTGTTGTGTTTTTTTGTTTGGTCGGGTTGTTGTCTCTTTGACACATTCCCCATTTCCATTCTCAATCTAATTGTTTTGTTTTGTATGTTTTGTTTTGTTTGTTTGTTTTTTGTTTTGTTTTTTTTTTACTTTCCAGTATCCAAATAATTGTTTTGTACACTACTAATTGTAATGTTTTTCATTGAAAACGTAGCATTGTGGTGTATTTTCCGGAATTTGCTGAGTATCACCGGAATGCCATGCGATAACGTTACGGAAAAGCATGTGATAAACTTTTCATATCAGCCCGCTAAGCATCAATTCGAAAAATATGGAATTAACGTTCATTTAATGCTATTACCATACAGTAAAATTCATAAGTTATTTAGTCTAAGTATATGATAAATAAAATTATTGCATAGCAATATAATATTTTCCACAGAAAGTTACCAAAAGTTAGCGTGCAATAACTTCCAATATTGCACTAGTGCAATAAATCTTCAAAATTCATGACGTCATCAACGACAAAATCTTAGTTTAAACCAATTTTCACTTTCAAATATTATAAAAAGTAGTAAAACAATTAAAGTCATCAGTCATTAAATAACTTGTAAGGTGTAATACCACAATTCCCCCTCCCTCCCTTATTAGCTATGTTAAATTTGCACTTTACAAAAAATTGTGAAGAATTTATCTCTGTTTCAAATAAAGACATACTTGGCTTGAGTAAAGTTTTATCCTGTCCAGTACTACAGAAAAAAAATCACATAACATTTCATTGCATATAAGATAATAACCATCACTGGAAGTTAACCAATCAAATTTCATCCATTGTTTTCCTAAGTGTGTTCAAAAATTTAGTTAACATGTAACCTCAAGTATCCAAAATATTTTATAGAATTGTCAGATATAAAACAATGGTGCTTTGAAACACCCAAGGTATATGTTTATGACTCAGAAATATTTTTTACTGCAATGACATGTAGGTCTTATTTCCTACAACTGTCAAATTCAAGGGAATATTTGTATTTACCCCTTTTCGTATGAAACTGAATGTGGAGTATATGAATTGGTAGTATTACACCTAAAAATAGAACTATACCATCTGCTGAAGTTTTAGGTGTCCTCTTTTCTTTCAGGTTTATATCTGTGTAGCCATCTGAAGTTTTAGATTGCTCTTCTTCTGGGTTTAAATCTTTGTAGCTCGTCAAACCATCATATATTGAGTCCTTGTTTAAAATATCTATAATTAAAGAGGATGCTCCATCATTGTATTCATTTAGGTTTTCTAAAAATTTGTATGCAATAAAATACAATTGAACAAATTTGAATAAAGAGTCAAGGACAAAATTTGATGCAATAATCTGTTATCATGTAGACCTATTGAACTTAACAGATTTTTTAGAACAATAATTTGACATGGTAAGTTTTGCTTGCAAAAATTAATACCTACTATCATAGCCTTTTCCTGACATCTAAAAATATTACTTGCCTGATCCTTTTTCACTAGCTAAACTATCTACTAGGGTTCTGCTCATCAGTGGACTAGCATTAACTGAAATAAGGATTGACAATATCAATAAATCTTAAAAAAAAATCAGTTTATACCTAAAAAAAAAAGCTGACTTCAGACATTGAATTGGTTCTGATCTATGCAATCCTATATTCATCTATATATTACTGATTTCACAATACTGTAAAAAACTGGTAACATTCTTTATGTGCATGTCCTAAGTCAGGAGCCTGTAGTTCAGTGGCTATCATTGGTTGCTCCTTATTGCTTGCATCCACTTCATTTGAACTTTGATATATAGGTGTCTCATTGGCAATCATACCACATCTCTTATTTTTATAAGATGATCAAATTATCATAATGAAAGAAGTTTTTGAATATTAAATATCAAGAATATATGGCCTCCCTGCTCTTCATTATTATGAAATTGAATACATTTTTGTTCTTTTCTTCTATGAAAAAAAATAATTGTGCTTCTTCACTACAATTATTTTGTTCTAATATATTAAAATCAACAGATCTGTTTGAAATATATCATTACATCACATGCAAAGCTTTTGATTGTCTAGAACTGATTATAAATGGGATATTACCTTGCTTCTTTTGACTAGACTTTGAAGTAAATCTTGTTATTGAGTATCTATTTGAGGAAGCTCTTGTTTCATCTGGGCTATCTGGTATAACTAAATAAACAAAATAAAAAAACATGAGTAAAGATTTAAGGATTTTTTTTTGTCCATAAACAATGCAAAGAATTGATCTAAAATTCATCAATATTCACTTACTGACCAAAAATCACCTGGATATCTACAGACATAAGAACAAATCATGACAAATGTTGAGAATTTATAATTAGGAATGGACAGACACATGTAACAATATGACCCAAGTGTTTTAACATTAAAAGTGTCCTGTTCCATCAATAGTTTTAACATTAAAAGTGTCCTGTTCCATCAAGAGTTTTAACATTAAAAGTGTCCTGTCCTATCAAGAGTTTTAACATTAAAAGTGTCCTGTTCCAACAAGTGTTTTAACATTAAAAGTGTCCTGTTCCATCAAGTGTTTTAACATTAAAAGTGTCCTGTTCCATCAACATCCATCCTAAACACCACAAAAACTATTAAATTAATATATATATATAGTTTAATTCCCACTTGTAATTGCCGTTGTAAGAGCAAGATGTAACAATCCATGTATCTTATATGTTAGTGGTTTATTTGCATACCAGTTTCATCATCTTCATCTTCATCCGAAAGCTGTTCACTATTTGAGTAAATGTCATCATGACCAAATATACTTGATATACCTTAAATAATAAAGAACACACAAAATATCACAATGTCTGCCATAAATGTTGTGTCCTTAACAATATCTTTTACATGCCTAGGCCGTAATAGCATTCTGATACTAAATAAAAATTGTATAAATTCAGATCAATAAGGGCTGTTCCAGAAATGACTATGTCCCCCCAGGGACGGCACTTTTTTTTAACCCCCACCACCCACAGAAATAAAATTTAATTAGAACAGCACTCCCTTTGCATTTTGGTATAACTAACAAATACAACCACCCACATAATATTTTAAAAAATTGCCTTCCCTGGGGGGACATAGTATTTTCTGGAACAGCCCTAACCAGTAAATGGGTGAAGTCAATAGACTTTTCCAAAAAAAAATAATAGAAATAGAATAAAAAAAGTGTTTGTTTAAATAATCAAACTTATCTATTATTTCAAGTCCTTTTGAAATTAACTTTTCTCACACAAAAAATCAATCTTTTAATTTGGCTCATTAAAACGTCACATGTAAGATGTTTTAGACCTGTTCAATATAAACCATATACCTTTGAGTGGTCTTCTTTCTATTTTATTAGTCTTTTCAATGAAATCTATATTCTTTTGGCTACCTAAAATTAAAAGACTTTGATTAAACAGAGCAGTAGTTCAGTAGTTTCAGAGAAGAAGATTTTTTTAGGTAGCATTGTTATGATGAACAAATCGTGTAAAATTGTCAATAAAGGACAATAACTCCTTAAGGGGTCAATTAACAATATTGGTAATGTTAACTTATTTGTAGATCTTACTTTGCTGATCATTTTTACTGTTTACAGTTTATCTTTATCTTTAATAATATTCAAGATAATGACCAAAAACTGCAAAATTTCCTTAAAATTACCAATTAAGTGGCAGCAACCCAACAACAGGTTGTTTGATTCATCTGAAAATTTCAGAGCTGATAGATCTTGATCTAATGAACATTTTTACCCATGTCAGATTTGCTCTTAAAGATTTAGGTTTTGAGATATAAGCCAAAAACTGCATTTTATCCCTATGTTCTATTTAAACCATGGCGGCCATGTTTTTTTGATGAAATAGAAATAAAACACAAACTTTATTCAAGATACTCAAATGATCATTCATCTTAAGTTTGGTTGGAATTGGTTCAGTAGTTTCAGAGGAAAAGATCTTTAAAATAGTTTACAATGACAACAACGACAGACGATGACGGACACCAAGTGATAGGTGAGCATAAAATCAAAAATTAAAATAAAATTCTCATTTAAGAATTATAGGTAAATAAACCATTTTTTTTACCAAATATTATTGTTTTCCTTTCTAACATGTCTAACAAAACTATATTATAAATATTGAAAAAAATATATACCAAACAATTTATCTTTTAACTGTTCACTTGTAAATGTTACTTCTTGTTGGTCCCATGTAAATTTAAAACAAAGACAGCTTCCGGGCATTGGTTTCTGGTTAACATAAATTTTGGTTGAAGTGTCAGAAAATTCTATTCTGGCTGTTACATCTTTTCTATGCTGAAATAAAAACATAATATTCACAGATAACAGTTATTTTGTCAGTAAGTGAATGTAAAAAAAATAAGGTATAAAATAAAGCAATTGGGGCATGGAGGTTTATATTGTCCAGCATAACCAATTTGTTTATAAGGTGTAAAACATTCTACTACAACCTTTTTTTCTTTTGAAATGTAACCTAACTGATTTCTGAATATTCCTAGTATTGAAACGTGATATTTTAATTTAGGTTGAATCAATTTTAATTTAGGTTGAATCATTATAATGTAAGTTAACATTTTTTTTCTAATATCACTGTCAATATTTTATATTTTATATTTTATCAGACACTTTTTTTTTGCTTTAGAAATTCTTTCAAAAATGTTTATAACTGCATACCTTTCTTACTTTCTTCTGTCTTTCTAAACAACTTCTTGAAAAATATTGCCAGTCTTTTTTTTCTAATTCTGTTAATGACAAATTATGTAAACACACATATGCATCACTATTCGTTAATCCTCTTAAACATGTAAATTTTGATGCTGGTAGAGTTGTCTTTTTTAAACAGATGTCTTTATATAAGCCATAGCAATTATTTGGAAGACATGCAAGAAACTTGATGATATTTTTTCCATCGACTGCATTTTTCTAAAAATAAAAAAAAAACATATACAAATCATTCAATACATCTCACAGTCATAATTAATATAGTTAACTTGATGAGCAGTATGGTCCAATTGTCCAATTCAACCTAAACTTCTTTTCAGAAAATATCTTGAAACATGCATAAAAATTATCAAGTTGTGTGCCCCTTTTTATTTGTCTTAAAAGTTTCTTTTTAGAAGGTAGATAAAGCTGTTTGTTTTTCAATTTGTTTTTAATCCATATTAATTTCTGTTTCACAGTTAATATTGATTATCAATACAATAATTGGATCTCAGTCTGATGGTAACAAAATTAAATGTGCTGCATTAAGTTAAATATAAAAAAGACTAGCTAGTTGCATAATATCAAGACTGCATGGTTGTCCTTCTCCAGACATCTTAATTGTTTACTGTGTTGGTTTGTGTGTGTGCTTTATTATATCAGCTTCATCAAAATGAATGTACGTGTATTCCCTACACATATGTTATTTATTCATGTCAAAGGACAAACAACTTTGATTAATATCAATCTTTAATTATTTTACCTCTTTCAAGTTCAGCATACAGGCAAACATATTTTTAAAACCTTTTGGGGTTTTAGGAGGCTCCTCTTTTTGACTAGTCTTTGTCATGGAATACAATTTTCTTCTGATTAGATCCACCTTCTGATAATCAGCAAATTTGACAAATGAGCTGGTGTCCTCATTTCGGCTTATACCAAGAAACAATGCCTCATCTTCAGTCAGGTCACAATATATATTTACGCCTCTAAATCTAAATGTTGGGTCTTTTGTCTTTCTATAAGCTGCTTTTTGAGCCTTTATGCTATGGTTGCCATCAATGACATGGATTTTATATGTTGATAATTTGTCAAAGCTAAAATTTTGTAAATTTACATCTACAAAGCCTACAATATTAGGGGCATTTTCAACAGCAACAGAATTCTTTTCTATCATTTTTGCCGTCAAAGCTTTAACAAAATTTGGATCAACTTCTCTTACTCTGTATGAAGGAGGTGGTGGATGTAATAAAAATACATCTAAAGACTTGAAGGCTACCATTTTTCTGCTGAGGGAGGTTATTAAGTCATCCCTACTGACATCTTGCTTATCCCCTGTCTCTTCATCACTTGAAACAGGATATTCATCAGATTTATAAGAGGTTCCAGAAGTTTCTTCTTCCCTTGCAGCTAGGTTTCCTAAGGTGTCATCTCCAGAAGTTTCTTCTTCCCTTGCAGCTAGGTTTCCTAAGGTGTCATCTCCAGAAGTTTCTTCTTCCCTTGCAGCTAGGTTTCCTAAGGTGTCATCTCCACTATTTGTATCAGGCGATTTCTTAGGATATGTTTTCAGGATATTTTCAGTAACTCCATTTTCTTCATTTAAACTACTATCAAAAAATTCGATAGAATCACCTTCCTCTTCCTCTTCATCATCATAATCACTATTAGGTGCGACCCTACAATAAGTAGTATACTGTGGATTCATTTATTTTCATGATTCTGACCATTCTGACCAAAAATATACCCCTTGCCCCCCCCCCCCCCCCCCCCCCCCCCCCCACACCCCCATGAGAAAAAATGTGATAGGGTGATTATTCCAATGAATAAAAACATCCCTAATTTTTTTCCAGTTTTTTTCTACAACATGCACTCTAATGGTATAGCTTATCTTGAACATTTGACTGTTGAATGTTGTAAAACATTTTATCATCAGACACTTTACACTAGTGGTCTCTCCCAGTTTTCCCCCCACAAATTTCAAAAAGTGTCATGGAAAACAGCCAAATTTGAAATACCATCTATAAAAAAATTATAGCATCACATCCAAAACACAATTTATACAAAAAATATTTCAGATAGCATATAGCATCACACTGCCATGATGCTATAAAGCCCTGGGGAGAACACTGCTCTCCCCGTAGGTCCTTATAGTTTTTACAAAGGTACTATCTGAATAAGTTTTTAATAGAAGGTTAATATAAACATGATAAATTTGGTGTCATAATTTAAAGATATAAATATATCCAATAATGACACCATTACATTTTTCTATGCTCGAATAATTTACAGCATATATATATGTCATAATGACTGACACTTATTCATTGTTGAACATGTTATGTTTACTTCTAAAATATCAATTTTTTTCTAGTTTTGTATTATACCAATATCAAAATTTGTAATCAAACTGGTTTTAATCTAAAAACAAAAATGTAAATGTTCAAATGTGTAAATTCTGTGTACTACTGAGCCTGCTATCAAATCAAATTGGAAAAATAATGAAATCTATAACATGTATAATAGCTGTATTCCAGTGTTTTAAATGTTGTGTATCTTTAACTTCGTTATCTATTTGGCCTAACAATTATTTTGAATCGACCATCACTGATGAGTCTTTTAAAATAGATGAAACGTGTGTATAGCGTAGTATAAATTATAAGCCAGAGTACCTTTGATATGTATTTGCATATATAATTAGATAAGTATTTTGAATATCTCAAATATCTAAAGGACTCTTTTTTCTTTGCGATGGGACATCATGCCTATATAAGATTTAAATTAATTTACCAATTCAAGAAGCTGCCAACGTTCTCCCAAAATTGATACAGATCAATGACATTTTCAATTACTTTCTTATACAGCAAGGTTTTCTTGAATCTGTTCACAAGTAACTTAATGCTAGTTTGACCTAATGAAACCTGTAAATCATTCAATAAAAGATTCAATGTCAAATAAAATACTTCACAATACAAGGTAAATTTTACAATTTATTTAATTTTGCTTAATACAATGTAATATGTGGTCCAAATAGTTATTAATATCATATATTCAAAGGATTTGATCATGAATCCTTTTGTTATAAAACCATTTTTTTTTATCTTTATAAGCAACATAAGAAGAATGACGATGACATTTCTTTATATACATATATATTGTATTTGTTCAATTTATTCACTTTTAATTACTTGAACAATTAAGATCTAGGTTATTTTTGAAGATTATCACATGATTATATATTGACCTTTGAAAATGATTCATGTCTTTTGAGATTTATGATTTAGGCTGCAGTTTCATTCCCACATAGTATAATAAATTTATCTCCTAATAAGGCAGCAACCATTTGATATTCTAGGGGTGCTATGGATTGGAAGTTTGTTTCGGGAAGATATGGAAAAAATAATTTGACTCATCACTGAAGAGAAAAAAGAAGTTTGTTTTAACAAGTGTGAACACAGACAAGCATGGATAGTATCAGCATTCTGAGAGTATTGCATGGCAAAACATAGTCCCCTACCAGTTAAAATACATTGTTCCTGAAAACAAAATTTGAAATTGATGTGTAAATTGTCATGTTAAACTATAGATACCAAATATCAAATCCATATAACGGTAGTCAAGCATGACTGAAATTGATAAATTGTGTGAGTTTTCTAGGTCCAAGAAGCATATACATGTTTGTAACTCTGCTTAATATCACCAAATCAGATCAAAATTTAAACTTGATATGTAACTTTTAATTGTAAAACTTTAAACCAAATATCAAATTCAAATCTTTAAGTATGACAAAAAAAATAGTGGAAAATTTATTTCTTGCATGAATTTTCTAAGTCCTAGGACCCTTATTCTGCAAAAAAATCATCAGACTGGAACATAATTTGCACTTGACCTGTAACTTGTCATGGTTTAACTATATGCCAAATTTCAAGTCAATATCTTTAAGCATTAAAAAACAAAATGTGGAAAATCAATTATTTGAGTGAATTTTCTAAGTCCAAGGACCATAACTCTGCAAAAAATCATCAGAGCAGAACAAAATTCAAACTTGATCTATAACTTATCATGGTTAAACTATAGGGCAAATAAAAAGTCAATACCTTCAGGCATGACATGAAAAAGTGTGGAAAACAGATTACTTATGTGATTTTTCTAAGTCCAAGGCCATAACTCTGCAAAAAATTATCAGACCGGAACTAAATTAGAACTTGATCTGTAACTTCTCATGGTTATACTATATATATACCAAATATCAAACCATTATCTTCAAGCATGACAAAAAAAGTGTGGAAAGCTGATTTGCTGGACAGACAGACTGACTGACAGACGGTACGACAGACAAACGAAAAAAGGGCAGAGTGCAAACCTAAAGTCCCCTTCTACTTCGTTGGTAGGGGACTAAAAAAATTACAATGATTGTTTTCAATAGATGGTGAAATTGTTTTTCATTGGCCCTGGAAAAATTACCAAAGGATAAAAAGTTATTTTGGCTCAATGTAAAAAAGTATCCATAGCCAACCCCAGAAAATCAAATGGTTGCTGCCTAAATAACTAAATTTTGCTTTAGTTTAATACATTGTATTTTACAGACTCTTGTTCATTTATTGATTACTTTTTTCCCATAGCATTGTCAGTTTGTTTTTTTTGATGATCACTTCAAAATAGTCTCTTCCACCTCTCTTGTACATTATATACCTAAAATCTAGTATTTATCAAATAATTATCTTTGAAAATTGCACGACAAATCTGACTGTTATATATGTTTTGAAGGCATCTCCTTATTGGTAATACACAAATTACTAAAACTTTACCGTTATACGAGTGTCATCATCTTTTACAGGAAAGATTGATGTTATTGATGAAGATTTTGGTAGGACACTGTGATGTTCTGGATGTATCTTTCCTACAAAAAAAGCTTACATGTATATTGAAATTCATTATTGAAACATTCAGTCTTCACCAGGACATGAATACAAAGTCAATGATTTTTGTTTTGTTGCAATTAAAGAAACCTAATCATGCAGCATGCTTCTGCTTTAACCTAAGTTATATCCATGAAAGCCAAAATAAACAAATGTTAAATGATTTCTACCTGTATAAAAATATGTAAGCACCGTGAGCACTGTGGGTCAGTTTATTGAAAAACAAGAATGTACAGGCATGTAGTGAATGCAGTGTCTAACTAAACCTCTGACACAGTTTGTCAACTACTGTACATGTGGATTCATTATTATTTGTGGGATACCAATTTTCGTGGATTTCGTGAGTACAGATAAACGACGAATGCAAGTGTTCAACAAAGAACAAAATAATCCCTTATTTTTAGAAGTTATAAGTCAGTATGTTCAAGTATATACATAAATCTAATAACTCCTTGCTATCTGAAGCACTCACATTTTACTAAGAATAAAAATGTTGGTCTGGGTGTTTTGATAGTTTGGCAAAATATTAAGATGTTGATTTTGTATTAATTATTCTTTGCACAGGTACTTGTGGACAGGATACACTTTGGGTGCCCCTGAGTGGGAATATCCCGAATGACCCCCCCCCCCCCCCCCCCCCCCCCCCCATGTAGTTTAATTTTGATTTATTTTTTATTAAACGTTTATTTAAATTGTTTTCACTGGGAATATATATGTCGAAGTTACTGACAAACAGCATTTGAGATTGTTGCCAGTCGACTGATATGTATATAGATATATGTTAAGTTACTGACTTTGTCAGTAACTTTGACATATATATTCCCAGTGAAAACAATTTAAATGAACGTTTAATATTATATTTTATAATAAAAAATAAATAAAAATTAAACTACATGGGGGTCATTCGGGATATAAGGGTATCCTGTCCACAAATACCTGTGGTTCTTTTGATAAAGCGTAAATACGAGGGGTTTCCAGTTTATTACCTGTTTACATATTGTACTGCGTAGCGAGAATGGCTGAGTAGTGATTGACTTCGAACGGCTTCATTTGGTCGACGGAAATGATTCAACGATTTTAATTGAAATATCTACTCGGAAAAGACGTGTAATTTTTCCGATTATATAGCTACTCAACAAAAATACTACGACGTCTATTTTATTTCTTTTTCGTGACGCCTTAGCTATAGCCTTCATAGAAGTTATATTTATTTGGACTAGAGATCCAACTGAACTGATGAATGGCCGTGCTTATATTTTAAAACCCAATTAAAAAGAGTTGTATCAGAGACATATAATACAATATATATGTATTATATGTCTCTGGTTGTATCAACTATTATCAAACTCTTATGATGATTTTACTGAATAAATAACTTAGATCTATATGAAAATAATAAAATACATCTATATAAATTTCTTAAATCTAATATAAATAACCAAATGAAATACTACATATCACACCCAAGTAAAAAGACAAGAAAAATGTTAACCAAATTTAGAATAAGCGATCATTGTCTCATTTTTATCATTCAAACTGATTTAATTTGAAAACGAGTTCATGGACCTCTATTTTTCAAAACAGCAATTTGTTTCATTTGGCAGGGAGATTATGTGATCCAAATTTTATAAATCTGTAAATAGAGGAATTTTTTTTTAATTTTGATACACATGCAGCAAAAAATGACGTATTTTCCTCAATTCATGAACAATTGATAAATAGGAGTTATTTCTGAATAAAAAATGCATAATTTTTTAGGATACCTATTGAATACAGAAATTACCGATTATTTTAACAAAAAACAATTTGTGTATATCTTTTATAATAAAAAAAAGTTATGTCTTTCTTTCGAAAAAGAAATTATGGCCACAAATCTGAATTTTTAGCAAATATACAAAATTTCGACCTCATTTTACTCCAAAAGTAGCTCATGAAGGTATATTTTTTATTACATATTTGATTTAATCAGGTAAAAAATAGCCTTTATGCAAATTTTCACGAACTTGTAAATACAGGATCAAAACTGTATCGTATGCCCTAAATAGAAACTGGACGATATACCAAAATACCACGAAATGAAAGAAAATGTAAAATATGTAATTTCTTAGACGATGAATTTCATTTTTTCTTCAACTGTAAAATAAATAAAAATAAAAGAGAAATCTTTCTAAAATATTATATACAAAAATTTGTAAATTTTAATACACTTAATTTTACCATGGAAGTAATATTTAAATATTACTTCCATGATTTAACTGATAAACTCGTGATAATACTAAATTCATAAACACCAAATGATGTAAAAGCAGTTGTTTCTTTTATCAAAGAGTCATCAGAACTGATGAAAGGAGAACAGTAACTGTTTTTATCATATTTCTTATAATATTGTCGAGTTTTCATTATGTTTCATTATGTTTGTTTGTCAATGTATTTGCCACAACCAAAATTGGTTTTTGTATGTTTTGCAAATAAAGATTATTTTATATTAAATTAGGATAGATATATTCTCATAAAACCACCATCACTATATCGATCAGGTTGAGTTCAAGTTACAGAGATCGCCAATCGGAAAAATTATATCCATTACAACTTATTGATCAATTGGGCGATATCTTTTTGCGCCAAAAAGTAACTCATTTGCGCCACAACTTAATTGCGCCAATACCTCTTTTGCGCCACCTAATTTTCAAAACTATAGGCATCATTTGCGCCAATAAAATAATCATCTAATTGCGCCAATTTTATATATTTTTATTTATATACAACAACTTAATGATTGACTAGGTACCAACAGCAAAAAATTCCTCTGACATTGTACAAATTAGCCTCGCATCCTAATAAAATTATACCGCTTTCTGGATCGTTACACAATACAAAGTCATCATCTTTGTTTGTAACAAGACCAATATCATCCAATTTTCTGTGAAATTCTGCTCGATTTTTAGATTAAGCCAGACGTAGTTTTCTTCTCTCTCTATACATAGACTGACATACATATTTCAAATCTTTCTTTTCTAAATTTTCTTCATCGATTTTGAAGATCTCTGAATTTAGTATTTTTGAAGGTCGCTCTGACAACACATTGGTTGCTTTTGTTGTTATATATGCAAAGGGGCAGTTTGTCACATTATTTATCTAATTTTTACATTAATGGCCTAAACAACAGGGGTGGTGTTCTCGAAGATTAGGATTAGGACTAGTCTATCATATGGCAAGTTTTTGTTCTAAGTCGTGTTTTCGAAGCTCACTTAACTTATGATATATCTCATTTTCGTCCTAACTTTAGGACACCCAATAAGGTGTCTTAAGAGCATCCCATCTTCATCCTAGTGTAATAAAGTTTGGATTTCGCTTTTCGTTCATTATTTTACGTGAAAATGAACATGAAATGAAACGCACCATCGGTTATTAACTCGTATAAAAAGAAACTGGGCATCATTTTAAATTTTGAACTTCGAGTTTCACGATCCAATTACACTACAAATTTAATTCTCATTTCAAAACAAATTGTTTTCCTGTTTAAATAACAATCATTTTTGATATAATTACATTGGTAATTATGCATTTAATTCTGTAGATGTTATTATAAAATTCGTCTTTTTAATCGCTTATCTGAAAATCATATGGTTACAACTATTCTCAGCAGTGATTTATTGTATTTTTCGCCACTGTTGAGAACAGGGTAAAGCGAGTTATATGTAAACTTTTAACTTCATGTGTTGGTTTTCGTTTGTTTATTAACTAAATGTATTTTGTTTAGGCATACTATTTAGTAATATGTATATACTTATCGGGACCATTTGTGTCTGAAATAAAGATTATCTTATCTTATTCTGTAAAACCCATCCACACTCGGTTTAATGAAATAATCTGTTAATGTCCTCATAGTCAGTAAATATTATATATCATGTTTTATATAATTACAGAAAAAAAATGTAGTATGTATATTTCGACACAACATTTAGTTACTATATTTGTACTGTAACGTTACTCTCATAACTGTTTCAAGGGAAATTGATAGTTTAGCCTGTAACCCAACTTTTTTTTTTAATTTGAAGCTGACACTATTGAATTCGCAAATAGCACAGTTGCAATTATAAACAATTATTCGGTATTTTCGACGATACAGAAAGCACAGCAAAATTTCCCGTAAAAAGACTATTAACCGGTTAATAGTCTTTTCATAAAATTTCGTAAAAATAGTAAAATTATTCGTATACGGCCGTTTTTCAATAAAAGTGTAAATTTCAGACGTAAAAAAATCGAAAAATCAACTTGTCTAAAATTTTATTTCAAGAATTATTTTGAATACCTCTATTATAGACCTGTTTGTAAACGAAAAGAGCAATCTTAAATACTCTTCAAATTTACTTTTTTTTCATAATTTATATATATACTGTTTCGAAGTGGACAGTGGACATTTGTCCACTACGAAACTGCTTCTAAACGCACATCTTATGGCATTTTAATCTCTCATATTGTCATTCTAGTTTGTTTTATAGAATATACTGGAAAGATCTCATTTTATTTTTAATTGGAGAACCATTTTGTATCGGTAAAGATTAGACAGTACTTCTCCAATGAAGGCACACCTCATGTTACATAGCGGACATTTTGATGCTTTTTGTAGTTGACAAAAACCGTTTCGTAGTGGACAAAAACCGTTTCGTAGTGGACAAAAACCGTTTCGTAGTGGACAAAAAGTTTCGTAGTGGACAAAAAGTTTCGTAGTTGACACCAACCCTATTCTATGTTGATAAAAAATATATTGAAAATTACATGAAACTAACCCGTGTTATTTGTATTGCACGAATATAATTGAAAAAAGAGTAAAAAACGACTGCATGGTTGTGG
Organism: Mytilus galloprovincialis; assembly: GCF_965363235.1. Classification (NCBI taxonomy): domain Eukaryota; kingdom Metazoa; phylum Mollusca; class Bivalvia; order Mytilida; family Mytilidae; genus Mytilus; species Mytilus galloprovincialis. The sequence goes on along the minus strand of NC_134851.1, from coordinate 71,952,939 downwards.
TAGTGTCCACTCCGAAACGTTTTTATCTCAAACGTGTTTCGTAGTTGACCGTTTCGTAGCGGACATATTCACATGTTTAATTTTTTTCTCACAATCCCTATACTGCAATAGTAACAAAAATGATACTTTTCATCAAAGCACATGCTAAGCTGTACACTGATATTATTTTTATAATTTTAAAACCAGTAACTGAAGGAGATTTGACACGTTTCGTAGTGGACATAAGAACTTTGAAAAATACGGCATCACTCCGGTCCATTTGATGTGCTACAATTTGTTTTGCCAACAATTTAAATGTCGTTTTAAAAGCACCACTTTTATTTGAAGACCCTAAAGCTTATATTCACTTCAATTTCTTGCAAACATTCATTTTATAAAATTGTTTATTCGCAAAATTTAATGACTTCGTTTCGTAGTGGACATTTTGTCAGGGACTCACCTTCTAAGGGTAAAAATCCTTTGTCAAAAATTGTTTATTAAAATATGTTGGCTCTAAACATACTTTTGATTAACTATAGAACTTATATTAAGTAAAAGGAACATTTATTTTTACCTTCTTATACACTATTTTAGAGTATGAATGTTGAATTGGAGATCAAGGGACATGCCATCAAGTTTGGTTATTTTGGACCATACAGGAATCAATATCTTATTAATCTCTCTAAAAATAGTATGTTTCTTTGTTTAAAAATGTTTAATCTAATAAGATGTACTGGCTGCACAAAAAAATACTTGTAACTGAGATCAAAAACTTTTTTTTAAAGTGGATGGGACAAGAAAATACGTTTTTATTGAAAAACGCCCATACAGTTTAATAAAGAAAAAAACATGTATACTAAGGTTTATTACATTTGTTGCAGTGAATTATATAGTGAAATAAAAACCGATTTTGGCACATGCCGGAAATAACTTGGTATAGATTATTTCATGGCAATGGATGTTGCCTAGACAACGTCAACAATGCAACATCGAGAATGCGTAGTAAAAATATAGTTCCGTTCATTTTCTATTATATTTTCATGAAAATGTAGTAAAAAGTATAACCAATCCATGAATTAAAATATAGAAAAATATTCAACGTGTGACCAAACAACACATTAATCCACGAATGCTTATGACTTAATTATTGGTGTTTTTCGATCACGAGTTGAATATTTTTCGATATTTAATTCATGGATTAGTTATTCTTTAAATAATATCAAAAGATACTATGAAAAAAAAGCAAACTGTATCTCTATGAAGCGGGTGTTCAGTCGAGGCCAAAATATTTAGAATTATCCAACATCTTAAACAAGAATAAGAGCCAATATAATCTAAAAGGAAAACACAGTATATCCAAGTTCAGACAAGTAGTTTAACTTAAAAAATGAGGGAAATGTATTCATAATTATGAAATTTTATATCCGTTATTTCATAAAAGAAATCAGCACAACAATGTTCGTATTTACCGAAGTTCTGAGATAAATTAAACTGGTATCGAATCGTGCTATACTAGAGAAATTTGTGAACATATATATACAATAAATGAATAGATTCGCCTTTTTCATTATGTTAGAATAGAGTTTCTTTTTCTAACAATTACAGTAATTGCAAAAATAGTTTTTAGATGTTTTAACTACATTTATTATTAAAAAAATAACTCACCAGATCGAAAATAATCTTTAGCTGATACGCCGTCAAACATCAAATGAATTTCGGTATTATTATTCATAACTTGTGTGACTGTCCACTCTTTATACGACGGCATTTTCTGCACTTTTTTAAGTCAAAAGGTTGAAATAAAATTTTAGCTTTCTAGTTTTGTTAATATAGCTTGTTGAGAGCCAATCAGAATCAAAGCCACACCTACTTCTTAACCGGCGTCAGAATGATGATATCAGCGATTTTCTTCGTGACATCTTTTAATACTGCTAGCATAATAAATTTGCTGATTGAGGGAAAAAGTCATTGCTGTCCAGTGAACCTGACTGATATGTTTTCGAAACATTTGTTCTTCATACTTTTAAATAGCTTTCATTCCTTTATATTGAATAATAAACTTTCCCAATAGCCATAGATGCAACATTTTGCTTAACATATAAACAGTTATTGTTTTAAAGATTATAAAATTTCTATACTATGTATAAAAGTATAATGGCAACACTCTGAATAACCCGAATAATTCAGTCGTTATATTCCGCTGATCTACGAAGGCTACAGTGGGAGAAAATCGGACATGGAAAGGGCTTGAATTATTCGAGTTACACTCTGAAAAAATGGCACTGAAATCTTAAACGAAACTTACATAACATATATGCAATTGATATATAAGTAGGTTTCGCAAATGTAAGGACATAAACTACAGGGGCTCGGTCAATTAGCGGATATTATCTTTAATCAATGATTTGTTTGTTGTATTTCCTGTCTATTTGTATTTTAATTTTAACGTTGGTATCAATAGTTCAGTGTAATAATATTCAATTTACTTTCACGTCAGAATTTTTCGGTATAAGGACGTGGATAACAAATCGCACATTGCCAGAAAACAATGAAATATCGATACAAACGCTAAAATTCAAATACAAATAGACATGAAATACAATAAAAAGTTAAAAAAAAAAACATCGATTAAAAAAAATAATATCCGCTAACCGAGCCCCTGTGCAATATATGGGCTGTAAGATAATTATGAATCGTGTTAATTGAAAAAATCAAATTTGTACAACATGTAAATATTTTGGACATTGAGAATACCTAGTGATAGATTTCGACAAGTTTTTCAGGCTAAAATGACGAATATCAGCAACTGAAGGGTACCTATGCCGCATTCAACCATGACGAGAACCCGTACCATTTCATCAGTTTAATAAAAGGCCCCGAATTGTGAAACAATGCCCACCGGAAAAATCAGTCTGACAGCTGCACACCCTATTACCGGCAATACTAACGACAGAAACTAATGAGGCAATTCCCGCCGCAGATGAATAACTTGTTATCGCCTCCATTTTTGATTTGACAGGCAGGTCAACATTTTTGTATCTTTCTTCTATTTAAGGTACATCTATGGTTTATTTCTTTTTGTCCACGTATTTTTAATGCAATAGGTCACATAACTGTAAAATATCAAGTGGCAGTTCAAAATATTTACAAAAATATCAATGAATTAAGTCGTGTGGTCAGGTTTTTCCCAAATGAAATGCTCAAAAATTGCATTTTTTTTCATTTACAATTTTAAGGTTTCGTATAATATATTTAGACCAAGTATGACCTTCTTGCCAATGAAGAACAATTTCTGTTATCTCTTTACTCTTATATACACGATTGAAATGGACAAATTAAATTAAATCGCAACCGACAGATTATTTTCCCAAAAGGCAATCACTGACGACAGATCATGGCAAATCCCAACAATGATGCGAGTTGAAGGAAAAGCATTTCACTACCGGATTTAGGCGGTCTGAAGGGTTGATTTAGACCGCCGCCTCGCTTGGAAATGTGAGATATTGATAAAATAAAATTTAATTCCTAATTTATATCAACCATGGAAATATTATATAGACTATATACTTCCATGCATCAACTAAGCAAGTTAATATTAAGGATGGATGTTGTCATCAGACTCATTTATATATATACAATCACATTGCCCCTGTTAGATAATACTCAAAATAAACAATATGTTTCAGTGCCACTTAGGCTTCAGCTTTGAGCTGACATACCCTTCAATTGAAAACAAACAAATGATAAATTATTGTCGTTTCATGTCCATTATAATGAACAATTTTATAGTAATCGCCTAGTAATTTACGAGCTCTTTGATACCTAAACAAATTAAGTGACCAAAAACATACATAATTTAAGATGTATTGAAGCAACTGCACCCGTCGTAGACGAAACAAAGAAAAAAAAGAACTCTTTCGTCTACAGTTATAAAACACTGTTGCATAGGATATTTATCAAAAGCCCATAATGTACGTGTAATTAGATATAATTTCAGGCTCAGGCTGACTTCTTACTTTTATCTGTTTGCAATAACTTTTTAGACTTATACAGTCTGAGATTACTCTGACGTCTGTCTTTTTTTTTTATCTCTTGCTGTGGCCATGGAACGTCCTAAAATATATAAAAAGGCCGTCAGACGTCAGAGCAATCTTGTAATAAGGGCTGTTCAAGAATTAGTCGTGTGGATGGTTAGGGAACCCCTTTCATATATATGATTGGTTGGAGGTTTTATAACTTTTAACTTCGTATGAGATAATAGGAACAAATTGAATTTAAATTTTGTCGGTACAGTTAAAAATGCCTCCCGAAAAAAATTTAATTCTTGAACAGCCCTAAGACTTTACAAGCTGTATTTTTATTAAAATATTGTTCTGTCATGATACTGTTATATTTTTAATATTTTGCCTTTCATTTTGCCAATTCATATTAGTAAATCATGACACCCGTTCACTTTTGTTTTGCATATTCGTACTGAATAGCAGGCATTTGGGGTTAATTTCATTTTATTTTAATTGAAAGATTGAGGGTTGTTTAACGTCTAGTGGCAGAACAGATGCATTTTCAGGACAAGAACATGATAATGAGAAATTTTAATGCTTACTCTGCTTTGTACTCATTTATAAGCTCACGCTTATTTTTAACAAGCTAGCTCAAATGGTAACAACACAAGACTAAGAAAATATAAGGAAAATACATGTTTTCGAGAGGGCACTAATCTGGATCCTTTTGCATTATTTATAAACTCCTCAAGGGCCTGCGGTATATATGTGACCATGAAAAAAGGTATATAATCAGTTTTCTTGTATCCCTGTTGCGTTCAATTGGAGAAAGGTCGAACATAAGCATCGCACAAGTTTGCACTCCGAGGTGGGTGGGGAGCAAAGAGGTGAACTGTGGTTTATTTTTTATCAATAGTACCACCTAAGTCGACGCCTAGGGCCGTCTTGACCTCGTTGTAAGGTATGAATGATTCTTTCATTGTTGAAGACTCTACAGCGACTGTCAAGATGAAGAACAGTAATAAAAGCTCTGTTCATTGATAATTTGTCCTTTTTTATGCATTTTTGCGATTTTGTCCCATGTACATTACTCCATATACCTTTGTTTTCTATATATGGTTAAAATAATTAAAGGAGTGAGACATGACCCCTAGAGCCAAATCTACAATTGCATTGAACAGTTCCAGCGCCAAGGTTTACATATTCTATATTAGAGTTTACAGTTCCAGCGACAAAGTGTACATATTCTAATAATAGCTGGTTGGACGAAATTTTTTATTTTTATTAAATTTTGTATTTATTGAGAGCTCTAGTAAACTCCGTCCGTCCAACTTAAAAAAATATGTATATATATATATACAGTCCGCCAAAAGTTAAGCACCACCTATTTGTATTGCATCGATTTTTTTTCAAATATAAAAAATCAATGATTCCTCGAAAAAAAGAAAACAATCATATAGCAATTTTGCTAATGTATACCATAAACAAACCACAATTATAATTTTGGTCACTTATGAAGGTTCTATGCATATAGGTTTTTCGTTCATAGAAGTAGTGTAAATTACACAATTCAGAAACAGAATTTAAGTTTCACTGTGATTTTATTTTTTTACAACAATTGATTACCCAATATCAATACAATTTTCTACACATAATCTTTGGTATGTTTGGCAAATTCAATGTCAATATTTGAGTCAATAGCATGTGTAACAACCTCTCTTCCGGTACAGTTTCATAACACGACGCATCATTCTCGGTACAAGCCCTCAAAACTTTAGTCAAGGAATCTGTTGCATTAAACAACAAATGCCACTTTATAATCAACAAAATATTGTAAAGGTGGATCTCTGCGATTGAGATTTCCGCCAATGGCACCTCAGATATGTTTGATAGGGTTTATGTATTGAGACATGAAAGTTCAAAATATAGTGTAAATGGCTTGTTGCTCTTTGGACTCGGTTAAAATCCTTGCCCTGTGTGGTCTAGCGTTGTCGTCCATGTACAAGGGTCTTGACAATGTTGACGCAAGTGGGGGGGTTATTAAAACAAGGGACTACAATGTTTTAAGGCATCAAATCTCTGTATGTCTGTCCGTTTATGTTATCCATCAGAATTTGCATACCCAGCTTATAACGGTATAAGAAGCAACCCCGTACTGGAATAACACCAGCACTGAATGCAGTCCTTGTGCAAACATTATCTTGGTCATCGGCCGTTTTGTTTTCCCGCGAAATTCGTATTATGGGGTCTACTGACAGTAAAAGATACTGATTCCCATCTGATCAATGAGTGTTTTGTCAGCTATCATTTTCAAGCATAGAACGTCATTTTCCCGTTGAAACCTAACGGTTGAGTGCCTGCCTGTAATTAAAGGTCTCTATACACCACGACTGGCTCTTAGGTTGCCTCTATGAAGTCGACGGACCAATGTACGAACACTAATACGACCACCTGGGGAAACAGTGTATTTGTTAACGCACATATGACCTTTAATAAAAGGTTTCTTGACTGCTTTATCGGAATTCAATCTTTTTGGTCGTAATGAATTTTCTTAGTGTATGTTAAAGGTAATTCATAACACCAAACATAAATATTTTTTCGAAATATTAAAAAAAATATTGCCAATTATATTTCGGTGGTGCTTAACTTTTGGCAGACTGTATATAAATTTTTAACAGCGCATGCATTGCCGTAAGACAATCAATAAACACAATTTGTATTTCTGGAAAATCCCGTTCTACTTCTGGTAGCATTTAGAATGGTCTGATTTATCTTGCAAATGTTTGCGTCATTACGCATAGGTTTGGGTTTAACGCAAACATAGAAAAAAATATAAAACATATTGTGTGGCGCAAATACGCTTCCGTAATATTTTGTAAAACCGATTTTTGTTTATTTCTTTAGCTATCTTATTTTGTTGTACATTCGCCGTAAGGAGGGAGAGGCGCCAAAGTTATGTTTAGCTTTACAGCTAATTGTTCTTTATGTTCTCTAACTTATAAAACGGACACCTGTTAAACGTTTCTGCTGAGTTGCAGTTTCTTATTTATTACCGCTTCTTAAATTCATTTCATTTCCGCGAGATAAGCATTTTTTGTCTAACATATAAATCAAGCAATGGGGGTCACAACATCAAATCCGGTTGTTTTATCAGATTTAAAGGTTAAGTAAATGATGTTTCAGCATTTTCAAAGTACACCAAAAACATATAATTATCTAAAATCAAAATCAAAAAAATAATTAAATATTTTATAATAGTTTTACACGTAACAATAATTTTAGAATTTAATTCAATGCTAATCGATGTTGAAAACCACATTTTTTTGACAATTACGAATATTTTTTAAGATTTTGTATTTTTTTAAGGAATTTGTTGATCTATAGATTGATTTGTATCTGACAGATAAACCTTATTTTACTTCAAGTAGAATGTTGGTGTTTGTTGACACTTTGTACCATGCGAGAATTAATTAAATTCACTAAATTCTATCAAAAATGTAGTATAATCCAAATTTTTGGCATTCATAATTTGTTAATATGTTTAGAAATAAGGCATAATGATTTTAAAATATATCTGTTTCATAAATGACGACTGATATGTTACCGTAAGCAGAATCCTATCATCTTTTCGTCAAATGTGACCTACCGATTATAATTTTGTAAAGAAAACATTCTACATGAAAAAATACATGCACTTATAGAATTATAAAAATGACATATATACAATGGAAAAAAGAAACTATGCACAAAAAAATACCAAGTTATTTGAATCACTTGAATTTTCTTTCAGTGACTTTAAAGACAAATAAACCAGCACAATTACGATCACATGTGATACCTCTATTGATATTCAGAATTTGTTTCGTCTTTAAGTCATCGTAAGAAAAGAAGAGTGCTTCCAGAAAACCCTCCTTTTTATTCATTTTTGTCTGCCACTCTAGTGACATTATGCATGATTGAGCATGCATCTCTGACTGTTTCGCGTTGCTAGCCTTCTGCTCCAGAATCTTGTCTTTCATTATAGATACCGGCATGACCACAGGAATCCCTTTTTTACACGAGATTTACGATTCACGAATTCATTATCAGTATCAGCTTAAATGGCGATTTTCATCACTCCCTAAACAAGTTAATTTATAACTATAGCTCCTATCTATCTTATTTATACTTTATAAATTATTCATTATAAGACTCGTTCAAACAAATGTGTTTTCCTGGACTACGTTGCCGAAATGCAGCTGTCAAATGCTAAAAAACGAGAGAAAAATCTTCGTTTTAGTCATCACATCTATAACTTGAAAAAGGGGGGTGTTATCAAAAATTCTTTAAATTACACAAAAATTATTAAAATGGATGTGCTGGAGGTCAATATTGTTTTTAATCTTAATAAAAAAAATACTTGTATCCTCATTTATGCGATAACGATACATTTTGCCAAATAAAAATATTAAAACAATTCATAAGTACAGTATTATTAGCATATTACACTTTGTTGATATATATAGTCCGTTCTAACTGGAAGTTTAATTGTAATTGTACTTGTAGTATACTGAGTGCCAATGAAAACGCAACACTTTTGTTTTTTAGAAAAAATCTTATAATTTCTTACAACCAGCGATATTCAGTTTTGGGCATGATTTAGTGAAGCCTTTCACAGCATACAATTACTGGACGACTGAAGTTGTAGCCTCTACAATATCCCAAATCATCCACAAATTCAAACAAAATGGAGCATATAATGATAGGCCACATCCCGGGGTACAAAAAGCAAGAAACGCTTAGCAAGACCGATACATTTGGTCTTTAACATATCCGACATCCACTCTGACGGCTGTCCAATCGTCACAAGAGTTCATTGGTGGTCATGGTAGAACCTTTGGAGCAATTTCAGAAAAGCACTGTTTACGCCGACATTGACAAAAAAACATGCACTATGTACCAAAACCCGTCAATGATGGTTACATAGACAATTGGCACCCGCCTTGGACCAAAGTCAGGCTTTTCGCCGGAGTTTGGCCCGATCGAGAAATTATTGCATCAGGTTTGAAATGGTTTAGACGATGAAAAACACCACCAATAACATATATCAGCTTGAGTTTGCTTTGCGCGAAGAGTTGAATAACATTCATCGGGGTACCATTAACAGTCTGTGGTGATCAATTCCACGGCACTTTCGAGATTGCGTTGCACCACGGGGTTGAAACATTTTTTGCTGGGATTGTGGGTTGATGATTCGACATCGGATGTTTTGTTTACCTATTGTACCAGAAGGATGACAATGAAACATTTTCGCCTACCGTAACCCCTCTTACATGAATCAACACGATTGTGTCACATATTGACTATATACGTTTTGTTCCTCTATTGATAAGCTTGTTAAACTAAGTCCACCTCTGGCGGCCATCGTTGATGATTGATCGACTACAAAGTGACAACACTTGGTCAGCACCTCATAAGGATCATGCATTCCATGTTTGGTTTCATTCCATCAAGTGGTTCCTAAGAGAAGATATTTGTAGGTATTTCCCGTAGGGTCCTACGTTAAACTAAGTCCCCCGCTGGCGGCATCTTTGATGATGGATCGGCTACAAAGTAACAACACTTGGTCAGCACCTCAAAAGGATCATTCATTCCATGTTTTGTTTCATTCCATCAAGTGGTTCTTCAAGAGAAGATATTTGTATGTATTTCCCATAGGGTCTATGCTAAACTAAGCCCCCTCTGGCGGCCATCTTGGATGATGGGTCGGCTATAAAGTAACACTTGGTCAGCATCTCATAAGGATCTTCATGCCATGTTTGGTTTCATTCCATTCAGTGGTTCTCTAGAAGAAGTTCAAAATGTGAAAAGTTAACGTACGACGGACGACGGAGGTCAAGTGGTGAGAAAAGCTCACTCGACCTTTTAGGTCAGGTGAACTAAAAATATAGTCCTTGATACTGGTTCAACAATCATAACCATTTTATACTTATTTTCAAACAAATCATGCAGTTTTCCGCACTTTTGTCGTCATACTTTTAAACGACAAATAATAGATCAAGTTATGTTTTTATGACCTGATCATAACTTAGACAATTCCAATCGGACCTACTAGGCTTTTCTGGTTCTTCATGATTGGAGATAGTTTGGGTAATTTTTATAGCTTTCTTTGCGATGAGAGTAAAAGCTCCACGTTGAAGGCCGTACTGTGGATTGAAATGGCGTATATTTACTACTTATGGTCTTAGATGAAGAGTTGTCTCCTTGTTAATCATACCAAATCTTATATTAATATTGAGGATATTGATTTGATATTTAGTATATAGTTTAATCATGACAAGTTGCAGATGAAGTTGGGATTTTGTTCCGGTTTTATGATTTTCGCAGAGTTATGATCCTTGGAATAAGAAAATTTACGCAAGTGACAAGTTTTCCGCACATTTTTTCTTTATGCTCAAAAACATTGATTTGATATTTGGTTTATAGTTTCAACATGAGATATCTAATTTAAATTTTAGGAACTATGTATTGCCATGCAATACGCTACGGATTTGGGATGCTATCAACCGTGGTCTGTGTCTATACTTGTTAAAAAGGGGGAAGAATGAGTTCTTAAAACATTTTTTTACCCCGCCGCATTTTGCGCCTGTCCTTAGTCGGGAACATATAGCTTGTGTTAGTCTTGTATGTATTTCTTACTTTTGGTCCATCTCTTGTGTTTCGAAGTGTAGAATGCGGCGTTTGATGTGTGAACTCTCAATTGAATGAAAGGGGCGATAAATTAGTATATAGTATTGCACAGAAGCAAGAAATCTGAACTGAAAGTAAATTGTTTCAGAAAAAGGGAGAAGGTTTGGATCCATTAAAACGTTTAATCCCGCTGCAAATGTTTGCACCTGTCCTAAGTCAGGAATCTGATGTACAGTAGTTGTCGTTTGTTTATGTAATATATACGTGTTTCTCGTTTCTCGTTTTGTTTATATAGATTAGACCGTTGGTTTTCCCGTTTGAATGGTTTTACACTAGTAATTTTGGGGCCCTTTATGGCTTGTTGTTCGGTGTGAGCCAAGGCTCCGTGTTGAAGGCCGTACTTTAACCTATAATGCTTTACTTTTTAAATTGTTATTTGGATGAAGAGTTGTCTCATTGGCACTCACACCACATCTTCCTATATCTATATACAATCTTCAAATTCATTTCATTGTATTTTAATTTTATAATGTTTTAATTGCTAACTTTAACTTTTCTATAAGACTGTATTATTTACTATTTACAGATCAAGTGCTGCTTTCATTTTGCAATATAAAAGTTCCGAAGAATGTATCCCTTTTCATTAACAAAATATTAAATTATTGTACAATAATTGGCATTCTTTACGTTATCATTGTTCTCTACCAGTCATATACATGATTATTTAGTTTGCCTCTTGTTGTTTAGTTGCATGTGTCTACAAATATTATTCTTTTTTTACAAAGACAAACACTTATATTGCACAATCAGATCTACTTATTTTCTGCTGAAGATATTACAATAACTCTGACTATACAATAAATATAAGACTCCTGTCCTGCCTTTTTTTTTACTATAAACTCCTGTTCTGCCTTTTTCAAATTTCATCCTAGCCCAATATTTCATTTCAATATAGACATCGTTTTTCGTACCTTAAGAGTCTGTCTACCACACCCTAAATGTATTTAGTTAATAAAGGGTATGCATGTTTATTCATTTGCGTTTGAAGTAAGACACAAGGCTTATAGAAATAGAAATACCTACCCGTATGCCTATTATAAATTGTCTCAAGTGGCGGCTCACCACTTCACAGACTGCCGAATGGCCAAACTGTAAAAAAAAAAACAGTTCTGTTCCCACACTGTGGTGTGTATACTGTAGTTTTTTTTGTTTTTTTTTGTTGTCTCATTTCTATTTTTGAAATGGTTTGTTTGGTCAGGTCTTTCTCGAATCAGGAATTCAGGAATTTGAAAGTCGGGTTGGTATCTGTCGCCTCTCGTTAATAAAATAGTACAGGAATCAGATCAGTATTTTTCAGAAAAGCTTAAAAGGTCTTCATGTAAGACTGAAGAAATACCAATGTGCATGGTTATTTGCAGGCTTTCTGCAGGATAACTTTAAGTACTAAGCTAGCTACAGTTTTCGCTTGACTCTTTATTAGAACATGCATATACGATATCCTCAAAATCTTGAAGTAGTTCGTCAACTTCAAACCGACGGTCCACGTCATGTTTATTATTTACAAATTGCCTACTTCATTTTCTTTAATATTATATCAATCAACTAAATCAAAATCAATCATATTATGTACTTTGTTTAACCTATTTTGAATCTACTTTACATTATGCTTGAAAATTATATTATAATTATTCTGCTCATTCTGGGCGCCGTGATTGGCAAATAAAATATTTGTTTGTTTGTTTGTTTGTTTCGTGACTGGTGCGTTCGACTCCGATCTTTTAAATTATTAAACAGGTCGGGACCACTACCGTATATGGAAATGCATAAATTAGCATACAAGTTTATGTTCTCGCACATGTAATTGTTTATTTACATGTGACGTAATTTGTTTTTACCTAGGTTTTTGACCAATCCACTAAATGAGTCACAATGCATGATGGACTACTACGTGTTTACAATCAACCAAGAACACGTGTTATTTCCTGAAATACAACACATTTTTTCGTGCAATGCGGGATTCACAATTTTGCTTAGTTTTTCATTTTGTGTATCCTCATTTATAGTTCGTGATACAAAGTATTACTTCCATGCTCAGATTAACGAAGAGTTGTTTCCATGCGAAGAAAAAAGGGTTTGAATTACCCGATATATAGCCATTAACATGTTTGATGATGGCACAGAGATTTCATGTATTTGTCCATCAGACAGCAACGAAACAACAGCAGAAACACAATTACCCATGAGACAAACTTACTAAGTAATCCGTCGATAAACGCCGGTGCTGATATTCACGAGTACAGCAATGTTCGTATAGATAATTAAAGGCAAATGTGGGATCCATGCATTTTGTGTTCGTAAAAAAGGCGAAGGAATATTTACATACATGGCAGTGTTAACAAAATCTATAAGTATTTTTTGGGGTCATATTGTATATGGGACTTCCAAACTGTTTTGAAGGTAGTAAAGTAAGCAACTGTAGTTTCAGTTTGTTCGTTTTTTAACAGGCTCGGACATTTGCCAAACTGAATAAAATCATTACAGCTGATTCCTTTTGCCTGCAAAGTAAAACTTTGGTTGGCTTGCTTGTTTTGTTTTTATAGTTGTTTATATACAAGCTTTGAAAATAAGATTGACATCTTTAAACAATATATAGGCATAGTTTAACTTGTATATTTTATATTTTGTACAATATACAAATAAAGCAAGCAAGCTAACCAAAGTTTTGCTCTACATGCATTCGGAAATAAGCTGTAATGATTTTATCCATATGTATGTGCGACAAGGTGGAAAAGGTGAAAATTGCAGCGTTGGATCTATAATAAAAAAAGAAGATGGTGGTATGATTGCCAATGAGACAGCTGTCCACAAGAGACCAAAATGATACAGAAATTAACATTTATAGACCACCGTACGGCCTTCAACAAAAAGCAAAGCCCATATAGCATAGTCTGCAATATAAGGCCCGATATGACAATGTAAAACATTTCAAACGAGAAAACTAACGGCCTTAATAATATATAAAAAAATGAACGAAAAACAAATATGTAACACATAAACAAACGACAACCACTGAAATACAGGCTCCTATACAATATAATTTTTTTATGGGATAGATTTTCTTCTCCTTTTATATATTTAATTGTGCCGTTTTTGTTTGGATTGTTTTACACAAGTCATTTTAGGGTCATGCATTAACAGCTTACTTTTCAGCATTGAACCTATGACTGCTTACTTAACTAAATTATGTCTTTGTTGGATAGATGTCTCATTTAGCACTCATGCCTCATCTTCTTTTTTCTATATACAAAGCACGTTTAAGAAGAAAAAAAATTAATAGGTAATATGGCACTCACTATGATCCAGAGACTTTTAATATTGGAGATATTTTACATATGTCAAAAGGATTGCAGCCGAACGATAAGAAACCTCTAAGGTATATTTTGTGATAAAATTAGCAAAAACGGGTATTATCGATGGATGAAACTATAAAAAATGTATTGAGCTATATACCGTACCCGCTCAGTTGGCGGATCCAGGGGGCGGGGTTCCAGGGGATGGACCCCCTTTTTTTGGATGATTAGTTCATTTGGTTAAGGACATGTAGTTGGAATCCCCTTCCTTTTATCCAGGGTTAGGACCCCCTTTTTAAAATGGCTGGATCCGCCCCTGCCGCTTTATTAACACTTACTTTTAACATACTGAATATTATGATGTTCTTACTATTAGTTCAGGTCCTGATAAAAAAAAATACACATTCGGTACAGAAAGAAGTGTTTCAATGAAAGTTTTCGTGTTTTTCTAGGCAGAAATGATATTGGAATGACATTATACAGGTTTAAAAGAGCTTACTGGACAGTGGTCACTTCATTGGATATTTCCCTGTGTCATGTCGTGAAAGTAATGCAGGTTCAATTCATAACACTGCACAAAACCGGCTCAACTACATGTAGTTTTGCAAGGCGAAAAAGAAAGTCGAATTGTGAAGCCAATAAACATGTTCTTACTATTAGTTCAGGTCCTGATAAAATAAATTATCGCTATTTTGTGCATTTTTCCTTTGATCTTTTTTTGTGATAATTTTCATATCATGCTTCTTGCTTGATATGGAAAAATTATCACTAGAAACTAAGGAAGCCACGTGGCGTTGCTAACGAAATTGACATTGAAAAAAATAGGTAAAATAGCGATAAACAGATTAGGCAGCAACCATTTGATTTTCTGGGGGGGGGGGGGGGGGGGGGGCTATGGTTTTTTTTTCTGTGCAAACTTTTTTTTTCGCCTTCGGCGAAGAACAATCTATTTTTTTTAGCGACAAACTGAAGACAATTTTTTTCTTTCAATTTTAGCATTACATATAGTGGCAGCTGAGGGTGAAACAAACAATTTTTTTTACTCAGGATCCAAAACAAATTATTTTTTTCACCAAAACCTGGAAACAAACTTTTTTTTCCAAAAAAAACCATAGTCCCCCCCAGAAAATCAAATGGTTGCTGCCTTATCATTGGTCATCTCAACTCGATTGCTTTTCTCACTTTCGCTGTACCAGCTCAAGCGAGAAAATCAATCTCGTTGAGATAATCAACGATAATCTATAAATACACATTCAGTACAGAAAAAAGTGTTTCAATGAAAGTTTTCGTGTTTTTCTAGGCAGAAATGATTTTGGAATGACATTATACAGGTTTAAAAGAGCTCAAATGATTTTCTTACTGTACAGTGGTCACTTCATTGGATATTTCACTGTGTCATGTCGTGAAATTAATGCAGGTTCAATTCATAACACTGCACAAAACCGATTGAACTACTTTTGCAAGGCGAAAAAGAAAGTCGAATTGTGAAGCCAATAAACAATATTTTTGTAATCTGAGCATGCAAATTGAAGATTACGTTATATATTTTACATTAAATATAGTTGCAGAATAAAAACTTTGGAAATGAGAGTCCCAGACAATATATTAGTTGACTGTTTTCCCACTAATTCCACGTGTTTTAAGTAGTAGTTTACTCGTAGTAGCCCACAATGCATTGTAGTTCATTGAGTCGATTGGTCAGTTTTTCAAGGCCATATTGGCCTTGTGTTTTGGAAATTACTATGCAAATATATTCTGACGTCAGAAAATGTAGAGTTCTCGACCTGTTAAAATATGATTAACAGTTTTCCTGCTAAAGGGCGATATTCTTTCACCAATAAAAACCGGCTACAACTATACAGCTAAGAGTGCCGAAAGTGGTGTTAAACACCAACTATCAATAAATCAAGTATCCAGACCAAGACAAATATACACGTTTCATCTGGGGACAATGAAATTTCATTTGGTCTTAAATCGATATTTTTTATTCTTGTCAATAGTCTTTTACATTTTTAAACTGAAAGATTTGATCTACTTTCGTGGAAATATAATATTTGTAGTGGTGATGAATGAGAAACTCAAGCCTTAAGATCGGCATAGATCTGTTATTCGTGAGAAATTGTGATGAGTGCATCTATGTAAACTATATCATTTTTAATTGACAGTATTTCCTGACCGTGTTTCCGCTTCTCTTTCATCCTACCGCACTGTATAATTATAACCTTGACTAATGTTGGCCTTAACACATCTTTATACACAATAAAATATTAATTCAGTATACTGTCTACTCCGTATTTAAATAGCGAATGGCTTTAAAATCTCCTCCTCTCCAAATATTCTAAAATTTCAAGGTCTCATGAATAGTAGCAACCCGTCTGAACTAAACAATTTGTGCAAGTTTATAAGAATTATTATTAAATGCCTAGAATCTCCTGGGTAATCACTTTATGTCTCTATTTTTACATTTGTATTTAAAATTTATACCATGTTAATTTATTTGTATATGTCTCTGTACCATTGTACTTTGGTTTACGAGAATAAAGATATATATAATCTGTAACCTCTTTCAGGCGCGGATCCAGAGCTTCGAGCGTGGGTTTTTTTCTTTGACCGTCATTGAACCTTTTATAGTTATTTTTTGTTACGATCAGACAGACATTTGGGAAACACACCTTTATTTCACTTATATTTGTTTGTTTTATTTCTAAATAAAATCATTGTTAGAAATATATTAAAATTTTGAGAATTGTTTGTTAAGATGTGCCGAGCGGAGCGAGGCGAAACAAATGTACATCTGTGTGCCAAAGATTATATTTTTATGATTTCAGGAGGGGGGGCTGTTAAGTACAAAGAAATAATCACATAAAGGAACATAGTCTTAAAATCATTTGAAAAAGAATCGAGTTTCTAGCTTGTATAAATGAAGACTTCTCTTCTTTTTTTTAACCCCTCTTACTAGTTAGAATCATATTCAAAACAGTGTGGTCCTGGCCATTGATTGACGACCTAAATTATCCCATTGACTGGGACAGATTAGGTGAACGTTTGTCGGTAACAATCACTGCTCACTATGTACTTGTTAAAGACACTGAATCTGTGGGGTCACCAAAGGTTCTCAACACCTAAATAAAGCAATTCGAAAAACGAATCCGGAATAATACGATGTGTTGATTTATATCAATAATATAAATCAAAACATAAAAGTTATTCCTGAATAATTTTTCGAATTATTTTATTATTAAAGGCGTTAAGAACCTTTGGTGACCCCACAGTTTAAATTCTATAATAAGTAAGAAGTGGGCAATGGTCGTTACAGACAAACGTTCACCTAATCTGTCCCAGTCAATGGGATAATTTAGGTCGTCAATCAATGGCCAGGACCACACTGTTTTGAATATGATTCTAAAATAGAGCTTGGTCTAACAGATTATTCAGACATGTATCAGTCAATTTGCAGTGAAGGGTTGTTTTTATCATTTGGATTAACATATATTTTGTTCCTTTATTTTACGAATCTTAACCTATTTTTCTTTGTATTAAAAAAAACCTCATTACCTTAAACGGATTTATGACATATTAATTTAGTCCTTGGTAGCCAGGCTGATGGCCTAATTAATAAACACGTATACCCACATTCCCCCACCCCCACTCCGGCCGGGATCAATGTGATTATGATATTTGTGAATATAATAGAGTCTTATGATAACATGGCACTTTGTTAATTAGATTAATTGATATAAAATTTGAATGAAAATGATATTTAACCAAGATTGTACGGTTAGTTCAATAATTTTTGGTCAAAATATTTTTAATTTCTTTTCTTTTATGGCGCAAAAATTCAAATTCAATTTCAACCTTTCAGACTTTTCGGACTTCATTGCTTTCTTGCATTGTATATCAACTACTATGCTTTTAAGTCACACCGTACAACTGAATTGCTATGACACCAGATAGGATAAAAAACCATTGGACATGGTAATAACCTGAAACCAACGTCTTGTGTATCAATCTTTCTTCAAAAAATGTATCCTTCCGGAATTAACATTAAAGGTCAAGCTATTTAAATAGGACCTTCATTTATACTATGTCTGGTCATACATCACATTACTAAACATTGAATGACCGGTCTTTTGGTCATTTTATGGGTCCCTGAAAACGTAAAGTATCCCCAAATTCCTCTTGCTAGCATCTGTTCCTACATATTATCTTACTATGCAACAGGGAGGTCTAACCAACGTCCTGGACCCTTTACACTAGATTTTCGTCGATTTTTCAAAGCAAAGTGACACCTTGAGTCCACCGTACATATTGAAGATGTCCAGATATCGGGAATCTTTTTTACAGGATCTTCATCTTTACCCAGTCTGGCCATAAACCACATTCCATACACATTAAACGACCAGAGGTGTTTTACGGCCATTTTATGGGTAGGATTCTAAAGTAAATTTTGAATATCAAACTGGCACTCTGAGCCCTCCGTACATATCGAAAACGTAAAGTATTCCCCAAATTCCTCTTGCTAGCACCTGTTCCTACATATTATCTTACTATAGGCAACTTTTAACGAAGATTTAGAGACCAGGGAGGTTTAGCCAACGTACTGGACCCTTTACCCTAGATTTTCGTCGAATTTTCGAAACAAAGTGACAACTTGAGTCCATCGTACATATTGAAGATGTGAAGATATCGAAAAACCTTTTTTTACAGGATCTTCATCTTTACCAAGTCTGGCCATAAACCACATTTCATACACATTAAACGACCAGAGGGGTTTTACGGCCATTTTATGGGTCCCTCGTAGGATTCTATAGTAAATTTTGAATATAAAACTGGCACTCTGAGCCTCCGTACATATCGAAAACATAAAAGGCTTAATTTCATCAATTTCATTTGGACCTTTTTCTACATTTGTGCAGTGAAAAGGTTTGAATATTGGTAAGTCTTATTCTATTTGATTGATAAAGATATATCGGACAAACCCTTATAGAAGAAATCGTCATTTATGAAAGGAGTTATATTTGAGAACATCGAAAATATACGAAAATCAATTTGAGACACAACGGTAATATGTATATTACATATTAATTGATTCCTATCATTTTATATTAGTATACAAAGCTAGCAGTCGCTTTCATATTGAATATTGAATAACGAATAACGAACCGCCTGCTAACTTCACGTACATAAACTTTTTACTTATTGAAATTCTAATAGAGAACCACTTAAAGGGTCGATTTATTGAACTGAAATTTTTCTCCATTGTTGAAGCATATGATAAAAGGTCATAACATGATATTTTCGGCTCTTGGGCTGATAATACATCTGATATGAAAAAATGCCTTTTAATAATCTGATCATATGTATGTATGGCCGAGGTATAACACTCCTCATACGAGAACACCTCCATAAAATCATATTGTCTTATTGGCATGTTTTCTTAAATTCAAACAAAATGATTCATTCGACGTTAAACATCCATCCATACATCTATCAAACAAAATAGAGAAACTTATTACTACTTTTACATATAAGTACTGAAAAGTAAGCATTTTAGTTGCTTTTATATAAATGTTTTTTTTTTTTTTTTTTTTTTTTTTTTTTTTTTTTTTTTTGATCTTTAATGTAGCTTATATGAATATAGCAAACAAAGAAAATCTTATTGATTGCTCATAACAAAATATTACAAGAGATGCCATTTCTTCCTGCTGGAACAATACCAGTGTACTATGGCCATATACTATGTCTTCTACAAAATCTACATGTTGATTAAAACAGAAATCTCTTGTCGTTTCATACTGTACATTATCATGAAACAGAAAAATTGCATGTGGGAGAGACATTTTTATTTTTGTGTTAAGCCTCTAAATCTGTACTGTTATAAAGTTGTGTTTCAGTGGTAATTTTATCGTTTTGTTGGTTTCCATATCAACCAAAAATAACATGGGGTATCTTAGGGGACGACCATTTGATTTTCGGAAGGAGGTGAATTTTGAAATGAATACGATTGCCTCTTATTGCTTACTTTTGTGGATGGTTGTCTCATTAGCAATCATACCAAATGTCTTTATTTTTTTATATTTATTAACATATATTATACAAAAATTTGTCATTCGTCCGCTTAATTAATATTGTTTGACAAATAACAAAAAGCCAGTTGTTTGGCCTACGAATATGTAATCAAATATTTAATTTTTATATAACTGTAGAGACATTAATTGTCGAAATCCGTATATTGTGTACCAACATTTTGCACCTTATGTTTGTGGTGCGCACGTTTATTTATTTTCTGTTTGGTAATGAATTCATGATTAAAATCATTTTTGTTACATCGGGTATTCTGATTATTTGGCAATCGCCATGGCAGTCAGCAGTATTAAAGAACATCAGTTGTTCGAACTGCTAGTCAAATGCGGTTTGTTAAAATATATATTCTGTCACTTTTTGTTTTTTTGAAAAACAAATTTTTTTCCTGTATTTAGACCCTCTACCAAGAAATTTATAATCAAATATTAAAAAATCATTTTTGAAATAATAAATAGTTAAACCAAATCAAAATACACATGGCAAAGTATTGAAACGCATTGTAAATCATGGTATACTTGTATAAGAACGATTATTTATATAATTATATGCCAAAACATTGTTCCAGTAAAACTGTATTATTCTGCATAACTTACTTAAAAACACTTCACACAGTGCAATTCCCACACCTGTTTTAGGTGCGTTAACATATTTCATTTGCAAACTGACGGGACAGATCACATTAATGTTTACAGACACTTAATCTTGTTCCGTTGAAACTGTATTCTGCAAAATAAGCAAATAGTTTACATGCCATTACAGTGAGAAGCACGTCACATTTAATTTCAAATATTAGAATACACGTTTTGTGATATCAGATCGAATTTAATAAATCCTGTGTTGTTAAATTTAAGTATAAGATAGCTAGACATACAAAATTTAATGATTACAAGTATAGAAAATGCAATATTTATGCAATAAATGAAAATATAGTTAGAAATTGTTTACCGGCATGAACATATCCCAGAATACTGTTGTTACAATATTTTGGAAATACCTCAAATCAAGGAATTATACATCTTCCGCATGCAAAGCTCTTATTCCTTGTCCGGCCTTGGCTTTATACTCAATTGTCATTTTTTGTTTTGTTTTTTTACCTTTTTATTTTTCTACTTTATAGGCTTGGATTTTCAAATGTTTTAGCCTTGAGCATCACTGAAGTGACATTTTTGTCGAAATGCTCATTTAGTGCAGTAAAATTGATACTGGTTATATTATTATTCATATAGCTTGCCGAAGAAGCCCGGCAGATCACGTCAAAATTCAGAAAAATCGTTAAGTTTGTTGTACAAGCATAAAAATTTGCATGGTTACCCCCCCCCCTAGAATACTTGTTTGAATAAACTCGTTTATTCATTTTTTTTAAATGGTGGCCATTTTCAAGATGGCCGTAAATCCTGATTTTAACATTTTTTAAATAAAAGTAGTTTTAGTAGTTCCATTTTAATGGTTTTTAGGTCAAAAGGTACATTTGCTTTTTACACATATTAAGCTCAATGCAACGGAAGCGTATTAGGGACAGGGTAAAAAAAAATCAAAGTAAAAATGTTTACCTTTTAAATCCTATTGAGCAGGAATAAGGAATGAGTCGGAATATACTAAGCATGAAATCCTGTACAACCCCGTGTTATTTCAAAAACATTTTTTTTTCACAAGACGACGGACGTATCATGCGCCCGTGGCGCCGCTGTTTATTGATATATGATATCGAACAGTTATTGCGTTTTTTAAAAGTCACCCTGTTTTTTCTGTAAGAGTTATCTCCCCAAACACTGTTTTTCTTGTGAGCGCATCTCCTCTGCAACCGTAAAGAAAGTGACAATTCTATTTTTCCTAATCGCTCGTTACATCATCAGGATGTCGCGTATAACTTTAACATAAGACTCCTTATATGACAGTTCTTTCCCATTATGCATTGACAGAGAGAATATATCTAATTATCACTTTTACTGTAAGAGATATCAACCTAGGGTATTTTGAATTGAGATTAACTTAATTTACTTAACAATTACGGTCAAGATCAAAGGTCAAGGGCATATTACACATTCGAAAAGTATTGGACATACCACTGTTGGACATACCAGAGTTGAAACCTTGATTTTTTAAGTTGAAAAAAGCATCGAAACTAAAATGTGTGTGTCGTAAATAGCGATTATTTTCCCTGATGTTCACTTAATCTTAAACTTAACAAACAACATGTGCATGTGTACTAATGTACCAACAACTTTGTGTAAACTGCCGAATCAAACCGATATATAAAAAGATAAACACAAACATTTGTCCAGCAAAAAACAACCAAAACTTTATCACAGCAATGCAGCAGCAAAAGAGCAGCAGCAGCTCCATAAAAGTGAAATAAGCATTTGTCCAGCAAAAAAACAACCAAAACTTTATCAAAGCAGCAGTAGCAAAAGAGCAGTGAGAACAGCAAAAGAGCAGCAGCAGCACAAGAGCAGCAGCAGCACAAGAGCTGCAAGTGAGCAGCGAAAACCTTCATGAAAAAGACCTTTATTTGCCTTTTCGGCGACAACAACCACAGCAGCAGCACAACCTACATGAGAGTGAAATAAACATGACACGAGCTGCAGGAGCAGCGAGAGCCTTCATAAAAACACCTATATTTAAATCTTCAGCAACAACACAGCAGCAGCAACATCAGCATCAGCAAAAAATCTTATCCAAGCAGCAGATGCAGCAAAAGAAAAGCAAGAGCAACCAAAGAGCAGGGAGAACACGTTTATTTGACTCTTCAGCAACAACAATCACATCAGCAACAGCAGCAATACCCTCACAGCAGCAACAACCGCAGCAGCAGCAGCAAAAAACCTCATGCAATCAGCATGACAAAAACTGCAGGAGCATCGGGAGCCTTTCTTAAAAACAGCGATATTTGACTCTTCAGCAACAACCGCAGCAGCAGCAGCAGAAAACACCTACATGAGAGTGAAATAAACATGACACGAGCTGCAGGAGAAGGGAGAGCCTTTATAAAAAACACCTATATTTGAATCTTCAGAAACAGCAGCAATAGAAAAAACCTCCATAAGAGTGAAATGAGAACGAATATACTTGAGAACGCGGACCTCATAGAAAGCACCCAATCCGGAATTAGAACATATCCGTTCCGAACCCGAAATCCGGAATGTATAATGATCCGCCCCGAACCCCAATCCGCAATTTTTACTGATCCGTCTGAACCCGAGCCCTGGATTTCTACTGATCGGTCCGAGCCCACATCCCGAATTTTTAATGATCCGGTCAGAGCCCGAATTCGAAATTATATATCATTGTTACCTAAGGTAAAAATCAGAAAACCATTACCCAAACCTTCCCAACCGAGAATTTCCGATCGAAAAAGGCGGTGAAAAATTTGGAACACGATCTGAAAAATGGCGTGAATAATTATATGTATAATATGTGTTTTCAGCCATGTATCACCTTCACTGGTGATCAAATGGACAAGTTTATCGTAGAGTTGTCACTTGTTCGGACGTACTGATAATATAATTATATTTGAGACTGTATTCTACATTCATTTGTAGGATCCTTTACGATAGATAATTCAGCGGATCTGTAGTATTCCATCGTCATGCCTTATATATCATGTATTATGTTACGACGCTAGATTAAAACTGACGAGGAAAGGTAACACCCGGCCACCGAAAGCTTGATTTTTGTCGAGCCTAGGTGGTCTAGTGGTCTAGCGTGCCGTGCATAGTGCAAGGCGATTTGGTGCCACGATATCTCCGTAGCATGAGTAGCATTCTGTAAACACTATGATCTTTTCTTCGGTATTTCATCTCTTATTTAACGTATTAATAAATTTGGAACTGAAGTACGAACGTTTTTTTCCATTGTTCAAATGAGAAATCAGTGCATGGTTGAAAAAAAAAACGTGATGATGCGGGTAACTGAAGAAAATTAATTGTTGCTGATAAACGGAATAAATTATGATATCCGTAACTGATTTCTAAACGGCAATTATCATTCTCGTTATAAAAGAAATAAGAGTTTCTGATTATCACGGTCGTTATAAATCGGAATCTAAATTGTTTTGAAGGTCTTTAAAAAGATTGTAAAAAAATATATTGATCAGGCTACCAATTCTATACTTCTATATAGCCAGTAGCATGCCTATTGAAATTCACTGGAAATATCGCATTTTACATGATTAAGAAATAAATATAATCATTTTGTCGTCTTATCACACATGTCATACATGTAGAAACTACATTTAGGGATCACCATCCATCGTTTTGCGTCCGCTTCGTCGTCTGTGTCGTCGGCCTAACAAAACATGTGCTTTACAGTCTTTACAGTTACCCATATCTCCGCGTATTTTTGAACTGCTGATTTCTCCATAAAGCGGTTGATCTATGGAAAAAAACGTTCGTATTTCAGTTCCAAATTTATTAATACGTTAAATAAGAGATAAAATACCCAAGAAAAGTTCATAGTTATTACAAAATCGACAGAACAAAATTTAACAGAAATATCGTCCACCATATTGGGATATATGCGTAAATGCAGTTACGGATATCAGTTGTACCCCCAGTGATTGTGGGATTATTCAGCTGTTATTTAGAGTAATTATATATTTTTTCAGCTATGTATCACCTTCACTGGTGATCAAATGGACAAGTTTATCGTAGAGTTGTCCCTTGTATTGTGATTAGACGTCCTTGTTTAACCTACGAGAAGGTAACACCTCCCGAAACGAATGCTGTTTTTTTTTATCAGCTATAGTTATAAAGGAGGTGGTAATGCGTCTGTTCAGTGCTAGGTGGTGTTGCCGTAGAAGTTAAGTAAAGGCTCCAGCCCCGGTCGGGGAGGAAATAAAGAATAAGATCTACTCTAACATTGTTAGGTTGATTTTGTAGGCACTTTATATATATATTTTGATATACATATAATGACTCTAAATAACGGCCCAACAATGTTAGATCTGTAACGCAAATTTACAGATCTAACATTGTTGGGCTGTTATTTAGAGTCATTATATATTATATATGTTTTCAGCCATGTATCGCCTTCACTGGTGATCAAATTGACAAGTTTATCGTAGAGTTGTCAGTTGTTATATATATATATATATATATATATATATATATATATATATATACAACTCGTCTAAACATCAACCCAACAATGTTAGATCTGTAAATTTGCTTTCGCAAATTTTTGGTTCTTCCCTCGCCGGGATTCGAACCCATGCTACTGTGATATCGTGACACCAAATCGCCTGCACTGCAGCCGTCCCGCTAGACCACACGACCACCTGGGCTCTCAAAAAAGAGCTTTCGGTGGGCATGTGTTACCTTTCCACGTCAGTTTTAATCTAGCGGCGTACTACAGTACATAATATATATGGCATGAAGATGTATATATATATATATATATACAACTCGTCTAAACATCAACCCAACAATGTTAGATCTGTAAATTTGCTTTCTCAAATTTTTGGTTCTTCCCTCGCCGGGATTCGAACCCATGCTACTGTGATATCGTGACACCAAATCGCCTGCACTGCAGCCGTCCCGCTAGACCACACGACCACCTGGGCTCTCAAAAAAAGAGCTTTCGGTGGGCATGTGTTACCTTTCCACGTCAGTTTTAATCTAGCGGCGTACTACAGTACATGATATATAAGGCATGAAGATGTTATTGTTACAAATCAGCTAAATTATCTATAGTAAAGGATCCTACAAATTAATGTAAGATACAGTCACAGAAAATAATTATATTCATAAGTACGTATATATATATATATATATATATATATATATATATATATATATATATATATATATATATATATATATATATATATATATAAGACTCTGAACCGCGATGGTACTCGGGAGCGCGATGGTCTCGCTGCATGCAGTGCGATGGTCCACGCTGATGTGCGATGGTAGAGACGCTGAAGTGAGATGTTTATATTGTGACGCTAACTCAAACTTATTGTTAGTTACGCTAATTTGTGTTGGGGATCACGCTGTTCAGTGCGATCATGTGTGATGGTCCATTAGTAATGCTTACGCTGATATTTTATTCTGGCTAATCTGCGATAGATTGTAGTAAGAACCTGGTGATGAAGTTGTAAGCGTTGTAGCCTTTGTATAAGGAAAATCGGAGCTCATTTCTTGACAAGTCAAACAAAAGACTTTAACATGCGCAGGTAATTTGGTTTTAACAGCTCCGTATTATTTTTTAAATATAAAAAAGAAAACTGGATTGATAACTTGAGATTTTTATGTCCAGTGGCATATATATGATGCATGTTTAACGCTAGCAAATTATATTCTAAAACAATATAAAGGTTTCTGTAAAAGGGATCGACCGTTATGAAGGGATGAACATTTTACTTCTACTGAAAAAAAAGTATTTTGAATAGATTACATATGTTTTACTCACGGACCCATCAAGGAGTTCTAGCAAGGTTTTTAAAATGCTATGAACATGCAACTCTCTCTAATGAAAACTCTCATTTACGTTTACGTATTTATGCATCCCACACATTTAAACGGAATATGCATAAAATATCATATTTACTCTAAAATGCGATGACCTGAACTCAGAACCACATTTAGTTCGGTGGTGCAGTGGTTAGCGTGTATGTCTCGCCTTCGGAATAAATGGTTATTATTCTTTTACCAGCGATGTAAGAATGCTGAATGGGGTACTTATGAATTGAACTCTTTCTGTCACTCTGTTTGTTCGACCGTCCCTCTGTCCATCCGTCAGTCTGGCAAATCAGTTCTCCGCTATTTTTTGTCATGCTTAACGATATTAACTTAATATTGTGTGTATAGTTTAACCATGACAATTCGAATTTTGTTACAATCTGTGTTTTTTTTTTAATAGTTTTGATCAGTGACTTAGAAAAAACAATTAAATAATCATGTTCAGCTTTTTTGTCATGCTTGAAAATATTGATTTAATATTTGGAATATAGTTTAACAACATGACATGTTACAGATCTAGTGTTTTTTTGTGAACTGAATTTTCGACTGATAGGGGATAAAGTACATTGCCATGCAATTCTCTCAGAATGCAGGATACTATCCACGCTGGTCAGTATCCACATTTGGTCAAACCAAAAATAAAAATGAAAAAATGTGTTGATTTTGAGTTCAGCAAGCAGAAATTAGAAATTAAAAACTATAAATGATAAACATTTGATATTTTTTCAACAGCGTTTTGTATTTGAAGTTCGAAATAATAATAAGAATAAGATACAAATGTATCAAGCTTGAAGGATAGAAAAGGTGTTCAAATCACAATACAGATCTCAATAATAAATAATAAAATTCTTTATTTAACGAAGGTAACACATTTAACAATTACATGTTAATCTTCCATGAGGCCTTCAAAAACTATTAATACAAATAGAAAACGGACAAAAATACATACAAAATAAAATACATAATACAGTTAAATATAGCAGCTTAGATATTGAATAAGCACATTTATATATGAATTCAGTAGAAGAAAAAATATGCATTAGTTTCGTGCATCTTTATTCTGTTCAGTTAGAAAATAGTTTGAACAGTTGGTCTTTTAAAAATGTATCTAAATTATTTATTTCTGTAATATTATTTGGTAAATTATTCCAGGTAATAATACCCGAATATTTAAATGTTCTTTTTAAAAAATCAGAATTAGGTCTTGGTACATGAAGAAGTCCTGATGTTGTCGATCTCAGACAATAATTATAAAGATCAGCACAAGCAGTAAATTTAATAGATAGATAATCAGGTGCTAGACCATTCATACACTAAACATTAACACAGCTTGAAAATAGTGTATCCTTGTAAATATAGTCATCCATGCAAGTTTTTTAAACATTACTGTTGATGGAAAATCAAAAGAAACAGATAAAACTAATCTTGCAGCACGTTTTTGGAGCTTATGTATCCTCTGCAGATTAATGTGTGTGGTAAGACCCCATACTGTACAACAGTAGTCAATAATAGGTAATATATAGCTATCATTGTAAAAAAGATTAAGACCCTTTAATGGTAAATAACGTTTCAACCTTTTTAACAAATATATTCAACAAGTATCAAGAAGTACCTAACACAACCCTGATAAGAAATGTTTGCTACAATGTATTTGTATATTTTTTATTTTTTATTTTCATTTGATTTTTTGACTACATGTATACATCTTAAACAGCATTATATCTTATGTTAATAACAATACATTGAACTACATGAGTGTAAATTAACTATGTGTAAATTAACTATGTGTAATTATCTGTTTTGATTGTATTGTAATTTGTATGTGAGGGCCTCAGGGAAGATTAGTTTATTGTAACTAACTGAGTTTACCCTCTTTAAATAAAGAATTTATTATTATTATTATTATTATTATTATTCTGGTTGAAATAGTTTCGCATATTTTATCAATTTGAATTGACCATGATAGGTTTTTATCAATATGAATTCCGAGAAGTTTTTCAACTTCAAGATTAGTGCAAACAGTTGTAAAACAAATAAGATTCACAACTGACATTATAAATTCATTATTTTGCATGAAGACTCGATCATTTTTAATGTTTTAATTACGCTAGACTACGTGTTAGATATCATACCATTTAGAATTAATTATTTAGTTGACATTTCAGTGTCTGGTATTCTTTACACATGGTTCACTTAGTGCAGTTTAGATAATGACATTATTCTTTGTTTTCTCGAAACAGACGGCTCTTTTTTGAATAAGAGAAAATGATAGTTTATTACTTTTATTTAAATCAGATGTACCGTCTACAACCCTCAGATATGAGACGGTTACATCTAATACAAGTACGTCTGAACAAGTAACAACTCTACGATTGGGTCACCAGTGAAGGTTATACATGACTGAAAACATAATTATGTATACATACAAACCGTTCAAATCGCTCTATTGAGGTCGCATCATTATATTATCAAAATCGAAAAGAATAATGCCGAGAAACAGAAAATTAAAAGGTAAGTTTTATTTTCATTATTTAAAAAAATAGTCATCAAAGATGAATAAATGAAGGGAATGTTATTAATTGTTTTAAAAATGAAATTCATTAGAGATAACTAAATGATCATAACTTATTTTCATACACTATACTTAATCGTATTTGCACATCAACGTGTCATCCAAATTCAACCTGATTGAATTGAAATAACAGAAATGTTTGCATTGATTGAAGATTCGTAAGATAACATATATTTGATTTTTATCAAATAAAAAAAAGTAATAGTATTGTGGGAATAACCACAATAAAACAAAAAGATCAACACATGCTTTCTCACATGCTTTAAAACTACAAAATAAACAACATTCATAATTGGATAAATTGGGGATTTTTTTTAGAATCTGGAACGAATTAGTTTTTTTTTAATTATGAAGTAAGGTATATCACATATGTATGTACTCAACATTATACTAACAAAGTCATTGAAAGGATCGGCGTGTCACTGTTTCCTTTACGGTTCTTTTAAACACTAAACTAAGTTCAAATACAATCTTTTCTCCCCAAAAAACTTACTAAGAGTAAAGTTTTATGTAACGTGATTTGTTTTGATACAAATCTTTTTGTTTTTATTGTTATGCAAAATGTAACATTAAGCTCTATAAGACCTCATCTAAATGATGATTTAAACAAGGGACCGACCACTTAATATGCTGATTGACAGGCCATGATCTTCCTTGCCCCCCCAAAAAACAAATAGTCGGCCCTAAATGGTTATCATTGATTGATTAACTGGTTTCTGGTGCAACTTTCAGCAAAATTACTATATCAAGTCGGAGGAATTAAGAATACCCACAGAGAACCACCAACCTTTGTCAGAATATTTTTTGAAATGTTATTTATTTTGCATTATTGTGGAATAGTCTTCAAGTCCATAATGTTTTTACTCCTTTCTTCGTGTGTTCTGAGAGTTTGTTACCTTTTTTGTTATTTCCAATTATGTGTTCTTTCCTCAAACCACTTTCATTGAATACATATAAATATATAAAATCTAGAGATTATGGTTTTATTGTTTCGATATTTAGTCACTCTATGAAGTATACTTTTATTTCTGTCAATTGAACTGTTTCATATTTTTTCATGTCGGGGCCTTTTATAGCCAACCATACGGTGTGGGTCTTTTCTTATAGTTAAAGGCTGTACGGTTGCATATAATTGCTTACATTGACTTCATTTGAACTGTCTCATTGGCAATCATACCACATCTGCTTACTTTTATATTTGAATATGATTCCTTTTAAACAGACTACATCTTTACTTCTTGTCTACTTTACACAGGAACAGACGCGTTTCCAAAACAGACTGGAAACCATTGTGCTTTTCTGAATAATTTTTGTGACACGTTGGTGCCTTCTGATGACTACATTAAGACTACTGTGGTTCGGGAAATTTATTTAGAATATGTGAAAACACAAATGCCGAGTGCAGATTCAAAGATATTAGACCACGCTAAGAAAGGGTTCTTTCGTCAATTCAGAATTGAATCGTATAAACGAAATTTCCGTTACAGGACAAAGCCACGGGGGTATTACATATCAATAAATCGAACAATCCGTAGTCGAATAGATAAAAACATAAATTATAATCCAACTAACCCGAAAGTGCTTTGCGAAAAAATTTTCATTGATAACAAAATAGGTCATGGAGTGTTTGCTAAAGTCAATATTCTAAAACAAACAAGAGTTCTACAGTATGAAGGTCAGTGGGTTTCCAAGAAGATACACGATGAAAGAGAAGTGATGTACGCAAAAAATGAATCCCCCCCTGTAGACGTTCATGATAAAAGAACAGGTCTTGTATTAGACGGAAATCGTGACAAATTTGGAAACCTATTTAGTAACGATGAAAATATAGCACGATTTCTTAATCATTCAAGGAAGAATCCAAATTGCAAATTGGTCAAAGTAATGGATACAAAATCTGATGATATAAAACTTTTTATTGTTACAAAAGTCTGCATATCAAAAGGATCAGAACTTAGATGGAATTACAACGATACAGAAAATGGAAAAAAATACGACCATCTCGGTTGGTTACTTCAGTAAATAAGAAGGTAATATTCCAATTTCTATTAAACTAAACTAAATTCATAAGGTTGTTGTCGAAAACAAAAGTTTACTATGCGGCCTTCAACATTTTGTAAAACCCATGTCGTATATCAAACTTTTGACAAGCGCCATGATTCGACATACGAATATGGGATGTCAATAATCTCGATAGGTTTCTTCATATTAATAATGATTCTAAAACAATAATGTTTTGTATAATTTGAAAATGTATTTTCTACTAACGTACATACGGACAAAAACAATACGCACATATGTAAAAGACATTTTCGATTTAAATTATTGAAATATATTATGTTTACAACAAATGCTTAATCCATTCACAGTTATATAAATACTGTATTAATACAAGGGACTAGTTTGAGATTAAATAAAAAAAAATCAAATACAAAAGAATTATATATTGTATATATATCATAAAGATTTTTTATAAGTCATTATTGCATTTCCATTTTCTTCATTGTGATAATTGGTTAGTATAGTACTTAACAATCAGTAGTAGTACTATAAATAAATGATTTAAAATATAAACATATCAGAGTTAAACGATAATGCGGTCAATGCACGCCGAAAATATGCGATAGGATGATTATTAATACGGTGATTGACCTTGCTTAGAATACAGTGAAAGAGTTATTATAACATGGTTAAGTCAGAAGCACTTGATGAGGAACAGATGCATCTTTGTTTACCGACTTCCATTAAATTGAATAATTTGCCAACGCATCAATTAAGTACAATTGTCATATGCATTATTAAAAAACATAGCAAATTTTGCATGTTTTCATAAAATTTCGCATAGCTAAGCTGCCAGAAAATTAATGTTGTAGCTTAAGCTCGCCCCCCCCCCCCCCCCGAGAGCTTAAGTACAGAATCATATAGCTTTTAAAAGCTTACTTTGCTTATAACCTTTAATTCCCATTTGCCTGTGGGAAAGACATTACTATCTAATTAAGCTATAGCTTTATTATTTGTAATATAAGGGTGATCTTTTCATGGTATGTACTTTCATGCATGTATACCTTGAAACCTTTTCTTTTTCACTTGGTTATAAAGCACCGGTCGTATATATATCTTTGTGAGAGGGGTGTTTTTGTTAAATGCATTGTTTTATTTCTTAATTGCTTGAAGCCATTATTTGTTTCAGATGGGAAATTAAAAATATAATGTTTTATATAAACTAGGGGAAAACAAAAACTACATAAGGTTTAAATATACACTATAAACTATTGACAAAATTGTTTTAGATTAAAATAGAAACTTAGAAAACACGTGGAATGTCAAGCCAATAGTAAATCTACCAAATTTGTGTTTTATATTATGTCAAAAGGCAACAATCATCATGATTATAGAACATTAATATTCTTTAAAATAGGACAATAGCAGTTCATTCTAGATGTAGATTGGTCATTAAGACAGCGATGCTGCGGATGAATTTAATACTAAAGAAAAACATTATTCTTTCATTGATCCTCTTATTGAAACACTATCTAAAACAAATGTAAACCAGTTTAGTCATGGTCGATGTGATAGACAATTCCCGAAAGCAGAAAGGAAACCAACAGTTGAACTGTAACATTTACAAAATTACAATTTAGTTTTTTAAAACATCTTATTTTGTTTAATTTCGTTTTATTTCAGATACTGTAGATATCACTTTTCTCATCGAGGATGAATTTGAACCCATCACAAGTGAATGTCATATTGCTTCCTACATTGAAGGTAAGCAGTCCAAAATGAATAGCTTTCATATATGTTGCGGTTGTTTTAAGATCAATATAGAATGTCTCCAGTTTTGATGATGACCACCATTATGGCTTTGAAATGGTGACAAAGGTGATCTTGTCCCATTTCCACTTATTTTAGTAATTTTAGTAATAAATTGAAATATCAGACTTCTAACTTTAAAAATGGCATAATAAATCTAAAGAATACATGAATTACCAACGGTTATATCCAAATTCGTTTTGCCAAAATGTTTTAATGAGGGGGGCAAGGGGGTCCCAATAACAGCAAAACAGTGATTTGGTGAAAAACAGATAACAAGGAATTGAAAAGGGACAATAACAGATAACAGTAAATGAAATATGAACAAAAATCTTTCCAGGACCTATCCAGTAGATGAATCGTAGATCTTAGTATATAACTTATGGTATGGACCTAGAAAATTGTTATTTGTGTAACAAAACGTTTCGGCCGTTGAGGCAGTTCTGCCTTGGTTGATTTTTTTTCCCGTAACTTTTACAATAAGTTATAGTATCATGCATGTTGGATTTTTTTGAACGAAATTACTAGTTTCTGTTTTTGATATAGGAATATTTTAAATGTAGGGCTTTTGAGAGATCAATTTTTAATGTGTAACCGGAGAGCACGAATTTCATTACAAAATTGCTTGTCTACAGGGACTCGAACCCAGGACCTCTGTGTTACAAGGCAGCGAGCTAACCGACTGAGCGGAAGAAGTACTTCCTTAGCTCAACCGCTTATGGCTGACTAAGTATCTACTAAGTTTTTCTAAGGGAAGCAACCCCGTCACAAAGGATTCAGGTTTTTTATTTATTTTTTTAAAAAAGTGCAGCCAGTGACACTTTATTATCAATTCGATTTTTAGATTTTTTTTTCTGAAAAGCAATAAATATACTTTAGATCTACAGGTTACAGTTTGAATTTTGATCATTATTGAAAGCTGTATGGTGCCCATATTTATTTTTTATTTAATGACCTCATGATAAAACTTACTTATGAAATACAAAAATACAAAGATCAATGGAGACAGGACATGTAACTGAAACATACATGCCATGCAGTTATGGTTATTCTGATAATAGAAATTCACTCAAGCGACAATTCTAATAGTATAATAGAAATTGGACCTAGTGAAACCTTGGATGACACCAAGTGAAACACCAATCCTGTATCTTATGTGAAATAATAGAATATGGAAAATTTGGGTACAGCATTGGAGACGCTGTAGGATTTTAAAAAGGGTATATGTCGAAAAATTAAAATGAAGACACATCTGTATTTGCATCAATGGTTTTTGAGCTTCAATTTTCACCATGTAAAGCAGTTAAAAAGCTTTTAAAATATGGTGGTCAGAGTTCTCTTTCGTGTAAAAGAAAAGAGAGGGAGTTGCACTTAAAATATAAATGCTAAAAGAAAACGATGTTGTATAATTCCCAAAGCAATAATTCAAACCCACACCACTTAGTAATTTAAAACAATTCAAAGGAGAAAACTAACTGTCTTAAATTTATCCACAAAATAGTGAACGAGAAACTTAGTAACACAGTAACAAACTACAACCACTGAATCCAGGCTCCTGACTTGGAAATAGGCACATACAGAATGTGACTGCGTCAACTTTAGCATGCTAGTTAGTGTCCAATCCTCCCCTAATCAGGGACAGTGTTGTAATAGTACAACATAAAGATTAAGTGGTCATTGAATGAAAAAATCTATAGGGTGTACCAATGCTTATTTTATTACAAAATCCATATATACTATAAGTTATTGTACAAGTAATAAGTGAATTATAATTTGTACAAAATGCTACATGTTCACAGACAATGGAATTTATTACAAAGGATAATAATAATATATACTGGAATGGTCCTGGGTCCAATTGATTTTATATGTTTATGTGATGTATGTTACTGAAATTCTTCTGCAAATACAGGGCCACCCAATATCACCAGTAGAAAGACCATAATAGATATACATTGTAAGAAAATGTGGTAAGCGTGCCAATGAGACTATTATCCATTCAAATCACAATTTTCAATTAGCTTCAATTTCTACGGTATATTGGCTGTCAAAATGCTAACATTAAAATATTCAATAACAGTTAACAGCAAATAGATTTTCACAATAACAGATAACAAAATAGAAAATAGTCCTATAACAGCTAACAAAGAATTAGACAATAACAGCTAACAGTAAATATATTTTTAGAATAACAGATAACAAAGAATTAAAATGCCCCATAACAGCATAACAGTTAAACCCCTTGCCCCCCCTTTGGTATCCCAAGTGTTAGTTCATTGTTTATATTCATCGGTCCATTTCGCCTTGAGATTTCTCACTTAGTCATTTAATTTAAGAATGCTTTGCCCATTGCTGGTCAGTATTAATTATTGGCTGCTTTGTGCCAATATTCTTCAACTTAGGGACGACATCAAAAGATCGATGTAGGATAAAAAACTTAAATCAAATAGTTTGGGGGTGGGGGGGTCAACATTGCTGCAAGTTTTGTTAATCTAAAATCGATTTTACATACATCCCTATTGGTCAATCAATTTTTCCCAAATTAAGTTAAGAGGGGGGGGGGGGGGGGGGGTGTGGGGGTCAGTGAAAAAACTATGTGAATTAAGTTTTTTATCCTTCATTGAACTTTTGATGTCGTCCCTTATATGAGCAAAGTGTAGTAGTCAGTCGTGGACCAGCTTATAGCGTTCCCGGCATATTAACATTGGTTTCCTTCCCCTTACTTATATTCCCCTGCAAATGTAGGATGCTACTTGGAGTGCAGGGCCGTAACTACATTGAGGCAAATGAGGCAAATGCCTCATGTTAGAAATTAAAAAAAAAAAAAAATTAAACAAAAGATTGTCTTAATATCAAATTGTTTTCACGGAAAGTGTCTAACAAGAAGTTAGTTCTCTTCGCTGTCTGGTGTCGCCCCTACATGTTTTTCGTGATCCATGTTTCTTTTTTACTTTGAGTTTTCATAGTTGACAGTCTATTGTTTGAACTTCTGTGTCCCGGGTTTGTCTTTTGCTCATTTATTGTCCTACTTTATGACAATAGTCTGAGTGTTTATTTTCATTTTTAAGCGTGCGGTTTTACAATGTTGCATGCCCACCGATGTCCAGATATTGTGCGAGAAAATGTTTTAAGAATATACAAGACACAGAAAAAATTGTCGTTTCTGCATGGAGAATTGAATTTGATATCAAAGAATTCACAACTGGTTTCTTTTCGTTGATAAAACTAAATAGCTGACATGGTTTAAATTAAAGTGAGGTCACCAATTTTCCGGTATCAAATTATTTGAAAAAAAGCAGTATTGTATTGCCATATGAACATTTCCACTGATGGGTTAAACTTGCATTAAGTCATGTTCGGACCCTTTTACAGAAAACAAAGGAATAAGGAGTAAATGTACACGAAACCTAATCGCACACAAAGTCAATGGATACAAAATACTAATGATCAATCAATTGGTCAAAGTTGCTGGAGGGTCTTCAAAAAATAAAAGAATCATTAATACCTTAAAACAGGGTCAAGATGGTCCCTAGTGTCGACTTAAGCAGTACTAGTATTTAAAGCATAATACTGCACTGTCACTATATTTCAATCTAGTCATAAAAATATCACCAAAGTCTAAGCACAATACAAGACTAAAACAGACAGACAGATCCGGTATTAATGATTTTGAGAATTACGAATTTTGCTTTGTCCTACATATCGGTCTTTTAATGTTGTCCATAAAACCTTAAAGTCTTAAAATACAATAAATCTATGTTTTTGCTTTCAGACCAGAATATTGTTGAAAAAAGCTAAAAAAATTAATTGCGTTTCAATGTCAGAAAGAGTGCGGGAAACGCTCAGAATGCACGATTTTGCGTTATTTTTCTCAGAGCTTCTGGGGGCCTTGAGCCCTCACCAAATTTTTTTTGGCTCGCTCCGCTCGGCGATATATTTTGCCTCACAATTTAAAGAGGCTAGTTACGGCCCTGGAGTGTATTCATTACAAGCAAGCAAATAGACATACAAGTTCAATCATTATGAAGTAGATCCGACATGTCCGCTCTGTAAGCAAGGTCCTGAAGACAGAACTCACTTTTTAGTTCAATGCCAGCATCTTACTTCGATTAGACAACCCTTTAAAGGCTTTATGGATGCCTTAAGCAGTCAAACAAAGCTATCGAGGAAATGTCACCGGGATGTACATGTAGTTGTCCGTTTGTTGGTGTGGTTCATAGGTATTGGAGATAATTTAAAGCAGTATAAATATTCAATTATTTCTATGTGAACAGGAATAAAAAAACACTTTAGCAGTTGATATATTAAAGAAATGTCAAAGTACAAGTGGTAATTTTTAACTTCAAGATTTATTCCATCTTGTTTTGATCAATATTGTCAAAACCTATTATTTTAAGTTTTCTAAAACAAATATAATTGCTCACCTTTGCTTTTCAAGCTTCGCCTAAAAAATTTGAAAATTATTTTTTTTTAATTTAAATTTCCAAATCGCTCACTCTGGGCCAATTTTTGGAATTGAAAATCTGTAGAACTAGAAAAATTAAATTGGTGTGGCCAAAGGAGTTACCATCGGGTGTCCTTTGGATAATGCATTGTCCATGTTATCAAAACATCAGTCAATATTACGTTCAACATTTATGTTGTTGCCATTGCTGTTTTCTGTTACGAGGTTTTCAATGTCAAAATTAATTTGGTGTAATTTTAACACTATACATTTATTTCCCGTGCTTGAGGGAGATATGAAGATTTGTTCACCCAAGAATATTCGTATTTCACGAGGACTCTGCTCGAGGGAAATAAGATTTTTCGAGGGTGAACAAATCTTCATATCTCCCGAGGCCAAGGGAAATGAATGTTTTATTCCACTACCTAAGCTTTGTATAATATCTGAACTTCAAATAATAGTTTGCATACCGGCATTTTTTCAGACTTATTCGCTTGTTTTTATTACTGAACACGACATAGATATTGATAAACAGTACGGATAGTTATTGATTATTTAATTAGTCTTTTTGTTTTAACGTCTGAAATAAATTTGAACACGATAATGATATTTGCTATTGCCAGATTGCTATTTAGAAAATAAGAAGTTCAAGACTTTATGTACATAAACTGCGCATAACGTCGCACGATTTAGTCCCAACATGTCAGAGGGGAATATGATACAGTCAGAGGTGAATATGAAGTTTTGTTCGACGTAAGCGAATAATCCCCTTAAGTTTTGACAGTTGTGAGGAATTTTACCCTGCATTTCACTGCAGATCTTTGCTTCTGAGGCAGAAATGTTTGTATTAGGATCATAATGGTAGCATTTTTTTTTTTTTATTTGATGTGTCTGTAAAATTTCTGTGCAATATAAGGTGACATCCTAGTTTATGACTGTAAACATGAAAATAACTAAAGAAATGTCAATGTGACATCCAGTGAATTTTATTTTCTTATATATGCAATGAAACCTTGTGTGAATTTTTCACAGTTGCATTGGACAGGAATAAACTTGATTCAGGACAGATATGATTTTTTTTAAACAAAGATAAATCCTGTACAATTTTTGAAAACCTTTAATTTAACAAAGACTGATAGGAAAAAAAAACTTTGGTGGTATGACACCTTAACAAAGGAACTGCCAAAGTACCATTGACTCTGTATGTAGTCTCATTTTTGGAAATTTCATGATTTTTCACATAAATATACCTTTTCCAGTTTTTGGCCTTAAATGATGTCTTATTCAATCATTAAAGCTGGTACAGTAAAAGTAAATGAAATGAAATATAAAGTCCTAACAATTTGTGTATGTGGAGAGGGCGTACATAGGCTATGCCTGTTGCCCAATCCAATTCAATTTATTTGAATAAAATATTGTTTAAACTAAATTAATTGAACTAAAGTCCTAACAATTGAGAATTGCTTCAAATGTGTCCTTGTCTGGTACGCAACAAAAAAAGTTTTACATATCATTGTGTATGGACATATCAAAACCTCCATTGACTCAACTAACTAGGCCCTTTATTGGGATAGTTTGTTCTGCTTGAACACTTCAATACAGACTTAATACATCATTTCATTACATTTATTTGTGAAATTCAACACCAAATTTTATTTTATTACCCTAAAAAGGTTAAATTTTGTTATAATGAAAAGATGTATAAATAGACCCCTAAAAAGCCTTTAAATGAAATCAAAGAGGTGCATTAGAGATGTTTATCCTCCTAAAGTCTTCTCGTTTGGCCCTTTTCACTGTTTTAAAGCAGAGTTAATGAATATTTGATAAATATTTGGTCAAATGTGAATTTAATCTGGCTGCAGCATGATTTGGCTTTTTCTAGGAAATAACTTCAATCGCTGTATGATATCATGATACTAAATACTGATTTTCTTTGAAAATACTGATCTGATTTTGACAAAACTTGGCAGTAATGCTTAGAATAACTAGTAATTATCATACAAACAATTATATTTAGTTTATTTTCAAAAGGTCTCTCTCAAAGCAATTATACTGGTTTGTTAACAAATACACTCATAGTTTATATTGTCTGCTTTTATTCCTAATATTTTGATGTTGAATTTTTATACCCCCAAAAAACAAAGTTTTGGGGGTATATAGGAACCACTCTGTCTGTCTGTCTGTCTGTCTGTCTGTCTGTCTGTCAAGCGCAACTCCTTAACGGGTGGACCAATTTTGACAAAACTTTACACAGTTGTAGTACACACCCTGAGGATGTGCATAAGGAAAAGATATTTCTGGTCGGAATTATTTCAAGGGAGATAATTGAATTTACTTAGTTTTAATATATATAGCAATAAATGGCAACATGTCTTGTAAGCGCAACTACTCCTTAATGGATTTATCAATATAAATGAAACTTTACACAGCTCCTCCTAAATGACTATAGCAATATTAATGAAACTATACACAATTGCAGTACATGACCAGAGAATGTACATTACGGAAGACATTCTTGGTCTGGAGTATTTAAAAGGAGATAATTAACTTATTTATATAAATGAAGTTATTTTTTTGGTTTCTACACACTTACTTAAAAAATGCAAAGAGAGATAACTCTTAATCATTATTATTTATTTTAAATGTGTATTCCTTTTATTTAAAGTCATTAATAGTAGTGACACATTCATTCTGTGTCAGAAACCTAATGCTGTGTCAACTATTAATCACAATCCAAATTAAGGGATACGAATCAAGCTTGAATGTAGTGTCCCTAAATATGGGATGGGGGTATCCTTAGTGAGTTTACTCACAGTTTTATGCAATACTCTCATAATGCTAAATACTATCCAAACTGGTCTGTGTCCACTCTTGGTTTCAAATACTGTGGATTCATTTATATTCGTTGGATACCAATTTTCGTGGGTTTCGTGGGTACAGGGAAACAACGAATATAAATGTTAAACGAAATGCAAATTTTCTAAAGAAATGCATATGAACTTTGTCAAAACCACGAATTTAAATACCCAAGAATATGTGAGTTTTCCTCTATCCACGAAAATTGATACCCACGAAAATTAATGAATTCACAGTACTATGAAATTGTTTGTATGCATCTCATGTAATGACCAAGACTTTTCCTCGTTAGGTCATGCAATGCAAATTTTGTTTTGTAGATATTCCTTCTGACACCATTGGGTATAAACTACATATCGACAAAATAATGGCAGATGAAATGAAAAACTGTTGTGCCAGAAAATGTGCAAACATAATTTCTAATGACTCTAACATTGTCAAACCAGTGCAAGATATGCGAGCAAAATATTACATGACAAAGACTGGAAATGAAAGAACAACAAAGTTGCTAGATCTAATACGCACATCGATGTGTGCTGAACTTGATGAAAGACTAAGATTACATAACTTTATGGGTCAGGTAATTTGCATGTAAGTTTATAAAATAGCCAAATGTTCTTTCATTTCTGTTTTCAATGATGTAAAAATTAAAGCATTTACTATATTTGTTTGAAACAAAAAAAAAATGTTTCTATGAGGCAGAGGCGGGTCCAGGTGAGGCCGTTATTTTCAAAAAAAATAAAATAAATACAATAAAAAACTATTGTGTTTTGCTAATATTGTATTGAATATGGCAATTTATCATATTCAGAAATATCAATTAGATGACCCAAAGCAAAAAGAAGCTACAGATTCCCCTATCAAGTCTGTTGCTGGTGACTCACTCCCATTTATAACAGTTGAAAGTCAGAACTTTAAAAACTTTAGAAAATCTTAACCCAAAATTTCATGGAAACATCTTTTATCTAATTGATGTAGACTAAGGCCAAGGGTGTACGTCAATATTGTATGATATATCTTTTAGAAAGCTGATCACATTTGTTTGACTGTTTACCTTTTAAACTTGGTCTAATACATGTAGGGCTATGAGAGGATTTTTTAAATTAACCTTTTTATACGACCGCAAAATTTGAAATTTTTTTCGTCGTATATTGCTATCACGTTGGCGTCGTCATCTGCGTTGTCGTCTGCGTCGTCGTCGTCCGAATACTTTTAGTTTTCGCACTCTAACTTTAGTAAAAGTGAATAGAAATCTATGAAATTTTAACACAAGGTTTATGACCACAAAAGGAAAGTTGGGATGGATTTTGGGAGTTTTGGTCCTAACATTTTAGGAATTAGGGGCCAAAAAGGGCCCAAATAAGCATTTTCTTGGTTTTCGCACTATAACTTTAGTTTAAGTTAATAGAAATCTATGAAATGTTGACACAAGGTTTATGACCACAAAAGAAAGGTTGGGATTGATTTTGGGAGTTTTGGTTCCAACAGTTTAGGAATTAGGGGCCAAAAAAGGGCCCAAAATTAAACTTTGTTTGATTTCATCAAAAATTGAATAATTGGGTTTCTTTGATATGCCAAATCTAACTGTGTATGTAGATTCTTAAATTTTTGGTCCTGTTTTCAAATTGGTCTACATTAAGGTCCAAAGGGTCCAAAATTAAACTTAGTTTGAAAAAATTGAATCCTTGGGGTTCTTTGATATGCTGAATCTAAA
Source organism: Mytilus galloprovincialis (assembly GCF_965363235.1). Classification (NCBI taxonomy): domain Eukaryota; kingdom Metazoa; phylum Mollusca; class Bivalvia; order Mytilida; family Mytilidae; genus Mytilus; species Mytilus galloprovincialis. The sequence goes on along the minus strand of NC_134851.1, from coordinate 71,910,996 downwards.
AATGTACTTAGATTTTTTATTATTGGCCCAGTTTTCAAGTTGGCCCCAATCGGGGTCCAAAATTAAACTTTGTTTGATTTCATCAAAAATTGAATAATTGGGGTTCTTTGATATGCCAAATCTGACTGTGTATGTAGATTCTTAATTTTTGGTCCCGTTTTAAAATTGGTCTACATTAAAGTCCAAAGGGTCCAAAATTAAACTAAGTTTGATTTTAACAAAAATTGAATTCTTGGGCCTCTTTGATATGCTGAATCTAAACATGTACTTAGATTTTTGATTATGGGCCTAGTTTTCAAGTTGGTCCAAATCATGATCCAAAATTATTATATTAAGTATTGTGCAATAGCAAGAAATTTTCAATTGCACAGTTATAAATTCAGCAATAGCAAGAAATCTTCAATTGCACAGTATTGTGCAATAGCAAGAAATCTTCAATTGCACAGTATTGTGCAATAGCAAATATTTTCAATTGCACAGTATTGCACAATAGCAAGAAATATCTAATTGCACAATATTGTGCAATAGCAAGAAATTCCAATTGGATTTCAATTGGAGTTATCTTTCTTTGTCCAGAATAGTAGTTGAATCAACTTAAATCATTGTTTTATACAATATACAATGTATATTCACTTTTACTACCAACTGATAGATTAAAACAATCTTTACCATTCAGTCTTTGTCAGTGATAACAAGCACTTTTTTACATTTTAATATTTTATGATGTATTTAAATGAGTAGTTATTGTTGCAAACTTCATTAGAAATTTGAATTGAGATCAGTTTTGAAATAAGGGAAAGGGGGATGTGAAAAAAAAATTGGGGGGGGTCAATTATTTCATTTCAGATTTCATAAATAAAAAGAAAATTTCTTCAAACATTTTTTTGAGAGGATTAATATTCAACAGCATAGTGAATTGCTCAAAGGCAAACATTTTTTTTAAAGTTCATTATACCACATTCATTCTGTGTCAGAAACCTATGCTGTGTCAACTATTTAATCACAATGCAAATTTAGAGCTGAATCCAGCTTGAATGTTGTGTCCATACTTGCCCCAACCGTTCAGGGTTCAACCTCTGCGGTCGTATAAAGCTGTGCCCTGCGGAGCATCTGGTTAATAGTTACCAAGATTTCATTAAAAGTTGTTGTATATGATATATGTTTCTTTTGATGATAACATTTATAAAATGTAATGTGTAATATAATGCTGGTTTTGTCAAAGTAATTGTAATGAAATATTCATTGCAATGTAATTCGCCATGCCTGGACTAGAAATTTATCACTTTGACAAATAACCCTGATCTCCTAATTTTGTATGTGTACATGTTTTCAGGCACAAATGGGTACATTTGCTTGGAATAAGTAAAGCTACTTACTACAGAGCACTTGTTCTGGTTAGAAAAGGATTTTACACATGTGAACAAATAAGAAAATCAACTTGCTCAAATGTGAAAGGTAAGAATGTTTTTTTAATAAACAAACATGTATATATATGTGTTATTCTACTAGCACTGGGTCGATACCGCTGCTGGCAGAATTCTAATCTGTGAGAGTGTCATCAATTCAGTAGTTCATAAAACCACTTATTCATAGCTCCATTGCTTTTTTGATGAATTCTTCAATTTCAAGCATTACGTTATGACTAGTTTGTTTTATGTTCAAATAAGGTGTCAGTTGTTTCATGTCAAAACCATACCTTATCCTGACTCGTGCTGAACTATTCAACATACCTTTATTTGCACCATAGACCGTACTGGTTCCTGGAAGTTTGATACATTTGTAGTACACAAATAAACTTAAACTTCTGATATAAACAACAGTGGAAATGTGCCCTCCGATTAAAATTTCATATTTTTTTTTATAAAAAAGAATCAAGGGTTCAATCTGAATCCCGAGTCCCTATATAAGCTTTAATTTTATGCCAAAATTACCAAAATATTTTACTTATTGACAAAGTTACAACTATTTTTAGCAACTATTTTGCTTTGAATATACTACTTTCTGTTCTATCTGACCGGGCATGAATTAGTGGTTTTATACCTTAAAGACGTTCTCCATTGATGAATTCAGAAAATATTATAAAACTAAGGTTCCAACTCCTGGAGGCAAAGCTGACCCTAGATGAATATGTCTATAATTTTCGATATAAACCACTTCACATGCGCAGGTCTTATACATCTTCGGCTTTTAAAAGATTTGGTTTGGTCGTTCCTGATAAAAGTGCTTGCGACGACATTATTTATAATTAAAAGTACTTATGATTTGTATATATCGATGAACTTGCTTGTTTAAAATACAACACAATTCTGATTATTTTATTCCTCTGTAGTTTGAGATGCAGTAAAATATATTCTGTACAATTCCTTCAGATCATCCATTCACTTTAGTTCTCTTTAACGAAGTCACTGATAAAAATAATGAGGGTGGTAAAGGTTTTTTAAGTGCAACATGTTTTGCCATTTTTATTTCACGTGCAGCCGTGAAAAAGGTTCGTTATTCACTGTGTTTCGTGAAATCGGTAAAAAGAGCAATGTGTAAGCATTTTTTAAATTTTTCGTTCATCATCAAATGGCAATTTTATTTCACGTTCTTCTGTGCCCTTTTTAGGCCCCTCATTAATGTATGCTGTAATTAACAAGGATATATATTACCCTCATGAAATTTTTTTCACATTGCCATATATATCATTTTTATGAATTATGAATAACAGTTCTTGAATCTGCAATGTTTGTTCTTTGTTTTATGCTTTTAAAATACAGGTTCCAAAGACATCATTTTTTTCTAGCAAAACTTAGACATTTTCTGGTATTGGCTCATATAAATATTTAATGCCTGAATATTTGGGACCAAATGGTTCATCGATCTTCCTTTTTTCACAATTAATATATTAAAAAGCATAAATAATTTTTATTAACTTGTATAATGTTAGAATATCAATATGATTTTAATCCTTTAACTTTAGGACTTTCAGCTAGTGGATTCATCAGCTGGTTCTTGGAGAAGTATGGTGATAGTAGTCCAGAGAGACAAAAAGTTCTCCTTCCATCATGCATAAATGTGAAGTACATTTATGAAGAATACAGAGAAAGCCCTGGCCCTCATTTAAAAGAAAAACATTTCTACTGTGTTTTTAGGAAGAACTTTGGAAAAGTGGTCAGTTTCGCAAAGGTAATACACAAGTACAAGTGACCTTATGATCAGTCAAAAGTACTGTATACCAATACCACATTATTGTTTCTTGCTTTGCTACATGTGTGCTTTTAATTAGGTTATAGACAGTGATTTACTAGCCCAGTACACTTTCATTGTTAGAATGGTAGCTTAAACAGATCAGCATGGTCATATTGACAAAAAATTATCTTTTAAAAGTTTTATTTTTACACCAATTTCAAAATGAAAAAATGTTATTCATGTTATTTGGAACAATTATTTCTTAATCACTTATGAATTTCACTTTTAACTTTAAAAATAGCCAATTTGAGCATGTAACCAAAGAAAAAATATGTTGTCACCAGTCAATAAACTCAATTATTATAATTATTATACATGTATTGACTTCATAATATAGAAATAAGGAGATGTGGTATGATTGCCAATTAGACAACATGTATCCACCAAAGTTCAAATGAAATGGATGTAAGCAATTATAGGCAATCGTACAACCTTCAACAATGAGAACATCAATACTATATAGTCAGTTCTAACAGGCCTTGACATAAAAAAAATGAAACAATTCAAAATAGAAACCTTAAGACCTAATTTATAACAAAACAATTTAAGCAAATATATGATTCCTTAAATCACTAATGTAGCAAACACAAACAGTATGGTGCACTACATAACTTTTTATTTTGATAGATATTGATGTTTAAAGTATTTAAACATTAAAAACTGTTATTTAATTCTCACAATTAAAGATTTAAATTACCAGTTTTTCAAAAGTTTATATCAGCGATGTCTCTGACGAGTTCTGAAGCAGAAACTAGAAATATATTTTGCATATTTTTACCTTAAATGGACTAAGTCTTTGATAGTCAACATTACATTTTTAAACTCAGACAGCAACAATCTCAGGTGAGACACATTATTCTGTGGAACCCTTTACAATTTTTTTTACAAAGTTTTTTCACTTTTATTTTTTAGACTAGAAATATAAATCCATGTGATATTTGTCTTAAAGCTAAGAATGAGTTACCAAAGTTGAATGATGCAAGAGACAAACACCAATTGAAAAGAGACTTAGGGATACATCTTGAAAGACAAAGGTGACTTATGCATGCACACTCACAAAAAACATGAACATATCATTACAGCTAAAACATGTTGCTATAATTTATAAGCTGTTTTACTATTGATGAATACTGGTACTTAATTCAACAAACACACAAGTCGTTTTTCTTAGAATACAGATTACCCTTCCGTCACATATGTTTGTTATCAAGAATATTATGGATCACAAATAATGCTTAAAGCATTGTATCTGTTTTGCTTTTTATATTATGTTACTTAAAAATTGACCCAGGAGATGAAACATTTTTCAGTTTGATTACATTTTCAATGAAAAGATATTTATTCAAATTTCATAATATATGTACCATCCAGTAACAATTTCATTTGCAAAATAAGAAATTTTATTAGTTTAAATTAATTTATAAGAAGTCAATGTTAAAAAATAATAATAACTAAGCTTAATGACCAACAACCTTATTACACAATATAATTCAAAAGAAGACATTTAGAAAAAAACAAACAGTTGTGAAAAAAATGTACATGTATGACACATGTTTAGCATAGAAAGATAGAAAGGTTATAAAAGAATTATTTTAAATTTCCAAACTATTTTGTAATTAACGATAGGTATTTTGAGATTGTGAAGGAGATTTTTTATCCTAAAAAATAGATTGTTAAAAACACTTATTTGCTACATATAATTTTTGTAGCAATGAAAGGAAGGACTATTATAGAAAAAGACAAGAGGCCTGCATGACACCATCTGAGGCACTTAGTATTATAGTGGATGGAATGGACCAGGCGAAGACCAACTTACCCCATTTTAGAGGATGGTGTAAACCAAAGGTATTGAAAAAAGTTTCACAGTCTCATAAATTGTTTTCCTTTTCAATCATTATGTCTATGAAACAAGTAAAAGTACATTTGTAGGCGTTTATAATCTTGTGTAATTTTTCTTGCAAACATTGCACTTGAAACAAATAATGAAATGTTAAAATAGTTTTGAAATTATCCTTTCTCTTTCCCAAGACTTTGAGGGAATTAAACAAACACTTTGTAAATTATATGCGTCTGAAGCACTTGTCTGAATTAATACTCACAACCTAAACATTTAAATACCAGGGTTATATTAGTATGCGGAAACATTAGGAGCTATAGAAAATAAATAGTGTTGTTAAATAGAACAGTTTTGCCTAACCGGTTTCTCAGGTCATGGTTCAACCGATTAACCAGTAGTTAAGTTGATGTTCAAAAGCCTTATGCAAAGTACACTACTAATGCATGGGTTTGCAAAAGTGCCCCCCCCCCTTTTTAGGTCAGTCAATGGGACCCTTATAAAAAGTTCTGGATCTGCCACCGGTTTGTATGATTTTTTATATTTTGGTTCATCTCTATGTTTCGGCGTGTACAGTGGCTTATAGTTTCTCGAACTAGTAAACATCAATGTATAGGGACCTGATCAATCCCGCCTCTGGGTGGTGAATTTCTCTCTGTGTTGAAGACACGTCGGTGACCTTTGAATCTTTTGTACATTTCGGTCAAGAAGTTTATCTTTGGGCATTATGATTTCAATTTATTGTCAATTTGCATTTCACCATTTTTGAGATGCCATTTCGTTTACAGAATTAAGAAGGCTAGGTCCTCAAAATAAAATAACAATCAGCTAACAATTGTTTAAAATATGTATATACTAATTATGTTTACTTTATATCTAGCCTCGAGCTGCTAGACACAATATTTTTGTGTTAATTAAGTTTATTTAATTTTCAAGATTAACAATTATAATCAATATACTGGACACTTGATCTGCTAAATTAAGTACAACGATAATCATAACAACATTCAACAAAATGGTATTCGGTCCTTCCGATGATAAACCAGTTAACCGTTGACAACACTAAAAATAAATAAATTTTGACAACTCTTAGTAACTTAGTTTAAACAACCCATGCATATTTAAAAGACTGGAACATTAATATTCCACTCATATTGACAGACACTTTTATTTCTGAACAATACTATCATGTTTTTGGGTTGCTGTGCCTTTAAAACGTAAAAAAGCAAAAATACCCAATACCAAGGAAAATTCAGAACATAAAGTTCCTTATGAAATGGAAAAATAAAGATTAATAAAATTAAAATTGAGAATGGAAATGGGAAATGTGTCAAAGAGACAACAACCCGACCAAATAAAAAACAACAGCAGAAGGTCACCAACAGGTCTTCAATGTAGCGAGAAATTCCTGCAACCTGAGGCGTCCTTCAGCTGGCCCCAAAACAAATATATTCTAGTCCAGTGATAATGCATACTCTTGTTAGTCGTTCTTCAAACAACAGCATAAGCAGATATACCTGCACAAAATGAAATATGCCATCTCATTGAAATACCATTAGCAGAAAAAACGTTACCTGATGAAAGCGTTTCTTTGTTTACATTGCATATGATGTCATAACTTAAATAACATCACAACTAAAATTCCTAACAACAGAACCAAAATCGGAAACATTACGGTATTTCCGTTCCTTTTTTTACAAATATTTAAGTTACGAAAAAATAATTTATACAGACTTCATCCCCATTTTCAGGTAATGCCTGTCTCATATTACATTTAACAATTATATTTTTATACATTACTTGTTAAATGGATGTAAACACACAGGGTGCCCAATTCATGCTACTAGTAGCCTCTAGTTTATAGAACATATTTCTTTTTTATTTAAAGACCAGAGTTTTAGAAAAAATGTTAGACAATTATTGACTAATATTAGTATTTTTTATATTAAAGATTTAAATTAATATACCTTCTGTCATTATTTTGAGTTCTTCTTAATCTTTTCAATAGAGTGGATCTATGGTTTTGAAAACCCATATAACAGGAGCTATTATGCACGGACAGTCTAACAGTTTTTATATTGATTTAAATCAATGGCCACATGACCCGAACATGACAATAACATGTCTTTTAAACAGTTTGTGCCGGGGAAGAAGAAGTTTTCCGCCAAAGCTGTATATACAATGTGATAACTGTGGGAGGGAGAACAAAAACAAATATGTTTTGGGTTTTCTTGCTTACTTATGTGTTGCAGGCTATGTAAAGGAGGCAAGTATTGATTATTTAACTAATGGGAGTACATGTTATACCAAGCAAACGAAATAGATCAAAGAAGGACAGACAACATATTTGCCGAAAGAAAAAGTACAACAAAGCCAACATTTTTAATCCCACCAAAAATAGCAGAGTATATTCCATGACTGCATTTATTCTTCATATTTTAATGTAACATGTTATATCATATGGCATGTATATATGTAAGTTTGCATTTAGACGATTGAAAATCTATTTGCAAAGTTGTGTAATATTAATGTTTATCTAGGTTACAGCAACAAATGTCACTTCGCACCAGACAAAGAATACAACTTTCAATAAATTGGCAAGATAAGAATTCAGTTCAAACTTGTTTTAATGCTTGCTAATTGAAAAACAATTTTGTATTTTATTAGAAAATAAAACTTTTTAAAAAGGTTTAACATGTAAAAAATATCAAATTGACAGAATACAAAAAGTGAAAGTTTTATGTTTTCAATTTTAGATCTATCTATCCTTCCTACTAAAGGGTCATACCCATGAGGACATAGATCAAAGATTCTCAGTTATATCACAGCATTTGAGAACATTAAATGCAATGACCTTGCCACAACTTCAAAAGGCTGTAGAAGGTAGTTTCTTGCAGACACCAATTGTGGAAGTAATGGGAACAGTGTGGGATGTAAAGAAATGGATAGATGATTTTATAAATAATATAAGCAACCACTCCTACCCACATCAGTTTTGGTAAGATCAAAATGTTTATAAAGTTTCTTCAAAATTTCACAGAATGTTATTATATTGACAAAAGCTACTCCATGATAAATGTCATATGAAACGAGTTAATGGAAAAAAAAATTGTCCTCATAATTATTCAACCAAGATACATGTATATATACTTAACTAAGTCATATGTGAACATGTTAACCTTTTATAAAGAATCCTTAACGTAAAGCACAAAAATGCATTCGTTGACAGAAAATTAAAATCATGGCCGCCTTATTATCTTTCGAATGAAGCTACTAAAGTTATCCGATTAATTTACCTTGCTTAACAATTAACATCAGGTAAGCTTGTGCTTACATTTCAAAGTTAATACAGTAAATTACCAAACAGGTGTAAAAAATGTAATAAAATTTGGTGTTTTATTACATTTTTTACACCTGTTTGGTAATTTAACCTTATAACAGTTGTTAAATGATTTTGTGAATAAAAAGTTTTCTTTTAGCATTTATGACTATTCCTTTTCTTCTCTGTTTGTTTACATTTTTTTTAACTTTTGCATTCGCTGCTACCAAATCTTTTACAAGAGTATCATAAAAAGGTCATTGCATACTGAAGGTGTAATACCACCATTGATTTTCCCCTATTAGTCTTTGTTAAATTTGCACTTTTTAAAAAAAATGTGCAGAATTTATCTTTGTTTCAAATAAAGAAATACTTGGCATGAGTAAAGTTTTATCCTGTTCAGTATTATAGAAAAAAATTCACATAACATTTCATTGCATATAAGAAAATAACCATTATTGGAAGTTAACTAATCAGATTTCTCCCCTTATTTTATCTGTGTACAAGGTTTAGTGACCATGTTACCTCAAGATTACAAAATTTTCTATAGAAATCCCAAATAAAAAATAATGGTGTTTTGAAATACCCAAGACATAATTATGTTTATGACACAGAAATGTTTTTACTGCGATAAAATGTAGGATTAATTACCTACAACTGTCAAATTCAAGGGAATATTTTTTTCGACCTACTTTCGTATACAACCCGATATGATGTACCATGATTTGGTGGTATTACACCTGAAAAGTTGTCAGGGAATCTCAGAACAATTCCACGATGGAAGATAATAATTCAGAAATGGTACATTTCATTAAGATTTACAGTCGAACCTGTTATTAAAACAAGTATGTGCACACAACTTTAAACACTTATCAAATGATAAGGTTAAACACAAAAAACATCTGTAATGAATTTTAATTTAAATTTTATTTTGTTTGATTTTTTTCCTTTGAACTTCGAGACATCGGGGTCAATTTACATCAATTTTACATTGTCAGGACTTTAGAATTACCTCGACTTAACCGAGAAATCGAATTATCAGAGTTCGACATATCAGAGGTTAAAATGCATTGATCAAATGGGAATTATGCCGGGACCGAGAAATTATTTCAACTTATCCGAGTTATCGACACAACTGAGTTCGACACAAGGAGGTTCGACTGTACATTAAAACAGAAGAGTTTTCACTAAAACAAGTATATGTATGAAAGTTTAATTCTATAAACTAAACATTCACAATTAAAAAAATCATGTTTAACTTTTTTTTAACAACTCGTTTTATATGACTTTAAGAGATTGCATTTGTACCATTTTTTTTACAGTTTGTCTGATAACTTTACACAGTTTTTTACATTTAATATTAAGATAAATTCTGAGGTTTTAATGATTTGTATAAGTAACTTTGACAAACATTCATAGTTTTTTTGAAACGTAGGAACAGGGCTTTTTAATGATAGAAAACATCCTAGGAAAAATTTTGAATATGTGTATTTTTTTTTCATTTTACCAAGTTTCCTGAAAACTTGATCCAGGCTTTGTTTGCCTTTGATATTTATAAAGTGATGGTTTTTCACTGACAGATAGATGTATACTTCTTTTGTTTTTAATTTTCATACATTTCTGGGGTTAACTCAAAATGTAACTTTTAAGGATTCAATAACTTTTTAAAAACCTTAATGCAGTGTTACAAAACATCAACAGGAGCATCTTCATAATCAAGAGATAGGATCTGAAAAAAATGTTTATTTTTTATCATTTGTATTTGATAAATTGACTTAGTTTTGGCAGTAAAGATTGTTATGATAACAGCGGCAATTGTAGGCTAAGAACAAAGGGTTCTGTTAAATCTTTAGTTTATGAACTTTTTATTTTTCATATCAATACAAGCGATAACAGAGGTATTAATAAAGTTTTTCCTTAACTCTAAATGCATTTAAACAGGTCTGATATGTTTGAATGATAAAAGTTGATAAAATTTATCAATTTGGATTGACTTTCATGTCTTCAGAATCTCATGCTTAGAATTAAGGAATAACTTTTTTTGTATTTGAAAATGTGCAGACATCATAGGCAGTTTTACTGTCACAAATTGAGTTAATCTGGCTATGCATAGCAGAGATAGGTACACTGATATTTGTGTCAGTCCCGATGAACGTCCGCAAAGTTTCAAATACAAGATACAGTTATCTCTATTCTAATGTAAAATCAAAAATATAATTCTATTTTAGTCATGATTTCAATGTAAAATTTTCATTAAACAGAAATGATGTTATCTTATTTGATGCCTAAAGTAGGTGACGTCATAGGTATGATTTTGATGTCAAACATAAACACTGGGCATTTTCTTGCTTCTTGTCCGCCTCAAAATGTAATAATTTTTTATAAAAAAAAGATTTATAAGTTCAAAATGCGAGTTTTTTTGCTTATTATTAGAGAAATTACATGTCAATACATTCCAGAATTCAAAATGTCGGCTTCCTTAGTTACAGACAGAGAGATAGAGAATTTTATGCTTAATGTCATCCAATTAAAATTATTGATACAAAATAGTTGCATTAGAATATGTGATTTAATCTTTATCTTTTTTCCCCCATTTTACACCTTTCAGTATTATAGTCACCTGCTTTTCATAGAATAATAAAACAATTGTTAAATGCTTTGTAAGGCTAATGTTTCAAAATCTGTTGAAAAATATCACTGTTAACTGGGTATTGTGGAATAACAAAATGTATCACTATGAACTATAAAAATTGACATCTGACTGTGAATAAATGCACTATTTTTGCTTCAGGTTGTATTGTGATCGTCCAAATCATGTAACTTTAAAAACAAGGATGTGGTCTACAGATAATTGGGCTCCAGAAGAAGATGAAATGCAATTAGAAATACTTGATTTAGATATAAATGGGGAACAAAAGATTCCAACAGGTACTTATTAGAATACTAGCTATATTATGTAATTCAGAAGATGAGCTTCATTCTAGAAATATAAGATTTTCGTTATTCATTCTTATTCTTATGTCTCCAACAAAGTCATCGAAAGAGCATTAAACATATTCAACAATTATTTTCTTTAATATACCCCAACAACAACAATTATGTGATTGTTGTATTATATAGCTAAAAAATGAACCAGGATAAGTAATTCATGATAATTTATTTGTATTTTGAATTCTTATGGCACTAATTTTAATACATTCTTAGACGCCCAGAAGCACAATTTAGCTGAATTTTTGTTTTGTGAAATTAACGTCAGAATAATTACTAAAATGGACTAATTTGTTTATTTTGCTTGAGAATAGAAGTAACTGTATTGTATTTAAAGCTTAGTCTACGTAAAACATGTGTTTCACTGTGTAAATTGAATTTATCTGGTAGTACATTGTATAAATAAGGTGGGTATAAAGCGGAAAAGCCAATTTTTTTAGTATTTATGTGTTTGTGTTGAATGAAGATAAACTGGTAGAGGATATATTATTAAGTTGTTAAATCAGAATCTGTTTTTATTTTTAAACTCACCTGGCCCAAAGGGCCATGTGAGTTTATGCCATCACTTTGCGTCCGTTGGCGTCGTTGTCTGTCGGCGGTGTAAACTATTTCAAAGATCTTCTTCTCTGAAACTACTAAGCCAAATACATCCAACTTTAACTGAATGATCCTTAGGGTGATAGTTTGTAAATTGTATCCGAAGTTTTGATCCATCAACGAAACATGGTGCCATGGCTAAAAATAGAACAGAAGGGTCAAATGCAGTTTTTGGCTTATATCTCAGATTTAAAGTATTTAGAGCAAAATTGACATGGTATAAAATTGTTCAATAGGTCAAGATATATCAGCCCTGAAATTTTCAGACAAATCTAACAACCCATTGTTGGGTTGCTGCCACTAAATTGGTAATTTTAATGAAATTTTGCAGTTTTTGGTTATTATCTTGAATATTATTGAAGATAAAGATAACTGTAAACAGCAAAAATGTTCAGCAAAGTAAGATCTACAAAAAAGTTAATATGACCAAAATTGTCAATTGACCCCTTAAGGAGTAATTGACCTTTAAATACAGTTTTACACATTAATGTTTGCTGACTGTTAAAAATCCCCTCCTGAAACTTAACTGAACCAATTTCAGCTGAACTTAAATGTAATAATCCTTAATATTAAGTATAAAGTTTGTGTTTTATTTCCTTGTCAACAATTAACATAGCCACTATGGCTAAAATATAAACTAGTTTTTTTTTGCATTTGAAGAAAATATGACAGATACAAAGAACATTTACAGTGTATTTTAAAGCAAAAATAATCATTGATGTAAGGTTTAAGCAAAAGGTTACAGGTGAGCGACTCAGTTTGTGTTACCTGCTTAGATTAAATTATTTTTCAATTGATTGTTGTTTATGGTCCAATTTTCTATTTAAGGACAACCAGATACTTGCAGGCCAGATTATGAAAAATTAAATTTGACTCTTGGAGCCGCTGCTATTAAGAAGATGAAAGTATATTTAACATATGAGGAAAATGAGTGGTGGCAGAACTTTTTCAGAAACAAAGAGTCTGTACAAAATAATGAAGCCATCTGGCCACTATCAAATATCAAAAAATTGCACAGAGTAGAGGATATGCAGATAATTCCACAGGTTAATTTAGGCACTTCATGTTTAAGACCAATGTTAGATGCAGAAGAAGAAGTCAGGGAGGTATGTATGATTTTGAATTTAAAAGATTTGTCAGGATAATAATTTGCTTTATAAAGACAAGTTCATTTATTTAATATTACATGTAGGCCTCAGTTTACTTTTGTATACACATTTAACATATAGTTATTGAAGATAGCACTTTATATAGTGTAAGGCATTATCTATTACTTCTTAAGGTGGGAAACCACTAATTAAATCCCCCTTGCTCTCTATGTTAAATTATTCAACTTTAGGCCTTCGTGGCTCTTTCATATTAAGTTCAAATAAAGGGACAGTCTGTTTTTGTCAAAGCAGTATCTTTTTGTGACCGGTGCTAAAAAACCAGTATACCTTTAATGACATATAAGAGCGTACTGGTTCAGGAACATTGGAAGTACCAAAACAGGTACTTCAGATTTGAGAAAAGGGCAAAATGACCCCTCTTATTCAAATTTTAGATATCTTTTTTAATATTCATAATAATCAGTCTAAAATGGTTCAGTAATGATCCCAAGTCTTAAAGCTTCATTTGATACAAAGAAATTACCAAATATTCTACAAATTAACAAAGTTACAGCTATGCGTAGGAACTTATTTTTCTCAAATATGTACTACTTTCAGGTAGGTTCTTTTTTACCGGCCCCTAATAAGGGGATCTACACCTTAAGGGTTCATGGCAATCTGCTTACTTGTCCAATGGTTTTCCTTAATTTTATTAAGTCCACAGTCTGCATTATAACATTAATTATTTATTAGCTCACCTGACCTAAAAGGTCAAGTGAGCTTTTCTCATCACTTGGCGTTCTTCGTCCATTAACTTTTTACATTTTAAACTTCTTCTAGAGAACTACTGAATGGAATGAAACCAATTATGTCATGAATGTTCCTTATTAGGTGCTGACCAAGTGTTGTTACTTTGAAGCCGATTCCATCATCCAAGATGGCCACCAGCAGGGGACTTAGTTTAACATAGGACTCTATGGGAAATACATACAAATGTCTTCTTAATCTAGAGAACAACTAAATGGAATAAAATCAAACATGACATGAGTATTCCTTATGAGGTGCTGACCAAGTGTTGTTACTTTGAAGCCGATTCCATCATCAAAGATGGCCACCAGCGGGGGACTTAGTTAAACATCTATATAGGACCCTATGGGAATTAAATACAAATGTCTTCTTCTAGAGAATCACTGAATAGAATGAAACCAAATATGGCATGAATAATCCTTAGAAGGTGCTGACTAAGTGTTGTTACTTTGTAGCAGATCCATCATCAATGGCTGTCAGTGGGACTATGTTTAACATAGTACTCTATGGGTTATGAATACTGATAGTGAATAGCTGATTTTTTTCTTTACTTTAAATGTAACTTAATCATTGTTGAATTCAAATATGTCATGGACCATATAATATAAGAGGTGTGCCTATATTTTAATCACTTAATTCCTGTTTTTGATTTAAATGATACATGTTTTAGATTGTTTGCGCTATGTTTTCTGTTTTTTAATACCCAATTTATGCTATTTCTGTTCTTGTTTGTTTTAGGTTATTACAAAAAGAAGGAAGAACAAAACAGCTAGAAATACACAGAACTGACTTTCTGTAAATTCAACGAAAAAAAATATGCTACTGCATAATAAGATGAAATATAGATATAATAATGCATGGCAAGGACTCATTTTGATTGAGATTCAAGAATGGTTTTGATTTTTTTACAAAAAATTTTATATTATGAAAGATGTTTAGTAATGATTTCGGATGTAACTTTCCTCATGCTGTTACCGTCCTTAGCCAGAATGTGGAAAGTAACACCAGAACTCATTTTGATTGAGATTCAAAAAATTTTGATTTTATTATTAAAAATTGATTTAATGCAAGAAAAATAAGTTTTCTAAGATTATGAAAGATGTTTAGTAAAAATTTTGGATGTAACTTTTCTCATACTGTAAGTGTCATTAGCCAGAATGTGGAAAGTATCACCAGAACTCATTTTGATTGAGATTCAAGAAATGGTTTTGATTTTATTACTAAAAATTAATTTAATGTCAGAAAGATAAGTTTTCTAATTTAATGAACAAAGGTTGAATAAAAATTTTCGGATGTTTTTTTCCTTATGCTGTTAGCGTCTTTAGCCAGAATTTAGTAAGTTATCTTAAACTTGTTCATTTGAATCCTTTCCTGCATATATTTTTAATTTTAAGCTCATCTGACCTAAAAGGTCAAGTGAGCTTTTCTCGTCAATTTGCATGCATCCTCGGTTAACTTTTTACATTTTTCACTTCTTCTAGAGAACCACTTAATGGAATGACACCAAACATGGCTTAAATGTTCCAAGTGTTGTTACTTTGTATCCAATCCATCATCAAAGATGGCCACCAGAGGGGGGCTTAGTTTAACATAGGACCCTATGGGAAATACAAATGTCTTCTGTTAGAGAACAACTAAATTGAATGAAACCAAACATGACATGAATGTTCTTTATGAAGTGCTGACCAAGTGTTGTTACTTTGTATCTGATCCATCACCCAATATGGCCGCCATCAGGGACCTAGTTTAACATAGGATCCCATGTAAAATACATACAGTCTTCCTTTACAGAACCACTAAATGGAATGAAACCAAACATATAATGAATGTTCCTTATAAGGTACTGACTAAGTGTTGTTACTTTGTAGTCGATTCCATAATCCAAGATTACCGCCAGCATGGAACTTAGTTTAACATAGGAACCTATAGGAAACACATACAAATGTCTTCTTTTAGAGAAGCACCAAATGGAATGAAACCAAACATGGCATGAATGTTCTTTATTGAAAATTGGCAAAAATACTTTATGCTCCTAAGGAAGTCTTGCAAAGATACCTAGTTAAAAAGCTTCCAATACAAAATACTGCACCAAATAATTCCTACAAACTCTTTTTTGTACAAGATAAAGAAGAAAGATTCTAGTTCATGTACTTTTTGTAAACTTGATGACGAAACTATTGTACATTTTTTCAATGATTGTCCAATAACATATCAATTTTGGTCATCATTATTACAGCAAATAAGATTGTATAGCAGGGATTTTGCCATCAGTAATATCAGATATTCCTTGGTTTCTATTCAGAAAGCTTATTCATCAATCTTTAGATATAGTAGCAGAAAATTATATATATAAATGTAAGTTTAAGGAACTTACTCCTAATATTTTTGGTTTTAAAAATAGAATAAAACAATATCAGTCATATGAATATTATATTGCATAGAAAAATAATAATGTTGATGTATATGAAAAATTTTGGACCCCATTACAATATGTATTTCCACCATAGAGTATGATATTAATCTGTGAGCAAATTGTTTTATTAGATTTTGTTAATTCTTTGATGCATATAATTATAAACAATAATTATGTACATAATTAAGTAATGTATGTGTGTATGTAAGTAAGAATTGTATGTGTATATGAGAGACTGAGAGAAAGTGAATGCAAGCGGTTCTCATTTCTTTTTTCTATTTACCTCTTTACATTGTTATTTCCTGATATTTGTTTATATATTCATAAATTTTCACCCTTTCTGTTTTTGGGGTTTTTTTTTGCTTTCTTATTTCTTAATTACTTTCAGTGTGTTTGAAAGCTTATCTTAGTTATTTATTTTTATTTTATTTATTTATATTGTTTTCTTGTGAGGGAGGAGTTAAAATTTAATAAAATCATTTAAACATTTATTGCTTTAAAAAAGGGAGGGAAGAGAGGAAAAAGAGAAAAAGAAATAAAACTACTCTTGATTTATAATCTTTGTTTCATTCCTTAAAATCCAAAACTAAATGATATGTCATTTATGAAGAATTGTTTATTTTTTGTTTGTTATATAAGACATTTATGTTGAACCATCTTTATATTTGTTAGCATCTAACTTACATGTATTTCTACCAGTATATTATATATATGTTCCAGACCATATGAGTATTTGGACCGTACGAGTACGGTCTGACCGTATGAGTATACGCGTACGGTCCAGTATGATCTGACCATACATGATATTTGATCATATATATATGGATTAAATTGAAACAATCTTTAATTTTAGTTTTACAAATTGTAATTGATAATTTATTACAATTAGATAGATAAAATGAACAAACGAACAATAAAATTGGATATTTGTTTAATTGTATATCTGAATCCTGTTTTGGTACTATCAACTTGATAGTTAAGTTATATTGATCTGCTATATGCATTTGTATCTAATAAACCTGACCAACTTTTTAATATTAGTCAGACCGTACGCTTACGGTCCGACCGTATGAGTATTTTGAAAAAGTATGCATACGGTCTAGACCGTACGCGTACAGTCCAAATACTCATACGGTCTGGAACATATATATATTTGGTGAATATTACTAACAACCACTAACTCCTCTATAAATAAATATCATTACTAATGTTAACGAGGCCGGGATAAGGTACCGGTAATTGATGTTTTAAACTAAAAAATGTAAAGATTTCAATAAAATATATATACCTGACAAAAAAAATGAATGTTCTTTATGAAGTGCTGACCAAGTGTTGTTACTTTGTATCTGATCCATCACCCAATATGGTCGCCATCAGGGACCTAGTTTAACATAGGATCCCATGTAAAATACATACAGTCTTCCTTTACAGAACCACTAAATGGAATGAAACCAAACATATAATGAATCTTCCTTATAAGGTGCTGACCAAAAGGAAATGTGCGCTTTTGCCATCACTTGGCGTCCGTCGTCGTCTGTCGTCGTAAACTATTTCAAATATCTTCTCCTCTAAAACTACTGAACCAATTACAACCAAACTTTAGCTGAATGATCCATAGGGTATCTAGAATGAAGTTTGTGTTTTATTTTCCATTTTGTCAAAAAAAATGGCCGTCATGGCTAAAAATAGAACATGGAGGTAAAATGCAGTTTTTGGCTTATATCTCAAAAACTAAAGCATTTAGAGCAATCTAACACGAGGTTAAAATGTTCATTAGGTCAAGATCTATTAGCCCGGAAATTTTCAGATGAATCAAACAACCCATTGTTGGGTTGCTGCCACTTAATTGGTAATTTTAAGGAAATTTTGCAGTTTTTGGTCATTATCTTGGATATTATTATAAATAAAGATAAACTGTAAACAGCAAAAATGATCAGCAAAGTAAGATCTACAAAAAAGATAAATGACCAAAATTGTCAATTGACTCCTTGAGGAGTTATTGTCCTTTAATGACAATTTTTCACAATTTGTTCATCATATTTGCTAACTTACAAAAATCTTCTCCTCTGAAACTACTCAACCAAATTCAACCAAACTTCAACTGAATGATCAGTAGGGTGTATATAATAGATTTTTGTTTTGATTTTTTATTTCGTCAAAAAACATGGCCGTCATGGCTAAAAATAGAACACAGGGTAAAATGCAGTTTTGGGCTTATATCTCAAAAACTCCAGCATTTAGAGCAAATAAGACAAGACGTTAAAGTATTAATTAGGTCAAGGTCTACCTGTCCTGAAATTTTCAGCCAAATTGGGTAACTTGTTTTTCAGTTATTGCCCCTAAATTGATGATTTTAAAGAAATTTTGCAGTTTTTGGTTATTATCTTAAATATTATTATAGATACAGATAAACTATAACAGCAAAAATGTTAAGCAAATTAAGATCTACAAATAAGTCAAATGACCAAAATTGTCAAATGACCAAAATTGTCAATCGACCCCTTAAGGAGTCAATGTCCTTTAAAGACATTTTTCACAATTTGTTCATCATGTTGACTTACTTTAAAAAATCTCCTTTGAAACTGCTGTATCAATTTCAGCCAAACTTAGGCTGAATGAGTTTCAGAATATCTAGTATAAATTTTATATTTTATTTCCTTGTATGTCAAGATTTATATAGCTCCTATGGCTAAAATAGAACATAGGAGAAAATGAATTTATTTACATTACTAAGCTTTTGTTACCATGCAGTAATGAATTCATATCTGGTTTGGTACTTTCAAAAATGTATTTTATTGGTACTTTATAATGTCCATTTATACTGTTATTTTCGATCTTTTATTAGACAGAAATTAATAGAGAAGCTTAAGATAGCAAAGGGATAATCAAATTCCTAAGTTGTAAACAAACTTACAAGCCATGGCAAAAAAAAATACGAAAACAGCGAAAAGAACAACTGTCACAGTACACAAAATGCAACATAGAAAACTAAAGACTGGGCCTCCAAACTCGATTCCCTTAAACTTTGAATTTGATGTCGATACTTTGAATATGTATTGTGCCCACTGAGCATGTTTTTTCCCTCTAATTATCGAATAATGACATTGACTTTGAACAACATAGCATGTAAATTCAGACGATACATCTGAAATGTACTGGCAATATTGACCTCAAGATATCACTTAGATCAGTTACTGTAGTAATCCAATTGCCCTGCACTGGAGTAAGAGCAAAGACTGGTCGGTCTGGAGTCAGAATAATGTGGCCGGGTAAGGTGACATATACAAAAGAAGATGTGGTGTAATTGCCAATGAGACAACTCTTCACAAGAGACCAAATGACTCAGAAATTAACAACTATAGGTCACCGTACGGCCTTCAACAATGAGCAAAGCCCATACTGCATAGTCAGCTATAAAAGTCCCCAAAATGACAAATGTAAAACAATTCTAACGAGAAAACTAACAGCCTTATAAATGTACAAATAAATGAACGAAAAAACAAATATGTAACACAGTAACAAACGACAACCACTGAATTACAGGCTCCTGACTTCGGACAGGCACATACATACATACATAATGTGGCGGGGTTAAACATGTTAGCGGTATCCCAACCCTCCCCCTAATCCGGGACAGTGGTGTAACAGTACAACATATATGAACGAACTATAAAAATCAGTTGAAAAAGGCTTAACTCGTCAGATGGATAGAAATATATCTAACAAAAACAGAGTGGCTCAGCACTTATACATCCCAACAACAAAAAGACTATTAGTACCGATCTGAGAGTACTTGCAGTTACTGTCTTTACAGCTAGTTCAAAGCCAATAACAACTAATAAAATAAATCATGCATCTAAGACTAAAGTATCAATTATTACACATCCAACAACCAATGGATTTAGTGTGAAGACGTCATAAACAGTCAGAGAAAAACATGACCTTGTGTAATGCCAAGATACAGGTATCGACAGATTGTAGATCCATGACTGCGTATAAATTTATGTATGTAACAATAATATTTAGTTTGATTTTAATTTACTGATAACAAAATCAATATTAATACCAATAAAAACAATGTTCAAAGATCTAATTACAGTGTTGAATTGGTAACCTTTTAGAATAATTTTATTTAAAGGACCGATAAGTTTACCAGGATCTTTTCTAAATTTCCGGGCACGGTACACAACATCTCCGTAAAATGAGGATGTGCTATCCCGTTTGAAATGAGTCTTCTACAGGTACAACCAAACTTCAAAACCAAATCTTTATATCTACGGAAAATTTAGTAAAAGTTTTCAGTAATTTGTGGTCACGAAATCTCTGGCTTAAAAACTTACCAGTAATACATAGATTACGTTCGTTAAAATATAAAACGTCACAACAGACACGGGCATAGCGAACGAGTTGTGAAATGTAAACACCGTAAGATGGTGCCAAAGGAACATCACCATCCATAAAAGGAAAATTAACAATAAGAAACGAAAAATCGTCCCTTTTGTCATAAATTTTAGTGTGGAGTTTCCCGTGTGAAACCGAAATATCTAAATCTTGGAAAGGACAGTTATTACTGTTTAAATTTGATTTATTTAAAGTAAGTTCCTTGGGGTAAATTTCGGCAGTGTACTTAGAAAATTCTTGATTATTTAACGAAAAAATATCATCAAGATAACGGTAAGTGTTGTTGAATTTATCAATTAAATTCAATTTAGACGGATCTTTACTGAGTTTGGCCATAAACTGTGATTCATAACAGTACAAAAACAAGTCTGCTATTAAAGGGGCGCAATTAGTGTCCATAGGAATACCTACAACCTGTCGATAAACTTTGTTGCCGAAACGTACATAAATATGAAAGAGAAAATTAACAGCTCTAATCATCTCATCACACCTCCAGTAAGTATATCTAGCATATTTACCTTTCTCATTAGAGAAGAAGGCTTTAAATGAGTTGCAGCAAATATATTTGCATTCAGATTTGCCGAACGACCATTTAATTAAATAGGAAAACTTTTGTTTGATAAGATGGTGTTGAAGTGTAGTGTAAAGAGTAGAAAAGTCAAAACTGTTAACAGAATCAAAAGGACCATCAAAAGCACGTAATTTATCTAAAACATCCAAAAAAAAGCTTTACACTCCAAAAATAGTTAAATCTATTATTCTCATATATTTTATTACAAAAGTTTATGATAAGTTCTTTGATAGTAGTAAAGGAATTGTTAAAAGCACTGAAAAATTAGTTGTAGAACACTTACTCGAGGCCGAGATGAAACGATATTTCACTGGTTTCTTGTGTAGTTTAGGTAGCCAATACAAAGTAGGGACCTTTAAATGTTCAGAAGAAGCCTTAAGCTGTGATGTTGTTATGATATGTTTGTTCATGTCTTCCTGCGAACTGTTACCTTGTGAGCTAGCACGTTAAAAATCCGGCTCAGTGTGTCGGTCTAGTACAAAGCAGGGTTAATGACGCGTGCTTGGCGGAGAAGCAGCAAATACCAATTTTTCAAGTCATTAGAGTTAACTGTAGCTTGTGCCTATTCAATAACAAACAAATTACTCTTGGGTCTGTAAACCGCAATGTACATCCCACAATTATTCAGTTACATATACATGTATCTGAATACAAATCCTATTGAAAAATGTCATATGTGTTCGTTTTCTGAAAAAGGGCGTAAGCGTTTAGCATAAATTTAATGCAATATAAGAAGGTCAAATCGCCGTTGAATTTGATTTGATGTATCGGATGCGGAGCCAGAGCTTCGAGTGAAAAAAAGGGGGGGGGTATGTGATCGTCATTGAACCTTTTCTACGTATTGTTTGTTACGGTCGGGCAGACATTTGCGAAATACACCTATATTTCACTGATATTTGTTTGTTTTATTTTAAATAAAATCTTTGTTAGAAATATATTTAAATTTTGAGAATTGTTTGTCAAGTAAATGTGCCAAAATTATATTTTTCTAACTTTAGGGGTGCCTGCAAAGATTTACTCTAAAATTACAAAGAAATTATCACATAAAGGAACATAGTCTTAAATTCATTTGAAATAGAATCGAGTTTCTAGCTTGTATAAATGAAGACTTCTCTTCTTTTTAAAATAAAAAAACCCTCTTACTAGATGAAATAGAGCTTGGTTTAACAGATTATTCAGACATGTACCAGTCAAGTTGCAGTGAAAGGTTGTTTTTATCATTTTGAGTATAACATATATTTTTTTCCTTTATTTAACGATTTTTTACCTATTTTTTTGTATTAAAAAAAAACCTCATTACCTAAAACGGAATAATGACATGTTCATTTAGTCCTTTGCAGCCAGGCTGATAGCCTAATTAATAAACAGGTATACAGCGGGGTCACCCCGCTGTAGTGACCCCGCTGTATACCTCCGGTCAATGTGATTATGATATTTGTGTATACATATAACAGAGTCTTATGATAACATGCCACTTTGATAATTAGATTTATTGCATGATATCAAATTTGAATGAAATTGATATTTAACCAAGATGGTACGGTTAGTTCACAAACTTTTGGTCAAAATATTTTTAAGATTTCCAACCGGGGGGTTCCCAAACCCCCTACCCCCCCCCCCCCTAAATCCGCTAGTTATGTATGGTCAAGACAAAAGGTCTATTTGACCAGAAATGTAGTAGAGTATCGTCAATAAGAACGAAATAACTATCAAAAAACCACGTCCACGACACAGCATATGATAAAAAAACAAACTTCTGGTATTCATAGATCATTTTAGCAGCTTTTAGTGGAAAGACCTTCAAATGTCTACTAATTAATGAATGGCTATTACTTATTTTGAATTTATTGAACCATAAAACTAATTTTTGACTCTTCACATTGAGTAATCCGCGAAGCGGATTATGTAAAATGTGAGGAGTCAAAAAATAGTTTTATGGTTCAATAAAATCAAAATAAATTATTGCCATTCATTATAAATAAATTTCTATCAAAAATCTCTCTGAACGAACTTTATATATTACTTTATTTACAATAACAATGTACACACATTTCGGCGTATGAATGCAAAACGTCAGAGTGGGCGTGTCGCCATCAAAATTGACAACATTGAAAATAAAACTAATAATTTAAACCAATCAGAAAACAGCAAATACACTAAATTTATTTATTTTCAAATGTTCTTATAATTTTCTGTATGCCATAACCATTTAACCCTCTTAATGCCAAGGCGACATATATGTCGTTTCAGTGCTAGGATGAAACATTTTGTCCTGCATATTTTTTAGTTGTGATCTCGGTCCTGCCTTTTTATTTTTCACTATATTTGGTCCTGCCTTTTTTCTTACAACTTTATCCTGGTTTTTTTTCTGCCCACTTGCTCATCCTGCTTTTTTTTCACTCGAAACTCCTGTCCCGCCTTTTTTTAAATTTCATCCTAGCCTCCCTAGTTAATCAAATGCATTAGATAAGTAATACACTCGTTTAATTAATTAAAGAGATAATTCAGTAAATAAAAAATTAACTGACAGATTCTATAAAAGAAGCACTCGATCATGGTGAAACTTGAACTGAGTGAGAAATTATTATTATCGAATCAGGGACCTATAATACATATATACGTCCCTGTCAGAATGAATGATTAAATAAGGGAGCTACCATTTGATTTTTATGGGGGGGGCTAGGATGAAAAATTTTATCCTGCATTTTTTTTCAGCTGTGATCTCTGTCCTGCCTTTTTATTTTTCACTCTGTTCGGTCCTGCCTTTTTTTTTTATAGTTTATCCTGACTTTTTTTTACCTAAATTGTCGTCCTCACTTTTTTTTTTTGCAAGTGTCTCATCCTGCCTTTTTTTTTACTCAAAACTCCTGTCCTGCCTATTTTTTTCAAATTTCATCCTAGCCCCCCCATAAAAATCAAATGGTAGCTCCCTAAATACAAATGATTTTTTTTCAAACGTAGATTCTAACTATTTAACCTTGAAGTTCATAATTAACAGAAATGAATGCGTTCACACTTGAAAGCTCCGTGTTGAAGGTAGTACCGTAAATTATATATCTTGGATTGAGAGTTGTCTAATCATTAGACAACTCTCAATCCAATGATTGCATGTCACTCATACTACATCTTCTTATTTTTATCACATATCCAGAAATCAACGCCACTTTGCTTATTTGAATATTATACTAAAGAAATCGGATACGGGTCAGGGAAATTACATTAAAATGATAGGGAATTTTGAAAAAAATGGCTGTTTTAATTTTAATTTAAGTGATAGACAGGTTGCCGGGGCAGAAAATGAATATACACAACAATGTACACCATTTAAACGAAACATAATGACTGTTGTTGCAAAAATACAGGTTCCTGAGCTATTTTAAAAATCGAAGCGAGAGGCTTTTAACATTGCAGTGTAAAATACAGGCTAAAATGGCTGAAACGTCAAATTTACAAACTTCGTGTTGAAAATTGGCTTACAAGGTCATTACAAAAACAGGTTGCCGGGGTGAAATATGAAACTTGAATTTCCAAAGAATAAGCAAGTCCAAACCTTGTATGTGTAGTCATTAAACTCTAGGTTCCCACGTAAAATTAAAATGTCACTATTTCAAGAAGAATAAACTCACGAAAGCACGAAAAATTCACTAAATTCGCGTTCACTGTTTTGATTTTGACCGCCTGACAACTTTACGGAAATATCAAAGTGATTGTAAATAAGGACTCTGTGACGGGCAACTTATAATATCCGTGTTTTAAAGATTTTAATGATATCAAGCCTATCAAGCCAGTCCAGTTCAAAGTACTATCACGTGGTACAATTCTCATTTACATATTATGAATATTAATTAGCAAAACCACTACTAATTTCTGGCTATGACGAGCAGCACAAAAATGCATCAAGCATTGAAGGGTTTCTTATATATATGAGGTTCACTTGGTACAGACAGAGACATATATACACATAATACATATAATGTGTATATTATATGTCTCTGGTACAGGTTCATGGCAATCTGTTATTTAGACGATGTTTCGTGATGATATTTATTTGCACAAACACGTTTACATTGCCTTTTTGTTGTAAATACACAATGTTAGCACTCCTGCACTTAGATGTCACATCATTAATGTGATGGATATACAGATCCTCCATTAATTAACGAAAGAAGAAGAAGAAGAGGTAATCCCATTACAACCCTCGTAAAAGGACGACTTCGTTTGTGGCGACTCGTTTAAGGTACGATTTTGAAATCCTCAAACTTCCGTTATGTTGCTTGGCGCAAAAACCAGAAAACAGTGCAATAGCCAATATGAAAACCCATGTCACATAAATAGAGCTGTTCACATACAAAGGTATGTTATGTTAAAATCAAATTGTCATAAAATATAAGGTAAATCAATAGAATTGTTTTTTACAGATATAAAAACAATATACTGACAAATTCACACCCGTGGACCCTATGGCTAAAATGGCCGTATTTTCACCTCAAAATTTTCTCTGAGTATAGGCAAACTTGTGCATCTGGAAAAGTTTTAAGGCATAGCATGCCCTAGGCCTAGATGGCAAAATATTCAGTTTGTTGATTGTGGCCATTATCCGGTAGAAGTAGAAGTAGAAGATAAATGCATTGTATGATTTAGAAAATTCATAAATTAAACTAGATTTTGCCATACACTTTTTTTCGTCTCTGCAGAAGATGATAAAATTAACTAACAGTACTAGTTGAGTTTACCTTGATATGGTCCACTCAGGTACACAGTTTAAATGACCAATCATTGTCAGGTATCTTTTGTCCATCTAATGTCCATGTCAATTAAAAAAGCTCACTTTAATTTTTACCGGTGGGGAAGTTCTCAAACCTGTTTCCCAACTTGGTTTATTTTGGCACCTTCTGGAGGAATGAAAAAAAGTGCACTGCAAAATCCTGGTAAGTTTTTATTTTTCTAAAACATAAGACATACCGGTACTTAAAATTCATTTATCTAGGCCATGCTATGCCTGATTTTTTTCACAGATGCGCAGGTTTGTCTGTACTCGGCGTAAATTTTGAGGTGAAAATACGGCCATTTTAGCCAGAGGGTCCACATGAACCTTAACAAACTTAACATTGAACAGGTCAGGAATAACCACCAATTGGTGGATTATACCTCAATTGACGTATAATCCACCAATTGAGGTATATTGGTATAGACCAATTGACGTATAATGCAATTTTTTTGTAATAAAATGCTAGTGTGCGATAGGAGCATGATTTTGCAACTTGCAACCTATTTTATTACCCTTATTGAGTCCTCTGAAAGTTTCAGTTTTGTCAAAGCCTGCTGCATCTCTTGAGAATGCATGTGTACAGCAATTCTTTTGTTGAAACATTTGTACTATTGACCATGATTGACTTTTAATAATGAAAGTCAAGTATTAACAAAGAGCTCCATTCACCTGTAGAGTTGTACTCATGATCACTTGACTGCAAACAGTAATGATGTCCATTGACAGATGATTACAGGTAAATTTGCCAATCAAGAATTGACAAGATAACAATAGAAGAAACTGCAAATACAATTATTGATTAAATGCAATATGTTATGTCACTATACTAAACTAGGAATGTTTGACAAGTTTTCATACCATAATATGGTTTTAAGAAAACAATGCTCCATTTTGATAGAATAATTTCTTTTGAAAAACAAAGAATTATACACCAATTGGTCTATACCATTATACGTCAATTGGTGGATTATACGTCAATTGAGGTATAATCCACCAATTGGTGGTTATTCCTGACCTGTTGAACATATCATATTGGTTCGCATATTGGCTCCATTTATGTAGCTGACAACGTCACATTAGTTTCTAATTGTCCATATGAAATACAGACTATGCTTGTTTCACAAACTTTTCATGCGAATAAATTCCGTTATTTGATATAAAGCAGTCAAGAATCTTGTGTACTGAGTGAATTACAGATGTCCAGACTCTCACGACTGGTCCATCGACATCAATGGAGAACTTTTAGATACTCCGGTTAATGCTGTTCATTAAGGAATTCAGCAAGATAAGCTCTCCCATTCTGGAACTAAGGATGTAGTCCCATGTCGCATACAATTAGCTCGACAGACTGTTTATTCTCTTATGGGCGCTGGGTTATACATGTTATATGGACTCAACAGTGTTAATCCAAAAGTGTCCCTTCATTTAATTCGTTGCTACGTAATTCGAAGACTGTTATATGGGCTAGAGGTTATTTTTACTCTCTAATTCTAAAACTGACATTAGTAATCTCTATACATACTTTATAAAATTGCTGAAGCCTATTCAACATCTTCCAGACTGTACAGCTACTGCTGGAGCTTATCTACTTTAAGGACAAATTCCTATTGAAGCAGAGCTCCATAAAAGAACACTAGGTATATTTAGAAACATTATTGATAATGAAAATTCTGTTGAACGAGAATTAGACTTCCGTCAACTGGCAATGAAAACAGAGTCGTCAAACAGCTGGTTTTGTAAACTCGTTACTATCACTGATCTCTATGATCTCCCGTCACTATACAAATTACTAAATCATCCACCATCTAAAGCTAGTTAGAAAAAAATTGGTTGTATTAATTGCTCTGTAAATTATTACTGGTCTGCCAGGGGTTTATCTTGGTATTTTGGTATTTTGGGAAAAAGGACCCTGGCCAGTTTGGGGATTTTTTTAACGCAACCAATATACCAGATGTTAGTTTTAGTGTGATTAGTTCATAAAATTTTTTTTTTTGTTGGTGATAATAAAGGACTACACCTTTTTTTTTTTTTAAATATAACAACATGGCATTAAAGTTTATTTGAGTATCAAAATAATGAGTTCTAACCTCAGGATTGTTACATTTTTTTGATTTTGACATGAAAATTTGTGAAATAAAATATTTTAGTTCTGTATAAAATATATCCTGTTTCTATTTTCTTTTTTATATATCTTTTAGTTTTCAATTTTAGTGATGCTATGATAGCTGTCACATGTTTGGTTCTTTTAATTTTTTATTTACTGTATTTGATTGACAAACCGGGAATTATATACTTGCCGTTTCCAGAATTGACCTAGTTTTAGTATATTCCCACACTTCCTGTTTATTTATGGCAGCCTTTGTTTGTCAATGTTGTTTTCATTCAATATGTTTCAACTTGGATTTACACATTACTTGTTGGCGATTTTTGACATAAAGCTAGCGGTTGAATAAAATAAACATCTCTGTCATGAATAATAAAGATGGAAATGAATTTTGTGATCATTTGGGAATTTTGCTCCCAAAATTGGGGAAAATGTAGGGTTTTTGTCGTTGGGAATGGGTCCGAAAACCGGACCCTGTGGAATGCTAGAAAAATCCATGTCTGCTAAACTAAAATCTGAGGCATCAGGAAAATCATCTCTTAATCTTTTGAACTGTGATGATGCTACATTTGGAAATATTCATTCCATCTAGATCCTTATTTGACTCTTCGTGCTTGTATTAAATCTAAACTTGCGTGTAATGCGTATACACTTCAATGTGATAAAGCTAAATTTAGTAAATTTCAAGTGAACAATATATGTCAGCTGTACATGTGTGGCTTGGAAGAAGAGAACCGAATACATTTTATTTTAAGGTGCTGTTAACTTGAGTCAACAAGATATATATATAACTTTTTACAAAGCTTAAAATCCTTAATGAGTCAGTCAGTTTCAACACAGCTATATGATGAACTATTCTGTTCCGAAATTAACACTTTACAACTAGTTATCGACTGTAGTAAATTTCATTTTCTTTCTGTAAGCCAACTTTCCACAGTGGAAAGTATTTCAAGAGGACTTTGTTTCAAATTAATTCCAGTGAGTTCAACCCTCAGCCTCTGAGGTAGTACTAATTAAATTAAAAGAAAAAGAAAATTAAGTTAAATACTCATTTATAAGTTATTATAATGAATAGGCCAAAGTGAATTCATATCAGTGATAGTGTACTGTTGTAGGAATCAAACATAATTTACTTGAATATTAACAGTGTTTAGTGAACTTATATTAGTGACAGTGTATTGGAGTTAGAATCAAACATGAACTTGTCAAATGATTTTTGACCCTGTTCCGTATTAAGAAAAGGATGTACATAATATCTCCTGTAAATATATCTTTATTGCAAAAAAAAAACCATGAAACCCAGACGGGTTAAAATGCAAACATAGTACATTGTATGTATACATGTATATACACAAGACAAGTTACAAAAAGCATAATAGTATATAATAAATGTTTTAAAAAAGTGAAGTTGATATTAATAACATATATCAATTTATATAATAATTGACCAATGTGGACCTCATTTTCGCAATTCCATAGATTGCTTTATATAGTATACAACCTGACAACACTAGACAAAATATCTTTATTGGGATCTAGAATAGTTTTAAGTTTAGAATTGGAGTTGAGCTGGTTAAAATTAGGATAATGGGTTTTAATTGCATTTATAAGGGAAAGTCTTACATTACTGTTAATTTGGCAATGGAGGAAAAAGTGTTGCTCATCATCTAAAATTAAACAAACTTTGCACAGTCATGACAGTCTGTGTTCTCTTTGAATTTCTTTATAACAGTCAGAGCTCAGACATGAACAAGTCGATTTTTGTTTTTGACTTAAATAAGTCGAAACATGTATTTATTATAAAAATGTAGTTTCAATTTTAGACTTATCTAAGTCAGAAAATGACAGACTTGTTTAGGTCTATTTATGTTGGTGAAAAAACTTAATGTTACTTTGTGGCCAAACTACACCACCTATGACAGCAGAAACCTGTATGAGAGTTCACAAGGACTTGAGCTATCTATATTTAATTATCTAATTGAACATCCTTACTAAACACAGATGTTTTACCTCATTTAGTGTGATTCCAGGTGGTTGCATTGTAAGGTTAATTAACATTATCTCCAATTTTTATTACTGTTTATGTTTGTCAGTCAGTGTATAACCTTATGCCCATAGTCCCATATAGCCACTTGTTTGTTTATACCATTAACAATGAGGAATTGTTCAGCATTTATTACTGTTTATGTTTGTCAGTCAGTGTATAACCTTATGTCTAGAGTCCCATATAGCCACTTGTTTGTTTATACCATTAACAATGAGGAATTGTTCAGCATTTATTACTGTTTATGTTTGTGAGTTAGTGTTTGACCTTATGCACAGAGTCCCATATAAATGTAGCAACTTGTTTGTTTATACCATTAACAATGAGGAATTGTTCAGCATTTATTACTGTTTATGTTTGTGAGTCAGTGTATATCCTTATGCCTATAGTCCCATATAGCCACTTGTTTGTTTATACCATTAACAATGAGGAATTGTCTAACATGTATTACTGTTTATGTTTGTGAGTCAGTGTATAACCTTATGCCCAGAGTCCCATATAGCCACTTGTTTGTTTATACCATTAAAAATGAGGAATTGTTCAGCATTTATCACTGTTTATGTTGTCAGTCAGTGTTTGACCTTATGCCCAGAGTCCCATATAGCCACTTGTTTGTTTATACCATTAACAATGAGGAATTGTTCAGCATTTATTACTGTTTATGTTTGTCAGTCAGTGTTTGACCTTATGCACAGAGTCCCATATAGCCACTTGTTTGTTTATACCATTAACAATGAGGAATTGTTCAGCATTTATTACTGTTTATGTTTGTCAGTCAGTGTATAACCTTATGCCCAGATTCCCATATAGCCACTTACATTTTGTTTTTGTTAATACCATTAAAAATGAGGAATTGTTCAGCATTTATTACTGTTTATGTTTGTTAGTCAGTGTATAACCGTATGCCCAGAGTCCCATATAGCCACTTGTTTATTTATACCATTAACAATGAGGAATTGTTCAGCATTTATTACTGTTTATGTTTGTCAGTCAGTGTATAACCTTATGCCCAGAGTCCCATATAGCCACTTGTTTGTTTATACCAATAAAAATGTGGAATTGTTCAGCATTTATTTCTGTTAAAAAATATAGTGTTTGTGAGTCAATGACCTAATGCCCAAAGTCCCATATAGCCACTTGTTTGTTTATACCATTAACAATGAGGAATTGTTCAGCATTTATTACTGTTTATGTTTGTGAGTCAGTGTATAACCTTATGCCTATAGTATCATATAGCCACTTGTTTGTTTATACCATTAACAATGAGGAATTGTCTAACATATATTACTGTTTATGTTTGTGAGTCAGTGTATAACCTTATGCCCAGAGTCCCATATAGCCACTTGTTTGTTTATACCAATAAAAATGTGGAATTGTTCAGCATTTATTTCTGTTTAAAATATAATGTTTGCGAGTCAATGACCTTATGCCCAGAGTCCCATATAGCCACTTGTTTGTTAATACCATTAACAATGAGGAATTGTTTAGCATGTATTACTGTTTATGTTTGTGAGTCAGTATATAACCTTATGCCCAGAGTCCCATATAGCCACTTGTTTGTTAATACCATTAAAAATGAGGAATTGTTCAGCATTTATTACTGTTTATGTTTGTGAGTCAGTGTATAACCGTATGCCCAGAGTCCCATATAGCCACTTGTTTGTTTATACCATTAACAATGAGGAATTGTTCAGCATTTATTACTGTTTATGTTTGTCAGTCAGTGTTTGACCTTATGCACAGAGTCCCATATAGCCACTTGTTTGTTTATACCATGAGGAATTGTTCAGCATTTATTACTGTTAATGTTTGTGAGTCAGTGTATAACCTTATGCCCAGAGTCCCATATAGCCACTTGTTTTTTTTATACCATTAACAATGAGGAATTGTTCGGCATTTATTACTGTTAAAAATATAATGTTTGTGAGTCAATGACCTTATGCCCAGAGTTCCATATAGCCACTTGTTTGTTTATACCATTAACAATGAGGAATTGTTCAGCATTTATTACTGTTTATGTTTGTCAGTCAGTGTATAACCTTATGCCCATAGTCCCATATAGCCACTTGTTTGTTTATACCATTAACAATGAGGAATTGTTCAGCATTTATTACTGTTTATGTTTGTCAGTCAGTGTTTGACCTTATGCCCAGAGTCCCATATAGCCACTTGTTTGTTTATACCATTAACAATGAGGAATTGTCTAACATTTATCACTGTTTATGGTTGTGAGTCAGTGTATGACCTTATGCCCAGAGTCCCATAAAGCCACTTGTTTGTTTATACCATTAACAATGAGGAATTGTCTAACATTTATTACTGTTTATGTTTGTGGGTCAGTGTATGACCATATGCCCAGAGTCCCATAAAGCCACTTGTTTGTTTATACCATTAACAATGAGGAATTGTCTAACATTTATTACTGTTTATGTTTGTGAGTCAGTGTTTGACCTTATGCCCAGAGTCTCATATAGGCACTTGTTTGTTTATACCAATAAAAATGTGGAATTGTTCAGCATTTATTTCTGTTAAAAATATAGTGTTTGTGAGTCAATGACCTTATGCCCAAAGTCCCATATAGCCACTTGTTTGTTTATACCATTAACAATGAGGAATTGTTCAGCATTTATTACTGTTTATGTTTGTGAGTCAGTGTATAACCTTATGCCCAGAGTCCCATATAGCCACTTGTTTGTTAATACCATTAACAATGAGGAATTGTTCAGCATTTTATTACTGTTTATGTTTGTGAGTCAGTGTATAACCTTATGCCCAGAGTCCCATATAGCCACTTGTTTGCTTATACCATTAACAATGAGGAATTGTTCGCATTTATTACTGTTTATGTTTGTGAGTCAGTATTTGACCTTATGCACAGAGAACCATATAGCCACTTGTTTGTTTATACCATTAACAATGAGGAATTGTTCAGCATTTATTTCTGTTTAAAATATAATGTTTGCGAGTCAATGACCTTATGCCCAGAGTCCCATATAGCCACTTGTTTGTTAATACCATTAACAATGAGGAATTGTTTAGCATGTATTACTGTTTATGTTTGTGAGTCAGTATATAACCTTATGCCCAGAGTCCCATATAGCCACTTGTTTGTTAATACCATTAAAAATGAGGAATTGTTCAGCATTTATTACTGTTTATGTTTGTCAGTCAGTGTATAACCGTATGCCCAGAGTCCCATATAGCCACTTGTTTGTTTATACCATTAACAATGAGGAATTGTTCAGCATTTATTACTGTTTATGTTTGTCAGTCAGTGTTTGACCTTATGCACAGAGTCCCATATAGCCACTTGTTTGTTTATACCATGAGGAATTGTTCAGCATTTATTACTGTTAATGTTTGTGAGTCAGTGTATAACCTTATGCCCAGAGTCCCATATAGCCACTTGTTTTTTTATACCATTAACAATGAGGAATTGTTCGGCATTTATTACTGTTAAAAATATAATGTTTGTGAGTCAATGACCTTATGCCCAGAGTTCCATATAGCCACTTGTTTGTTTATACCATTAACAATGAGGAATTGTTCAGCATTTATTACTGTTTATGTTTGTCAGTCAGTGTTTGACCTTATGCCCAGAGTCCCATATAGCCACTTGTTTGTTTATACCATTAACAATGAGGAATTGTCTAACATTTATCACTGTTTATGGTTGTGAGTCAGTGTATGACCTTATGCCCAGAGTCCCATAAAGCCACTTGTTTGTTTATACCATTAACAATGAGGAATTGTCTTACATTTATTACTGTTTATGTTTGTGGGTCAGTGTATGACCTTATGCCCAGAGTCCCATAAAGCCACTTGTTTGTTTATACCATTAACAATGAGGAATTGTCTAACATTTATTACTGTTTATGTTTGTGAGTCAGTGTTTGACCTTATGCCCAGAGTCCCATATAGCCACTTGTTTGTTTATACCAATAAAAATGTGGAATTGTTCAGCATTTATTTCTGTTAAAAATATAGTGTTTGTGAGTCAATGACCTTATGCCCAAAGTCCCATATAGCCACTTGTTTGTTTATACCATTAACAATGAGGAATTGTTCAGCATTTATTACTGTTTATGTTTGTGAGTCAGTGTATAACCTTATGTCCAGAGTCCCATATAGCCACTTGTTTGTTAATACCATTAACAATGAGGAATTGTTCAGCATTTATTACTGTTTATGTTTGTGAGTCAGTGTATAACCTTATGCCCAGAGTCCCATATAGCCACTTGTTTGCTTATACCATTAACAATGAGGAATTGTTCGCATTTATTACTGTTTATGTTTGTGAGTCAGTGTTTGACCTTATGCACAGAGTCCCATATAGCCACTTGTTTGTTTATACCATTAACAATGAGGAATTGTTCAGCATTTATTACTGTTAAAAATATAATGTTTGTGAGTCAATGACCTTATGCCCAGAGTCCCATATAGCCACTTGTTTGTTTATACCATTAACAATGAGGAATTGTTCAGCATTTATTACTGTTTATGTTTGTCAGTTAGTGTTTGACCTTATGCACAGAGTCCCATATAGCCACTTGTTTGTTTATACCATTAAAAATGAGGAATTGTTCAGCATTTATTACTGTTTATGTTTGTCAGTCAGTGTTTGACCTTATGCACAGAGTCCCATATAGCCACTTGTTTGTTTATACCATTAACAATGAGGAATTGTTCAGCATTTATTACTGTTTATGTTTGTGAGTTAGTGTATAACCTTATGCCCAGAGTCCCATATAGCCACTTGTTTGTTTATACCATTAACAATGAGGAATTGTTCAGCATTTATTACTGTTTATGTTTGTGAGTTAGTGTTTGACCTTATGCACAGAGTCCCATATAGCCACTTGTTTGTTTATACCATTAACAATGAGGAATTGTTCAGCATTTATTACTATTTATGTTTGTCAGTCAGTGTATAACCTTATGCCCAGAGTCCCATATAGCCACTTGTTTGTTTACTATACAATTAACAATGAGGAATTGTTCAGCATTCATTACTGTTTATGTTTGTCAGTCAGTGTATAACCTTATGCCCAGAGTCCCATATAGCCAATTGTTTGTTTATACCATTAAAAATGAGGAATTGTTCAGCATTTATCACTGTTTATGTTGTCAGTCAGTGTTTAACCTTATGCCCAGAGTCCCATATAGCCACTTGTTTGTTTATACCATTAAAAATGAGGAATTGTTCAGCATTTATCACTGTTTATGTTTGTCAGTCAGTGTATAACCTTATGCCCAGAGTCCCATATAGCCACTTGTTTATTAATACCATTAACAATGAGGAATTGTTCAGCATTTATTACTGTTTATGTTTGTCAGTCAGTGTTTGACCTTATGCCCAGAGTCCCATATAGCCACTTGTTTGTTTATACCATTAACAATGAGGAATTGTTCGCATTTATTACTGTTTATATTGTCAGTCAGTGTTTGACCTTATGCACAGAGTCCCATATAGGCACTTGTTTGTTTATAGCAATAACTATTTGCCTCTGAACATTAAATAAGCAACCAACAATCAATTAAACTTAAGGTTAACAGGGGTAATGCCATCATCAGTGGTTAAATACCTGTAACTCAATGCTAAAGTCTATTTTTCTTTGCAATATAATGTTTTGTCAAATGCTAAAATTTTATCTTTGTGTACATGTTTGCTAAAATTTTATCAATTTTCTGCAAAGCTAAAATTTTATCTTTCTGGATGCTAAAATTTTAGCTCTTGGTCTGAAAAAGAACCAGCTAAAATTTTAGCTCTCCTTTAAATTACTTATTGATTTAAGCTAAACTTTTATCTTATTATACTTTTATTGCTTCAGGACTGATGAAGATTGTACAGCAGAATAAAAATGATTGCTCATTTGGGATTATCTCTTGTCCTTGATATATAGTTAAACAAGTGCAGAGATATTTTTGCCTGAGCTTTTGTTCTTTTTCATCAATGTTCAGAAAGAAGAAATATAGAAGAATAAAGAAAAATTTGGTAAGTTTTTAAATATTGATAAAGTTTTAACATTTTGAGGTAAAATTTTAGTTTTTTGCAATATTCTTTAAAAAATCTACTCTTGAGAAAATGAGACAGTCTCAAAATATAAAATCCTCCCTTTATAGAGGTTTTAATCCATTGACTAAAGATTTCAGTGATGAGGAACTACGACAAAGGTACAGGTTTGGAAGAGAAAACATTGAATTTATAGCCAATGAGTTGAGAGCAGACTTGGAGAGAAATACAAGAAAAAGAACAGCCTTGTCAGTTGAAGAACAAGTCATGATTGCCCTTCGTTTTTATGGGAGTGGAAGCCAGCTGCAAGTGGTCGGAGATACTATGGGCTATGACAAGTCTACTGTGTCACGAGTAGTTAGAGATGTTACCGACGCCTTGGTAGATAGGAAAGACCAGTACATAAAATGGCCTACAGAAAGACAGAACAATATAAACAAACGTGCTTTTTATGAAAAAGCTGGGTTTCCTAATGTTATCGGATGTATAGATGGGACACACGTACATATACAAGCACCTACCGAAGATGAACCTGCTTATGTGAACAGGAAAGGGTTTCACAGTATCAATGTCCAGGTTATTTGTGATCCTCAAGGTACGTGTGTTTTTTTCCTGCGTTCATATTCGGGGACGATAGAAAATCTGGTTCCTTCAGCTATTTCTTTTCCTTGCTCGACAATGTACAGAGAATAAGTCATAAGAACGACAACTCAGATTGAAGCTAGACCAAATCTTACCTTACCAGGAAATCTTTCTCCGTCCACTTCTGGACAACCTCATTTGAGTAGTCGATATTCCACCACCACATCTATGTACACTATTTTACACACATTATCGGTAATTATATAATACACTTGAGTACGGAGATATATCAATGTTTCATATTATCCTTTATGCATCATTGAATTAGCAATGTTTAAAATAATTTCCACATTATACGAGTATATACAGTACACTATTTGACAGGTATGCTCTCGGCACAACAACAGTATAAATACGGGAGTATCGATGTTCGGAACATGTTATCAGTTCATAACAATGAAATATCCTCATTTCCTTTTAATATCTAAGGATCGGTATCTTGCTATATGTAACGCATACGACATTTGCCTGCATATTGCATCTAATTTAACAATGTTTTCACTATTTCCTTTTAGTCCAGTATAGTATAACGTACAGTCCAGGATTATTTGGATTTTATCATGACTGGAAAGTGTTCTAAAGTTGTCTTTCGATATTAAATGTAATATTTCATCGATCTGGTGAAAATATTTTTGTCGGATAGGTTCTAAAATTTGACAGTCCAACAGGAAGTGACAGAGAGTTTCATCGCCTTGATCACATAATTTACAGATCGGAGTTTCGTTTTCTGTACATCTAAATCTTTTATTCTGTAATATATAAGTGCCAGTTACTAATTTTAATTTAATTGCAAGTCTTGTTGTTTCTCTGGTCGGATCGTTAGTTGTATTTATGTCCAAAAGATGGTGAAATTCCCCAGGATTGTATGCTTCTATATTAAGATGTCGAAGAGACATATAGCTTTTTCCGGATGAAATTATTGCTTCTTTCCAGTATTTATAAACGGCAATTTGGACAGTTCTCTTCCATTGAAACTTTTTTGGCGCACAGTTTAGAAGTTGTAACGGAGATGGTAGTCCATATTTAAATATCATTGTCTTAATTGAAATAAACCAGCTGTTGCTCGATTGATCTTTGACGGTTAATTGTCTAATAGCCAATTTCTTTTCTAAATTTGAGTTGTCTTGCCTACATATGTTATTAAATAAAATTAGCGCTTTTTGGTCGATTTGTGCTTCTATAGGTAAGAATCCGGATAGGATGTAAATACTCGGATCTGGTGTACATATCGGTAAAGACAGAATTCTCTTAAGCAACTGTTTTTGGAACTTTTCTAATTTTAGTAGATTAGATGAAGTAGGTAATATAACTTCTAAACCGTATGTAAGAATAGGTTGTATAAAGGTTTTGATTAGATGTAATGAGGTAATCGGATCAAGTCCATTCTCACCATGCAGTCCTGTTGACATGAGACTGTAGGCGGCTCTCCTAGATTTAGTAATGTTCTGGTCAGTGGTTTCATTTTGAGAGTTTTTTGAGAATTCCAAGATGAGGTGATTTGTCAACGACTGGCATAGGATTTTCATTCAAAGTTAAATTGACTGATTTAGACTGTTTCTTGCGGTTAGATGGTTCTATTTGTAAGACAACGCTTTTTTGAGGCTGTAGTAGATAGTGATGGTTTTGACTATATTCAGCAGCTATATTTATGAGAAGTTGTAGTTTTGCTGGACTTTCGCTCATCAAGGCAACATCATCCGCACAGGCTATTGCATTAACAGAGGTTTCTCCAATTGTGCATCCCTGTGCAACATTTTCAAAATTATGAAGTAAATCTTCAATATATATTTTATACAGATCTGCACTGAGAAGACCTCTCTGTTTAACTCCCTGTAGGACTGGAAACTTTTCTGAATAATCATTTGCCCATTTGACGCATGCTTCTGTGTTTTTATGTATTTCATCAATTAATATCCAAGTCGCTGGATTGACATCGGTGAAGTGTACTTTTCGTAGAAGCATTTTTAGGACCACAACATCAAAGGCAGATTTCGCATCCAGTAAAGCTATAAGAAATGGCGATTTCTTGTCCATGTATTCTCTATATACTTCCTCTACTATGATTGCTGCATTCAGTGGTGACGCATTTGCAGTGAAGCCTCTCTGTAGTATTGACTGTAGGTCGAGAGAATGTTTTCTCAGATCATCACGTAGTATGTACTCAATTATTTTCAATAATATTGGTAAAACAACTATACCACGGTAGTTCTTGGAGTAGGATTTGTCTCCTTTGTTTTTGTAAACAGGTGATAATAGACCCATCTTTATAAAATCAGGAATCAGCCTTTTTTGAAACATAGTATTAATGAGTTTATGTAGAAATTTCAAAAATAGGTCCCCTCCATATAAATAATTTTCTATGGAAACGCCATATATGTCTTCTGCTTTTCCTTTATTTATGGATTTAATAGCTTTTTGAATGATATCCAGGCTTACTTCTTTTGATGTAAATTGGCGACTTATTTCTAAGATTGTATCATAGTCCATTTCACATAGTTGTAAATGCTGGTAATTAAATGATGGATGTTCAGTTGGTATTGCCAGTTTTTTAAAATGAGTATGCCATCCAGATAAGATATCATCTCTTTCGAAAGTTTCTCCATCAACGTTTAGGTCGTTTATGAAGGTATTGCCATTTTGTCTTTGCTTACGTATCAGTTTGTAGAAAAGATTTTTGTCGCCACTATTCGAGTGTATCAAGATGTTCCTCTCGTTATGTTTCCTTCGTAGCTCTTCGTTCCTGATTTCCGTCCTAAATGTTTTCCTTGTCAGTTTCTTTTCAATAATTAATGGATGGTCGATGTTCATTGGACGTCCATTGTCCTTCCATATCTTGTATGCTTGCTTATTGGCTTTTAATGCGTCAGCAATTTCTTTGTTCCAGATATTTAATTTTAGTTTGTTTTTGCCATATGTCTTCTGTTTGCTAACTTTTTTGGCTGTTTCAGACATTAAATTTGTTGTATCTTTAATGATCTGGTCTATGCTCTCATTATCGTTTTCTAGCATATCTGAATATTTGATGATCTCTTTGCTAATGATGTCCGTGTATTGTTGTTTATCTAATTTTTCCCATTTAATTTTCAGTTTCTGATTGTTTGATGTTTGTTGAGCATGTTGAATTAAATAGCATTGCATTTGGAGAAGTATTGGGTGATGGTCAGAGACATTTACTGGATGGTCTGTTATTCTCTTAGATGGCTGTAGTTCTATATTGCTGTGTAGAAAGTAATCTATTTCTGATACATCTGCACCGGATGTGTTAATAAAAGTTGGTCCCTTATGGTTTGTTGTTAATTTACATTCTTTCATAAATTCAAGAAGTGCAATTTTACGTTTGGAGTTATTTGTTTCTTTGACAATGTCTTCATTAAAGTCCCCTCCAATCACTATATCATGTGTCTCTTTGTATTTTTGGACTATCTCATATAGTTGGTCAATGCAGTCATCAAAGATAATTTTGCTCTCTGTTGTTGATTTAGTTGGTAAGTATACGGACATTATGACAGTTGGTTTGCTAGTTAATAACTCAATGCATTGAATACGAGTAGAACCGTCTGTAATAGGTTTAATATATTTATCAATGGCTTTATTCCATAAAATTGCTACTCCTCCAAAACCACGTGGCATGAATGAGGCTGATATTGGATCATCAGAATCTACGGCTTTACCACTTCCCGCAATGTTGTCATGAATTTCTGATAACAAATTTAATTCACAATGAAATAACCAGTGTTCTTGTATTAAAAATATATCAATTTCCTTTTCCATTTCCCTAATAAAGTTCCCACTTGTCTTTAAATTCTTACAGTTAAAAGATAAAATGTTCAATTTCTTGCTATTGCCTTGTTCTGAGGTCTGATTACTACTTTCTGATGCTATCGTCTGCTGTATTGTGGCTGGCTGTGTCCTAAAAAATGGTCTTTTCGTAGAATATTTTGATTGCTGCTGTTTTGCTGACTGCCTTGCCAGGTATGCTGATTATGATGAGTCAAGGGATGAGGCTCCACACATATTTTGGTTTGTACTGTAGATGGTAATGCACTATTGTAATGTGGGTGCATATATGGTGTCTTCTGGTTGTAAGTAGATACTGCCTGGATACCAGGTGGGACATTATCTTGATATTTTGGTGTCATATATGACGGTGGTGAATAATAGATAGTTTGTCCACTTAAAGTTCTATTGACGCCAATATCATTAGACCTACTCCTACTCGTGTTTGTACTGCTGTTTATGGTATTCATACGATTTGGTGGAATACATGTTGGATTCATAGTCAGATGTTGATGATTGACGTTAAATTGTGGAGGTATCTGTTGTTGGAACTCTCTTGTTTGTGATTGATCGGGAGATAAGTTTGTACCTTGATAAGATGGTGATTGACTACTTTTGATGAAGGAATCTTCAAGTTTTACTAACTGGTCATCAATTTGTCGCAAGATGAAGTTGGAGACCCTGTCCTGAATATTTCCAAGTAGTTGTATATTGCTAGAATTTGTTTGTACGTTTTGGTTCTGGCTTGGTGCTTGACTACTATCTTTATTAACTGTTTGATTAGTAGGTTCAGGAACATTTAACAGATTGGAATGTTTTCGCAGAATTTCATTTGATCTTTCTAGTTCTTTCACTCTTTGTTCAAGCTTGTTGATGTAAGTTTGAAACCAGATCTTCTCTGTTTGGGTTTCTTCTATAATTCTCTCCCTTATCTTTAACTCCTCCTCTTTTTTTCTCAGTTTTAACTCACGCTGTCTTAGTTCTGACTGCTTAATTTCTTTTAACTCCAAATCTGTTCGTGTGGTGTTGTTGGTAGTATTACTAGCAGATGATGGTGGTTTCTGTATCGTACACTGATCTACGGAGACATTCTGCAATGGAGTAGTCCCGTCTATGTTGATGTTCTGCAATGGAGTAGTCTCGTCTGTGTTGATATTCAGCAGTGAAGGTGACGTATCAATGGTAATATTTGGCGATATAGGTGGTACATCTTTATGTTGTTCAGTGGCCACTATTACTGGACTCATAGATATCATAGTGCGTACAGGTTCAGAATCTTGTACAAGTAATGTTTTAGGTATTTCACCCTGTTTGGTAGTTTCATTTAAGCCTATGTGAGTTGGTACTGGAATATGTTCATTTGTTGTTATAATGCCATAATTGGGCCTAGATTGCCTATGACTGAAGTCTTGAACATCTGGCATGCCACATTGAAGTTGTTGATTAGTTACATTGTAACAGTTCAGACGGATGTTTGTGTCATAAGATGTATCATTTACGTCTTTATTGGATGGACAAATAGTGGAAAGACAATCCATATGACAAGATTGAAGACACATTTCACAGTTCACAGATTTGTTGTTTATACGAGTATCGCATACAGAGCATATTGTTTGGATCTCCTCTAATAGAATATCTCTAGCTGAGTGTAAGCATTGTTCATGATTAGTAATGACTTGTTCGATACTTTTGAGTTTTGGTAAGTGAGTGTGTTGGTCTGACTTTGATTCTGCGCATATGATACAACAAAAGTTATTTGTGTTATTATCTTCTAGTGCACTTATGTCGGCATCCTTTAGTCGGGCACACCTGTAGTGAATCCAGTGCTCACCAGCTGAGCAGTACACACCTTTAGTTTGAACATTACGTTTACATTTTAAACACTTGGCAGGATCTATTTTGGAAATTAGTTGGTTTGTTTTACTAGGTTCCGATACAGATTTTTGTCTTTCTTCAAGCATTTTTTGTAATTGCTCTTCTAAGTGTTTATTGAGAGATTGGAGATCAACTTTGGTACCATTTAAGATCACCTTATGAATTGTCTTGTGTATTTCAGGTAGATCAATTGTAAAGAATCTAATTGTGTCTCTTCCATTAACAAGTAGTGAGCATGATGTATAGTATACAGACAATGTGTAGCTCGGGGTATCATTGGCTATCACTCTGATAACCAGTCCAACTGTGAGGCCTTTCTTATCTAGATCTTTATCAACCTTGATGTTTATATATCTATCATTGACATCTAGTTGTTCATAATAATGTATTATAGCATTTTTCATCAGTTCAAATGACACAGTATCAGCCTTTGCAGTAAGTCCCCCTCCTGTGAGTTTCTAAGTTACATTGACTGGGCGCTTAGTAGCTTCAAGTTTCCTAGCAATTGCTTTGTCAAGATTTAGTTCAAAGTTTTTGTGCCTAGTATTGGTTACAATTTTTGGCTGATCATGAATTTTAGAACATGTGGATATCGCCAAAGTGTCCATTTTGTTGATTGATTGTACAATGTTCTCTGTTTCGTAAGCTATCAGAACTAATATATTCCTGTGATTATGTGAAAGGTAGAGGATACTATGACTGAGACAAAGATACGTTGTGGTAAGTCCCACTGTCGATCAGTTGTAACGGCCAAGTATAATTGTCAATCACACAAATCTGTATATGGTATATATATAACGACGGTAGAGGATACTACAACTGAAACAATGATACGTTGTGGTAAGTCCCACTGTCGATCAGTTGTAACAGCCAAGTATAATTATCAGTTACACAAATCTGTATATATATATAGCGATGGTAGAGGATACTACGACCGAAACAATGATACGTTGTGGTAAGTCCCACTGTCGATCAGTTGTAACGGCCAAGTATAATTGTCGGTTACACAAATCTGTATATATATAGCGATGGTAGAGGATACTACGACTGAAACAATGATACGTTGTGGTAAGTCCCACTGTCGATCAGTTGTAACGGCCAAGTATAATTGTCGGTTACACAAATCTGTATATATATAGCGATGGTAGAGGATACTACGACTGAAACAATGATACGTTGTGGTAAGTCCCACTGTCGATCAGTTGTAACAACCAAGTATAATTGTCAATTCTCTATATAATGTTTTTTTATATTAAAGTTTGCTCCTATGATACAGTGAATGATATAACAATACGTTGTGGTAAGTCCCACTGTCGATTAGTTGTACCAATATAATAGTCAATCACAACAGTATGTACATATGTATATATATATATTAAATCAAATCAGGAGAATATTTAGACAGACCAACATTCGTCTTTGACTTTAATTGCAAGTTTACGTAACCAGACTCCAGCTAAATTTCGGTTGGGATGAATTCCGTCTTTGTATAAGGTAAAATTATATTGGTCACGGGGTCGATAGACTGTGTTTGTTGATTTTTTGTATATTGAGTGGCTTAAATCCAAATTGAAGTTTGGTGCGATTGTTCCTAAGGATGTATTTATAGTACGGATGTGTTCATTCAGTATGTGTACTTGTTCGATGAGTTGGTCGTCTTTAGTTAGAAATTCATTAGGATTTTTGTGGCCAGCTTGTTTGTTCCAGTCAAATATAGAATATACCGGAGTTTCTAAAAATGTTAATTTGCATCCAGGGTATCTAGTAAATAATGAAGAGATTTCTTTAAAATTTGTTACTATTTGTTCTATGTTCTCTTTGTTTTCTGATCCAAGAGCTATGAATTTTTTATTATATGTGGTTAGATCACACGTCCCCACATTACAACTATCAATTCGTTCCACTCTTAAACAGTGCCATTCGGCAATCAAACGTGATGATATAATCACTAGACTGATAATATTTACTGCATAGGAACAATTTCTTTTTATATTGTATATTGTATTTGAACTTTTTTATAGACAGTTTTTTTCTGAACTGTTGATAGTTACAGTAGATATTACATTTTCTTTGCACCCCTCCCACTTTTGAGAAGATAAGATAAGAGCCATAAACAGGCAGTATACCGTTCAGCTTAAATGACGTATGGAATTAGAGGTCCCTATAGAAAAACAAGCAATCATGTGGAAAACGGCACTGACAGATCGACGTTTCGCGCTTAACTTTTAGACCACTTTATTATTACATGCCAACCATATAATTTGTACAGAGACACAAAATAAACATGCCGTACCTTGAAAAATAATGTCACTCATACCACATCTTTCTGTATCTATATGACTTGTAAAAAATATACCTTTAGCAGGTGCGTGAAACATGCAATCTTACAGTACAAGGCTGTACGTCAGATCGCC
Organism: Mytilus galloprovincialis; assembly: GCF_965363235.1. Lineage (NCBI taxonomy): Eukaryota > Metazoa > Mollusca > Bivalvia > Mytilida > Mytilidae > Mytilus > Mytilus galloprovincialis. Next base: position 71,866,110 of record NC_134851.1, on the reverse strand, counting down.
ACCTATAGCACTAAGGCTGGAATTATTTAAATTGCTTTAGCGAAATTACTGCCCTGACAAAAACTAGTTTAGTTATCTTGAAACAATGAAAAAGCTTGTCCGTGCAGTACCCCATACAAATACCTTTAACACAAACGTTTTTTTAAGCAGAACCTTGTGTCAAACGTTTCGAAAGTTTTCAACTTTAACCATGCATATTTATGTTTTATTACAGGAATGATAACGAATGTGAATGCAAAATGGCCTGGATCTGCACATGATGCCCATGTTTTTAGAACGTCAGCAGTTGGAAGGTATCTTGAAGATAACTATCAAGGCATTGAACAGGGACTGTTGTTGGGTGATAGCGGATATCCATGCAGACCCTTCCTGCTTACACCACACAGGCAACCAGCTAACAGAATGCAGGAACGCTTTAACAGAAGTCATTGTTCTACCAGATCTACAGTAGAAAGAGTATTTGGAATTTGGAAAAAAAGGTTCCACGTATTAGGGTCAGAGGTAATTCATCTCTTTACTACTTCAATAGGTTTAAAGATCAATACTATAGGTGATTTCCCCAAAACTGCAACAGACTAGTAATAGGGAAACATTAGTGGACCACCTAAAACGCGTTTGTTTATGTAATATATACGTGTTTCTCGTTTCTCGTTTTGTTTATATAGATTAGACCGTTGGTTTTCCCGTTTGAATGGTTTTACACTATTAATTTTGGGGCCCTTTATAGCTTGTTGTTCGTTGTGAGCCAAGGCTCCGTATTGATAGCCGCACTTTAACCTATAATGGTTTACTTATTTTTAAATTGTTATTTGGATGGAGAGTTGTCTCATTGGCACTCACACCACATCTTTCTATATCTATTTTTTCTGTTTCTATTTTTTTAATTGTTTATTCAATGGAGTTTAAAACTTATTTGAAGAAGTTTATGTGTATTTCAGATAAGAATGAAACCAGGAAAGGCCTGTAGGATCATCACTGCATGTGCAGTATTGCATAACATTGCAACTCTTAGACTTGAACCAGAGGTTGAAGGTGAACAGGGGGAAGATATCCAACCTGTAATACCTGCTTATGTTGGAAGACAAGACGGACAAAGGATAAGAGATCACGTTGCAATAAATTTCTTTTCCTAAATTTTGTGTTTATCAATTTATAGTACTCATCAAGGTTTTCGTGATGTCTTTACACTAAATCCGTTGTAAAGTAATGATTAAAAATGTATGCTGGGAGAACATGATAATTTAAAAATAGTTGAAACTATAGCTCTGGATCTCATAAACTACGAATACTTACTCTCTTATTTCGGTGATTTGTGTGGTTTTGTTTCAAATATTAATCATGATTTTGTAGATGGTACCAATCTTTTGAGTTAGCCCATTGAAAAACTTTTTACAGGTTGTGCTTATGTTGTGCTGTATCATCACTGTCCAATTTTGGGTAGAGGGTTGTGGGCTTACGAATAATTAAACCCCGCCATTATCTGCTTGATTTTTTCCACGTCAGGTTATATATAGTTTCTGTATTCATTTTTTGGTAAGTTGAATTGTTCTGACCTTAATCAGCCAATTTTACGTTTTGTTTCTATTGTTTGATATTTGTGTCAACTTCATTTAAATTTGAGTGGTGGATACATGTAGTTTGCTATCTTCTAGTAATTAAACAACACCATTTCATTTCTTCAACGATGAACTTTAAATCATGAAATATCAAAACATAATTATAAATAACAAAATAAATAACTAAACCAAAGATGTCAGTAAAGCCATCTGAGATGATGACAGGGTATAGTCTTGACCAGAATTAACTTTCTTAAGGAGCTCAATTTGAAGTTGTAATTTCTGTTTGTTAAGCTTCTGCTCTTCTAGTTGTCCTTTTAGCACTTGGGCTTGCAATTCACGGATGTCATCGCTACTGGTTTTGCGTTTTCTGGATGTTATCAGTACATGGCTACAACCATTAACCGTCTTTGTTGATACTGGTTTACTGGGTAAAGTTGTTGGAACAGAAGCAGCTGATGTTGACGGCTTAGGGCTTGGTGTTTCTGCGACGGTGTCAGTGGTGTCGGTGGTTGGGCTTCCTAAAGGAGTTGTAAACAAGTCATCATCACTATGACTTGTATTGTGTTTTCCTGAAAATAACAATACAGATTTTAGTATATACATGATTGTACCGAAATAAAAATTTCCAGGTCAGACAGGAAAAAAAAAGAGACAAAAGTAAAGATAAATAAATAAGAGTTATTCCTCTTTGTACTGGTTATCTTCTGTCATGAACATATTTGTTAAAAATCAAATTTAAATATTTACGATTGATATGTAGGTAAGATTGGATGTGTTGTTAGTGTGGATGAACTTTGTATTTTTTATGATTTATATACTCTTTATAGGCCCTTTTATTTATAGGAATAAATATATTGAATTTGTACGGCCGGTATCCATCAATGGGATACTGAGATATTCATTTTATCTTGCTTAATTTGTTTGTACATATTTAGATACACATGTGGGTTTTTTCAGAGAGAATAAAAATAAAAATAGGGTTAAGTTTCGATATTCATATATATAATTAGTTAATGTTATTTAGTTTCCTCCAAGACTTATGTTGTTTCATGTAAACTCCCGAAATCGGCCTTTCATAGATAATACTGAATTATACGGTATTTGTTTTTATTTCATTCTGATGACCGTTTGGTTAACATATAACAAATTTTCTGATTGATATGTTGTTGTTTTTTTAATTTGAAAAAATACAACTGAACGATATGAAAGTGCGTGAACGTTAAAATAGGGTACGAGTTGGCAAATGTACGAGTTGTGTAATGAATCTGATTGGTCCAAGCATTCCCGGGTACCAGATTTTACAGCAGCAGAAACACATTGACATACCGGCGCACGTTTTAAACAGTTAAAGCTGTGAATAAATATGAGGAACTGAGGAGTCCTGACATATAAAACCCTCTCAAGTATGTTTGATGTCCCATATGAAGTGTGCACAGTTCGTATTCATGCATTGATTGGCAAATTCAGTATAATTTTAGCGACCATGCTTGCGTTATATAAATAGAAATTCCAGACGGGGTGAAGGTCGTACATTTATCAAAAAAGACTAGGGGTTTTCCGATAGACAACGTTTGCAGACGGCGAAATGTTTATGTTTATATTAGATGAAAGTTAATACAAAACTATCATTAAAATTCAATAGTTATGGAAACTCTTAACTTTAAATTTATTTACCTTGAATAAATATGTCTGTTTCAAGTCCTCCATCAATTCCCGTGAAGCTTGAACTGTCCTTCATCAAATCGATCACAGCCTCGAATTGTGGATGGATAGGCTTAGGTGGTGGACCCCCTCCTGTTTTGTAAACTTCCCTCCTCTGCTCCGTGAAAGCTTTCTTGGCTTTTGAAACAGTGTTCCTCCACTTATCCCTAATCTCAATTCCAGTTCTGAAGGCAACACCCAGGGAGTTTACTTTTACTGCAATCTCATCCCAAATCTTTTTCTTTTTTTTATTTGTAATCTCATTACTATGCTTCTCTTGTAAGATATAATGATATTTGCTCGCTTCTTCCTGAATCAAGTTCTCTTCAGCAACTGAATACTTGGTGTTACGGCAAGAAAAAATAATCACCGCCTTTATTAATTATATTTAATTTTGTACGATAATTTACGTTTAAAATTGATTCATATATAACAAACTGGACATATATATATATATATTACAGTTAATTGCTATTAAAAAGTATTTCAATATGCATTGTGTTTAAATGTAATATCAGTATAGAGTTCTAATAGAATCTTAAATCAATCCTAATTCTATCTTACTTTTGAATTATAGTTTTTCATATGTGACGTCATGCTGTTTCTAAATTTCATAAATTCAAATGTGGCATTATGTTTGTGCCTTTTCGCCATCGTATGTGACGTAATTTTTATGATTTATTGCGTTGACAACTGTGTTGGTCTTAGCATTATGTATTCGGGTTTAGTTTTCTGTAATTAGTTAATACTTCAGTTTCATTATGTATATCTCTTTCATATTCATTTGATAAAATTTACTGTTTGCAATAGCATGAATTGTTCTAAATGATAAGGATGTTCATATTCAAAGCATTTAAACAACGCCATATTTGGCACAACCTTTTTCAACTTTTGATCTTCAGTGCTGTACAACTTTGTACTTTTTTCACTTTCGATCTTTTATATCTGGGCGTCACTGGTGAATCTTGTGTGGACGAGGCGCGTTTTTGGCGTATTGTATTTTAAACCTGCTGCTTTTTGTTATCTATTTATCATGTGTTTCTTTGTCTAATATGTTCTCCTATTTATTTGTATTGTAGTCCTGTAATATTATGTTGTCATTTCAATGTTATATGTAACTTTGCCATTAAAGTGCGAGGTTTGGCATGCCACAAAACCAGGTTCAACCCACCATTTTTATTCCCCTTTACAAAATGTCCTGTACCAAGTCAGGAAGATGGCAATTGTTATATTATTGTTCGTTTCTGTGTGTGTTGCATTTTAACGTTGTGTCGTTTGTTTTCTCTTATTTTTGAGATATTAAGATAAGACGTGGCACGGTACTTGTCTATCCCAAATTCATGTATTTGGTTTTGATGTTATATTTGTTATTCTCGTGGTATTTTGTCTGATGCTTTGTCCGTTTCTGTGTGTGTTGCGTTTCGGTGTTGTGTCGTTGTTCTCCTCTTATATTTAATGCGTTTCCCTCGGTTTTAGTTTGTCACCCCGATTTTGTTTTTTGTCCATGGATTTATGCGTTTTGAACAGCGGTATACTACTGTTGCCTTTATATAAACCTTTGGAAATCATTTGTACATCACTTATGACTGTAAGTCGTAATTGTGGTGTAAAGCAAATATAAACAAGATTTTAATTGAAGAACAAAAAGATGTTTCAAATTCAAAAACAAATAATAGACGCACTTTTTTCCCTTAGATTATTGATGATTACGACATATAAATGTATATATCTGATTAAGTATAATGCACAATGTATCTATTAATTTAAATTGTAAATAACTAACACATATAATAGGTATAGCTATCAAACGATATTAGCCTCAGTGAGTACACATGCGTTTATATATATTTTAGGTCTCCACGTGATTTGACCATCTAGTAGTCATGCAATGATCGTGCTCAATATCAGAAGTCTTATCATTTTTTCAGTTCATATGAGTTTTATTTTCTATCTATATATAAAGAATAGAAATATATTACACAGCATTGATCTGCTATTTACATGTATTGTTTGCATTTGGAAGTGAACATATTGATCTTTGCGTGTCAGGAAATAAATGACACCGACAAAATAACCAGTCAGTGTACGATATCTTAGAGATGAAGTGAAGTTAACAAACACAATTATGTTGAAAAGGATATTAAGTCGACATCTTCAGTACATGCATAGAAAACCATTCAAATACCAAAATTCATCAAAGTTAAATGTTGATTTGTATACTATAGCATATTCATTTACTAGTGTAAAACCATTGCTTGCGTTTGGAATGTAGATATTGTTCTTTGCGTGTAAGGAAATAAACGACACCGACACGATTACCAGTCAGTGTACAGTATCTTAATGATGAAGTGATATCACCACTCACTCGTGAGTGAATTTAAAATTGCTCCGTTTAAGGAGACTATGGAAATTCAAAATACATTTAAAATCATACTGACTCTCGCACTTTATATTTAGGAAATTCACAAATATCAAGCTTAGTTTCAGGCTTATTCATAATAATTTACCATTAAATAACATTTTGTAGCTATAAATGTTATCAAACCGAATGTTTTACAGAAATATATATATAAAGATAAAGTCAAGAAGTGAATGCCTTGTACTGTCTTTGACCTTTGACTTTTTAAAGAAAATTCAATGACCAGTCTATCGGATCGGACAATGTTAAAGAAGTTAACAATTATAATTATGAGTCATATTAACGACTCAATGCAACAATGATGAATCGGTTATTGGTCTAAAATGCTAAATTCAACAATTTTGGTTTTATCACAACGGCCAGTTTAAGATGGTACAGGGAACCGACCGCAATAATCAGAGAAAGCCTTTAAACGTCAGCACCAGAACTGGTGTACCTAGTCAAAGAAGATATGAACCGAAGTTATAATCCTTATGTTATGGTTTTGCCAAATTAAAGCCTTTCTTGTTATGATATTGTAAAAAATATAGATATTGAAGTTGGCCTTTTTTGTTTTGTGTGTCCTGATAGTTGTAAACAAAATAATCTTATAACTGTGCAGTTTAGAAATCATTGGAACAATCACAGAATGAGTGGAACTTTCCATTTGACTTACATAATGATTCCAGAATAATCCTAATAAAAGATGCGTAATTTAAACTTCTACATTTTACTATAAACTACGGTTAGAACTTTCTAGGACGTTCAATTTCTAGAGTGTTCTAGAAGTTTCCGTGATATGATCTTTTGGAAAATGTTGTTTGTGCTGTTTTTAGACCCTTCTACAACGAAATTTGTTTGACATGCACACGAATAAAAATTGCGGTTTTTATCCAACGCAGTCATAGGTTTGAACGTAGTTTTCAATTTAGACTCGTATATATATATATATGCAGACACTTAAGTTAAACTTTCAAACTTAAATTGATAGACATTAGTATTCACAGCATTTGGATCGACACTTTTATTCTACAAATAACATCCTACTGGATTGTGACCTAAGTTGTGAACGTAATATTCAGATTTGATTCCGAGAAGATTTCACGATACAGATAAAGACAAAAGATTGAACTCATATTTTGACAGTTAAGTTGACAGTACTATTTGTGTTATACTTCTTGTAAACTTTTGTATAACAAATCTTTTTAAATTTTATCATCGATATGTGTCTGTTGTTGGCTACAATTTAAAGGTGATTTTTGACCGTAACCTTCTTCTAGTGTTAACAAACACATACATATCAGATGCATCTTGAACTCTAATTCTTGTTTTTTTCTAGTAAATGGTTTATACACTAACTACATAATCATTAATATATTTGTAACATCATTTCATTTTTTGTTGAATTCCTTACTCGAAGGTGAGCTTCTGCTGACCCCTTACACTTTATGTACTAGCTCAGTGAAAATTGACGTTATACTAATCACAAACGCATAAAAAATACACTACAATTAAAACACACACAAGACTGTCAATAGCCAGATGCTTCTGACTTAGGATATGCACAATTATGTAGCGGCGTTAAACATGTTTTATGAATGAATGAATGATTTTATTCTCATAAACTAGTACATAGCTACAGAGAAAATAACAGTTCATATATAATACATATTTTGTATCGTGTGTGAAAATAGATAACATTATAATATTATTACAGTTCCTCTAACCAGGAGGACAGACTTCCAATGATATGTATCGTAGTTCAGCATATAAAGAACTGGGGTATCTCCCAAGTTCTTCATAAATCATAAAATTTCGAGTCGAGCTTTTTAAGTTTTAGAATATGCTTTCAGAATTTCAAATGCACTCGCTCAAGAATATCAAAATGTTCTTATCCCCAAATTTCAGCCCCGTAGAGAAGAATGGATACAACAGCTTTATCAAACATATCTAGTTGGCATTCGATCGATAAGTGATTCAATCTACTCTTCTTGATAACACTATACATTGCTTTATTTGATTGGTTTCGTAAATATTTCCTAATTTCGAAAAAAGATGCATTTTTATACAAAATAACACCAAGGTATTTATAATGTTTAACTATCTCTATTTCTTCATTTTCAATACAAAATTTTAAATTATTGGATATTCTTCCTCTTGTAAAAATCTTCACTTTGGTTTTGCTTACATTTATTCTTAATTTCCAATTATTACAATACTGTGAAAAATTATTTAAAAGTAACTGTAAATCTCACCTTGATTCAGCAAGTAAAATAGTATCATAAGCATATAATAATACAAACAATTTTATGTATATATTAAGTTCATTTTCAATATCTAATGTTACAGATTGTAAACCAATTATGTTAACATTTTCTAAATACTGCTGTAAATCGTTCAAATAAAGAGAGAATAACTAAGGAGAAAGATTTTCCCCTTGTCTTACACCAATTTTTCTAACAAACATTATTATTATGGACAATACGTGATTTAATATCATCATACATATTTTTAACAACTCTAAGAAACTTTCCTTTTACATTATTCAAGAGGATTTTATATAATAATAGAGAATAATGGTGAAAAAAATCAAACGCCTTTTCAAAATCTACAAAAGCGCAAAAACGCTTTTTCTTTTTAACACTGAGAAGTTCAAAAAGTGCATAGTTTTCTCGCTTGAACTGTTTTACATTGTCTTAGTGGGGCATGTTATATCTGACTATATGCGGTATGGGCTTTGCTCATTGTTGAAGGCCGTACGGTGACCTATAATTGTTAATGTTTGTGTCATTTTGGTCTTTTGTGGATAGTTGTCTCATTGGCAATTATACCAAATCTTCTTTTATTTATATATAAAAAGAAATATGATCTGTTGTAGAGTAACCATGTCGAAAGGCGGCTTGATTTGCATTTAATATATTCAATTCATCAACAGAATAACCCAACCTGTAATTAAGAATAGATGTAAATTTCTCCCCCAAGCACGACAATAAAGTTATCGGTCTATAATTTTTTTGATCTAATTTACACTCTTGTTTTTAAACATTGGTATCACATTACAAATAAAACAGGCTTCCGGCAATATACCCATATCAAAAATAAGATCAAATAATTGTATGTATATATCAATCATATTGTCTAGAGATGAAGCAATGTATTCATTAATGATTTGATCTGCCCCAGGCGATTGATGAGATCCCAATTATTACCTTATACTTCTAACCAGTGTAGAATTAACAAACACACAACAATACGCAGATTAAAACCCAGTTTAAAAGAAGTCCGAGTCCAATGTCAGATTAAGAAACAAAAGAAACTAATTAACATGATATTGTTACATACATTTGCAAAGGACTACTAGAATTGAATGACATTCCAGTTCCAGTCCTCAATTACACTGATTGAAATGATTTCCGTCATATCAAAATTAAACACAATCAATCCCGTTTGGTGTTTACTAATATACATTCATAACACATATGAGAAAAACATACTATGCTAACAACTGATTGTAGAACCTATGTGTTTATTTCCGATGCAAAGTCCCTAAGAGTGACTCAATTTGGATACCAACATATGCCATCTTCAATGACATGATAACAGTTTTGTAACTATATTCCTTCTGAATAAGTCTGTTTAAAAGTTTGGTAAAACTTTGAAGTAAATGCTGATATGTTTGTGCTTTGTAAAGAATATTACAGTAACATATTGGATGTGATATACCTGAACGTATAAGGTGCGTGCATGTCTTGCTCTCTGTGTAATGGAGACTACAAACTATTTCATTTATCAATAATATTTCGTCTTATTTCACTGCTAGACTCGCTATGGCCAAAAATAACGAGTTCCTAGACTTGCCTTCAAAATTCCTTTATGAGAAACCTGGTGCTACTGAACTTTCCTAATTGTTCAATAAAACATTTGTGAAGAATCTGTTTCTTATTTGTAGTGGAGGATGACTACAAAGGACTAAATCGAGTCTAGCATGTGCAATAGAACAACGGACTAATACGACATATTGATTTAACTTTTTTTTAATGATATTCATTGAACTATGAAAACAAATGTAACATATTCTAGCATAATAGCGCATGGAAAGATTTTGATTAATACAAATCAGTGTGTCTAAAACATTCCTGTAACTTTCTTGTCGAGCATGCTAAATTGATAAACAACTGTATAATGTTTCTTACATTCATCACCAATAGTTGCTTGCATGATGTCAAATGTCGCTATTCTCCATATTTCATTATCACATCTGTACTTTATATGACAATAATTCCAAATGTTTCTGTTTCATGATATTGAAAGGACCAACATGATATTGAAAGCACCAACATGATATTGAAAGGACTAACATGATTTTGTAAGGACCAACGTGATATTGAAAGGACAAACGTGATATTGAAAGAACCAACATGATATTGTAAGGACCAATGTGAAATTGAAAGGACCAACGTGATATTGTAAGACCAACATGATATTGAAAGGACCAACGTCAGTATTCCAAATGTTTCTGTTCTTATCCTTTAATGTGTCGTTCACTATTTCTAAAAAAAAATGTCGATCTATATCTTGTTATGTTATATATTCAGAATGCATATTTCTCTGGTCTTTATTTTTTTGTCTAATTTGCATTGTTTATATTGTGAGTTTAATATAAATGTTCCTATTCTAAATGTTTCATTATTAATTTTCTTCTTAAATATTGGTAAGTTATCTTATCTTTATCGTAAACTCTTATAATTTCTGTGTTCTTTATATTTTGACAACTTTCCCTCTATTCGTTGTATTTGCATTTTTTAATTCCTTTTGTTATTTATCGGTTGTTCTTTTAGCTGTCAGACATTTAACACTAAATTGAAGTACGTCCGGTTGCATACGAAAATATGTGTATTTTTTTGTCTGTTTGATTATTATTAACAATCATTGTATATAGTTTGTAACATGTCATTTACCTCAAAATTAAAAATATTCGTGTGATACGGTGCTTTATGTCCGCAATTTGCCTTTTGTCCGCTTTTGCTTTTTGTCCGATAATTTTGCTTTTTGTCCGACACTTTTGCTTTTTGTCCGTTGCTTTTTGTCCGTTTCGCTTTTTGTCCGACACTTTTGCTTTTTGTCCGTTGTTTTTTGTCCGTTTCGCTTTTTGTCCGATAGTTTTGCTTTTTGTCCGACACTTTAGCTTTTTGTCCGTTGTTTTTTGTCCGTTTTGCCTTTTTAGCTCACCAGGACCAGAGGACTAAGTGAGCTTTTTTCATCACTTGGTATCCGTCGTCGTCAATAATTTTCAGAAGATCTGAAACTAATGGCAAAATTAAAGCAAATATGGTCACAATCATCCTTAGGATATGTAGTTTAAAAAACGTATTCGATGACCCCGCCCATAAAATCAAGATGACCGCCATGTCTAAAAATAGAACATTGTGGTAAAATGTAGATTTTAGCTTATATTTCTGAAACTAAAGCATTTAGTTCTGGGATAAAAATATGCATTAAGTCATAATATATATGCCCAAGATAAAAAGATATGCGATGACCCCGCCCAAAAAATCAAGATGACCGCCATGTCTAAAATAGGACATTGTGGTAAAATGTAGATTTCAGCTTATATCTCTGAAACTAAATCGTTTAGTTCTGGGATAGAAATATTCATTAAGTCATAATCTATATGCCCGAGATTTTTCAGTTACATTAGACAACGCGTTTTGGGGTTGCTGCCCCTCATAATTTAATTTTAAGGTGAATTACAGTTGGGTGCAGACCAAGCATTACATGTAGACGGGCCGAAAAAGTTCACGCGGCGTTTACTCGCGTGCACTTCATGTAAACGCCGCGTTAACTGTGCGTTAACTCCGAAATTGCAGTAGACATTAAAAGTAAACGGGCGTTTACTTTCGCGTTTACCTCCGCGTTAACGCAAAAACGGCGAGTCTTCTAATTTTGTAAAGAGTAAACGGGCGTTTACTTTTCCGTTTACCTCCGCGTTAACGTGGAAAAAGGCGCGTCTTCTATTTTTGTAATAAGTAAACGCGCGTTTACTGTTTGTAGTAAACGCCCGTTAACGCAGATTGTCATCGTAACTTGGATACACTGACCTAAAATATGAAATGATAAGGAACATCAAAATTAATTGACCAAGTGGTCATTTCTGCTTGACATATTGACGATTACAGTTATTTAAAAATGTCACACATTTGTATTTAATTGAACAATAATTATAGTAAATTTCTTGTTCTTCGCAAATAATAGTTTAAGTATGTTTATTCAAATACATGTAATTTAATCCTCACCAAAATCAAACAGTTTTCTCATCTTAGACAGACTGACTCGTAAAACAAAACTTTTTGATATCATTCACCACAACTGACAATATTTACCTCTTAACAAGTTATCTTATTCTATATAGAAGTAATTCAGTTATATTTTTATGCCATAATTGACCATATGAAACAATTGACAGCAATTTTTGTACCAGCCTGACGGCGATGACCTCTTTTTATTTAAAATATTGAATAGTAAACAAAATTCAGTAGTTTTCATACATCAGACTAACTCGTAATATATAATTATTATTAGGTAGCAATATTTGAATAATATGACTAAAAAATTTTGTTCGCATCAATTCAGATTGCCAGCATGTACTTTTTTATTCAAAATATTGAATCGTAAAAAAAAATCAGAAGTTTTCATACCTCAGACTTACTCATGTAATAAAATAATTTGTCCGCAACAACAAAAACTGACCATATAAGCATTTTAATATGTAAATCTATATAGCTGCATAGTAAATTAGTTATATTTTCATGTAAGGATTGATTGAATAAGAAAATATGTAGCAATATTTGAATATTATGACTAAAAAAGTTTGTTCGCATCAATTTAGAGTGCCAGCATGTCCTTTTTTATTCAAAATATTGAATCCTAAACCAAATTCAGTAGTTTTCATACCTCAGACTGACTCATATAATAAAATTGTTTGTCTGCAACAACCAAAACTGACCATATAAGCATTCTAGTATGTAAATCTATATAGCCACATAGTAAATGAGTTATATTTTCATGTAAGGATTGATTGTATAATAAAATAGGTAGCAATATTTGAAAATTATGACTAAAAAATTTTGTTAGCATCAATTTAGAGTGCCAGCATGTCCTTTTTTTATTTAAAATATTGAATCATAAACAAAATTCAGCAGTTTTCATACCTCAGACTGACTCATATAATAAAAATATGTGTCCGCAACAACCAAAACTGACCATATATGCATTCTAGTATGTAAATCTATATAGCTGCATAGTAATTGAGTTATATTTTCAAGTAAGGATTGATTGTATAATAAAAAAGGAAGTAATATTTGAATATTATGATTAAAAAAATTTTGTTCCCATCAATTTAGAGTGCCAGCATGTCCTTTTTTATTTAAAATATTGAATCGTAAACAAAATTCAGTAGTTTTCATACCTCAGACCGACTCATATAATAAAATTATTTGTCCGCAACAACCAAAACTGACCATGTAAGCATTCTATTATGTAAAGCTATATAGCCGCATAGTAAATGAGTTATATTTTCATGTAAGGATTGATTGTATAAGAAAATAGGTAGCAATACTTAAATATTATGACTAAAAAATTTTGTTCGCATCAATTTAGAGTGCCAGCATGTCCTTTTTTTATTCAAAATATTGAATCGTAAACAAAATTAAGTAGTTTTCATACCTCAGACTGACTCATATAATAAAATTATTTGTCCGCAACAACCAAAACTGACCATATAAGCATTTTATTATGTAAATCTATATAGCCGCATAGTAAATGAGCTATATTTTCATGTAAGAATTGATTGTATAAGAAAATAGGTAGCAATATTTAAATATTATGACTAAAAAATTTTGTTCGCATCAATTTAGAGTGCCAGCATGTCCTTTTTTTATTCAAAATATTGAATCGTAAACAAAATTCAGTAGTTTTCATACCTCAGACTGACTCATATAATAAAATTATTTGTCCGCAACAACCAAAACTGACCATATAAGCATTTTATTATGTAAATCTATATAGCCGCATAGTAAATGAGTTATATTTTCATGTAAGGATTGATTGTATAAGAAAATAGGTAGCAATATTTGAATATTATGACTAAAAAATTTTGTTCACTTCAATTTAGAGTGCCAGCATGTCCTTTTTTTATTCAAAATATTGAATAGTAAACAAAATTCAGTAGTTTTCATACCTCAGACTGACTCATATAATAAAATTATTTGTCCGCAACAACAAAAACTGACCATATAAGCATTTGCCTATGTAAATCTATATAGCCGCATAGTAAATGAGCTATATTTTCATGTAACGATTGATTGTATAAGAAAATAGGTAGCAATATTTGAATATTATGACTAAAAAAATTTGTTCGCATCAATTTAGAGTGCCAGCATGTCCTTTTTTAATTGAAAATATTGAATCGTAAACAAAATTCAGTAGTTTTCATACCTCAGACTGACTCATATAACAAAATTATTTGTCCGTAACAACCAAAACTGACCATATAAGCATTCTATTATGTAAATTTATATAGCCGCATAATAAATGAGTTATATATCAATGTAAAGATAGCAATATTTGAACATTTTAATTGACGAGATGGTACAAATGAACATACTTATATTACACTTTATTGATATCCCTTTCAATGTACTGTTCAATTTACGGTTTTTTCAATCATTTGTCAAAACAGAATCTTATCATGTTAATCCAAGGCAAACAAGGTGAATTTCGATTAAAAATTAATGTATTAAATACACCGAGTTATAGTTAGGAATTCGAAGAGACAATTATAAACGGGGAACGAAACAACGTAAACCATGATGTTTATATCCCATCATATAAAAATATTTCCCGATGTCTCGGATAACCTTTCTTTCCGTATCGATATTTGCACATGTAACTTTTGAAAGGAAAATATAGAAAATCTGCCAATCAGTAAAGTTAATGGACTTTATGAAAGTGATTTTGTGTAATTTAATATTTCGAATTAAAAGAGTTTTTGAATTGTTCTGGTTTGAAACACATATACGTGAAATATAAAGACTAAAGGTCGCTTTTATAAAATAAATGTGCAAATGAACTTGAAGTTTATTTCTAAATTTACCCAATCAGTTAACGCGAAAAGTAAACGTAAAAATACACTTGTAAAATCTGTACTAAACGCCCGTTTACTTTTAAGTGCACGTAAAAATAAATTTGAAGAATTCTGAAGTAAACGCCCGTTTACTACTGACTAAACGGACACATAGTAAACGCCCGTTTACTAGGGTAGACATTAGAAATTTCCATTTCGACCACGTTAACGTAATTATAGTAAACGTGCGTTTACTAGTAAACGGGAGATTTGAAGTTAACTAACGAAATATGTGCACGCGGCGTTAACTTGCGTTTACTTTATGTAATGCTTGGTCTGCACCCAACTGTAGCATTTTTAGTTTTAATTTGATTGAAGCTTTATTTTAAAGTCGTTATAACGAGTAAGCTTACTTGTTATAACGACTTAACTAACAACACAGCTAACTTGTTTTAACGACTTAACTAACTCGTTTAAACCACTTGACTAACTTGTTTACTTAAAAACTACACAATTTTTATGTGATGTTTGATAACAATATAATGATTAAATATGTTGCTATTAGATAATAAATGAAATTGAGAATGGAAATGGGGAATGAGTCAAAGCGACAACAACCCGACCATAGAGCAGACAAAAACCAAAGGCCACCAATGGGTCTTCAATGTAGCGAGAAACCCCGGCACCCGGAGGCGTCCTTCAGCTGGCCCCTAAACACATATGCATACTAGTTCAGTGATAATGGACGTCATACTAAACTCTGCATTATACAAAAAAAAACTAAAATTAAAAAGCATACCAGACTAACAAAGGCCAAGGGCTCCTGACTTAGGGTTAAACATGTTTTCTTGAGATCTCAATATATTAACAAAATGACAATTATACATAAATAACAACAGACTACTAGCAGCTAACTGACATGCCATCCCCAGACCTTTATTAAACTGATTGAAATATTATGTCTTCATCATATGAACATCAGGCACAATCCCTCCTGTTAGGGGTTTAGTATAATTATGATTACAATTATACCATCATGAAACATATGAGAAGAACATGCGAACAACTGGTTTTAAAATAAATGTGTTTAAATCCGATGCAAAGACCCTACAAGTGAATCAATATTAAAGCCAAAATATGCAATCTTTAATGACCTGACAACAGTATCGTAACTATATCTCTTCTTAATAAGTCTGTTTAAAGGTTTTGTTAGCTTTTGAGGTGAATACTGACATTTTTGTGCTTTTTAAAGAATATTACCATGAAAGATTGGATGTGAAATACCTAAACGTATAAGATATCTGCATGTTAAGTTATATTTACGAATTATTTCCTTTTACCGATGATAAATTTAGTAAATGTTTGTGATATCGAAAACCCTGGTGTAATACTGTTTCAGTAATACATAAATTTCTCTCGCTAAAATCTAATACGTTGTTACATACACGAGCGAATCGTGCAAGTTGAGATATATAAACACCATAAGATGATGACAAGGGAACGTAGCCATCTAAAAATGAATAATTAACGATAGGAAATGAAAATTCATCTCTTTTATCATAAATTTTTGTATTAAGCTTCCCGTAAATGATATAGATATCACGATCGAGGAAAGGACATTGGTCATTGTTGGTATAAGCTATATTTAAAGTAAATCATAACAATACAAAAACAATTCCGCAATAAGTGGTGCACAGTTAATCCCCATTGAAATTGCAATAACTTGTCGTTTATATAAAAAGAAGATGTGGTATGATTGCCAAGACTTAAAATTGCACAAAAATAATGGATTCATACTTTAACGAAAACATCTCTTGAAAAGCTATTCGTTGATGGCTAAATGCTATTTATTTCTGAAATCTAAATTTTGTTTCGCTGTTCTGGGTGTTCTAGATGTTACATGCAGCTAAGATTGGTGAAAAAATTACAAAAAAATACTGATCTGTATAAAATGTACACAAAAGTAAACGAAAAAAAGCGGCTGGAATGCACTCCTGGGGTCAGATAAGTACATTTTAAAGATGACAGCTAACATGAGATAAGTGCCAATTAAAGAGTGAGTCCAACACTTGCTTTTTCAAAAACAAAATCTGTATTCAAAATGATAATCGATAAAAAAAAAATGAATATGAAAATTTACAATTCAAACAATAGATCGATATCAAACAAAAGTGTTTCATCATTATTTTTCGGCTACAATGAGTATATGAAAAATCCAATGTCGAATTATCAACATTGAGTCCTAACAAAGAATGTTTCTGTCATGTTGTGCAACGAAATCTCTACAGCACATGGTACATGTAGTGGCACCACTAAATGTTTATTAGGATCCCGCAAAAAGTCTGGCTTCGGTCCACGAAGGTAGCAAATTGTCTGTGTGACCATCGCTGACGGCTTTTGGTACACATAAGATATTTTATTTTATTGGTTAACAGATATTTTTTTTAATACGCCGAACAGCCATTAAAACATCACCAAGGAAAGGTTGTCATGCTCTTTGTTAATTTCCATGAAACAGATATAGCCCCAAAGGTTTTACATGAACACCAATGTATACTTGTGTCAATTTGAAAGCCACGCGGAATCAATGTCGGAGATGTTTAAGATAAATGCACCGATCCTGCTGGGCGTTTGTTGCTATATATCTCCCTTGACATGGCATATCATTAAAAGGTCCCTTTTGAGAATTTGTGGACTATTTGGTATACTGTAGAGGGTAAATAATTATACAGTCTACAAGCAATTGCATCCTTGAAAAAATCCTCCTTAAATTACATCCCCAATTTGTTAGTCATTAGTTGTTTGTGATTTAAAGTGTATCTTAATCTATTATAATTTTCTATAATACTAGAACACACCCGTAATATTACGGGTCCGTGTCTGAATTAAAGTATATAACTATGCGCAAGCCTTATTTTAGTATTAGTATTGTCATCTGATAAAGTCATGCCGATTATAAGATACACAGTTTTTTTCTCTGCTTTCAAATCTTGCTATTTGAACCCGTCGAACTGGAACTGATCAATTCTTGGTAATATTAATTATTTGGAAAACAAAAGGTCCTGGAATGGAGTATTTTTTAATCAACAGCATTGTCCTATATTAGTTATGAAAAAGTTGAAATCTTTGATTCCCTGTTTTACGTCATGCCCTCTAACAAATTGAAGTGTATATAGCATATTAATCCTTAATACACCGTTGATGGTGCGCCTGGCAGATGCGGAACGTACAGATAAGGTAATAGGTAACAGGTGAATATAAAATTAGTATCGGTATCGGACTCGACCTGGAACTTCTTAATTATTGGCAATATTAATTACGTGGAAAACAAAAGGGCCTGGAGTGGTGTTATTTTTAATCTACACCTTTGTACTATATTAGTTATATATAAAGTGGAATTCTGTGATTCGTCGTTTTTACGTGATGACGGCTGACAAATTGGACCTCGTAATTTTAGTATTATAGATATGACAAAACTTTTAAAAAAAAAGATAGATGCAAATCTTCTTTAAGGTGGTATGGAAGTTTGAATTAAAAATGCTAGAATTTGCCAAAATGTAGTACAACAATTTATATATGAACTGTGTAATGTTCAAAAATTTAATAAATATGATAGGTCACCGAGCATTTTTCACAAGTTACAGGTTGTGCCAAAATTACACAATTTGTAAGTACATATATGAAAAGAAGATGTGGTATGATAACCAATGAGACAACTATCCACAAAAGACCAATATGACACAGACATTAACAGCTAAAGGTCACCGTACGGCCTTCAACAATGAGCAAAGCCCATACCGCATAGTCAGATATAAAAGGCCCCGATAAGACAATGTAAAACAATTCAAACGAGAAAACTAACGGCCTTATTTATGTAAAAAACTGATCGAAAAACAAATATGTAACACATAAACAAACGACAACCACTGCATATACAGGCTTCTGACTTGGGACAGGCTCATACATAAATAATGTGGCGGGGCTAGACATGTTAACGTCCATTATTCATTATTCATTTTCCATTATTCAAAATTCAATAAAGAATAATGAAATAGTTCATTTATCACTATACATTAAAAGAGGGACGAAAGATACCAAAGGGACAGTCAAACTCATAAATCTAAAACAAACTGACAACGCCATGGCTAAAAATGAAAAAGACAAACAGAAAAACAATAGTACACATGACACAACAGAGCAAACTAAAGAATAAACAACACGAACCCCACCAAAAACTAGGGGTGATCTCAGGTGCTCCGGAAGGGTAAGCAGATCATGCTCCACATGCGGCACCTGTCGTGTTGCTTATGTGATTACAAATCCGGTAAATAGTCTAATTCAGTAGGTCAAATTCATGAAAGTGATGAATAATGAATAATGAACTAGATATAGGAAGATGTGGTGTGAGTGCCAATGAGACAACTCTCCATCCAAATAACAATTTAAAAAGTAAACCATTATAGGTTAAAGTACGGCCTTCAACACGGAGCCTTGGCTCACACCGAACAACAAGGCCCCAAAATTACTAGTGTAAAACCATTCAAACGGGAAAACCAACGGTCTAATCTTTATAAACAAAACGAGAAACGAGAAACACGTATATATTACATAAACAAACGACAACTACTGTACATCAGATTCCTGACTTAGGACAGGTGCAAACATTTGCAGCGGGATTAAACGTTTTAATGGATCCAGACCTTCTCCCTTTTTCTGAAACAATAGCATAACATCACAACATAGAAAAACATACGATAAAATATCAATTGGCAGACTTAACTCAATCAAAAAACGTATGATTACACAATGAACGAATAAATCTGATCTGCGATATCTGAATACAAATGCACAGTTAACTAAATATTAGAGACAAACATTCATGACCAAAAAGCTAACAAAGAAATTCAAACACACTGAGAAATATTTAACCAATCAATGTTCACTTTAGAAAAAAACGTTTTTTTATAATCTTGAAGTTTATACAAATGTTGTAAGAACAAGTGAAAAATTGAAGATATTACAAATAATCAAAGCTGGTGTACAGACAAGATCCATATAAATAAAAAATAACAAAAAAAGCATTATAAACAGTATCAAGAGGTCGAATTAACAAGAAAATACGATTTGAGAGTACTCGCAGTTACTGACAGCTAGTTAAAAGCCAAAACCAATTAATAGTAAAAAATCATGCATCGGAGACTAAAATCGACTAAAACACATCACAGGGATTTAGTATCTTAACGTCATTAATAGTCAAAGAAGACATGACTTGTGCAATGCCAAAAATAAATGTATCGACAGGTAGTAGTATAGTGAACAGCGACTTCTATAGAAATAAAAGTTAACGTGGCTGTGTCCCCTATACATCTCGCCTCAAAAGATAATGAAATTTAGTTATGTTTTAATTTGCTAATGACAAAATCAATATTAGTGCCAATGTGAACTATATTCAGAGATCTAATTACAATATTGGTACGATAACCCTTACTTATAAGTTTGTTTAAAGGTTCGATGAGTTTATAAGGATCACATAGTGATTTCCTCGCTTTAAGTACAATATACCATAAAATTTAGGATGTGAAATACCATTTTTAATAAGCTTTCTACAGGTATAGCCAAATTTACTAATCAAATCTTTGTATCTATGAAAGAATTTAGTAAAGGTTTTAAGTAATTTATGGTATCGAAATCCCTGACACAACAATTTACCATTGATGCATTGATTACGTTCGTTAAAATCTATGACATCAGAACACACACGGGCAAACCGAACGAGTTGCGATATATAAACACCGTATGATAAGGCCAAAGGCACATCGCCGTCTAAAAAAGGAAAATTAACAATAGGAAATGAAAAATTGTCTCTTTTGTCGTAAATTTTAGTGTGAAGTTTCCCGTTTGAAATTGAAATGTCTAAATCTAGAAAAGGACAACTGCTGCTGTTTATGTTAGATTTAGTTAAAGTAAGTTCATTGGGTAAATTTCTGAAGTATATTTAGAGAACTGTGGATTATTCAACGAAAAAATATCATCCAGATAACGGTAGGTATTTTTGAAAGTATCAACCAAATGTAACAATGATGGGTCTTTACTGAGTTTGGTCATAAACTGAGATTCATAGCAATATAGAAATAAATCTGCTATTAAAGGGGCACATTTGGTGCCCAAAGGAATACCTTCTACCTGACGAAACACTTTATCGCCAAAACGTACATAAATGTTATCAAGCAGAAAGTTTAAAGCTTCAATCATATCCTCACATTTCCAGTAAGTGTATCTAGCATACTTTCCTTTTTCGTTACAGACAAAGGCCTTAAACGAGTTACAGCAAATAAAATTACAATGAGATTTTTCGAAAGACCATTTAATCAAATACAAAAACTTTTTCTTTATAAGATTGTGTGGAAGTGTAGTGTACAGAGTAGAAAAATCATAACTGTCAACAGAATTGTAAGGACCATTGAAAGCATGTATTTTATTCAAAACCTCTAAAGAATTTTTAACACTCCAAAAATAATTAATACCATTATTTTCATAAGCTTTATTACAAAAGTTAATAACCAGTTCTTTGATAGTAGTAAGGGAGGTGGTTAGAAGCACTGATATATTAGTAGTAGAACACTTACTCGAAGCGGAGATGAAACGGAATTTAAATGTTTTTTTGTGTAATTTCGGTAACCAGTACATGGTAGGGACTTTCAAGTGTTCGGAAGATGCTTTAAGCTAGGTAGCGGCAGTGGTATGCTTGTTAACGATTTGACTCTCTGTGGTGCGCACTGACCTGAATGTAGAGGAATTGATAATTTCGTTTTGAAGAACTTTTGTGTAGTATATGCGTCACACCACCACTACATAATTTGCTGCCTTGTCTGCCGGTACGAACACAAACCGCTCTGCGAGTACCTTGAGTTTGTTTTTTATTCTAGAAATGGGTATATCATGGTTCCTATTATTAATTTCAGAATTGTTTTCCAAATGAGATATTCGAATATCAACAGTATTCATAATTGTATTCAAATAACTGTCTAAAGATTTTTTTATTTCAGTATTCAAGTTGAAAAGTGAATAATGAAATAAAACAATATTTCTTGACTGTGACACTATATACCGTATTACATAATTCGTAATTTTGATCTTACAAATATTAAAATTAATATCAGACAAAAAAATCAAAACACTCTTTGAAATTTAACTGTGTTTATTTATCTAGTTTCGGAGGAATAACTAGAGGTATTCCCTAACTATTTTTAACAGAGGTGTCTTGGTTTATTGTATGGACGACCTGAATACCATAAATATAAAAAAAAAACTCAAATACTTTACGTTGTCCTTTATTATTTTCACTAGACTTTTGCTATTCCTCATCCCTTGATTATAGATATGACATGCTTATTGTGCAGCAATGACCATTAGTAGGGTTACGGAGGACCAAAATGCCCAAATACGCGTAAAAATGAAGAAATAGCCATTTTTTAATAATGAATCGGATAATTTGGATAATAGAATGGCTGCTGCGGCCCTTCAACCCCTATTTACACTTATAAAAAATATAAAACAACACGTTTAATAATGTATTGCGTCCGAAGCGCTTTTCTGGATTTACCTTCATCAGGAACGCTCAAAGCCAAACATTTGAAATCCGAAGATGTATAAGTACCGAAAATCGTTGAAGAGCTATATGTTAAAAATACCTAAAATAAATAGCCAAATTCATCTAAAGCCAACTTTGCCTGAGGGAGTTGAAACCTTAGTTTCATAATAATTTCAAAATTTATAAACGGACAATTTTAGTAAAGTTTGTTTAATCATGTCAGTACCGAAGCACTGACTACTGAGCTGATGATACCCTCGGGGACTGATAGTCCACCAG
Organism: Mytilus galloprovincialis; assembly: GCF_965363235.1. Lineage (NCBI taxonomy): Eukaryota > Metazoa > Mollusca > Bivalvia > Mytilida > Mytilidae > Mytilus > Mytilus galloprovincialis. The sequence continues at coordinate 71,843,461 of NC_134851.1, read as the reverse complement.
CAGAGGTATCGACCCAGTGATGTAAAAATATAAAACAACACGTTTAATAATGTATTGCGTCCGAAGCGCTTTTCTGGATTTACCTTCATCAGGAACGCTCAAAGCCAAACATTTGAAATCCGAAGATGTATAAGTACCGAAAATCGTTGAAGAGCTATATGTTAAAAATACCTAAAATAAATAGCCAAATTCATCTAAAGCCAACTTTGCCTGAGGGAGTTGAAACCTTAGTTTCATAATAATTTCAAAATTTATAAACGGACAATTTTAGTAAAGTTTGTTTAATCATGTCAGTACCGAAGCACTGACTACTGAGCTGATGATACCCTCGGGGACTGATAGTCCACCAGCAGAGGTATCGACCCAGTGATGTAAAAATATAAAACAACACGTTTAATAATGTATTGCGTCCGAAGCGCTTTTCTGGATTTACCTTCATCAGGAACGCTCAAAGCCAAACATTTGAAATCCGAAGATGTATAAGTACCGAAAATCGTTGAAGAGCTATATGTTAAAAATACCTAAAATAAATAGCCAAATTCATCTAAAGCCAACTTTGCCTGAGGGAGTTGAAACCTTAGTTTCATAATAATTTCAAAATTTATAAACGGACAATTTTAGTAAATTTGTTTAATCATGTCAGTACCGAAGCACTGACTACTGAGCTGATGATACCCTCGGGGACTGATAGTCCACCAGCAGAGGTATCGACCCAGTGATGTAAAAATATAAAACAACACGTTTAATAATGTATTGCGTCCGAAGCGCTTTTCTGGATTTACCTTCATCAGGAACGCTCAAAGCCAAACATTTGAAATCCGAAGATGTATAAGTACCGAAAATCGTTGAAGAGCTATATGTTAAAAATACCTAAAATAAATAGCCAAATTCATCTAAAGCCAACTTTGCCTGAGGGAGTTGAAACCTTAGTTTCATAATAATTTCAAAATTTATAAACGGACAATTTTAGTAAAGTTTGTTTAATCATGTCAGTACCGAAGCACTGACTACTGAGCTGATGATACCCTCGGGGACTGATAGTCCACCAGCAGAGGTATCGACCCAGTGATGTAAAAATATAAAACAACACGTTTAATAATGTATTGCGTCCGAAGCGCTTTTCTGGATTTACCTTCATCAGGAACGCTCAAAGCCAAACATTTGAAATCCGAAGATGTATAAGTACCGAAAATCGTTGAAGAGCTATATGTTAAAAATACCTAAAATAAATAGCCAAATTCATCTAAAGCCAACTTTGCCTGAGGGAGTTGAAACCTTAGTTTCATAATAATTTCAAAATTTATAAACGGACAATTTTAGTAAAGTTTGTTTAATCATGTCAGTACCGAAGCACTGACTACTGAGCTGATGATACCCTCGGGGACTGATAGTCCACCAGCAGAGGTATCGACCCAGTGATGTAAAAATATAAAACAACACGTTTAATAATGTATTGCGTCCGAAGCGCTTTTCTGGATTTACCTTCATCAGGAACGCTCAAAGCCAAACATTTGAAATCCGAAGATGTATAAGTACCGAAAATCGTTGAAGAGCTATATGTTAAAAATACCTAAAATAAATAGCCAAATTCATCTAAAGCCAACTTTGCCTGAGGGAGTTGAAACCTTAGTTTCATAATAATTTCAAAATTTATAAACGGACAATTTTAGTAAAGTTTGTTTAATCATGTCAGTACCGAAACAGCCATTCTATTATCCAAATTATCCTTATTACGGATAATTTGGATAATAGAATGGCTGCTGCGGCCCTTCAACCCCTATTTACACTTATAACTTATACCTCATTCGAAAGCTTATTAATAGAGGAGCAAAATGTATGTAGTCAGTGTGTTCCTCGTCGCCTTTCATAGGAGAAACGAATGACCTAAATATCGAAGTGCATATGACTATTAAAAGACATAGCTTATTTTGAATAAAGGAATGTACTGCTGCGACCTTTCAGCCTCTAATTCAAGAAACCTTAATACATCATTCTAATATGACTTCCTTATTACGCTTTGTTAACAAAGCCGTGTTCTAATAAGCAAAAAAAATATGCTTGACACATGCGCAAGGACTTATTGTTTATATTAACGTTATTTCCATCGTTATCCTTTAAAATATATACATTTAGGCAGCTAACATAAACTTTAACTACATATTTTCATAAAACAACATATATTTTTATCCTGCTAGTAGTTTTTAAACTTATCAAATTTGAAATGCAATGCACAGATTCCTCGAGGAACAGCCAAACATTTTTACGGTAATTTCGTACGCTTCGACCTATAAAAATACTATATTTGTCCTATTAGAATCGAAATAATTCCTTCATGTGATGCTCTATGGTCATTTTAACATTATATTTGTCGATATTTTACACTGAGCGTTAGCGAGGTGTAAAATGTGGTCAAATATAATGCCTACCCATGTTAAAATGAGCATAGAGCATGACATGAAGGTATTATTTCTTAATTTGAAACGTTGATAGAGTAACAAAACTGTTTTAACAACGTGTATTTTGGCACCTCTAATGGTCATTGCGGGACATACTGTTTATAACCATTTTATTCCTCTTTGTATAGCTAAAGGCTATATACCTCTTGTTTCTCTGTTTGAACGCCTTTGAATGACGTATAAGGTAGCAATAATCAGTAAAGAGTTTGGTTTCGTATTTTGGCCCCGGTGGATATAAAAGTTACTATTGTGCAATAAAATTCATTTTTAGACAGCTGAGTACTAATTTAGCCTTCAAATACGGTAAATAAAAACATGGAGATTATTTTTTCATGTTTTTTGGCCTATTTACTGTTTGACTCTCCGAATTTTCATAGCTAGACTGGCTATAGGTCCGGAAATAATGTAAATACATGTTTACAAACGCTTTTTTTTCCACACGAAGTATTTTACCAAAAAAAAATACGCGTATTTTGGCATTTACGTCATCCGTAGCCCCTCTAATGGTTAATGCAGAACATACTGTTTGTAACCATTTTATTCCTCTTTGTATATTTTTAGCTATAGGTTGTATACATGTTTACCTCTTGTTTCTCTGTTGGTTCGCTTATGAATGACCTATAAGGTAGCAATACGTTAAGCTTTCGAATGAGTCATAAGGTATAATCTGTTATTAGGAGCTGAAGGGTCGCAGCAGTCCATTCCATTATTCAAAATATCGATTTCATTTTTCAAAATTGGCTTCTTCTTTATTTCACGCGTATTTTAGCATTTAAATCTCAGTAACCCCTCTAATGGTCATTGCGGCACAATCGACATGTTATAGCTTTAATCAGAGGATTAAGAATAGCAAAGATCTTGTGAAAATAAAACAGACAATGTTTAGTATTTTAATTTTTATATATGTTTTGGTATTCAGGATTGTCTATACATTAAATCAAGGAATTTCTGTTAAAAATAGTTAGGAAACCCACTAGTTTATCCTCCGAAACAAAACAAAAATTTAAATAAATTAAAAAGATCCGGTATTATTTCACATAGTGTTTTGATTTATTTCTTACAAAATTGTATATTAATTCGAAAATTAGTGAGATCATGCGAAAATGACGAATTATGAAATACGGAATACAGCGTCACAGTCAAATAATATAATACCATTTCATTATTCTCTTTTCAATTTGAATACTGAAATTTAAACTATTTCATTCTTTATTATTCAACATTTAACGTTATCTGTATCAAGGAGTCGATTAACGACTACGATCATGTTGTCTCATTTGTAGAACTGATCTTGCTGATCACCATTAAGTTTTTCTGTATCTATTATAATTTTGAAGATATTTGGCAAAATAATTTAGGGTAATTAATCCTATAATCAAACTGGGAAATGAGTCCATGGAACACAGATAAAGCCCCCGATCGCATATTACTTTAGAAAGGGACATAACTTGATAACGACAAATAAAGGCAACAGCAGTATACCGCTGTTCAAAAGTCATAAATCCATGGACAAAAAACAAAATCGGGGTAACAAACTAAAACCGAGGGAAACGCATTAAATATAAGAGGAGAACGACACAACACCAAAACGCAACAGCACACAGAAACGGACCAAGCAACAGACAAAACACCACGAGAATAACATATATAACAAAAGTGACACTACTCACATTTGTAATTGATCTAACTTCTGTTGTAATAAGTATTGTGTATAAGTTTAAAAAAATTTGCTTGCGGCCGTTAGTTTTCTCGTTTGAATTGTTTTACATTGTCATTTCGAGGCCTTTTATATCTGACTATGCGGTATGGGCGTATACAATTATAATCCTGGTACTTTTGATAACTATTTTGCTCATTGTTGAAGGCCGTACGGTGACCTATTTTTGTTAATTCCTGTGTCATTCAGTCTCATGTGGAGAGTTGTCTCATTGGCAATCATACCACATCTTCATTTTTATATTAAGTTAAAAACACAAACGATAAAGTCAGTACTTTCCCCATCTATATAGGGCATAAGAGGAAAAGTGAGCCCATAAAAATTCATACTTGACCTATGTTTTGTGGTTTACTCATTGCGTATAACCTTCATGACATTTTTTAAGGCAAACTGCAGTTAAAGAACAGATATAAAAAGTTCAGCAGTTTTTCCATTTTAAAACTCTACAGCAGTAAAAGTGACACCATCAAAATCCAAACTTGATCTGGAATGTGTGGTAATAAGCATTGCGTTTAAGTTCCATAACATTGGTTTGGGGCGAACTATAAAAGTTAAAGCATGAAAACCAATTTCGGACGTCATCTGACTGTTTTTACAATTTGTAGAGCTCAACATCCTGCTGTTGCCAGATTTTTTCCCTTTTAAATGGTTTTTAAAATAATAGACAAAACTTTAATTTTACCCCGTATGTTCTATTTCAGTCATGTTTGCCATCTTGGTTGGTAGGTGAGGTAATCTGACATATTTCTTTTTAAATAAGATACCCTCATGATGATTTTTCGAAGTTCAAAATAAAACCTGCAAAACTATACACCTTTTTATATCGGAAATAAAGCAAAATCAGCGGACAAAAAGCAAAACGGACAAAAAGCAACGGACAAAAAGCAAAAGTGTCGGACAAAAAGCAAAATTATCGGACTAAAAGCAAAACGGACAAAAAGCAACGGACAAGAAGCAAAAGTGTCGGACAAAAAGCAAAATTATCTGACAAAAAGCAAAACGGACAAAAAGCAACGGACAAAAAGAAGAAGTGTCGGACAAAAAGCAAAATTATCGGACAAAAAACAAAAGCGGACAAAAAGCAAATTGCGGACAAAAAACATCGTATCATTCGTGCATTAATAAAATATGAATAATTGTCTACCCATGGCGTTGATTATACTTTTTTAATAAATTTAAAAAAACGTTCATAAAGCTTGCTTTTTTTAAATATTTATTGAGCAACACGACGAATGCCACATGTGGAGCATGATCTGCTTACCCTTCTGCAGCACCCGATAGCCCCAAGTTTGGAGTTCGTGTTGCTCAGTCTTTAGTTTTCTATGTTGTTTCTTGTGTACTATTATTTGTCTGTTTGTCTTTTCAATTTGTAGCCATGGCGTTCTCAGTTTATTTTCCATTTTATGATTCTGATTGTCTGGTATCTGTTCCCTCTCATTTTGACAACAACAATGATCAGATATTTCATTAATTAGCTTATTTGATAATTTGTTTTTGGTTTGTAAAAATGTAAATGCGTGTATAATATAACATTGTATAGTGCATTACAACTATTAAAGTTGATTTAACATTCACATATATAATCAATGTCTCAATATAAATGGATACATTTTTTCTTCGTGTATGCATCAGGTTGAAACAGAAAATCTAACTACTGTACAATACTAGTTCGTCGATGCAGGAAACTTGCTTTTTGAAAATATTAGTAAAGCTGAAATTTTGAAATGCGACCCAAAGAGGGCTTTGCAACTTTTAAAGTTGATTAAACTTTACAAACTTTAACCAATGTCTGAATACAACATTTTTCTTACGTTTTCTATACATATGCAACATATTGAAACAATGACTCAAAATGTAGCAATCCACGTGGATATATTTGTACTTTTATAACACGACAATCCAGCGATCAACACTTTATACATAGTGTCGTTGATACATTAGTAATAATTTTCATTTCCAGAGTTGAGGAAAATTAGACAAAGATGACGTTTTATTTGTCTTTTTCATTATTTGTGCCGTCGCAATGACAAAACACATGAAACGAAAAAGACAGGCAGTGGTGAAAACATGACCAAAAAAACCCACCCAATTTGACATTGATTTCAATTCATAATAAGAAGTTATGCACAAAAAAAACATTTATTTCCATTTTCTGTTCTGGTGATAGAAGATACAATTTGGTTGGAATGCACTAGAAATTAACGAATAAGGGGAGATAACTCTGTAATTTGCTATCATTCTTACCAATTTTCTAACCAAGTTATTTTATATTACCAGACACACACAAACCAAAGACTAATACTTTTTAACTCATGATGATGGTTAGTATTAAATAGCATGATAAGCTCGGTGGGTTTTTTCTAATCGTGTTTAAATTTTTACCTACATTGCTTGATTCTTACAAAGACTGCCACTTAAGTATGTTTTTAGTTTCACCTGAAAGAACTTTGTTACTTACATGTAATTTTCTGTGGTTGTTGCATATGTTGATTACATATTTCTATTGATTTTTATATAATTTTTGTTTACACGAATTGTGCGCTTCCGTGTTCTTCTTGCCTAGCCAAGGAAATAAAAGTGATATTGCATCATTCATGCATAGGCAATGAACTTTTCCTGCAGCTCAACTAGACCTGTGCATTTGAATCGCAATGCAAAAACAATCTTATCTTTAAAGAAAATATTAGCGAAAGAGTAGAAAATTGATAGCATTTGCTTGGTTTTATATCAACAACCTTACACTTGCAGATTTCTACTATTTTGTTCGTTTCTAAAATATCAAAATAAATGTCGAATTCGAGTTTTTTTCTTTAAAAAGCCAATACCAAAGTGATTTTGACGCCCTTTCCATTTCACTATGCCAATTGAGTTCAAATTGATCTTCCATACTATGAAACACTGTGTTTACCAAACATTCCTTGTTTATAGAAGCTTCATCATCAATGAATGTAGGAGATTTAAAACTATTTCTTCGTTTTGTTAATTAAAGTATTCTTTTATGTTAAATTTGTGTTGATTAGTCTTTAGTTTTCAAGTTGTGTTTAGTAGACTGTGTTATTACGTCATTTTTCGTTTTTTCGCCATTGTGTAGAACGCCACATGCGGGGTGATATTATTATTTTGCCATTGTGAGATAACTTGTGCAATGTCAAAAATAGATGTATCGACAGACAGTAAAATAGTTAGGAGTAAACCTCTGTAAAGATACAAATGTGTTTTTATACATCACATACAGTCATATTTACTAATCGAATCGTTGTGTATATGAACGAATTTTGTAAAAGTTTTAAGTTTGACCTTTGTTAGCTGTTTACATGTTATTGTAAAACCTGGCAAGACATACGGACGTTCTTTTTTACATAAACGTCAACAGTGTTGCTAGACTGTATGTCATAGTATGTTCACTTATCTTTTTTTTACGGCGTAAAGTAACATATAATGTAACCGGTTGGTAAATCGCACGTCTTAATGTGCCATCTAACTGATTTGTTTGACACTTATTTCTTGTAATACACAATACATTCTCGAATACAATGTTTAACTAACTTATTGTACAATATTGATCAATGTTAAATGTTACTTTACATGTATTTGTTGTTATTTCTTGTAATACACAATACAATCTCGAATACCATTGTTAACTGACTCATTGTACAATCTTGATCAATGTTAAATGTTACTTTACATGTATTTTTTTTCACCTGAAAGCACATTGTTACATATTTGTAATGTTCAGTGGTCTGTGCATATGTTAATTACATATTTCTATTGATTTTTATATAAATATAAAAAAGAAGATGTGTGAGTTGCGTTTTGGTGTTGTGTCGTTGTTCTCGTCTTATATTTAACATGTATTTTTTTTTTCACCTGAAAGAACATTGTAACATACTTCTGTGGTTTGTGCATATGTTGATTACATATTTCTATTTATTTTTATATAAATATAAAAAAAGAAGATGTGGTATGATTGCCAATAAACAACTATCCACAAAATGACACAAACATTAACAACTATAGGTCACCGTACGGCCTTCAACAATGAGCAAAGCCCATACCGCATAGTCAGCTATAAAAGGCCCCGGTAAGACAATGTAAAGCAATTCAAACGAGGAAACATGTTTGAATAAATTGACCTTGGTTTGTTTCAGAAAATTTTTGGAATTTTGGGTCCTCAATGCTCTTCAACTTTGTATTTGTTTGGCTTTTTAACTATTTTGATCTGAGCGTCACTGATGAGTCTTATGTAGACGAAACGCGCGTCTGGCGTATAAAATTATAATCCTGGTACTTTTGATAACTATTTACACCACTGGGTCGATGCCACTGCTGGTGGACGTTTCGTCCCCGAGGGTATCACCAGCCCAGTAGTCAGCACTTCGGTGTTGACATGAATATCAATTATATGGTCATTTTTATAAATTTTCTGTTTACAAAACTTTGATTTTTTCGAAAAACTAAGGATTTTCTTACCCCAGGAGTAGATTACCTTAGCCATATTTGGCACAACCTTTTGGAATTTTGGGTCCTCAATGCTCTTCAACTTTGTATTTGTTTGGCTTTTTAACTATTTTGATCTGAGCGTCACTGATGAGTCTTATGTAGACGAAACGCGCGTCTGGCGTTTAAAATTATAATCCTGGTACTGTTGATAACTATTTACACCACTGGGTCGATGCCACTGCTGGTGGACGTTTCGTCCCCGAGGGTATCACCAGCCCAGTAGTCAGCACTTCGGTGTTGACATGAATATCAATTATATGGTCATTTTTATAAATTTTCTGTTTACAAAACTTTGATTTTTTCGAAAAACTAAGGATTTTCTTACCCCAGGAGTAGATAACCTTAGCCGTATTTGGCACAACTTTTTGGAATTTTGGGTCCTCAATGCTCTTCACCTTTGTATTTGTTTGGCTTTTTTAACTATTTTGATCTGAGCGTCACTGATGAGTCTTATGTAGACGAAACGCGCGTCTGGCGTATAAAATTATAATCCTGGTACTTTTGATAACTATTTACACCACTGGGTCGATGCCACTGCTGGTGGACGTTTCGTCCCCGAGGGTATCACCAGCCCATAGTCAGCACTTCGGTGTTGACATGAATATCAATTATATGGTCATTTTTATAAATTTTCTGTTTACAAAACTTTGATTTTTTCGAAAAACTAAGGATTTTCTTACCCCAGGAGTAGATTACCTTAGCCGTATTTGGCACAACTTTTTGGAATTTTTGGTCCTCAATGCTCTTCAACTTTGTATTTGTTTGGCTTTTTAACTATTTTGATCTGAGCGTCACTGATGAGTCTTATGTAGACGAAACGCGCGTCTGGCGTTTAAAATTATAATCCTGGTACTGTTGATAACTATTTACACCACTGGGTCGATGCCACTGCTGGTGGACGTTTCGTCCCCGAGGGTATCACCAGCCCAGTAGTCAGCACTTCGGTGTTGACATGAATATCAATTATATGGTCATTTTTATAAATTTTCTGTTTACAAAACTTTGATTTTTTCGAAAAACTAAGGATTTTCTTACCCCAGGAGTAGATAACCTTAGCCGTATTTGGCACAACTTTTTGGAATTTTGGGTCCTCAATGCTCTTCAACTTTGTATTTGTTTGGCTTTTTAACTATTTTGATCTGAGCGTCACTGATGAGTCTTATGTAGACGAAACGCGCGTCTGGCGTATAAAATTATAATCCTGGTACTTTTGATAACTATTGATTGTAAGTTTAGATGTTTTTGTCGAAGTCAATGCTATATAATAGAATTTTTTAATGCAATATTTACAAAGATGGTTTAGTGCCACGTAGTCATTTAGCTTTATAAGGTTTACAATTATTTTATATGTACTAAGTCAAAGTCCCTCGTTGTATAGGTTGGGGGACCTCAGTGGTAGTAGTTGAATTTCGGTTTAACTCATTACGTATTATTCCCAGGCACCCTTTTGAAAACGTATATTGATGTCTTGTCCTTTCTCTGCATTTTTGTTTTTGTTTTAATAATTGCGTTTATTGTTGATTAACCCCTTGGAATCCTTTCCATAATTAAGGTGTACCCTGACACGTTTCTCATAAATCATGAGACTTAGCTTTTTTCAACATATAGGTCCATGTAGATAGAAAAATTGATGGTTTGTCCAAGACTACATAACGGTGGAATAATCCAGACATGTTTTGAAATAGTAAACATTTCTAAAAATTAAGTAGATGAAGTATGAGCTCCAATAAGGCAACATCAATCTGAGTCACAAAGTCTGAAAGAAAACAATTATAGGCGAAAGTACGGTCTTCAATCACAGTCATAATGCATTAAACAGGTTTCCACAATTTTACATATCTTCACTGTACTGCTAAATGGTTATCAAAGATACCAGGATTATAATTTAGTACGCCAGACGCGCGTTTCGTCTACATAAGACTCATCAGTGACGCCCATATCAAAATATTTATAAAGCAAAACAAGTACAAAGTTGAAGAGCATTGAGGATCCAAAATTCCAAAAAGTGGTGCCAAATACGACTTAGTTAATCAGAGATGTACACACAATTAAAACAACACGAATTAATACAAAAACAAGGTGGATGCACAAATTAACGTAGAAGTACATCTGTATGAATGCTTATAACAATTTGAAAATTAACTTTATTATTTAATGTAACCATGTGAAAAATTTATAAAATCGCCAAAATTCATAATTTTGACTGAAAGATGAATAAAAATCATGGAGACAAATTCATTTGCTAAGGACATTCTTTTTTATATTTTGTTAATAAAGCTACAATGTATATCAATAGTTAAAAGACCAATAGTTATCAAAAGTACCAGGAATATAATTTTAAACGCCAGACGCGCGTTTCGTCTACATAAGACTCATCAGTGACGCTCAGATCAAAATAGTTAAAAAAGCCAAACAAATACAAAGGTGAAGAGCATTGAGGACCCGAAATTCCAAAAAGTTGTGCCAAATACGGCTAAGGTGATCTACTCCTTGGGTAAGAAAATCCTTAGTTTTTCGAAAAATTAAAGTTTAGTAAACAGAAAATTTATAAAAATGACCATATAATTGATATTCATGTCAACACCGAAGTGCTGACTACTGGGCTGGTGATACCATCGGGGATGAAACGTCCACCAGCAGTGGCATCGACCCAGTGGTGTAAATAGTTATCAAAAGTACCAGGATTATAATTTTAAACGCCAGACGCGCGTTTCGTCTACATAAGACTCATCAGTGACGCTCAGATTAATAGAAATAAATATTCCCGTTATTCCTGGGAAGAATTTGTAAAATTTTTACCATATGGAATTTGACTGTTTTGGTGACCTGTCTGCACTTTAAAGGAAATTTGAGAGGTCTATAATAGCATAACTATAAATACCATATTGGTTCATATTATTGAAAAAGAATACTAGAATGCCTACATAATATTCATTAGACGGATAGCACAGGCCGATTTTATGAAGCACAGAATATTTTGACCATTTTATCTTGATAGAAAATCTCTTTTTAGGATCAACCCTTTAAAAAGTAAATCCTTGATTTTTTTTTAAATCATTATATAACTGGACCTTTCGTGTAACAGAATATAAAGATGATCTTGTAACCTTCGCTCTTAGTGACTTTGCATTGATTTATCTAAGACAGACACTAAAGTTGATATTCAGGAGTCTTTTAATACTGTAAGGACCAACGTTATACTGTAAGGACCAATATAATACTGTAAGAACCAACATGATATTGTACGGACCAACATGATACTGTAAGGACCAATATGATATTGCAAGGACTAAAATGATATTGTAAGGACCAACATGATATTGCAAGGACTAAAATGATATTGAAAGAACCAACATGATACTGTACGGACCAACGTGATACTGTAAGGACCAACATGATATTGAAAGAACCAACATGATACTGTACGGACCAACGTGATCCTGTAAGGACCAACATGATATTGAAAAAACCAACATGATACTGTACGGACCAACATGATATTGAAAGAACCAACATGATACTGTACGGACCAACGTGATCCTGTAAGGACCAACATGATATTGAAAGAACCAACATGATACTGTACGGACCGACATGATATTGCAAAGACTAAAATGATATTGTAAGGACCAACATGATACTGAACGGACCAACATGATACTGCAAGGACCAAAATGATATTGCAAGAACCAACATGATACTGTACGGACCAACATGATACTGTAAGGACCAACATAATATTGAAAGAACAAACGTGATATTGTACGGACCAACATGATATTGCAAGGACCAACCTGATATTGATACAATATCATGTTGGTCCTTTTAATATCATGTTGGTCCTTACAGTATCATGTTGGTTCTTACAGTATTATGTTAGTCCTTACAATATCATGTTGGTCCTTAAGGTATCATATTGGTCCTTTAATTTTATGTTGGTCCTTTCAAAATCATGTTGGTCCATGTAATATCATGTTGATCCTTTCAATATCATGTTGATCCTTTCAATATCATGTTGGTCCATACAGTATCACGTTCGGCCTTACAACATCATGTTGATCCTTTCAATAATTTGTTGGCCCTTAATTTCAATATCATGTTGGTCCTTGCAATATCATGTTGGTCCGTACAATATCATGTTGGTCCTTACAGTATCCTGACGCCTTTTTCAATACATAGTGCTTGCAAAAGATATACAGGTCTTCACATTTATGTACACTTATAAACACTTGTGGTGTCATAAATGGATAGCAAATAAACACATCTGACGAACATTAAGCATATACATGTATCCAAAACGTTGTATTTAAAGTTAAAGAACATATAGCGCGTTTAGTTTTACGTTCTTTATTATATTTTAAAAAGAAAATGAGGTAATATGAAAAGGTCTATTCTTTGATCCTCTGTACTTCTGTCCACTTTTCTCATCATGTCATAGTTTGTTTACAAATATATTCTCATCCGAAAAATTTTGAATTTTATGCATTTTAAATGCATAATTTGTTTTTTTTATGTATATTATTTTTCAACTTCTCTGTAACCTTTGTACTTGCATGGTTTTATGAGAATAAACTATCTATCTATCGAAACATATATCATGTATCATCAGACAGAGTTAATCGATTTACTCTGCTTATAGATTTTGCTGTTTGTTGTATATTAATATAATGTTTCAATTTTTGCTGATTTTTTTGTACTCTCTAGCATTTAAAAAAAAAATATAACTGTGTGTATGTTTAAACTATGAATCGTTTTTTTTTGTATGTTATTTGTCTCTGTTTACTATAACACTGAATGGATTGACAAAACTTTTCGGATCCACAATGTTCCTCACTTTTTTATAATTTTTGAGTTATTTATTGTGTTTTTTTTTTTATATCAGCTCTTTTAATTGTGAAATATGTTCGGAATAATAAAAAAGATGCTTATCAATTTCGCTACATGTTATACTTTTTATTTCATAGATTATGCATTAAAATCACCTTTATTGAAAAAAATGAATTATCGTATTTATAGAATTAGCGAAGCACAATCTCAATTGGACCTCGTCTGACATAATTGGAAATTCACTTTACATGCTTACGGACCTATTTACAATTAGATTACGAGTAACCTTTGTACGTAGTCTATGTATTGTTTTTTATGAGTCAGACAAAATATTGGGAGTAGAAAGTACACGATGTAAGTATCTTAATTGTTTGTGCATTTTAATCACATCATAAACCATATGATTGTTTTTATTATGCCCCATTTATGGGCATTATGTTTTCTGGCCTGTGCGTCCGCCTGTTCGTTCGTTCGTCTGTCTCACCGTTCGTCCGTCTGTCGGCCGTCCGTCTTGCTCGCTTCAAGTTAACGTTTTTGGTCGAGGTAGTTTTTGATAAAGTTGAAACTTAGTACACATGTTCCTTATGATATGATCTTTTTAATTTTAATGAAAGAACAGAGATTTTTTTCCCATTTTCACGGTCCACTGAACATAGAAAATGATAGTACAAATAGGGCTTTCTTGTCCTGGTGACACCTTATTGTTGATTGATTGTTACTTGTTATTTTTAATCGTTTGCAATGAAATGGAGTCAAACCTTACAAATATAAAAAAAATCGGAAAAGATATATATAATTTCGAATGAAAATCTACTTATAAACACCATGTTAGATCCCAAAAAAAATAACAACGTATGTAACGTATATTCATCTCATTCTAGATTTTTTATTGCAAAATTATAAAAAGAAAAAATCATAAGAAAAAAGAAAAAATCCATTGCACCATTGCACGGCACATATTTATGGTTTAGTAACACACGGCGGACACTGCTCATGAAAATGATTTAGAGCCAATTTCAATGAGTGATTATCTATAGGTAATATCTTTGGTTATCCTGATTGCTAACTGAACCGTGAGGGCATTGTTAGGTGATGTATACTACCCTCCTTTCGGAGTAGCTATAGCCTAGTCCTACAAACAGATAGATTGATTATCTGTCGGACTAGTCTACTCATTAAAATCGTCGGTAAACAATCTAAAATTACAGCTCAGAAAGTTGGATGTGCTTTGTTAAATCTAAGTGTTCTACTAAAATATCATTTTTTTTTTCAGATTGAAGATACCATAAGACATGAATAATCAAAATGACCTACAATCATTGTCCTGCAAAATCTATCTTTACCTTTCGGATTTTATTGTTTGATCTGAAAAAGTTGTTAAATATAGAAGATACTTTTATAAATGTTTTGATGACTGCTTAAATACAGACAAGTTAAGAGTGATCAGCAGCGGAAGTAAGGCCGAAGGCTTAGACCTTCATGGAAGTGATCTAGATTTGACGTGTCTTTTTGATTTTGTTGTTGAAGAAAACAATGAGAACCCTAATGAAAAAAGTATGTGTCTGGACACAGAAAAGGCTTTGCCCGGGTTTGCCTGCATAACATTTCCTCGTGGATATGATTGAGGAAGTATCCCTAAAAAAACATCAGTGTGACAAAAACAGGGAGTGAATTATTCCTGACAAACGATTTTGGAAAGCAAAATATGTCCAAAAAAAATGTCTATCTTTAATGATTTATCAAAAGGTAAATGTTCTGCTACGTACACAATTCAAGGACCAACATTTTATAACTATGATTTTGTATGTTGCATTTCATTCAACCATTGTCAATTGTTGTGATATGCCTTGTTAAAGATTTTTCTCAAAGAGATAATTGACAATGTAAATATATTTAACAAAGTCTTGTGTTCATATTATGTGAAAACTGTTTTTTTTTATCTTAGAAGAAGTCGACCACACATTTTGGACCCAGGAAAACTTTCTACGTTGTTTTTTGTTATGTTTACAGAAACTGCATTATTTTATTTGTTGTAATTATATCCCAAATTACTTCATACCTGAACATAATATGATAGAGGGTAGAATTTTCAGAATAACTTCGAAAAAAACTAGAAGTTTATATTGCAGAACTTTTGGTGGGTGATTTATGGAACGCACTTTTGTCATCCTCTTCACTGAGTGATTTACGTTATAACATGTGCAATATTTTGAAACCACTTAATGGCATTTCCGAGTTCGATAAAACCCTGATGACAATAGATCTGATGTTGAACTATTTAGCTTTGTTGTTAAACGATCATTGAGTGTCTTCATCTATAGGATACGAAATGAGCATTGTCCATCACCTTTGAAAAACATATATGCAATGGTACTACTAGACTTGTGTAAATGTTTAGCAATTTCTGTTAAAAAGCTTTCAGTTGATTATGTATCAAAGTACAGCAGTAATAAGCAGTATTACTCTCAATATAAACAATGTTTATCCTATTTACTGTTGAATTTGAACAGCGATGCCGTGTCAGAATGGCTACTACTCGAAACATGTTTCTATTCTTGTCAGGAATATGATAAAATGTCTGAAGTCCTTCTACTTTCAGATAAAATTTTAACCCTTGAATTATATGATTTACCTTGCTTGGGATACGTTCCTACACTTAAACAGGTCAACTGTAAGACTTTAATTCAGAGTAAACCATTTTAAAAAGGACTAAGGCATACATTCATCAAAATGCCTGTTTTTAATAAGGGTAAAAATGATGAAAGTTTTGTATACCATAAAGATTTGACCCACTCAAACTGGAGAGTGGCTCATTCTAGAAGTCAATAAGTACATTTACGATACCTGGTCATTTTAAAACTGTATAAATGAAAACATACAGAAAGGATGGGCAGGGCTTTATTGTTGTTAAGAGAAGTTGTTGGAAAGACTCCTCGTTCAAAATTATTTACATTTGCTAAAAGCACAGTTGTTAATTGGTGATGACGTTTATCGTACTACTATTCGAAAAATATTTTCATTTCTGCACTCGTTTGGTCTTGGCTCCTTGGTTCAGCTACGGCAATAATTAATTACTTAACTACTAATCAATATGAATGTATACTATAATGATGAATGACTGCAATTCTTGTTTTTATGAAATTGTGTCTAAATAACCTTCATCAGATATAGGTGCAGAATAAAATGTGTATTTGCGATCGTGCATTTCTGAAACAGAAAGACTTCTGATGGTTGCTTCTTATTTCGGTGTTTTTTTTTATAATTAACGTTTTATATTTATTGATTTATATTTTGATATGGTACCGTTCGTTGGATTTAAAAATTTTGACAACGATGAAAAAAGGTCGGAAAAAAATGAAAGAGTATTCTTACTAGGTCATTCTGCAATGGTATCAAATTAGGAATGTCTAGTTGTATAATTCTTTAATCAATTCAATATCAATTTTATTCAACAGTAAACCACTGTTATTTACTGTGATATTTAAATAAGATTGTAGAAACAAGGCTAATAAAACAATTCAACAAGTTCAATGATATTTGTTTGTTAATATATAATGTATCGGTCTGACAAGTCAAACCATTTTTTAACTATGTTTATTGTTTGTGTATATATATCAAACAAAAGTATGCTATGATATGTCAGATTTAGAGTATGACTTTATGCATATTTTTTTTAACTCGACCATTTTCTGAATGAGAGCCGTTTCCAAGATAAAAGCCTTGAAGTCATTTGTTGTCAGTTGTTACTGAATATCATATTTTTGTTTGATATATGAAGCAGAACCTTAGTTTTCTTGCTATGCATCATTTCACATAATACCTCTTACACATAAACAGCTGGTATGATATGATATTCCAGAGCTAATATTTTCAACCATGATTTCCTTCATGGGAGTACTAATAACAAGGAAACTATTAAACCAAGAGATCAAAATGAAGAGTTTCAAATCAACCATTCGACTACTAGTATTTTAAAAAGCCATCACAAGTTGGTTAAACGTAATGGAATATGTTTTATAGATTATGACGGATATGTTCCTAATTTGTAACCATAATCCCACCCTCTTTTTCCGAATTTAAACTACCGATTTAAACTTATCACCGGGTTTGTACTAATTTGAGTAGCACAACGTGTGCCGCAGATGGAGCAGAACCTGTTTATTATTCCGGAACCCTTGTGATCATTTCAGAGCCCTTGTGATCATTCTAAAGCCCTTGTAATTATTCCAGAGCCCTTGTGATCATTCCAGAGCCCTTGTGATCATTCGAAAGCCCTTGTAATTATTCCGGAGCCCTTGTGATCATTCGAAAGCCCTTGTAATTATTCCAGAGCCCTTGTGATCATTCCCTGATTTTCTCGTCACTACTTATAGACAAGCCGACTCAAATAGTATATGCCTTTACTTTCAAACATGTAAGGAGTGTTCCCTTAAAAAAACTAGGAAGGAATATCAATAAGACAACTTCTCCATTCAAAAGTCAATGGCCTTTGGCAGGATCAGAAACTTCAGTTAACTATGTTATGTTCTATATGGTAGTGCACTTCAATAAAGCCGTAAAGTATTCATCACATTCACACGAAACTCTATTCATTCCCCCTCACAAAACTTCATTCTCTGTTCAATTTATGTTTGGAATCCACTGTTACTAACCCTCAATCAAACCAATACAAACTTGAAGCTATAATTTCGGATATGCAAGTCACAGACTTGTCAAGCCAGTCCGCATTGGAAAAGATGAAAAAGAGAAAAGATCTTTCCTTAATATTTCCTTTGCCAACAAAGGTCTCGATTGCGTCAACTTAGGCAATATCCTTCATCATAAATTAGTTCAATCGAAAATACCTCCTTATTTCACAGACCATTCTGTACTAACATTTCTTATACCTATACCAAACCTAATGCAACTAAAATTTTCAATTACAATCACGTTTTGCAGGATCTCTTTATTGACGACTTCAAGTCTAAACCTTCTGATTGCATCTGTGCTAGTTCCCAATTCACATATAATCCTTTTGGCCACGTTATTACCGGTGACCTCAACATTTTTTTAATGACACTTCTCTTCGAAATGTGTTATCGAAAGGTCCGAAATATCGTGAGTCTAAATCCATCAATTGGAAATACAACTTTAAAATTTTGATAGATTCAGTCGAGGATTATGCCAGGCAATGGGCTAAGCGCGAGAAGGAAGACGTAGACACTCTTTCCGAATGGATTAAAGCAGTGAGGTTGTTGATACAAATCATGATTAAGGAACTGAATGGGTCCACCAATGCCCATGCTACGTCAATCTTTAAAGACACCTATCCGACCTTCATTATAAATATGTTGTTGTCCCCGCAGACAAAGCCCCAAATAACATCATTATTGTGTGTAAAAGTCATTACGTTAACTGCTTGATAAACGAATAAGGTATTGGCAATTTACTTGGAAATTCAACATATACCCTCACGACACTTACCAAAGAGGAAATCCGGGATAATCATAGGTCTGTTTTTTTTTTCTTTGGAATTTCAACCAAAGATGAAGAACTGGATCTTCCATCACTGTATTGGATACCTAAACTACATAAGTGTCCTTGCAAACAACGGTATATTGCTGGGTCTTCCAAGTGCTCCACGAAACCTCTTTCTAAATTATCAACATCTATTTTATCAGCAATCAAAGACGGCCGGCTTCAAAGTTATTGTGAAACTGCCTATTCTAGAGGTGGCGTGAATCAGATGTGGATACTTAAAAATTCCAAAGATATTTTAGAGTACATACAATCTAACTCTTTTTCATCTTGTAACAGTAATAAAACATTTGACTTTTTTACTCTTAACACAAGTATTCCACTTTCCAAACTAAAAGACAAATTGAAAGAGTTAGTATTGCTTTGCTTCATAAAAAAGAATGGCCAACGTATATAAAAGTATCTTCTCTTAGGAAGGAATACATCCTACTTTGTAAAGGGTCACTCTGATGCAAACAAAAAATTCTCTGAAACTGATATTATCAAGATGCTTAATTTTTTGATTGACAACATATTTGCTACGTTCGGGACACGTGTTTTCAACAGACTGTCAGCATTCCATTTGGGAACAAACTGTGCCCCTCTTCTTGCCGACTTATTTCTTTATTATTATGAGGCTGACTTGATGCAGTAACTTCTTAGGAAGAAAGATAAGAAGTTAGCAAAATCCTTCAACTCTACTTTCCGCTATATAGATGATGTTCCTTCACTAAATAATTCAAATTTGGTGACTATATGGAACGCATCTATCCCATTGAACTAGAGATAATAAAATCAACGGTACCAATTTTGTTGCACCAGATGCGCATTTCGACAATACATGTCTCTTCAGTGATGCTCGTGGCCAAAATATTTGAAATCCAAAGCTTATATAAAACATGAAGAGCTATAATCCAAAAGGTCCAAAAAGTATAGCCAAATTCGTGAAAGGAATCAGAGCTTTGCATGAGGGAGATACATTCCTTAATTTATAATAATTTCTAATATTTTGTAACAGCAAATTTTAATAACACAAAAAATCCGTATTTTCATGCCAGTACCGAAGTACTGGCTACTGGGCTGGTGATACCCTCGGGGATAAAGGATACTAAAGATAAAGCTAAGTCGGCTTCATATTTTGACTTACATCTAGAAATTGACAATGAGGGTCGGTTGAAAACAAATCTTTACGATAAAAGAGATGATTTCAGCTTTCCAATAGTGAACTTTCCATTTCTAAGTAGCAACATTCCAGCAGCACCTGCATACGGGGTATATATCTCCCAATTGATACGATATTTCCGTGCTTGCATTTCCTATCATAATTTTCTTGATAGAGGGTTGCTGTTCACAAGGAAGCTATTAAACCAAGAGTTTCAAATGGTGAAGTTGAAATCGTCCCTTCGTAAATTTTACGGACGCCATCACGAGTTGGTTAACCGTTATGGAATAACCGTTTCACATATGATATCGGATATGTTCATCACGTCGTAACTACATTCCCCTTCCCTTTCATGAATGTGACCTACCGAATTAGACTATTTACCAGATTTGATATCACATAAGTTAGCACTCCACAGTTAAAAAATATAATTTAAAATGAGCCACACAATGTTTTATCATCTCCTATTCCTGGATTTCTAATACATTAACCTAATTGTTTGCGTTGTACATGTGCATATGTATGTAATCAGTATTTTCCATAGATTTGATTTTGTAACAGTTAAAAAGGTGAAAATTAATTCCTTTTATGTGTATCCATGGCAACTTTCTGCATTTATTTCCCATAAATTATTGCAAAAATGGGGATGAACATGTCAAAAAATGTCCCAAAATTATGATCAAACTATGTCTTTGAGTGATACCTTTTCAGAAACTGTTTTCCTAAATCTTCCTAATGATCAAATAAAAAATGGGTGTCTTTCGCCTCATTTTTTTCGTAAAAACCAATCACAAAGTTCGTGCGAAAAAAAGTTGGAAAAAACATTACAATAATTGCCAGACCAATGTATAGTAGGGACATGCAAATGCGGACTGGCATACAGAAAACAGCCTATATTACATACATCACATAACCTTGATGTCCATATAAACCCAATACAAAGGCTACTTTAATACAAAACGCGAAACTACACACCTATTTGTGGAGTGCTACCTAAGCAACTCGACGGGTGCCACATGTGGAGCAGGATCTGCTTACCCTTCCGGAGCACCTGAGATCACCCCTAGTTTTTGGTGGGGTTCGTGTTGTTTTGTTCTTTGGTTTTCTATGTTGTGTCATGTGTACTATTGTTTGTCTGTGTGTCTTTTTTATTTTTGGCCATGGCGTTGTCAGTTTGTTTTAGATTTATGAATTTGACTCTTTCTTTGGTATCTTTCGTTCCTCTTCAATACTGTTGTCTTAATTGTTTTAAAATGATCACATTGCTTCATAATTGGGTAAGCTTATACTGATAGAGGAAGTAAAAGAACCTTGAGAGAACCAGCACCATTCTGTAGGATCTGACCATCCTAATTAATCATGATTGGAGTCTTACACAACTTGTCATCATCATGGTTCACACTCATGACCGCAGTCTTGGTACATAAAAATGAACTATTTAAACAACTTGGCCCATATGGTTATTGTTTTTCTTCAAATTTTTATATTTTTTACAACTTCTTTCAAGATAATCAATTGAACTCAATTAAACTCAAATTTTCTGCATTTATTACATTTTATTATACAAGATATCTCAATAAATTATTGTCATAAAATACAAATTCTAACTGTACAATACAAATTCCAACTGTACAATACAAATTCCAACTGTACAAAATAAATTCCAACTGTACAATACAAATTCCAACTAAACAATACAAATTCCAACTGTACAATACAAATTCCAACTGTACAATACAAATTCCAACTGTACAATACAAAATCCAACTGTACAATATGACAAAATGACACATGAACGATGATTATCTTTACAATGAGATTACTATATACAATGTAACAACTGACCGTCAAATCAAGGCCAAAATATAAAACATGTGTTTCTGCTTACGTGCTGGAAAAAATAGGTAGGTAGGTTGGCAATATCTTTTTTTTTACAAACCTTTTTTAGGCTGATTACTCCTAGGGAATTAGAATTCAACAGAGCTTTTTTTGAAATTGGCATAAAAGTGTAAGGGTAGTCTTTAATGAAGGAGCTGAATGCTTTGAGGAAAAATGACGCCACTGCCTCTAATATTGGTATATATTGTATGCGTCTTGATTTTCAAATACCGTAATAAGTTTAACATTGCAACATGTCTCGTTAGCATATAATTGATATTTGTATATGTTTGTGTGTGAAGCAATGATGACAACTGACTACAGTATCCAATGACTACTGGCTGTATTTTTTTGGTACAAATAAATAGATCAAGAATACTGGAATGATCTACAATATCCAATGATTACTAGCTGTTCTTTTATACTAATAAATAGGTCAAGACTAATCACTATTTAAATGATCTACAATATCCAATGATTATTAACTGTTCTTTTGTACTAATAAATAGGTCAAGACTATTTAAATGATCTACAATATCCAAACACTACTGGCTGTTCTTTTGTACATACTAAATAAGAACTACCTGAATGATCAAAGTATTCTAAGTAATGTGTATTTTTTTTTCTTGCAATTACATTTTTCTAAATCAAGAATACAGACTTATAGTATTCTTTCAAACCAAATGATTACAAATAGCCTGTTGTAACAAGCTATTATACCCCACTAGTCCTATAACATATGACTTCGCATTCTCATTCAATTTTTAATGTTGATATACTGATATTTTCAATTTTAAATTTTTTTTTAATGCGAAGTTTGACACATTGATAGTGAAAAAATTATCAGAGAAGTAAATAGAAATAGTAAATAATGCTCCCAAGGTCATATGTTATAGGACTTATTACCCACATACTCATTAGATAAGTTACTAGTGACATAGTTATTTCTGTTACTTGAAGCAAATTCTATTTCTGTAGATTTACACAATTGCATAATATTTGTATACCTGTTTTATTTCACCTTGAAGATTAAACAAATAGGGATACTCCTTTGATTTTTTTATTTCATGTCGGTCAGGTCCCTTTATATGAGTCTTAAAACCACTTCTCTGCCATATTGATATTTTAAAACAACTCTGTCCATGACCCATATAATTTGATATTCATTCTTTAACCATATATCATAGTAATTTAGTTTTTTATTTTACACTAATCCACAATCTTTCATGTTAAATTTCTGTCTCCATTTAATTTTATGTCATTGTCGAACCATCATGGTATTAAACACAATTCCAAGTAATTATGCTATTATAGTGGGTCATCATACATGTATAATCAACTTGGGTGGCATTACAGTTATTGAAATTTGTGTCAGATTGGATAATGAACTAGACCTTTAAGAACTGATCTCATAATTTTATATGGAGGCATAGTATGCGACCCTTACCCCGTAAAAAAAATAAACATGTCAAGCGGCAAAATTTATCCCCAGAGATTACAAGTAAAGAGAAGATGGATAAGTCTCCCAAATGCTTGCCAAACTGGAATAACGACAAGATCTCCAGACAAGGACGAACAAGGCTAGTAATTGAAGCCAAAGTTAGTATTTATGTAAAAAGTAGTTGAGGGGCTGATTCACACTATTGAACCAGACAAATTTCTCTACAAAGCATGTCCGAAGAGAACCATGACTGCCGAGAAATTCAAAGAATATAACGCAACAATCAACACTGTTGTTCACGCATCAAAAGTAGAGAGCTTTAAATCTGTTCTCCGGCCCCGTTCATAAATCGGCGGCGCTCTCTCAAACCGTTGTATTAAAGCCAGCATCGATATCGACAATTTATTCACATGCCATACAGATACAGTCTGTCACAACCTCTACTGTTGTAACTTTGTAAACAAAGATTGAGTCGGATTTCCAGTACTTCGATCTGTCTTATAACCAGTAGAAAGGGGACCACAAGGACTCATTATATTTTATTTTCATAAAAAAGGCAGTTGTTTGTAAAACGAAAAGACTTTCAAGTTTTCCCCGATTAGTTATATCTCTCTAATGTTTGAACAATGTTTTAGTTTTACTTCACATAATCAATAAAGTTATACAAATAGATTTACCGAGTATTTTTAACAACATTGGTTGGTACACTTCGATCTTTTTGATAATAAGAGGACTGGAGGTATGTACACTGGTTCCCGGTTGAATATAGTACTACACATAATAGAAGCAGATTACAGTTTGTATGTAAAATAGTTAATACGAAACCAAGCGCGATAGACGGAGAAATGTTATGGAAAGTAAATACGAATCAAGCACGGTAGGCAGAGAAATATATTGGAAGTTCAGGTCACTAATATTGGAAAGATGCCGCTGAAAGCGTCATTTTCCAAAAATTAGGTAGGTCAGGTTAATGGATCCACATGTATTATTTGTTTGGCTTAATCAAGTGATTTAAAAAAAATATCAAATACAACACATGATGAACATTCTAATCTAATAATAGAATAAAGGATAAATCACATGATTGAGAAAAAGGATACCACGTGACAAAAACAGAGATAAATAATATGACTGAAAAAAGGATAAATCACGTAACAAAAAAAGGATAAATCACGTTACAACCTTAAACCAGTTGAGAAGAAAAGGAACTCACGATAAACAGATCTTATGTCATATTATTCAAAACAAGAATCATATAAAATTATGTTGTAAGATGATGAATTTCCAATGTTTTTTTTTCATACTGCTTATATGCCTGTAAAGCTCGTCGTGATTAAAAGCACAATATCTTGTAATTGTATTGACATTTGGGGTTGTGAAGAGTCTGATTTAAATGTTGAATCACTCTTTAAAACATAAATGTTAGAATCTGATTCAATGTCACCATTCACTTCAGCTCGAATAAAATCTGCGGTATCGTATATGTTCTCATTGTTGTGCTCGATTTTACGTTCGATTATCGTTCTTGTTTGATTGTTACTAGTTCCGGCATATTTGGATGCTGGGATAATTTTTGACGTAGCACCTACTTCCATGTCACCCGGTTATAATTCGTCACTAATTATATTCAAGATTGGTTCAGCTAGCATTGCTATTCCTATTTGACCAAGACCCAAGGTCCAGTAAAGAAAAGTCGCTATTTGTCCTTTTCATTTTTCCCTAAGCTTCGGAAACATGAACTCCGTTTATCATCTTCCGATATCGTATTGAGGCTCGTTCGGGACTGACCGTGAATAACGGATCTGAGAAGAGATCCCCATTTGTCTCCTGAACCAGTACTTTCTGGTCGAGAGGATTTAGCAAATCTTTGCCATTTGTCCTTAATGGCTTACGCTTTTGTTAGAATACTTTCTTTATTTTCTGTACTTTGTTCTTATAGTTCAATTGCTTTCAGTGCTTTTTACTTCGCTTCCCGCTTCCCCTGTTCCCTTTGCGACCTTTGTTTTTCTTTACGGAAGACTTTTTCTGTCTGCCATCCTTTTCGAGATCCTTATCTAAATCTTAATTTTTTTCAAGAACTTTCCACCTTGATTTCAAGTGTGAGACGTGTGTCTGTGGTTTTCTTTCGTTTCACTTTTGGTGAATCGTTCATTGTCACACTGCTATCTTCTTCACCATCGCTACCAATCGTTGAAATCGAGCGTACCTTTGCATTTCCTTAACGAGTTGCACTTTGCTTGTTATGTCCATTGATGCAACCTTGTTCTGATTCGGCCTCATACAGTTAACTTCCGGTGCATTATATGCAACAATGTAACGAGTCTGTGAAATATCATCGATATAAACTGAATCAGCAGCGCAATTCCAAACACAGCCATGAAAAACATAAAAATAAGTTGAAGTTTCAAGTATTTGCCATCAGTATTTTTACAAAGAAGAAGAATGGTGAAGCCAGCACCGGTGATAGCATTTGAATACTGCAAACTTAAATGATGCTGATAATTAAAGCATTTAACATGTTTAACATTAAGAACATCAGGCTCGCTTTATTGCATTTATTTCTACTGTTGCCTATCAGATTGAATTTGATATAAATACTGGCGAATCAGCTCTTTTCAAAAGGGTTTATCTTCTTTGTTGATGTAGCGAAAGTTTCCATGACCAATATCAGCATCGGGAATGCAATATGGTGTATCGTCTTCATTGGAGAGCGTTTTTGTTGAAATATTTGATTAGCTGGGAAAAAACAAAATGTATTTACTTTTTTTGTTTATATAAACTTATTCATAATAAGATTGACCTTCTAGCATAAAATATAAAGGAATGCAGAGATACGGAAGATCAGATCTTACACATCAACTTTCATGTGTCAATGTTTACGGCGACAGCTCGCGGTACATCATGATATTATTTTTCAAATTGTAAAAATATACAGAAAATAACAATTAGTATATACCTATATGAAGCTATTTTCTTTCAGAACGACAGGTCATTCTTTTTCAGAATCAACCCGGACGATACCATGTTTCAATGATATATGCTCCAAGGCATAACATAATGACCTGTGTGAGGTCATTATTTTCCTTGATAAACATGCAATCTATGATTTACTGAAAAAAATGTAACATGGTGCACAATTTATACTGTCTTCCGATGATTGATAATTTTCATTTTAATGCATTTGGGTCTCAAATCTGTATCATATATATATATAAATATTTTTGATCTCACTTGTTTTGTATTTTTTGTAAGTTTATATTATGACTCTACAAAACAAATGTGTACGCATCATGCTAGTAAATAAACGGAGTACATCGTTTTAGAGATCACTGAAAACAGAATGTTTTATCAGAGGGGACTGGTTTTAACAACAGATATCGTAAAATAATATTTTACCAAAGTTGGAAAAGATATTTCAAATTGTGCACATCACACCAAACTCTCGTTTCAAATTATAAAATTGAACTGTATCGAGTGGAGGGATATTGTATATAATCAATTATCGAATCTTTTTTTGTAAATACAATTCATATCACATTCCACCAGATTTAAATACTAAACTATTCAGATTAACTGAAGTGTGTTATTGTGTGTGTGAACAAATATTGTCCTTGTATTTACATTACATTTAATAGCGTCATGAGGAAGATTAGTTGATTTTTCCAAAATAATGTTTTAGTAAACGATCATCGCAGAAATTGGTAAGTTATTCTAACATTAAACTACTTTAATTTTAATTCAACGTATTCATTTGTACTTCATCGTGTATATCACTATCATGTATGGTTTATTTCAAGTGTTGATAATACCACGTGTTTCGAGTTTGTTACTCAGTTCATGTCCTTGATTAAGTATTTTATTGTTGACATTCATGATAATCTTGTTGTATTTTATTGTATCTGAAGTTCCTTTGGTTAAGATTACTTGTAAGTGAGTACGCTCAACTTTTTGTCAGCTCAATATCTTCCTCGTTTCTTTGATTCGACATTTTGTCAAGCTTCCTAGTTTCTTTGAAATGAAGTGTTGTCAAGCTTCCTTGTTTATTTGATTTCACATGTAGGAAGCCTTCTCGTTTCTTTGATTTGACATGTTGTCAAGCTTCCTAGTTTCTTTGAAAGGAAGTGTTGTCAAGCTTCCTTGTTTCTTTGATTTCACATGTAGGAAGCCTTCTCGTTTCTTTGATTTGACATGTTGTCAAGCTTTCTTGTTTCTATGATTTCACATGTAGGAAGCCTTCTCGTTTCTTTGATTTGACATGTTGTCAAGCTTCCTATTTTCTTTGAAATGAAGTATTGTCAAGCTTCCTTCTTTCTTTGATTTCACATGTAGGAAGCCTTCTCGTTTCTTTGATTTGACATGTTGTCAAGCTTTCTGGTTTCTTTGAAATTAAGTGTTGTCAAGCTTTCTTGTTTCTATGATTTCACATGTAGGAAGCCTTCTCGTTTCTTTAATTTGACATGTTGTCAAGCTTCAATATTTATTAATTTGACATGTTGTCAAGCTTCAATATTTATTAATTTGACATGTTGTCAACCTTTATCATTCTTTAATTTGATATTTTGTCATGCGTCATCATTCTTTGATTCGTCGTGGTGTCATGCGTCGTCATTGTTTGATTAGATGTGGTGTCATGCGTCATCATTCTTTTGATTCGAAGTGGTGTCATGCACCCTCATTCTTTGATGTAACGTGATGTCATGCGTCCTTATTCTTTATTTTGACGCGATGTCATGCGTCCTTATTCTTTGATATGACGTAATGTCATGCTTCTGCCTTTTTTGTGATATGACATGTTGTCATACATCCTCATTTCGTTGATTTGACATGTTGTTAAGCTTCTTCGTTTCTTTGGTCTGAATTCTTATCGGTAGTAGTCGTTATTTGTTTCTTTGGTTAGAATGAATGTACAGCGTACTCGTCTTCATTTTGTTTCATTTGTTATCTCTACAGCTCTCGTTTTGTATGTGCAACGAAAAGTTATCTTGTTTACTTGATTTGGTCTGTCCGTATAACTTTTTTTTGTTTTTTTTTTGTATGATTTGCAATGGTCTCTATATATTCCTTAGATCCTTTATTTGACTTCGAATCTACTATCAAGCAACAGGAAGGCCCAATAACTGATTTTACGATCAATAATTCATAATATTTATACTAATTGCATCATTTATACTAATAAATATTTGCCTTCTTTAATTTATTATCAAATTATTCTAAAAGCAGACTTAACTCAAGGTTTCAACATGTGGCATTGTCTAATTTGCTCGTTCGTTCCATCTGAGATATACTATATTAACATTTGTATTGAACTTGAAATAATAACTGAAATCCATTGATTTCCACCTTATGAATAATCTGTCAAACGAATACAAACACAAACCATGATTGGCCGTTAACATATTATTAGGAACTGTCCGTTTGGAATTTTCCTCGCAGTTCATTTTTTTGCGATTTAACTTTTTATTAGTTCAACTTTTAACTGTAATTTTGTCACTATGTACCCTTTATTTTTAAAACTTCAGTGGCCTATACAAAATAATTTGATCAAGATTAAATAAAAAAATATCTTCCTCTTGATTTTGTTTCGCTTAAAACACTAACACAAAAGTTTCCGTGTACGTCATGGAATGTTATTCTTTGTTTTTCATATGACTAAGAATACAGGTGCGTTTTTCTATTCAAACGAAACATGTGACAAACAAGGCCAAATTTACATTAAACAACGATGTGGTTGCAAATAATGGTCATATTTCTTTTCTATTATTAGCAGTGACAATCTGTATTTAAATGAATGTTAGACGGCATCTAACATGTCTAAGCTTGAATGATTTCATCGTCTAAACTTCCTTCAAATTTAGTCTCAATCATGTGTGTGGTGAATCATTTTTAAAATAACTTTAAACTTGGTAACATGATATTGTTTTCTTTTTAAATTTTCTTATTGAATTAGATAGTTTTACACAGCGGTGTTATTAGGATATTGATGTTCAAATTACGTCACTTATAATGTATGTTCAAAGATCAGTGTGTGTCTTTTATACGATTCACCTGTCTAATTGATTTGGTATTTATGTTCAAAGATCAGTGTGTGTCTTTTATACGCTTCACCTGTCTAATTGATTTGGTATTTATGTTCAAAGATCAGTGTGTGTCTTTTATACCCTTTACCTGTCTAATTGATTTGGTATTTTTTTGCTCTATTAGTTTTTGTAGCGCTATTAAACAGTTCTGAAGTCTTGTTATATATGACACTACTTACTTCTTTGTATTCAGCAATTATTATAATGTGATTTCAAACTGGCTTTAAAAAGTAAAATCACAAAAATAACGAACTCCGATCAAAATTCCAAACAAAAAGACCCTAATCGAAATGCAAAATCAAAGCTGAAACACATCAAACGAATAGTTAAGAAATGGCATATTCCTGACGTGGAGCAGGCATTTTCTTTTGTAGAAAATGGTGGTTTAAACCTGATTTTATAGCTATCTAAATCTCTGACTTATATCAATTCCATAATATTGACAACTATTAGTGAACACGGTGAACAACACTTATTATTGATTTTATTTAATTATCAAGCATGTTCTAGTCCTTACTTGCTTAACAAATTAACCAAGAACAGTATATCCCTTTGATTATTAGAAAAACACAGATAAGATGGGGGGATTTGACTTTATCAATGGGGTTTCCTAAAAGCTTAAGCGTAAGTCTAATTATAGATACTTACCATAGATACAAGCTAATGTACAATTCAGAAAACTGTAATATGATATATTCCATATACATTTAAATCCTACGTTTATAAAATCTTCCCCCTTAGCTGCCCTCGAAAGTTCAAAAGAAGGAATTTGTATTCTCTCTATTGTTTCTTTATTTGAAATCTATTTTCAGCTAGTTAACAAAACAAATTACTAATGTTGATGCTATTTGATAGTTAAACTTAACAATGAATGACCAATAACGTAGATCGTTTGAATGATTTAACTGATATACAATACATTTCTTTTCATTTAAACATTTAAACTTTTTTTGTTTTCGACTTTATGTCGAAGTGTACGCAATTAAACTACTCAACAGTTTTTTTAAATTTCAAATATGAATTATTCTTGTAAAATTACAACAAAAAATAAAAAAGGGGGTAGCCGTTTTAGTTTTGGAGATACAAGTGTTTGCAATAAAGAACATGACACACTAAAAGCACAAATGCTATATAAGGCATCACAATTATCGAATGTCTTTACTATTTTGTTTAAATGATATTCGATTCAAACATGAAAGACGAATTCATCGGTGTAAAGCAAGTCCTTAGCAACCAGGCTACGTTTCAAGCTACTCTGTGTCGAAGTTTGATTTTTTGCCAGAAAATATTTGACGACGTTATTTATATCCATAGTAACGTCGCCACAACTTCTACGCCGTAACTCTATTTTATTCTTAAGTGTCTTAACAAAACGGTGGACGTGTATTACCCAGTGTTCTTATAATTTTAAATAATCAAGCGTTTTAAATTGTCAAGGAATTAAACTGTCTTATGGAAGTGGTGCGGCCTAGTAAAAACAGCAAACAGAAAGAAAAAAAAGTGTTTTGACTTCATGATTACGTAACTTTTTATTCTTCGTGACATGACCCACTTTTTCTCTCTCGATTAAATCACAAATTCACATCAGTACATACATGGTATGAACATGAAATTGTTGTTTTCTATTGAGCATTTTTTATTTTTTTATTTTCAATGTTCAGCTGTTTTGCATGTAAGCC
Organism: Mytilus galloprovincialis; assembly: GCF_965363235.1. Classification (NCBI taxonomy): domain Eukaryota; kingdom Metazoa; phylum Mollusca; class Bivalvia; order Mytilida; family Mytilidae; genus Mytilus; species Mytilus galloprovincialis. Next base: position 71,812,228 of record NC_134851.1, on the reverse strand, counting down.
TATGGAGCAGTCAATTACAAGACTGCAACCTGCATAGGGTACTTTTTTCATATGTTCACTGCAAGGAAGTAACTCATATGAACTTTGGTGTGCCCAAAATGATAGAACATCAAGATTTAAGAAATTATGAAATAATTATGCTTTTTCATACTAGACACCATTCAAAAGTATTTATAGATATAAAGCACAATAGTTTGAGGCAAATTGAGATTTTTATGGTATTACATACATGATTTTCAATTAAAAAAATCATAGAAAGATTTTTTTCAATGAAATCTTCTTCTTGTGATGAAAATTCTAGTTTTATTGAACATAAGTTAAAAGTTGAAGAGACAGCTACATACAAAAGTAATATTTTTCTTTAGGGACATTATTGTTATGGCTTAATTGTTGACATTTAGGTAGAATATATATAAAATGAACTTTTGGTGAAAAGATTTTCTAAAAAGTTCATTTTTCATTAGTCTATACTTATTTTCCTGTCTGGGGCACTGCATGGTTAATTGAAATTTCAATATTTGGGTTAACAATTTGTTTAAAAAGTAGATTTTTTCTAAAACTATCCTTTGTGACAAGGATCTGTGTAATTAGGTGGGACAAATAATCAACACACCAACTTCATTATTCATTTTGTTTTTTCTTGAATTTTATTTCAAATTTTATATGCATTGGTGTATAAAGTACAGTCTGAAAACCATGATATACTAGGCATGTATAAAGACCAGTATAGTCAAACAAGAGAAAGGTATGGTCTTTCTTGTGTTCAGATAGTTGTATTGTAGCAAATTCTTCAATATGAAAAAGTGTTGATTAGTTTTTCAATTTTAACTTAAACAAGTGGCCCACTTGAGTAGATTTTATTGAAAAAAGGGGGAGGGGTAAACTATTGAATGTGCATGAATCAGCAGAAGGAACAAAAATAATAGCTAAGAATACTCTTCTTGCTTCACAGTATATAAATAATAAGAAAACATTCATAAAGATAGACTAGAATGAGATTTACAGATTATTTGATAGACACGACTGATTTCCAAATATTTTGTCTGTTTTCAAAAAGAGGTACTGCTTTAATAGTGTTTTTTTTATTAATACTGTCAAACAGTTCTTTTGATAGCCTTTTTTATATTCAAATATGGCTACTTAATGAAACTAAGTAAATGATTTTTATTTTAAGACATATCAATATTGTTATAGGTACCAGTCTTGTATTACAACTCCAGTTTTCGGTGCATGTCAAAACAGTGCATTTTTTTCAAAAATTTTTTCTGAACTTAATTTTTTCTGTTTGAATGTTGGTTTCTGCTGAATTGAAACATATATATAGACTTAAACAAAATCTTGCATTTTCTGGGGGATATCAATCCAGTAAAATGGATATCATGTTTACTGGAAGTAGTGCGGCCTACCTAGTAAAAACCGCAAACAGAAAGTAGAAAAAAATGTTTTTATATCAGGGTTACGTAACTTTTTATTCTTCGTGGCATGCCCTTTTTTTTTTTCGATTAAGTCACAATTTCACATTAGTACATACATGATATGAACATATTTTTTTTTCTATGTAGCATTTTTTTATTTTTTTATTCAGCTGTTTTGCATGTAACCCTGTGGAGTAGTCAGTTACAAGACTGCAATCTTTAGATATTAACTACATTTTTTGTATTAAAGCTGTTTCTGTACCTTTCACATTTAAATATCCCTCTGGTATCTTTCGCCCTTTTTTATTGTAATTATTGCTATATTTTTAATGAATCAAATGTAGAGTTTTAATTTGTCCCTGTTATCACAGCTTTGTCAAACTGATTCTTTAAAAATTATTAATCTTTGTTCCATCTAACAGAGACATAACGTGGTAATGTTACTAGTAAATTAACATGTGCATATTGTTTACATTGAAATCTGTGGTAACCTTTTAACGTTGAAAATATGCCGCACAGCCCTATATTTTGACCTTTGAAAAAAATTGTGTGCATATGAACTTTCAATTCTAAGATAAGATTTATTTTTAAATTCATATTAAAAGTGGTACAGTTTAAGCCGTAAAAGAAATTATCATGGGAGATTGCATTGTCAATATTTACAGAAATGCAACCTGAAATGAGATTTGACAATGTAACTTTACAATGCTTCTCTAATTTTGAATTAAGCACACAGGCAACATAAATAAATATGCTCTCCCTTCGAAATTGAATTAAATGACTTGTTTTAATTTTTCTCAAACACGTGTACTTTTAATTGCAAATTAGTTCTAATAGCGGATGGAATAGAAGACACCTATTTATTTTGCGCACATGCGAATAATGTTGAAAAAATGTCAGATGAATGTAGTAGTCTTACTTTTCCATTACTATAAATCATGTCATACAATTTCAAGTGCATAAAAAAAGGAAATACCGTGTAATGGCTTTTTGATTTAACAAACAAATTAAGGGAGAAAGTTATTTCAATTTCCGCTAGAGGCGTGCTATTACGTCGCTTCATCTAAAAAAGAAGTCGTGTTCTTTTCAGACTATTTTTTCTCGAAATATATAAAAAAAAAATTTAGTAATGCTATAAGCATTTATATCTTGAAGTTACTTCAGTGATAAAGCTAACTATTATTTTGTACATAATAATTTCAATGCGAACATAAACAATCAAAATATTCCTGGAGATAACTATTAGGAAGTTGTTCTCAAAAGTTTAAATATCAATGTTGATTATTCAGTAGAAACATACCCAATTCTAATGCACACTTACATGACTAATAAAAAGTAGTGTGTACATTTTTGGAGGCTGGGTCGATACCTCGATATACTTTTATAACATATAGAAACTGGCGATGATGCTCTGACTTTAGATGAATTTGGCTATGTATTTCAGGTATTTGTTTTGTCATATAGCTCTTCAACGGTTTCGGTACTTATACATCTTCGGATTTCAAATGTTTGGCTTTGAGCGTTCGTGATGAAGGTAAATCCAGAAACACGCTTCAGACGCATTAAATTAGTAAACGTTTTGTTTCCTTTTTTTGGCATATTTTTCTCAACTTGTAAATAACTTGTAAGAAAAGATACAACATTTACCTTTGGTATATTAAACAAACCACCACGTCTCTTTTAAACAGTTTTTTTTCTGGAGGGGGGCTTATCTTTTACATTTTTGCTCTTTACACATTGTAACACTTTAATGATTTCTTAAATGTATGCAATTATACGCGGAAATATCTTCAAAATTCTATCATTTAATATACTTTTTTCACATTAAACAATGAAACGGAGAGATAATGGAAATGGTACTAAAAAAGAACTCTATAATAAAATGCAACAAACCAAAAGATATTATAACCAGACATTATAGTATTTTCACAAGGGATCGGGTTGCCATGACATTAACAAAGTAGTCCGCTCTGGGTTGTCCAACATATTTAGATACCAAAACACCAGTCAGAAGGAAAACACAATGTGCAGACATTACATTTTGTCTTAGAATAACAGAGAAAGATTTGTGACTATTTGTATGTAAAGGAACATTTTAATCATATTGATTAAATAAATTAGATATATGAAATAACAGGTTGTATCTTTTCTTACGGGTGCCCTTTCTGTTGGTAACTTTTTTTTTAAATCAATTTCAAGTAACAATTTGACATTTGTTTTCATTTGCTAGCACACCGTCCATGAAATCCTTTTTATTTGGTCGCTCATTCGTCTTTTCAGTTTCTTAAATTTACCTCCCGTATAAAGTTGTGCGACTGCCATTGGTAAATTACCACGGTTGTCCTTTACATCTACTTAAACTGCTCCCCAATTGTTGCCAAATTTTCTGTAAAACTTGACTATTACTGTCAACTCATTCTGACGGATTTCTGTATATAGATATAGGAAGATGTGGTGTGAGTGCCAATGAGACAACTCTCCATCCAAATAACAATTTAAAAATTAAACCATTATAGGTTAAAGTACGGCCTTCAACACGGAGCCTTGGCTCACACCGAACAACAAGCTATAAAGGGCCCCAAAATTACTAGTGTAAAACCATTCAAACGGGAAAACCAACGGTCTTATTGTATGCCTTGCTTGCAATCAAATGATATAATAATACATGTTTGTCAAACTTTAATAAATTATTTGATATACACTTAAATCTATAATGTGTAAGATGATATTTTTCTCAATGTATTTGCAGTTATTGATTGAGGAATAGTTCTGTTAAAGGTGAATGTTAAGATAAGAATAAATTAAGGAGAGATTAAAAATAACAAAATGACTGAACCATCAGAACCGGGGCCATTAAAACGTACTATACCACCTGATTTACAGAGAGAGGTAGAAGACGTACAGACAAAAGTACCAATAACTACAGGTATTATCCTATTCAACAGGTTTTGTTTTATAAATTGTCAGTGGGAATGATACAGAGAACACTATTAGTAACAAATAAAAAATATAAATACGAGATAGATGTCAGCCGGGATCACACAATCCTTGATTAACAATTCTAATAAATTAATATTTTTTTCACACTTTGTTCTTATATTCCGCTTTTCTTAATTGAATTTGGCCTCTTTGATATGCTAAATCAAAGCATGTATTCAGATTTTATTTTTATAGTGTACACATTTGGTCCAAATCGGGGTCCAAAATTGATCTTTAATTATTGGTGTTCTTTCATTTGTGCAATCTAAAAGATTTTAAAAAAATAATTTTTTGTCGCGTTTGTATACGTCCCTTTACTGACGTTTTATTGTAAATCGTTGTCCATTCTTCTGTCCGTCCGTTTGTCCGTCCCATAATCATATTGTAAATCCTCCTATAGTTCGAATGCTAGCTGCAGGTTTTCATTTTGCTGGCTGTTAAAATATATCTAGTGAATATGCAATCCCTGCTAAAAATTAGAGGGCATATTGTTTTATCTGTATGTCTGAGCCCCTCCCCGTCCGTATGTTCGTGCATCTGTTCGTCTGGCATCGTCCGTGCGTTCATGCGTCTGTCCTACTATGAGCATATATATAGGTACATAAATTATTCTAAATACTTCATCCTATAAATTAAATGCTATGAAATGTTTACTTTGCTTGCGGTTTGTAAATATATTGAAGGTGTGCTAGTGGTCAGGGTTTCGATTTTTGCTTCTTCGGGAGATGTTGAGCTGTGTTATGTTTTGAGTATATACTTGGATAAAAGATGAATAGTGTTGTGTGTTTGTTATTTGTTTGGTTTTGCAAAGGAATGATGATGTACGGGTAAACAAGTTTATATATGAGAATTTGATAGGAGGATGAAGCTATATTTGCGTATAATGTTCAGTGGCAAATTAGAACGTGAATTGTTAATGTAATCTGATAATGAATCAGGCGTTGTTACTAGACCGACCCAGTGAGCCGAAATCTTAATGTGCTAGATCCTATAGTAACAATCCATTAAGGAATAGTCTCCCAACACAGATACGTCATGCTAGGTCTATAAGTGGACAGGTTTAATGGAGATGCTGCAAATACCTTTTCAATGTACTGGTTTGACCTGGATGGCTTGAAGCCAGCAATCTTTTTTTATTCTACAAGGCATGAGAGGGGATGAATATGAACGAAATCAACAGTTGAAACTGCAAAAATGTTACAAATGAAGATGTGAAACAAAATATTATGAACTTCTAATGTAAAACTTAATAAAAAACATAATAATAGGTTTGCACTAACATTCTTTATCATGATTATATATAAGGTCAGTCTACAAATGTACCATAGTTGTTAAATTCTACCATTTTTTTTCTTCAAATAATTATTTTCGTCCTTAACAAATCCTTAAACGAAATCAAAAATAAATTTAAAAAAATGTTTGAAAAGGAAGACCAGAAAATAAATTAAATTTCCTTTTTTTCAAGTTTAAGTACTTAATTCCTCCACATTGATTTTATTCTAGGTCCACCAGAAGATTTAGATGAGGAGAAGAAAAGATGGCTGATTGTTGGAATATGTCTACATTCAATTATATCTCCTCTGCTGAGAAGCTATGTTGATCCTATTCTCAGTAACTTGTATTATTCATTGGTATCCAGCGACTCCATAGATACACAGAGCTGCAATGGATATCTAAAAAAATATCCAGTTATAAATATATATTATCTCAACTATGAATCAGTCAATAACAACAGAAGATTGAACAAGAATTATCGGAGTTATGATTACAGAGTAACAAGCCATGTGGATCTGTCAAAGTTGTTTCTACAGCCTAATATGGCTCAATACACTGGCTTTAATGAGTCATGCGACTCATCTGCATTGCTTGGTTTAGTTATCAACATCAGTTCATTTCCACCAATTATACAGACGGATGCTGAAAAGGTATACATTTTCAAGATATTTTAATATATGCACTATTGCATGTGTACTTTTAATTTGTCTTTTGTTTTTATACGACCGCAAATTTTGAAAAAAATTTCGTCGTATATTGCTATCACGTTGGCGTCGTCGTCTGCGTCGTCGTTGTCGTCGTCGTCGTCCGAATACTTTTAGTTTTCGCACTCTAACTTTAGAAAAAGTGAATAGAAATCTATGAAATTTTAACACAAGGTTTATGACCACAAAAGGAAGGTTGGTATTGATTTTGGGAGTTTTGGTCCCAACATTTTAGGAATTAGGGGCCAAAAAGGACCCAAATAAGCATTTTCTTGGTTTTCGCACTATAACTTTAGTTTAAGTTAATAGAAATCTATAAAATTTTGACACAAGGTTTATGACCACAAAAGAAAGGTTGGGATTGATTTGGGAGTTTTGGTTTCAACAGTTTAGGAATAAGGGGCCAAAAAAGGGCCGAAATAAGCATTATTGTTGGTTTTCGCACAATAACTTTAGTTTAAGTAAATAGAAATCAATGAAATTTAAACACAATGTTTATGACCACAAAAGGAAGGTTGGTATTGGTTTTGGGAGTTTTGGTCCCAACAGTTTAGGAATAAGGGGCCCAAAGGGTCCAAAATTAAACTTTGTTTGATTTTGACAAAAAATGAATCGGTTGGGTTCTTTGATATGCTGAATCTAAAAATGTACTCAGATTTTTGATTATTGGCCCAGTTTTCAAGATGGTCCAAATCGGGGTCCAAAATTAAACTTTGTTTGATTTCATCAAAAATTGAATAAATGGGGTTCTTTGATATGCCAAATCTAACTATGTATGTAGATTCTTCATTTTTGGTCCTGTTTTCAAATTGGTCTACATTAAAGTTCAAAGGGTCCAAAATTAAACTTAGTTTGATTTTAACAAAAATTGAAATCTTTGGATTCTTTGATATGCTGAATCCAAACATGTACTTAGATTTTTGATTATGGGCCCAGTTTTTAAGTTGGTCCAAATCACGATCTAAAATTATTATATTAAGTATTGTGCAATAGCAAGTCTTTTCAATTGCACAGTATTGCGCAATGGCAAGAAATAACTAATTGCACAATATTGTGAAATAGCAATTTTTTTTTTTAATTAGAGTTATCTTTCTTTGTCCAGAAAAGTAAGCAAGAAATTTCTAATTGCACAATATTGTGCAATAGCAAGATTTTTTTGAATTGGAGTTATCTTTCTTTGTCAAGAATCAACTTAAATCTTTGTTATATACAATATACAATGTATATTCACTTTTTACTACCAACTGATAAATTAAAATAATCTTTACCATTCAGTGATAACAAGCAGTTTTTTTACATCTTAATATTTTATGATGTATTTAAATGAGTAGTTATTGTTGCAAACTCCATTATAAATTTTAATTGAGATTAGTTTTGGAATAAGGGAAAGGGGGATGTGATTAAAAAAAATTGGGTTCAATTTTTCTCATTTGAAATTTCATAAATAAAAAGAAAATTTCTTCAAACATTTTTTTGAGAGGATTAATATTCAACAGCATAGTGAATTGCTGTAAGAGAAAACAAAAATTTTAAGTTCATTAGAACACATTCATTCTGTGTCAGAAACCTATGCTGTGTCAACCATTTAATCACAATCCAAATTTAGAGCTGAATCCAGCTTGAATATTGTGTCCATACTTGCCCCAACCGTTCAGGGTTCAACCTCTGCGCTCGTATAAAGCTACGCCTTGTGGAGCATCTGGTTTTCTTATATGTTGCTATGCCATTGTCAATTTTCTTTGACCTTACAAGTTTAAAAGTTTCCTTTTTATATCCTGCCTCTTATTTAACACTGCGAATTGAACAACTTTGAAACATATAAGATTTTAGGTCAGTTAGGATCAAAATTATACCTTCTCTTTAAGTTTTTAAAAAGAGGTATTTTTCTGTCATCAAATATGAAATGGACTAAATAGTTATCTGTCTTTTTTTTATCTATTTTTTATTTTATAGATGCGATCAGACATACGTAATCCCTGGGCACACTGTGACTTCAGAGAATGGACCTCAGGCAAATATACTCATTCCTTCAAAGTAATGGGACAACTTGTTAAGGACATTGGACTAACTAACAGAGAAGAAAACAGGATCTTGGGAGAACTCAATACCTGGGCAACAAATGGTAAAATTATAAAATGTATTGTGTTACTAAATGTAATATTTTGCTGGGCTAACACTACATGTACTTCAGAATCATATTGAAAAGTGATTTCTCCTTTTGAAACTGATTGGAAGAAGTGGTGAGATTGTTGGATCGTGCCGCTACAATTGTTTTTTTTTAATAAAGGCAATATTTAACTTATTTTCTTTTTTATATTGTTCAATTCATATATGAGTATGCAATTTTAGTAACATTTTAAATTCAATGTGTTTTAGTTCTTGTTTTAGGTTTCAAACGAAATATCTAGGACAAAAAAAAATTTTTAGTTTATGCCGAAAAGAAAAAAGATAGAAAAATATATCAATTACAATTAAATTAAGAAAAACTACATGAACTCTTCTGTGTCTGTTTTAGCTCACTTGGCCCTGTAGCCAAAATGGTCAGTTGACCTTTTAAGGAGGAATTTCCCTTAATCTTTTACCAAAATCTTGTCCTCTGAAACTACTTAGACGAATTTAAACTTGCCCTGAAATTTTCAGATGAATCTGACAACCCCTTTGTTTAGTAATAAGAGTTAATTAAACTCTAAACAACAATAATGTTTAGCAAAGTAAGATCTACAAATAGGTCAACATGACCAAATCGATCAGTTGACCCCTTAAGGAGTTATTGCCCTTTAAAGTAAATTTTTATAGTCCAGCACCATTGTACAGACTTTTTTTTCTAAACGCCTTGAGATATTGTGCAGATTTTTGGTATGTGAGTTAACCATGAAGAGTTACAGATCGAGTTTAGTTAAAGTTTTGCGCCACTGATTTTTGCCGAAATAAAGGGTTAAAGACTTTGATAACTGTTGTAAATCACAGTTGCAAAATGTATATGGAATTTGTTTTTATACGCCTTCAGATTATGAGCTGGTTTTTTATATGTGAAAGTACATGTACAATCATGTTAGTGTCCATAATATGCACATAGACCAAGGTGATTGACACAGGCTCTGTGGAGTCTCTAGTTTAGGAAATTAAGTGTTTCTCATTAACAAATATGTAAATTTAACAAAGTAAAGCTGGGTCATAATCATGATTTTATATATATAAATACCAGAGTAAAGCAACTTTAATTGATAAATTGAAACAATGCATATACGTGAAATTATATATATAATTTATATATTAATCAAGTAAATCAAACCAAAAGTCTGTTAATGTGAGTTGAATGCTTAATTTTTACTTTTGGGATAAATATTCTTCTTTTAGTCCTGGCTGGTCTTTGCAATTAATCCAGCCTCCGATCAATAGTTTGTTTAAATATTTCAATGCCGGACAAAAAACAATTTACAAAAATAGACGATGTTTGATAAATTATTCGGAAAGGCATAAGACGTTTTTAATGCAATAAATAAATTAAACATTTGATGAAGGCAACTTTCGTCACATTCTGATAAAGTAACAATCTTATTTTGCAACAAAAAGTTATTATAATTTGATGTACGCTTTCAACTCGAGTAACACGTATGGGAAGTGATAAAAAAAATCTTTTTATGAAATAACTTGAAACAAACTCTAAAGGTCAATGCTTTAACTAGCTGTTTTATAAACAAGATGAATTATTCTTGTCTTTGAATTTCTTTGATTGATGTTTCATCGATTTCTTAAAAATAAGAAATGTCTAATGATGAAATGTTTAATATGCACTATAACTTGTTGTAAAATGTTCCATTTGATTGACCATATGTAACTGCCTTTTGCGGTGGATATCTGCCTAAACTATTGTGTATGTGATTTTCTTATTTTAGACTCTGTTGGTATAAGGACTAGCGATTGAATTGCAATAAGTCAATGAATGAATTTGTAAAACATAATCAATCTGTTTTTAAGGCCGTTTAAAGCAAGTTAGGTCCATTGAAGAATGTTTATCATGGATATACCACAACTAAATTTGACTGTAAGGTTACACCAAGATATTTTTATGATGCAACTGGATCTAAAGTATGGTAATGCAGATTGTAATCGTGTTTGAATGGTTTCTTTTTTTTCTCTGTGATGGTTAAAAACTAGTATACCTACCTGCTTACTGTTACCTTAATTATATAATTATACCCCACGCAACGGGTTGCGAAGGGTATAATGTTTTTGACCCGTCCGTCCATCCGTCTGTCAGTCCGTCCGTCAGTCCTGTTTCTTGTCATCGCAACTCCTCTCAAACCACACAACAGAATTTCACGAAACCTTTACAGATAATAAGGACATACTATGTATTTGTGCATATCGACGGGAAATTTCGATTCAATTGTTTTTCTAGGAGTTATGCCCCTTTGAACTTATTTACTTTAATGTACTACTGCAACAGTTTGTCATCGCAACTTCTCTCAAACCACACAACAGAATTTCATGAAACCTTTTCAGATAATAAGGACATACTATGTAGTTGTGCATATCGACGAGAAATTGTGATTTAATTTTTTTCTAGGAGTTACGCCCCTTTGATTTTTTAACCCTGTATGCGTACATTGCCTATGTAAATTTTAAAATTGTTTGTATGCACATTGAACGACAAATTTATGTGACGTATATAATTTTTCTGACATCAGACACTCAAATCGATCCATGAGTTCGTAGATAGTAGATGTTTTTGTGTACTGTTAAATTGTTCCTTTTAAAAGTTTTGGATTCTCATAAATTCTATGTATAACTTTTGGACTAGTTTGAATCTCGGTCTATTTCTGTAATTTATTCTTACATACTTTTTGATTTTTTAACCCTGTATGTGTACATTGCCTATGTAAATTTTAAATTTGTTTGTATGCACATTGAACGACAAATTTATGTGACGTATATAATTTTTCTGACGTCAGACACTCAAATCAATCCATGTGTTTGTAGATAGTAGATGTTTTTGTGTCCTGTTAAATTGTTTCTTTTAAAATTGTTATACGATGACGACTGATGTACCCATATTTTGACTATTTTGTTAATTGTGACTGTTTATTTAACGCATCATGTAAATGTAGCGGAATTTGATGAGACTGTTATTAAAGTGAGAGGGTTAGCGCTATAGAACCAGGTTTAATCCACCATTTTCTACATTTGAAAATGCCTGTACCAAGTCAGGAATATGACAGTTCTTGTCCATTTGTTTTGATGCGTTTTGTTTTTTGATTTTGCCATGTGATTATGGACTTTCCAAATTGATTTTCTTCTGAGTTCAGTATTTTTGTGATTTTACTTTTTGAACTTATTTGCTTCAATGTACTTCTGCAACAGTTTGTCATCTCAACTCCTCTGAAACCAGACAACAGATTTTCATGAAATTTTGTAGATAATAAGGACATACTACATGTACTATTTAGATGTGCATATTGGCAGGAAATTAATTTTTCTTATACAATTTTTTTTTCTTACACTTATTTAATTTCTAATACGTGGGGTATGTGAGCGTGCTCACTAAGGTTCTTTAATTTGGTACTTTGGTGAATATCAAATACATACATGCAATATGAACTAAGCTAGTAATCAGTATGTTTTTGGAACAGGTAATCTCCATCCATGTCTGAATATGCAAACAAATGGTCTTGTTTTACAGGTCAAAACTTCATGAGTGGAACAACACTTGGTTTAGAGATAGTGGGGGAGATTCGTCAACAGACACATGTTCTTAGTAGATATGTACAGACTTTGTGTTCTGAAACAGACAGCCAGTTTATCAGAGTGCAAAAAGAATTATCAAACTTAGTAAACAGTTTAGAGGAACATGAGGAAAGATTAAAGAGTTTAGAAAGTGTATGTAAAATAAGCAAATAAATATGCAACTATTGTAACTCAGTCATTTGTCAGTTAAAAGTTAGAAATTCACAAAGATAAAAGCTTAAATCTATTAAATGATACATCTTTTTGTTTCCTTCAGCAGTATGGTGTACAATAAAATAATTATATATACATCATGTACATGTAGAACTCGTAGTAATAGGCTGGCAAATAGATAATCGTGGTCTATCAAAACATGATAGAAAAAGTGCAATAAGGCTAATTAAAAATTTATTGCTAGATTTTCCTCCCCGCACGCCCCTCTGAAATCGTCCTGCTCCGTTTTTCTTTTATTTAACAAAAATATGATTTCTAGATTTTTTCATGTCCGTTACTGGGAACCATTGATAATTTCGTTTCATTCATAACTTCCTGTTTCAAATCGTTTTTGTATTTCTTTGAGTAATCTAACAAAAACGATTAAGTCAACATATTTTGCTGCTCTATGATGACAACATCATCTACGGAGAATAGAGATTGATAACGAGAAGGGCATGAAATATTCAAGTTATGAGTAAAACACCTTGTCCTTGAACGCAAATTGCGGTAGTTTAAAGTGAATGTTTTTTCTTTATTTATAAAATGACTTTGTGTCAGGAAATTTGGACTGTGAATGATATCCAAAGCGCAAGAATCGTAGAACAGTTAACATTTTATTCTGTACTCATAATACTTTTGTTGCATACAATTGTACCAATACATTTTATTGATTTTATGGGGACTACAAGCCATTGCTTAGAAAGCAAAATAAATTGAGTGTAGGAATAGTCCAACTGAAGAGAGCATTTATCTTCTTTTTAATGTATACTATAAATAGGTTTCTAAAGCGGCAATTACATGTATTACAGTGGTTGCCAATCAGGGATTTTTATTTAAGAGTTTAAAAAATAGTGTAGGATTCCTTATACAGCATGTATATACATTATACAAGCTTGTTTTCCACTAGCATATACTCCGCGGTATGAAGAACTCGTGACAAGGGTTTCATATGAAATAAAAGGAGTAGGTCCGGTAAGGCCCCTTTTTGGCCCAAAAATATAACAGTTTTACAAAATTGTTAAAATGTAAACTTTTAGTTTTTTATTGGACTGTTCAATGCTTCTTCTACATAAATATGGGCTGTTTTTGACAATACAATTCACATATATCGGGTTGTAGCACCAGTAAGTCATGATAAATTACTGAAATCTTCAAAATTCTATCATTTTATAGTTTTAGACGGTTTACGTGTAAAACGCAAGTGGCCCCATTCGTGTTCATCCATAATATTGCAATGCAAGTTGTATTTTATGATAATACATAACATATATAAAGTTTGTGGATGAACACGGATGCGGCCACTTTCATTTTTTCCAAAATCCATCTGAAAAGTGCCGTTTTTTTTTTGCATATTTGAGATATTTTTCATATTTGAGCCTCAATCGGATCGTTTTCAATGACTTAATCAGTTAAAATTTTTCACATTTTATAAACTAATTGAATCAAGTGAAATAGACACTTAAGTGTTTAAAAAGTGGTCCAAATCCTTCGTCAGATGAAACTGAAATTTGAGGCCAAAATGAGTCCTTACCGGACCTACTCCTTTAAAAAATAATATCCTCCCACCCACCTTATTTTTTTTTTAAATTTGGATGAAAATCTACTTATTAATTTTAGTTGGCCTAATCTGTCCAGAAAATTGTCTGTCTGGCAGTAGCTACTTGTGTCCTTTTTTTCCAATTCCTTTTTTACCCCTGCTTGATATAGTTATTTATTAACCATGTCAAAATCATCACCCAATTTCTTGAATGAGTTTCCGTTCCTTCAATAATGATTTAAGCACTTGTTTGCAGTTTGTGAAATTAAAGGAGATTAGAATAAAGTGTAGAAGAAAAAATAATCAGAAAATGATATTTAGCAATTTTGAATAGTTACTAAAAATTACTTATTTTCTTGTAAAATGCTGGAGATAGGGAAAAACTTTCTTCAACAAAAAATATCAATACAAAACATTTTTAATTCAAAACACATATTCTTATTGTTGTCATGTTGTGTACTAAATGTGACGCCTTTCATATTGTATCTTAGACATCTAGTTTATTTTGACATTGTATTGCCTTTCTATCTATTTATGATTTCCTTTGCTACTTATTCTCACAAACACTAAACTAAACAGCACCACTGATTGACTTGATTGCTTCTATATTATAGTTACATTTGAGTTATAGCTCTGAATTGAATGTCCTGAAAAGTACTCAATTATTTTTCAGAAAACTAATGAGCATGATGAAACATTAAGTGAGTATATTAATTGTTTTGGTCATATAATAGTTACAACAAAGTATATGGTTACCCATCCATGACGCAAAATTATTACATACATATAAAAAAAAAGACACAAAAAACAAAGAAACAGTCCTTTTTTATTGCTGTTCTTCATCTTTACATTTATACAGAATGTTACAGATATTTATCACACCACATTCACTGATTGACATATATATAGAGGGATTGATTGTGATAGAAATTTAATGTAAAAAGACTTCTCAAAACATATGACCCTATATTCTATCTTAAATGATTCACAGGCAGGACTGTTGAGATCAACATATTTAATAAGTATTCAACGAATGACCAGCAATAACTTTTTTTTACAAAGTATAAATCAATTTATTAACAGAAGTCTACACTCTTAATTCAGCAGTTAAAGGCACTGATATACCAGACTCTGAAACAATTCCAAAATCAAAAATCAAAATCATCACAAGCAAAACACTTAAAGATACAAAAACACAGAAGAGCCATAAAGTACATTGAAATAACTTCATAATATAGATATAAGTATTTAAAAGAAAAATCTGATGTATTGCTACTTGATTAACCGAGTTTTTTTCAGGTTACCTGCAGAAAGAAATAAAAAAAAACAAGTTGAAGATCATATTCCCCCACATATTCGAGGTATGCATAATTGTAGTTTACTAAGTCTCTATTATCAATTATCACGATAGAAATTGTAGGTTTATAAACAATAGCACCCAATCAATCATAAAACTTGTATTTTATTGATGAAGGTTGTGTGTAATTTTCCGTTTCAATTTTCAGAACCAACATACAATAATATACAATTCGAAATAACAAAAAAAACACCACTAAAAATACAAATTTTACTACACAAGATGTGCATTTCCACAATTGTTAACTTTTCAATGCTGCAGGATATATACCTATTTAAATAGTTGAATATTAAAATCTAAAACAAAAATCAAAGTTTATAAAACCAACAAAACCCATGTTTGGTAATATCAAGCTACAGCTGCAGAGTAAAAATAGGAAATTGAAATATAGATAAAAGTTTAGTTCTCAATTATTGGCGTCTGTCTCCCGACATCATCTTCATTGTCCGTTGGCTCTATTAGTTTATACAACAGTAGTCTCCTCTAAATTCCAATTCCTATTACAATAACACTTGAACGCAATCATCTGTTCGGTATACAATTGATAAATATGTCTGATGGACCTTGTGGGAAAAAAAGCATGAGGGTAAATCGGAATGTGTAGTTATTAACTTGAAAACCGTCAAAGATAGTGAAAAGGTAACAGGCAACATAATTGTTTTAAATGATAAGATCTGCAGAAGGTACCGTTACATCAAAACTAAGACTTCTTACTTCTAGAACAATGAATTTTACTATAGTTTGTAATGTTTGCCCATTATTTTGGAAATTAATGATCAGCAAAAACAAAGTCTCTGTATTGTTTCCATGGAGATTATATAGTCCAACCCCTAATTCATGGTTTCTTGACTTTGATGTTTGTGTTTAGGTTTGTTTAAAGGGAACGACTTATACTAAGTCAATGTTATTTGGTATGCAATTGTATTAACATTGTCACATCTCATTAGTTTAAAATATATTTATTTATAGTGGATTGGGAAACAATAAAATCAACGGTACCAATTTTGTTGCACCAGATGCGCATTTCGACAATATATGTCTCTTCAGTGATGCTCGTGGCCAAAATATTTGAAATCCAAAGCTTATATAAAAGATGAAGAGCTATAATCCAAAAGGTCAAAAAAGTATAGCCAAATTCGTGAAAGGAATCAGAGCTTTGCATGAGGGAGATACATTCCTTAATTTATAATAATTTCTAATATTTTGTAACAGCAAATTTTAATAACACAAAAAATTCGTATTTTCATGCCAGTACCGAAGTACTGGCTACTGGGCTGGTGATACCCTCGGGGACTAATAGTCCACCAGCAGAGGCATCGACCCAGTGGTAGTAATAAAATCAACGGTACCAATTTTGTTGCACCAGATGCGCATTTCGACAATATATGTCTCTTCAGTGATGCTCGTGGCCAAAATATTTGAAATCCAAAGCTTATATAAAAGATGAAGAGCTATAATCCAAAAGGTCAAAAAAGTATAGCCAAATTCGTGAAAGGAATCAGAGCTTTGCATGAGGGAGATACATTCCTTAATTTATAATAATTTCTAATATTTTGTAACAGCAAATTTTAATAACACAAAAAATTCGTATTTTCATGCCAGTACCGAAGTACTGGCTACTGGGCTGGTGATACCCTCGGGGACTAATAGTCCACCAGCAGAGGCATCGACCCAGTGGTAGTAATAAAATCAACGGTACCAATTTTGTTGCACCAGATGCGCATTTCGACAATATATGTCTCTTCAGTGATGCTCGTGGCCAAAATATTTGAAATCCAAAGCTTATATAAAAGATGAAGAGCTATAATCCAAAAGGTCAAAAAAGTATAGCCAAATTCGTGAAAGGAATCAGAGCTTTGCATGAGGGAGATACATTCCTTAATTTATAATAATTTCTAATATTTTGTAACAGCAAATTTTAATAACACAAAAAATTCGTATTTTCATGCCAGTACCGAAGTACTGGCTACTGGGCTGGTGATACCCTCGGGGACTAATAGTCCACCAGCAGAGGCATCGACCCAG
Source organism: Mytilus galloprovincialis (assembly GCF_965363235.1). Taxonomy (NCBI): domain Eukaryota; kingdom Metazoa; phylum Mollusca; class Bivalvia; order Mytilida; family Mytilidae; genus Mytilus; species Mytilus galloprovincialis. The sequence goes on along the minus strand of NC_134851.1, from coordinate 71,794,993 downwards.
TGGTAGTAATAAAATCAACGGTACCAATTTTGTTGCACCAGATGCGCATTTCGACAATATATGTCTCTTCAGTGATGCTCGTGGCCAAAATATTTGAAATCCAAAGCTTATATAAAAGATGAAGAGCTATAATCCAAAAGGTCAAAAAAGTATAGCCAAATTCGTGAAAGGAATCAGAGCTTTGCATGAGGGAGATACATTCCTTAATTTATAATAATTTCTAATATTTTGTAACAGCAAATTTTAATAACACAAAAAATTCGTATTTTCATGCCAGTACCGAAGTACTGGCTACTGGGCTGGTGATACCCTCGGGGACTAATAGTCCACCAGCAGAGGCATCGACCCAGTGGTAGTAATAAAATCAACGGTACCAATTTTGTTGCACAAGATGCAACAACAAGTGTTACATCTTATTTAAATCCCTTTCCACTTTGCGGGTGCGAGTGCAGCCTTGTAGCGGCATTAGCCTGCTCTTTTTCAAAATCTACAAGCTTAAATGGTATCTGTTACGTGCAAGAGATATGGCGCTCTCTTCACACGTGTCAGCCATTTATCGTCCCCTTCTGACGGACTATCATCGTTTCCTTAAGACCATACTCGCAAATGGTATCAAGTGCTAACTATTACACCACGGCTCTCTTGACATTGAGATCCTTTACCCATGTACCTCGGTCATGGTTCATTGACTTTGAATATTTGCACAATTTATGTAGCATGTTATTAAGTATTATTATCTTAATTACAACATTTGCATAATGAAAATTACAAAAAGGCGAGACATATCTCTGTGATAATAGTTAATTATTATTTGTAAAGGATTGCTGCTTTTAAGACCCATAGGTGGCATGTGGCTGTTGTCTGATCTTTGGTCAGGTTGTTGTTTCTTTGACATATTTGTCATTTCCATTCTCATGACATTTTTAGTCCTCTATCAACGAAGTCGAATGAGCCTGTAGGTTTGCACTCTGGCCGTCTGTCTGTCAGTCTGTCTGTCATTTTTGGAAAGTTTGCTATAGCTTGCTATTGCTACTTTCCTTAGGCGTCGGCCTCAAACTTCCGGTTGACAGATTATCGCAATATATTCTGCTCCGAGATAGTGTAGTACTAGTGTTTGAGTTCTGATACTTGGAAGATTCTTTTACAATTTTGAGTTACTACTGTTTTGACTGAAAAGATTACAGCTTGAATAAAAAAGAAATGAATGTTCAACGACGATTCAGATGAATTTAAAATTGAGAATGGAAATGGGGAATGTGTCAAAGAGACAACAACCCGCCCAAATAAAAAACAACAGCAGAGGGTCACCAACAGGTCTTCAATGTAGCGAGAAATTCCCGCACCCGGAGGCGTCCTTCAGCTGGCCCCTAAACAAATATATACTAGTCCAGTGATAATGAACGCCATACTAATTTCCAAATTGTACACAAGAAACTAAAATTAAAATAATACAAGACTAACAAAGGCCAGAGGCTCCTGACTTGGGACAGGCGCAAAAATGCGGCGGGGTTAAACATGTTTGTGAGATCTCAACCCTCCCCCTATACCTCTAACCAATGTAGTAAAGTAAACGCATAACAATACGCACATTAAAATTCAGTTCAAGAGAAATCCGAGTCTGATGTCAGAAGATGTAACCAAAGAAAATAAACAAAATAACAATAATACATAAATAACAACAGACTACTAGCAGTTAACTGACATGCCAGCTCCAGACTTCAACTAAGCTGACTGAAAGATTATGATTTCATCATATGAACATCAGGCACAATCCTTCCCGTTAGGGGTTTAGTATCATAGGCGAGTGACTTATTTCAAAAAGACGCTTAGTTAACGACTTTAATGCACCCACCTAACACACGGCTGTATTATATATCATTCGAAAGCTGTTAATCTGTACTTTCTGTTTTGCCCGGTCGTAAAAAAATCGTACGGTGTAATTTTTGTTAAATCAAGGTCAAAGGTCATGAAAAAAAATTCCAATTTTTGCGATTACTAAATAAAACGCCATTTTCTAATTCTTGTACCATAACATTTTCCAGAAGATCATATGAACTTTATGGAACATGATACATAATTTCCAAATCAAACAAAAAATAAGAGATTCGATGCGAAAAATTTCCCGAAAATTGAAATTCATCACAAATCCTAAAAAAATGAAAAATTATTCAAAAAGCAAAATATATCTTTGGGAATCGATATTTGAATGCTAAAAAAATAGATAAATGTATATGTTTTAGGTCAAGGAATATTTGTTTTGTAATTTTAAGATGCAATTATTAATTATTGTTCATGGAACAGCCTTCTATTGAAGTGTTTGCAGTTGCCCAAAAATCTGCCATCTGCAACTAGCGATCATTTTGTTAATCTATATTAAAATAGCACATCGGTAATTGTGAATATCAGGGAGGAGAATGATTTTCCATAATAAAAAGGGGTATTTAAAGTAAGAAAAGAATATATGCGAGGTAATTGAGGTTAAAATATGTTTTTTACGAAGTCAAACTGTTTTACTTTTTGTAATCTTGTTTAAATGCAAACATTACTTTGCGACTAAATCGTAGACAACATTGAAATAAGTAACCTTGTTTAGAAACACTTGGTTGTCTAAAGTGGGATGTAAACGAACTAAATAAAATGCGGCTGCTTCTTATTTAGTTTAAAATCGTGTTATAGTAAGTCATAATAAATGTGTTTAGAAGTTTAATCGCTTTAATTATTTGAATAAAATATGCTTTGAGTATTTTCTACATAAGCTTTAAAAATACAAATGCATGTCATTGTGTATGTAAAACACTATAACCAGTTGTGAAATAACAAAATGAAAAAGTTAAATACCCTTCCTGACCTCATAAGATCATTCGCTGTTTTAGGAGTGTTCGTTTTCATGGTATGCTGTGTTTTTTGGACTGTTGTTCATCTCTTGGACTTTAATCTTATTTTGTTCATGGTTTTAATTAACTTTATTTGATTCATGGTTTGAGATGTTGATTGTCCCTTTGGTATTATTTTACTTTAAACACATTAACTTGCAGTAATGAAAATCAGCCAAAAAATCACCTCACAGTAAAGTGAAGAAGATTAACGCAATAAGACAAATATCCGCGAAAATAACTTAATTTGCTAACGATGATATATATATAGAACCAAATCGTTATCATGATACATTTAGCTACACTGATCTATAATTTTTAAACCTTTTACTACTTGAATAGTGACGAAATATATCAAAGGGACATCAAACTCATAATTAAAAACGAACTGACAAAGCCAGGCAAAAAACGAACAAGACAAGCAACAGTATACAAAACACAACATATAAAACTACAGATTGCGTAACACAAACCCCCAAAACATTTTTTGAGTGAACTCAGGGGCTCCCGAAGGGTAGGCAGATCATGTTCCACAAGTGACACCCGTCTTAGTTTAAACATGTATAGTGGATTGGGAAACAAGTTTTGCAACTTAAATTAATCGCTTTCCACTTTGCGGGTGCGAGTGCTGCCTTGTAGCGGCATTAGCTTGCTCTTTTTCGAAATCTACAAAGGTGTGTAGATATGGCTCTCTCTTAACACGGGTCAGCAATTTATCGTCCCCTTCCGACGGACTTTCATCGTTTCCTCAAGACCATACTCACAAATGGTGTCAAGGAAGAGCCGAAAATTCAGTCCCTGAAATTTTCATCACGGAACGGAAACGAACCAGGAACCTTTGTGTTAGTAGTCCGATGCACTAACCACGACACCACGACTCTCTTTTATCCGTCTTGTGGCTCATGTATTTCCTAACTCGGTGCCAAGCCTTATTCGGTTGGTGACATTCACGGCAGAAATGACGGCAATTTGGTTACGTCGATGGAACTTTTCAGTCGTCATCTGGCGAAACAGATATCTCATAATTGCAACCAATTCGTAGTGGTGTCCATGAAATTTTCAAAGGATGATTTCAACTTTGCATTTGAACTCTGGTTTAAAACATGTTTAAACCACCATTTTTCTTCAAATGTCCTGTACCAAGTCAGGCATATGGCAGTTGATATCGAATAATCTGTTTCTTTGTATGTTGGCGTTTGTTTTTGTAGCAGTTCTGTGTTTCTGTTATATCGTTGTGTTCCTCTTATAGTTGATGCGTTTTCCTAGTTTTTGCTTTGTGACCCGGATTTATTTCAGTTACTAGTAAATCGATTGATGACTATTTAATAGCGGTATACTATAGTTGCCTTTATTTCAGAGGAGTTGAGGCTCATATCGGTCTCTCCTTTAGTAGTATAGATATGCAGGCGTTGCTATAATGTTGTAACATAGAAATGAAAAGTGTATAATTTGGAAGTAAGGGTGTTTTTATGGGTTGTTTTATGCTCATCTCTTTTGTCGTAAAACTTGTTCTCAACCAACCCTCATCATCGATTTCAAGATACGTGATAGAGTAAACTGTATCTTTTGAGTCTTTTATTTTTATTAAAAATACGAGTCCAACATTGTCACAAATTTTGCGATATTCAGTGAGATGACATCATCTATATAATGGAACGTGAAGTTTAAAGATAATGATAGCTTCTTTTCAGTCGTCATCAGAAACTCTTGCATGAAGTCATCCTCGTATGAAAAATGAACTAGTCATTCAAGCTATTCAGGAAGTCTAGTTGTAACTAGAATCGTTGCGTATTAATGGATATTTTTTCTTCAAAATTATTCTTATTTGACGAATTAATGCATGTAAACAATGAACAACGCAATTTAAGCAATCAAGTAGTCAAGTTTTATAATGTGTTTACTAGTTTTTGAAATTCTTTGAAATTTCAATTTTCATCAATTTATTTTCTATTTATTTTGGTCTAAATTTTCTATTCACATTAAATAAATAAAAGATCTTTTCACTACATCAATATTTATAATGAAGCTACGAATCAAACAATTAGAAAAGTCGAAATATGTTTATTTCAGTCTGGTAGTTACAATGCAGATTGCAATCTCTTAGTTTCACCCCTTTATTTCAAGCAATAAGATGATTCGCGCACATATAATTTTCTACTCTAAATTTTTCAGATTCTTAAGAATTTGTTTATTAAATCTTATATTGACCACATACAATGTTTAAATAGGAAGAAATGCTTAAAAGCTGTTTTTTCGCAGATGGCGGTATTTTGGGCAACTGTATGAGTTGTTATGATTTGCTGTTTGATTAGAAGTAAGCATAATTTTAGGAAATTTTATGATGTCAAAAAGTTCTTTGATAGTCATTACAGGGTTTTACTTAGTTTTAATTGATTAGCATTTGCACCAGAAAGAAAAATTTGGGTTTTCACACATTTTGTTAACTTTTACTCGAATTTCAGGAAACATGTGCTATCTGTCAAAAACACGCTTTAAATATTAAAAAATGCATTTAAATAATGTCTGTTAATCTCTCTGCTTAAAGTTTAAATTGTTTGCATATGTGAATTTAGTATATAAAAGTCATCTTATGCAATCAGGCTGAAATCTTAGAAAATATGCACTTATTCGTCCTTGGCCTTTGCTCTTGATTTGACGGAAATTGCACCGTACGATTTTTTTACGACCGGGCAAAACAGATAGTACAGATGTGTAGCTTTCAAATGATATATAATTTAGCCGTGTGTTAGGTAGGTGCATTAAAAAATTATTTTTATGGTTAAAGTCACTCGCCTATCATACCATCATAACATATATGAGAAGAACATAACCCGTGTCATGCCAACAACTGTTTTTAGAATAAATGTGTTTAGTTCCGATGCAAAGACCTTATCAATGACTCAATATTAACGTCAAAATATGCAATCTTTAATGACTTGACAACAGTATCGTAATTATATCCCTTCTTAATAAGTCTATTCAAAGGTTTTGTAAGTTTCTGAGGTGAATACTGACACCTTTGTGCTTTATAAAGAATATTACCATAAAAAATTGGATGTGAAATACCTGAACGTATTAAAAGTCTGCATGTTGAGCTATATTTACGAATAATGTCTTTATACCGATAATAAAATTTAGTAAATGTTTTGACTAGTTTGTGATATCGAAAACCCTGGTGTAATAATTTTTCAGTAATACATAAATTTTTCTCGTTAAAATCTAAAACATTGTTACATACACGAGCGAATCGTACAAGTTGAGATATATAAACACCGTAAGATGGTGACAAGGGAACGTCACCATCTAAAAACGGATAATTAACGATAGGAAATGAAAAATCATCCCTTTTATCATAAATTTTAGTATTCAGCTTTCCATTAGTGATATAGATATCAAGATCGAGAAAAGGGCAGTGGTCATTGTTAGTATTAGCTTTATTTAAAGTAAGTTCAACAGGATAAATTTCATTAATATACATACTGAAGTCGTCATTATTGAGAGCCAAAATATCATCCAAATATCTAAAAGTATTATTAAATTTGTTTATCAGATGTTGTTTCGATGGGTCTTTGCTTATTTTTATCATAAATTGTAACTCATAACAATACAAAAACAGGTCCGCAATAAGTGGTGCACAGTTAGTCCCCATTGGAATTCCGATAATCTGACGATATACGGAATCCCCAAAGCGAACAAAAATGTTATCTAGTAAAAATTCAAGGGCATATATAGTATCAAAGCATGTCCAATTAACATAGTTTTTTTGTTTATTGCTACTAAAAAATGACCTAAAAGAGTTTGAACATATACATTCACATTTTGATTTTTTGAATGCCCATTTAATTAGGTGTGTGAATTTTTTCTTAATGAGAATGTGAGGCAATGTGGTATACAGGGTAGAAAAATCAAAACTTTGAACAGATTCAAAATCACCAATATATGCATGCAATATATGCATGCAAAATATGCAAAATAATTAACTTCATTTTAAAAATGAGTATCACAAACACTACTTCGCAGATCTGCCATGCGCTGAAGAGAAAATCACAAGAAATCTACGCGAGATTGCGTTTTCATTCATTCATGAATATTTTATGAATGAACATTTTCCCGCTCTACTTTTACCTGTTTACTATATGTACGTACGTAAACGTGGTAAAATCCCCAGTGTATCGAAAGAATCGGGAATGACTGATTAAAATGCGAGAACAAGTTGACATTTTGACCAAGCCGTCGGATAATTGAAAAGTGATAAGTGATATAAACAAAACATAGGTGAAAGAATATAGAATACTCGATAATTAAAATTAAATTATATGTCTAACGTCTCACGCCAAGGACGACTAAAGGTAAATACCGGATTTGATGAAAAAAATTAATTAAAAAAATGCATTGTTTTTGTCTAAAAATAAAAAAAAAAACATTTGAAAACTTAATTCCGTTATTTAAATACTAATTGTTTCACATTCCAATGTGGATATAAGGAACTTTACTCCTTCAGCATGCTCAAGTGGATCAAACTGACAGCAGAAAAACATTGACCCAACGTCAGTTCTTCTTCAGTCTTCTTCCAATAATTTACATCGTACCACTGGTGTGTTATTGTAGATTCGTATCATATAGCTTCCGTATTAAAAACAACCTAGTCAGCATCTACTTCTTCGAATATTATAGCTCAGGGTATCAAGACAAGTTCTGTAGAAATGATTAATGATGTGTACCCTTTGGCTGAAATGGCTGCATTTAATTTCACCTCAAAATTTAGATAGATTACAGACAAACCTGTGCATCTGGAAAAGTTTTCAGGCATACTATGCCCTATATAAAATAGATTTCAATTGCTTTGTCATCCAAACACAGAGGCAATGATTACCGTAATATATCAAATGAATGGCTTAAAACAAAAATTCTCAAATGTTATTTACTCATAAGACAATGCTTAATTTAACAACAGCAACTAAAATGTGTTACAGGTTATAAGCACCTCTATGAATCTAGTGTATATAAATTTTTTATTCCTGTGGTCATACTGCTGTTTATGCTCTCACCGTATTGAGTTTTATCCTTGTTCTGCTGTAAGTATGTACGTCCTTCCCTTACTTGTACGTACATGTACATCCCAAAATTCGTTTCTGTTCTCTTACTTTAGTTTGCCTGAACCAAATTGTATGAAACTTATACGCAATGCTTATAACCACAATTCACAAGTCAAGTTTGAATTTTAGTTGCGTCACTTTTACCATTCTAGCGTTTTATGCTACTTTACAAATAGGAAAGTTTCTGGAAATTTTAGTTTCTGAACACTAACTTTAGTTTGTCTTAACCAAATGCTATGAATCTTATACACACTGCTCATTACCACAAACACTGATCAAGTTTGAATTTTGGTGGCGATAGTTATACCATTTTAGAGTTATGCCCCTTTACATATGTAAAAAAATTGCTGAATATTTTTGTTTCAGTTATCTAACTTCAGTTCGCTCAACCAAATGTTATAAAACTTATACATTGTAATACTTTTAACAATAAAACAAAGATCAAGTTTGAATTTTGGTGGAGTAATTTTTACTGCTGTAGGGTTGTGCCTCGTTACAAAGGAAACCAGATGCTCCGCTGGGTACATCTTTATACGACCACAGAGGTCGAAACCCTGAACAGTTGGGGCAAGTATGCCCAAGTCAAAGTGAACTGCAGTTCTTTAGCAGTTAATTAGCATTCACAGTTCCCACTTGACAGCAGTTATTTGGCAGTTTATTAGCATTCACAGTTACCAAATATAAGGCAATGATTAATTTGCATAAAGGCATTCCAATAGCATTCCATAGCTGTTTCTTAGCAGTTTATTTAGCCTTCACAGTTCTTTGGCAGTTATTTTTAACGAAAAATTTAAATGAGATCTGAATATTCATGAGAACTGCTATAATAACAGCTATCAAATAATGAATATTCATGAGAACTGCTATAATAACAGCTGTCAATAATGAATATTCATGCCAACTGCTAAGTTTTACATCCTAATATGGCTTTATAAACTGCTAATAACTGCTGTGGAATGCTATCAGATCTGCCAAAAGTTGCAATATTATACAAAGGCGACACATGAATACTGGTAATCAATATACAGTGTACAAGATATGAAAGCAAAAATTATTAAAATTCTAATATTTTACCACAGGAATCGGAAGTTCTATCAATAAAATTCTGTAAATAATAAGGTCGACTATCAATAGAGCTTATGTGAAATTTCAAAAAGTTGTACTTAAACTTATATTTGTAATTAGAGCAGTAACTATACAATCTTAATAACAGACTTAATTTCAAGGGAATGTAAAAAAAAAAAAGAGTAGCACTTACTTTAGCTGGTCTTAGACCCTTTATTAATTATATAAGTGGCCGTAATGATATAGGAACAATTAAAAATGCACTTTAATTATCAAAACTTTTAAAAAAGCAACTTATTTAAGAGCTATTACTGCTAAGAGTCTTATCACTACCTTGACTAAGTGATTTTCAAATAAGAAGTTATTTCATTGTTATCATTATTTTATTACCAAACATGCCAAATGTACTGTTTTTATTTTATTAAATGTGGACCAAAAGACAACAGTTATGTCCTCTTTCTCTTTTGGAATTTTAAACAAATAAATTCTTGATACATGTAATATATATTATGTTTCTTTTTTCTGAAACAAACTAAAGTAAAATTATATATTATAAATTAATTTCATTAAATTGATTGTTTGGACAATTTTAACCAATCAGCTATTAGCGGTCTAGGTTTACCTATAAATTCCCTCCCCCTTTTTTCAACTCTCGAATATGATTAGATTTGTTTTTTTAACAAAATAATAGATTAAAATAATCATATCTATTTTTTTTCAAATAACATCTTGAACTGTAATTATATATATGCTATAGTATTCTAATACAATCCTGTCAACATCAGATATTCTATTTAAGTAAACAACTATCCCCCCTTTTTGTGGGCTTTCTGTATGATTTCTGTTTCCCCCAACAAAGTTATGTCAGAATATACACAAGCATTAACTGTAACTTTCAACTTACTGTACTGCAGGTGTGTAAAAGTATTCAATTCATCCAAAATTAAGCTTATAAATGACAAAAATACAGTTTTTCACTAGCAAGTATTTCCACACAACATGGAGCCAAAATGCACATTTGAAAATGATCAAATTATCTTCAAATAAATGTTTAACTTCAAGCTGAAAACATAGCCAGATCCAAGCATTTTTATAACAAAGATTAATAGGTCAACTGCTATCGAACTGCTGTCATAACTGTTGTCCTGACTGCTAAGAGGAATGCTAAGATGAATGCTAAGACGAATGCTAAGTCGAATGCTAAGATGAATGCTAAGACGAATGCTAAGCCGAATGCTAAGAAATGGTGAAATGTGGCAGTTTTTCAAACTGCTATTAGATTGAATGCTTAGAACAGCTAAAGGACTGCTAAAAATATGAAGAACTGGCAAATAACAGCTAAAAAACAGCTAATAATAGCAGTTCAGTTTGACTTGGGTGGACACAACATTCAAGCTTGATATAGCTCTGAATTTGGATTGCGATCAAATTTTTGACATAATATATAGGTTTCTGACACAAAACAAATGTCAAGATCTTACAAATCTATTGCGCAAAACTGTGTAATTAGAATGTATACATAATGCTTATTACCCCATAACTCAGATCAAGTACACATTTTGGTAGCGTCACATTTACAGTTCTTGAGTTGTGACCCTTTATAACATTAATGCTAGCGGGGGCATCAATTGTGTCCAATGGAACGTTCCCTATTTTTGATTAAAGCCTATAATATAAATTCACTTTCATTATAGTTGTATTGATTTAAGTTACTGTAACTGTCTTATTTATAAAAAAAAGGATGCAGTATTTTTTGCAAAGAACCAATGCTATCCAAAAGAGTTCAAAGGAGGAAAATGTATTAATAACTATAGGCCACCATATGGTCGTCAATAATGAGAAATATTTGTACCATATACATGTAGAAAGCTATAAAAGACCCCGATAGAAAACATGTGAAGCAATTCAAACAAAAAAACTTACGTGTTAATTTACTAAAAACAAATATGTAGGATCTAAACCAATAGAAAAATACTAATTCACAGGCCCTTGATGTTGACATGGCATGGGTACTTAAAAAGAAATTAAAAGATTTCTGTATATTTCAATATTTTAGATCCAGACAATGCTGATGTCAATCAGTGTGGTGTGTCTGGAACACCTCCATTGTATGTGGCCTGTAAAAGAGGACTTAAAGATATAGTAGAACTGTTACTACAAAACAATGTTGATGTCTCTCAGTGTAATGAGGATAGAAAATCTCCGTTTTATGTGGCCTGTGAAGGAGGACATAAAGATATAGTAGAACTGTTACTTCAGAACAAGGCTGATGTTTATCAGTGTGGTGTGTCTGGAACACCTCCATTGTATGTGGCCTGTAAAGGAGGACATAAAGATATAGTAGAACTGTTACTACAGAACAATGTTGATGTCTCTCAGTGTAATGAGGATGGAAAATCTCCGTTTTGTGTGGCCTGTGAAGGAGGACATAAAGATATAGTAGAACTGTTGCTACAGAACAATGTTGATGTCTCTCAGTGTAATGAGGATGGAAAATCTCCGTTTTATGTGGCCTGTGAAGGAGGACATAAAGATATAGTAGAACTGTTACTTCAGAACAAGGCTGATGTCAATCAGTGTGACATAATTGAACAGTCTCCATTGTATGTGGCCTATGAAAGAGGACATAAAGATACAGTAGAACTGTTACTTCAGAACAATGCTGATGTCAATAAATGTCATATGTATAGAATATCTCCGTTGTATGTGGCCTGTGAGGGAGGACATAAAGATATAGTAGAACTGTTACTTCAGAACAAGGCTGATGTTAATCAGTGTGATGGCGACAGAAAATCTCCATTGTATGTGGCCTGTGAAGGAGGACATAAAGATACAGTAGAACTGTTACTTCAGAACAAAGCTGGTGTCAATCAGTGTGAAGTATATGAACAGTCTCCATTGTATGTGGCCTGTAAGAGAGGACATAAAGATATAGTCGAACTGTTACTTCAGAACAATGCTGATGTCAATCAGTGTAATGAATACAGAACATCTCCGTTGTATGAGGCCTGTAAGGGAGGACACAAAGATATAGTAGAACTGTTACTTCAGAACAAGGCTGGTGTCAATCAGTGTAATAAATACAGAACATCTCCATTGCATGTGGCCTGTAAGGGAGGACATAAAGATACAGTAGAACTGTTACTTCAGAACAATGCTGATGTAAATCAGTGTAATAAGAATGGACAGTTTCCGTTGCATGTGGCCTGTGAGGGAAGACATAAAGATACAGTAGAACTGTTACTTCAGAACAAGGCTGGTGTCAATCAGTGTGAAGTATATGAACAGTCTCCATTGTATGTGGCCTGTAAGAGAGGACATAAATATATAGTAGAACTGTTACTTCAGAACAAGGCTGGTGTCAATCAGTGTAATAAATACAGAACATCTCCATTGCATGTGGCCTGTAAGGGAGGACATAAAGATACAGTAGAACTGTTACTTCAGAACAAGGCTGGTGTCAATCAGTGTAATAAATACAGAACATCTCCGTTGTATGAGGCCTGTAAGGGAGGACACAAAGATATAGTAGAACTGTTACTTCAGAACAAGGCTGGTGTCAATCAGTGTAATAAATACAGAACATCTCCATTGCATGTGGCCTGTAAGGGAGGACATAAAGATACAGTAGAACTGTTACTTCAGAACAAGGCTGGTGTCAATCAGTGTAATAAATACAGAACATCTCCATTGCATGTGGCCTGTAAGGGAGGACATAAAGATACAGTAGAACTGTTACTTCAGAACAATGCTGATGTAAATCAGTGTAATAAGAATGGACAGTTTCCGTTGCATGTGGCCTGTGAGGGAAGACATAAAGATATAGTCGAACTGTTACTTCAGAACAATGCTGATGTAAATCAGTGTAACATATATAAAGGAAAAGTCTCCATTGTTGGTGGCTTGTGAAGGAGGACATAAAGATATAGTAGAACTGTTACTTCAGAACAAGGCTGGTGTCAATTGTGTAACATAAATGAAAAGTCTTCATTGTTGGTGGCCTGTGAGGGAGGACATAAAGATATAGTAGAACTGTTACTTCAGAACAATGCTAATGTCAATCAGTGTGATAGTAATGGTGAGTCTCCAGTGTATGCGGCCTGTAGAGGAGGATATAAAGATATAGTAGAACTGTTACTGCATAACAATGCTGATGTCTATCAGAGTCATGGATGGGGATACAGTGATATTGATTGCCTTAAACTAATGGAGAATAAAGTTTTTTTCCCCTGGTAAAGAATCCCAATTTGACAAAAAAGATGGCTTAAAATTATTCCAAAACAGTGCAGTCTCAGTAGTAATTGTACATGTATTCAAACTGAAAAACACTCATTTATTAATTTTTCATGCCTAAAATTACTATATTAGCAAATTTGAGGGTCTATTTATGTATCATCACTGACAAAAAAGGGTCTTATTTCAAAACAGGGTTTGACTCTTGAAAGGGGTCTGTAAATTGAAGTTTCAGTCAAATTCATGGTTTATTCTAAATTTACCAATTTGATGAAAATTACGGATATTTTCCCAATAAAAAAGGGTAGAGGTAGTTTCGAAAAAAGCCAACAATATAACTGGGATGTCCTCTCATGATATCTATGAATAGTATTGTAGAATAAAATTTGTTATAGGACTTTTGTTTGTATATTTTTACTTGATTGTTGATGCTGAATAACATATTCCACAGTTTTATGAAGAAAAAAAATATGATATCATTTTATTAGATAGCTCATGTAGGTGAAATCCATAACATCTTCATACAAAACACGTACTGTTGTAAAATTGTCTCCTTTGGTCTTTCGGTTCTGGTCAGAAAAAAATAAAAGCCTGAAGTTAGAAATTATGTCTCTACTTTAAAACATCTTTTTTTAAAAGTTAACAGAGAATGACACTGAGTCCAAGTGACAAGCAAAATAGAAAAAAACTTGAGTACGGTATAATTTTCATAATTTAATAACTTGATGAGGGAATGGTAATTTTCATCAAAAAAGAGAGGAGATGGGGCTATCAAAAGAAACCCTTTTGCAGACATATACACACACACACCTCCCTATGTATAATTTATTAATAAAATCTAATAAAATTGAGAATGGAAATGGAGAATGTGTCAAAGAGACAACAACCCGACCAAATAAAAAACAACAGCAGAGGGTCACCAACAGGTCTTCAATTTAGCGAGAAATTCCCGCACCCGGAGGCATCCCTCAGCTGGCCCCTAAACAATTATAACTATGTTTTCATGTTCACAAAAATCATTATAAAATTTTAAGGTACTAATCATTTTCTATACAATAATTTGTCAATATAATTTAATTATTAGGAAAATGACAAAAATAAGATTCATATTTGAATGGAATTACCTAACCCGAATAAAGTCAGTCGTTATATTCCGCTGATCTTCGTCTAACCATCCGATTGCTACATTAACGCCTGAATGCATACACAGTTAGAACGCGTCAAAGCAGAAATTGATTGACGCTGTGAATTATATGCAATTGTTTACAATAATAGATTAGGCGGGAGAAGAAGGCGGAGCATAAACAGATGATACGATTAGTAACCTCCTTAGGTTATATTACCGATTTACTTACTCGCAAATAGCTGGAAAAGAAGGCGGAGCATGATTAAAAGTAAACACCCTAATAACAATGGAATTTGACAACACGTGTTTGCATTGTCAACATTATTTTGATGTAAACAATTTAAAAACAGAGCGAAGGCGTAAACTTATGAAACATAGTGATGTTGATCTAATTGAAACTATTGCAAATTGTTACCAGTTGGAGGAAAATCTGTTGAGAAAGTATGTTGAAGAAAATGAAGACCCTTATGTATATGATGCATGTTTTAAATCTCTTAAAACAATATACAACAGCCAGAAAAAATGCAAACAGTTGACTGACACTCTCAAAGAAAAAGTTTCTAATAACTTTAAGAATCTCACCATCAAGTTAGAATATGAACATGCCAACAATAGTGTAAAACGAAACAGGGACTGTTTAACCCCTTATAACTGTCTAATACTGGATGTACATCAAAAAGAAAGAAATTCAGCCCACCCAGAGGATCAACTCCTAAAGGCAACATAAGGAGACTGCAGTTCTCTACACCCTTTCCAAGAACTCAAACACAGCCACACTCACAGAATCAGTCCCCTGTTCCTAAGGTCCAGGTAATGTATATAAGATAACATTACTTTCTTAAACTTATGATCATTGAACATTTTTTACATGTAAATTACAAATACCCTGTCAGACTTAAGCCAGGATTTTTAACCGGATTTTTTGTGACAAAAATGTCAGTTATTGAATTGGGGATGTACGGCGGGCCGGCGGGCGGCAATCAGATGTTGTCCGTGCATTAACTCATGAACCGTTCAACCAAAGCTTTTAAAATTTTAAATGTTGTTACTGACAACTAAATGAAGGTCAAGTTCAATAATGGCGATTTTGACTTTTACCGTTCAGGAGTTATGGTTCTTGAAAGATTGAAAAATGGAGTTTCCAGTTGTGTCCGTGCATTTAGCATGAACTATTCTACCAAAGCTTCCCAAATTTTCATATGTTGTTACTGACGACAAAATGGAGGTCAAGTTCAATAATGACGATTTTAACTTTTACCGTTCAGGAGTTATGGTTCTTGAAAGATTGAAAAATGGAGTTTCCAGTTGTGTCCGTGCATTTACGCATGAACTGTTCTACCAAAGCTTCCCTAATTTTATTATGTTGTTACTGATGACAAAATAGAGGTCAAGTTCAATAATGACGATTTTGACTTTTACTGTTCAGGAGTTATGGTTCTTGAAAGATTGAAAAATGGTGTTTCCAGTCGGGTCGGTGCATTTTCTCATGAACTATTCAACCAAAGCTTTTAAAATTTTTATATACTGATGACAAAATAGAGGTCAAGTTCAATAATGACGATTTTGACTTTTACCGTTCAGGAGTTATGGTTCTTGAAAGATTGTAAAATGGCGTTTCCATTCACGTTGTTGGATTTACTCATGAACCATTCAATCTAAGCTTTTTAAATTTTAATATGTTGATACTGATGACAAAATGGAGGTCAAATTTGATATTGACGATTTTTACTTTCACCATTCATCAGTAATGGTTCTTGTGACATTGCCAGGACACAAATAAGTGTTAATAAATCCGATTTGCTGTCGTTGTGACAGCCTCTTGTTTAGCTTTGTATCTCCCACTTCTTAATTTAGAAAAAGATCAACTCAACATACATGACATACATGTACATTTAATGCAATATTTGTGTTACTTATTTGAAACATGCATGTATATCAGTTTACTGGTATTAAGGAATGCAAAAAAGTTATGCTATCATACATGTACAATGTACACTGTACATGTAGACCAGTTTTGTAATATTTTGTAAACAATTATTTCTTTTTTTTTTGTTATTTAGAAACATGATAAGAAACAAAATCATAATACTTAACTTTTTGTAGGTGCAAATTGATTACCGCTACTTCAAATTGACGAAGTCAAGAATTAACTAGTTAACACTGTTAAGAAAACTATAAACCAGGAAGTGAACAAAGTATGTTAAGATAAGAACTCTGTGTTGAGATCATCAAATATAGCTAGATTTTCATTTAAGACAGTACACAAGCAATTCCTGAACACATGTCCCACTACAGTTACCTCCTAAAACTTCTTGTTGGCAAAAAAGAGAATAATGTACCAAGAGTTGTGTCAACTCTTGCCATCCTACTTTTTTCAAGAAACCAACATATCAACACTATTCAAGCAATAAACACTATTCAAGCGTACTATGTTCAGGGGTCATGTACGAACTAAGGTAAATATATATAAAAAAAATAGTAAGATTTGTATTTGGTTAAGTGAAAATTTTAACTTGTGGGCTTCAGTTAAAGCGGATTAATATGAGTTTTAAATTTTCAGACTGGCAATGGCATACTTAATATAGTTATTACATGTATGCATTTGGTAAATAAAAGTGTAAATGGACAAGTGATTTGTATTTAATCAGTAGTACAGTAAATGTACAAGTAACAATTTTCTTAAGAACGCTTAATACCCAAATTTATATTAATTAATAATGAGTAGGAGCATATATAATTTTATTTTTACCTGAATTGTAAAATTGATGTATTTACATATGTGGTGTTCTGCTTCCCATTTAAAGTTGGCTAAAATATACATGTATTGTGTAGAAAACACTGGTATATTTTGGTTCTTAAATAAAATACATATAATATTATGCAACCATTCATACAATTTTTACTTTTTGGTGTCTAAGCAATACCATATCTCCTAGCTTTCATAGTATAATTATTTCTATGAATTAGTATGAATTGATCTGAAATGCTCTAAATTTAAATGCAATTTGATTTCAGGTTTACACTACATTCAACATGTTCAACCGTGCAGGACTAAGTACATCATACAAATCAACATTGTCCACTATTGACAGAATATGTGAGAGTTTTGACCTGTCAGTGAAGAAATGGACTAATAAGGTTGCAGAGATGTATAACAAAGAAAATAGAAATACAAAGGACTCAAGCTTAGGTACATGTCTTGTAACTTTTTCCAAAATATTAAATAAAATATGCTGGTCTTGCGAATAACAAAATTTTCTACGAGCTTCAGTATTTAGTCAATTTAAGTTATTAAGTGTACATGTACTAGTATATTCATGTTGTATTTGCATGAAACAATAAACATAATCATTTGTATGTAAAAATTTGAAAATGAAGTACATGTTCTTGCAGATGCCTATTTACATGTAGTCATAATTGTGTTCAATGAATACCTTTTCATTTTGATTTTATTTATTCAACATTAAATTATTAACAGTCATTAGCTATCCTAAAATATCATATAGCACCCAGATAATACTGAACTTTTTTATTCCAGCAATTGATATGGATTCACCATTCACAACAACTATACCGGTAGAAGCATCATCAGAATCTGGACCGTTTCAGATTGTGATGGAAAATTTAAATCTGCACCAGAAAACCAGACACAAGACACTGGATACCTCAAAGTACATAATCTGGTGCATTCAATAGGAATACAACACAGAGTAACCACAGACTTGGAGTCACTTTTACCACAGGCAGACATTTTGTCCATACCGAATGAAGCTTTCATTCCGAACAAAACAGACCATGATGATTTGTATTCAGATTTTCGAATTTTAATCCAGAGGGCTTTAGTCACCTTTATTCCAGAACTCAAAGATTTTAGAGACCTTGTGACGTTTCACATTGAACATCAGTTCTCCAAGGCTTCAGAGAGAAAAAAGTGATATAATATTAAGTAAATTTATTCAGATGAGTTTTTGTTTGGTTGTTTTTTTATTCAATCATGTTTTATACCTATCAATCAACTTTCAAATGGTACATAAATAATTTTTCAGAAGAAATGAGATAACTCAAGAACTTTAAAAATAAAAGATGAATTGAAAATTGAATATTGGACGGTTATCTAACAAATTAACACATACATGTATATATATAAGTACTAAACAGACCTTTTTCGAGGAAGACTACTATTTGCTGGGTTTTGTTTTAATTATCAATTTGACTAACAAATTTAAAATTGTGTGGTACAGTATATAGTACAAATCAAATGAATTATTTGTTATTGTAAAAAGTCTGAATCTTGTATAATGTTCCCCACATTTAATGATTCATATAACCCCTTCAACAATAACTTCCATATCTTACTGGTTAACTGTCAATATATATTTAGGTTTTAACTACATGTACATGTGATCTTACACAATTTTTAAAGGGATGAAATATATCTTCTTTTTTGATAAGTAAATGTCACTTAATTGATCTAAAATTGATTTAGCTTGAATCATTTGCTTCCCCATGTAACATTTATATCTCTTGTGGAAATTTATTGAAAATATGTTTTTTTAATTCAAGGTACCTTTGGGGATCTTAGAAAAGGATGAGAATATCACAGAGCAGATGATAGAAGTTGTGCAGCATTTACATCAATATGTTCCAAAAACCAATGATGGAAAATTTATACCAATTATGTTAGGAGGGGATGCCTTAAGTGTTGAGCGTGATGAGGCAGCAAGTCGGGCAAGAATGGATGCAATTACCGAAGAAGACAGACTGGACGGTTTTATGCGGAAATCAGAAGACTGGCATGGACATGTTATTTCTTTGCAGGTATTCAGAAATTTCATTTATTTACTTTGTGAAGAAACGTCTGTTTTGAACAACTTGCACATGTTTAGTAGACCCTTTACCATGTTTACCCATACATGTAAATATATCATTAAGGATTTGATTTATTAATGTTTGTTACTCAATTAATTTAGCTGTAAAAAAATGAAGTATTATGTATACAATGTATAAAGAAGATGTGGTATGATTGCAAATGAGATAGCTTTCCACAAGAGACCAATTTCAAATGACACAGAAATTAACAACTTTAGGTCACTGTACAGCCTTCAACAATGTTTATGATTACTTTGTTATGTTGAAGGAAAATAAGTTTGGACAGTATTTGTATTTCTTGAAAGGTTAGATATTTTATAATTAAATTGTATTTCAGTACATTTGTATATATACATTTCACAAAATTCTTATTTCTCGTCAGGAAACATTTAACCTGTTATATAAAGGAACATCATCTGGAGAGAAGGGAACACTGTTCCAGCTCAGAAATCTTTTTGACAGAAGAGGAGTTAAATCACAGGTATGTGTAAATGTTAAATAATTAATTATCATGATTTAGGTCCATTAACAAAAGTACACCTGTACATATTGTATACATTATATTTTAAAATACTGTTAACATAGATGTGAAATTTCTAGCAAATCAAAAGTAATACAAACAAATATGTTCATTGCAATTTTGCCATTAATTGTTTTTAATGATAATAAATATGATGTAATGACTACATAAATTTATTTATAGATAAATGCATGATTCAGTAAGTTACAAATTAAAACCGATATGTACCCATGTAAGTCATTTTTGGGATACGATTGCTGTCAAGCAATCTGTAGACTTTTACCATTGACCCTATGACACACTCCCTCACGTCATTCGTTTTATTCTAAACATTCGGCAACATCTCAGATTCTTATGATTGTCTTGCTTTAAAAGGTAAAAACAAGCAAAACAATTGAACATAAACAACTTTCCTGTAATGTTTTACTCATTATCTTCATGTATGATATTTTCCTTGACTTATATGCGTGTTTTTAACAATACGGAAAATCAGAATTAAACAGTATTTATATTAAGTGTTTTTATAAATTTAGAAACACGTCAGAGGGAATTCCCAAATTTTGATAACTTGCGAGAGTTCTCTGAAAGCCGATCGATAATTCTATTTCTGTCACAAGAACTGAAGTGGAGTATTTCTATATTTTACCGTTATGAAACTGATATTTGATACTGTACTCTCATAAAGAAATGGAGAACCATTCATCATATCATTTAATAAACGTTCTTGTTCCAAATCGCAAGTCGCGGTTTGTTTATGTATTAATGTCCATGCGTGGTCTCACTAATTAGAGACAAAAAGAATTGTAGAGACAAAAAGCGCCAAGAAGCGACAAGAAGAATAATATTAGCAACAAGAAACTATTTAAAGAGTTGATATTACTTTGCTTCATAAAAAAGAATGGCCAACGTAGATACAAGTATCTTATCTTAGGGAGGGATAAATCCTACTTTGTAAAGAATCACTCTGATTCAAACAAAAAATTCTCTGAAACTGATATTATCAAGATGCTTGATTTCTTGATTGACAACATATTTGTTACGTTCGGAGGACGTGTTTTTCAACAGACTGTCGGCATTCCAATGGGAACAAACTGTGCCCCTCTACTCGCCGACTTGTTTCTTTATTATTATGAGGCTGACTTCATGCAGGAACTTCTTAGGAAGAAAGATAAGAAGTTAGCAATATCCTTTAACTCTACTTTCCGCTATATAGATGATGTTCTTTCACTAAACAATTCAAAATTTGGTGACTATGTGGAACGCATCTATCCAATCGAACTAGAGATAAAGGATACTACAGATACAGTTAAGTCGGCTTCATATCTTGACTTACATCTAGAAATTGACAATGAGGGTCGGTTGAAAACAAAACTTTACGACAAAAGAGATGATTTCAGCTTTCCAATTGTGAACTTTCCATTTCTAAGTAGCAACATTCCAGCAGCACCTGCATACGGGGTATATATCTCCCAATTGATACGATATTCCCGTGCTTGCATTTCCTATCATGATTTTCTTGATAGAGGTTTGCTGCTCACAAGGAAGCTATTAAACCAAGAGTTCCAAATGGTGAAGTTGAAATCATCCCTTCGTAAATTTTACGGACGCCATCACGAGTTGGTTGACCGTTATGGAATAACCGTTTCACAAATGATATCGGATATGTTCCTTACGTCGTAACTACAATCCCCTTCCCTTTCATGAATATGACCTACCGAATTAGACTATTTACCGGATTTGTAATCACTTAAGCAACACGACGGGTGCCACATGTGGAGCAGGATCTGCTTACCCTTCCGGAGCACCTGAGATCACCCCTAGTTTTTGGTGGGGTTCGTGTTATTTATTCTTTAGTTTTCTATGTTGTGTCGTGTGTACTGTTGTTTTTCTGTTTGTCTTTTTTATTTTTGGCCATGGCGTTGTCAGTTTGTTTTGGATTTGTGAGTTTGACTCTCCCTTTGGTATCTTTCGTCCCTCTTTTAGCGACAAGAAAACATTTTTTTATTTATATTACTTATTCGAAATAAATATTAAAAAAATATGCAAAAGAAAACAATTTCAACGACAGGAAAGTTAATTTTGATAGGGGGGGGGAATGAAACTTGTAAATCTAATTCAGTTGCTACATTTATTTACATGATATTTTATAAGGTATCACAGGAAGTATATTTTGTCTTTTTATTTGTTTTTAAAACCATTTTTGTACAATATATAATTAACTTGCAAAATGCATTATTTGTGCATAATTGTCCAGAAAATTCATACACAAATTGTGAAATACAAATTAAGAACTGAAATCAAACAAGAGGAAAACATAATTAAAATGTGAATATTTTTCATCATTTTATTTAGTGTATTGTCTCATTTAACGATATTTATCATGTTTATGCATATAGATTGAAGATTAAAGGAAACTGATGACAATCTTGAGTTTTCAACAGGTGTTCACTATTCGGTACAATATGATATGAATAATTTTATATTCTGGTGCGTGTAATTGATGAAGGTGTTAATGGATGTTATTGTTGCAATAAAACAAAGGACACGCACCTAGTTAATCTCATTTGTTGCTCTTAATTGTGTATTACCTTAGAGTGAAGCCACAGCTAATGTTGGTCCTATCAGGAAAAATTAATTGTACAGTTAGGAAGGAAATAATATTTCATGTTTTTGTTTTATTAAATCCTTCAAAAGGAAGGTGACAAATCTTTGTTTTTATTTTCATTTTATAGCGTTTACATTTCCTTTGCTCTTACACATGTTTAATTTCTACATCTATCAATATGATAATAAAAAGTACACAATCTCTTCATCGTTTTTTTTTTATTTCTTCATCTTTCAATATAATCCTAAAAAATATTTTTATGTATGTGATAACAAAATGTATTCATGTCGCTAAATAGCTTCTTGTTGCTTTTTGTCACTTATTATTTTTCTTCTTGTCGCTTCTTGACGCTTTTTGTCGCTAATTAGTGAGACCCCACATGCGTGTAGTTTTCCTGATTTCAAGGGGTATCAGATTGAGTGATTCCCCGCTTCATTGATTAATTTGAAACTCATGGGATTCTTTCTATGTCTGTCTGCATATGGAGGGCTATTGTTGTTGCATAATTTTAAATCACATGCATAATTTAAATTAAAATAAATGTTTCATCGTAAAAATTACCTATAACACCCCTTCAGCAGAAATGGAATCTTCCATGTTATCGTTTCGAGTTGTCTCCCTTTTCGAAGTATTCGTCAAGAAGAATTAACTCGTTAATGCCGGTAAACGTCGTATTATATTAAGAACGATCTCAATGTAAACAGAGGAGTGTGTACGGAAAGGAGTCATGCCCTCTGACCCAAAGGAACTTCAATAATTAAAGAGTAAGAAATGGGGTTCCTCCTAAACTGGTCCGCCGTTCTATATATAGCTTCGCACCGAAGGTCAGTGTAGCGATAAGCAGATAAGTGAACACAATATGATAGGGGTCCAGTTTAGGGTTCCTCCTAGAATTACGGTGATAAGATACGGAAGCAAGTTAACTCGTACCACGGCATTGGAACCAAAAAAGTTAACTTGTACTACTGGGAAGTCGTAACATTCAGAAAAATATATAAAAAATATGATGTTTTATGGGTTTCTGTTTGTAAACTTAATAGAAATAAAGTTAAATTACTTGAATTTTACACAGGAGTTAAATGAAAACGTAGACAAAAATAAAGAATGTTTTAAAGCATTAATGTTTTAACTGATCTTTCAAACTAGAACATAGGCGGATCCAGCCCCCTCCCCCCCTTTTTTTGTGGAAAAAATTTGGTTGATAATAAAGGGAATCATTGAAGCATGACTGGAGCGGGCCCCCTCTTAGGTCAGTCAGCGGGCTCCCCCTTAGGAAAAGTTCTGGATCCGCCACTGTAGAACTTAATCCAGAGGAAAGTTAAAACATTGCTTTAACTGTACCTTATTAAAATTGAATATGTATATATCCAATTTAAGTTAATTAAAGCTGTAATCCATGATCACAAATTGAATGCTATGTTTACAATTGTTGAAAGCCATGTGCTTTCTTTGCGGGGAAAATGCGGACCCCCTTAACAGGAATCAGTTAAATTTCATTGTTACATTTATTTATAGACAGTAAAAATAATTTTGGCAATCATTTTGACTAACTGCTCAGATTTTATTATTCATGAAAAATTTTCTTCGGGTGAAACTGTATATACCTTAATTATCTACATCTGCCACAGTATTTTCTATCCAATATACAAGGAACATAAGCTACAAATTGGTCATTGTACTATCAAATTATATACATTTTACAGACTTAAGAGGTATTGGGTGAAAGTAACGTATATCATGTATATTCATCATTTAACACCATTTGAATGCATTTAAATAAGTTGGTACGAGTTAGCAATGGTTCGAGTTTTTTTTTTTTTTAATGGTACGAGTTTACAATGGTACAGGATAACTATAATTCGATAAAACACAATAAGTACATGGCTCATACACTTGTAACGGGGATTGGCTATTCTTTAAGTTGAGTGACTATTCAGATTGTTACATTTTGCATGTGCAGTTGAATTAGTTTAGAGAATAATACTATCCAGCTGTACCAGGGTTACCGGCCAAAAATGCTTGAGACTCGCGCATGTTCATGCTTTTTTTTGCAACAGTATTCTTGGATCTATTTCTTTCCTTTTTGATCTTTTGAATTTTGGCCAAATCTCATGCATTTGTTTAATGAAAATTTGGCAGAACTGCTATACATGTGTCAATGAAAACTATGGCAATCGTATCCCTCAGAGCATTCTGCTCTTTGATTAAGTGTTATTATTATTTTGTTGTATTTTTCTTTATTAAGACTTTAACCTTGCTCACATTCGAAAATCAACTCCTAAAAAAGGTTATTTATAAAATGAAAGATAAATTACTTTTTTTTTATAAAAATAATAAGTGATATGATTGCAAATAAGACAGGTAAAAAAAATATCAATAACATAGATGTTAGTAAGTATATATCATTTGACTAAAATAGAAAAACTGTCACCATATAGCCTTCAACAATGATCATATCACATAATATTGAGCTATAAATATTTCGCTTGGCTTATAAATATCGGTCTTTGCTTTGTCTCCAGAGTTTGTTTGTCTCTACAGTAATTAAAATGCAAATATATTCTTGTTTATGTTTTATGTTTCAAGTGCAGTTAATGATGACAGAGAGTTCATTAGATTTTCAACACAAGGCTATGCTGTTTTAGCTGCCTTTGAGGTTTTGAACATAAACAGTGCAGATGAATTGAATGTACACATTGAAAATTTGAAAACAAATGAACAGAAAAAGAAATTTCTAGAGAAATTGTCTAGTGACATCGTCGAAAGGTCTGTTGCCACTGAGACTTTTAAATTTACACATGAGGGAGAAGCAGAAAAAAACACCAATAATAGAATTAGCTGTGGGATCAAGGTTGTCCGAAAACATTTTCCATTGATGGGCGGTGCCGCCAGAGACACAGAGAAACGTGCCAGTACCAAAATTTGGAAATTTTAGGAGATGTTGGTCAAATCGCAAGTATTCATGAAGAGAAAGAAACACACACTAAAACTACCAAGCTGGAGGACAAAAAATTTAATTATACTTGTTGTTTGTTGCGGGAAGGGCTGATGGATTGGTGCAGAGAAGATGCAGCCAAAGAAAATGACGGATATAGACTAGTAAGAATGTGGCGTTTCGACATGCTAAGGTATTCGTACACCAACCACACCAAATACAGGCTGTTAGCTTCTTGCTACATTGCCACCAAAAATGGCCCATGAACTTAAGTATAACCGTACTGTAAATATTCATGGTGGACCAGGAGGAAACATTCCTTGTGATTTGGCTTTGGAATTTATGAACATGAAGCCTAAAGACGGCTTAACGGGTTTAAGAGGTAACCTCACATCTGCTGCTATACAGCGTAGTGGACGGAGTTTGCAAGGATGCAACTACCTCATTGATGGCTACACCAAAGGACTGCAACAGTTTTTTGAAAAGCCAGCAAACTCAAAGCCTTCCATCCATAAGAGACATAAGTAAGCTTGTGGACAGTCTAAAAGATGAAAAGCTATTTGACAGAATACCAGGTCGTAGCCATAGATCATTCATGACCATGGAGTATGACCCAAATAGTAAACTAAATGGAAAGATTTTTTCAGTTGGTTGACAGGAAAGAAAGAAGAATTTGCTCGTCAGCAGAGAAATCGCTCGTATCGTTTATAGTGCTTTGATGACATTACAAACAGTGCAATAGTTAATTTTATATTGTTATATTTATACCTTCACCTTACATGTATGCTTTTTGCAACGGTTTTTATAAGTCATTTTTATTGAATATGTTTTACAAACTTCTATTTTCATACTGAATTCAAATCCAAAAAGAAATGTAGTGTTCCAATTGCAAATAGTTATGTCCCTAATTTGAACTAAACTGAATCACAGAATGACTTTTTGAAAAAATATGAGGGTATGGATAGGGTGCCTAATCTTCTTTTCTTAAATTTTTATTTCCTTTTTCTCTACTCTTTTATTAATTTGGCAAAAAAATCTCATCTTTATATTTAAGCATCCCATTATTCTCTATTTTTTTTTTCTCAATTATTTATTTAGCCCTTCATTCTGCCCATTACATGTATTTCTCTATTCTGTATACCCCACAATGGCCTGTCAGACGCCCAGTTTAAAACATTTTATATAAGTGACAATGTATATAGTTGTTTTTTTTACTTGTGTTAATAATAAAAAAAAATTTAGTGCTTTTAATGGTTAATTCTTGCTTGCAGTGCTTTTTTTTTTGAAGATGCAATTTTATATGGTGGCATATATACACAGGTGAACTTAATACCTCTAGGCTCAGTGAACTTTAATACAACTCTTAATGTATTAAATTAATAGTTTCAAGAAAGTATCTTAATCATTTTCAGTGCTGTTTTATATAATATTCATGATATTGATACTTGTCAAAGTACTTGTTTTGTTTTTGAAACTAACTTGTGAAATACAAATGTAGCCTGTGTTGTGTTTTTTAAAAATTTTCATTGTATTAAATTTATATACCAGGTCATCAGTTTTATTGAATGTGTAATATTATACCAGAAACAGCAACGTTCCAACTTCCAATACAATCATATCAAAAGCATGAGAGTTGTTAAAAAGTAACCTATATAAATCTGTTGATTTCCAATAAGACAATTTTGTTGTCGAGCCTGCAACTTTTGTTGCGGAAAGCTCGATATAGGGATAGCGATCCGGCTGCGTTACCTAACTATTTAAAAGGTTTATATTTTAGAAGGTGAAAGACCTGGATGCTTTATACTTTGTATATAGATGCCTCATGTAACGAAGTTTCCGTCAGTCACATGTCCAATGTCCTTGACCTCATTTTCATGGTTCAGTGACCATTTGAAAAAAAAAGTTCAGAATTTTTGTAATGTTGAATTCTCTTATTATAAGTAAAAGGATAACTATATTAGGTATGTGCTTACCTTGCAAGGTCCTCATGCCCGTTAGACAGTTTTCATTCGACCTCGACCTCATTTCATGGATCAGTGAACAAGGTTAAGTTTTGGTGGTCAAGTCCATAACTCAGATACTATAAGGAATAGGGCTAGTATATTTGGTGTATGGAAGACTGGAGGGTTACATGTCTAGCGGGCAGATGTCATCTGACCTTGACCTCATTTTCATGGTTCAGTGGTTATAGTTAAGTTTTTGTGTTTTGGTACATTCTCATACTTTATGCAATAGGTCTACTATATTTGTTGTATGGAATGATTGTTAGGTGTACATGTCTAGCAGGCAGATGTCATCTGACCTTGACCTCATTTTCATGGTTCAGTGGTCAAAGTTAAGTTTTTAAGTTTTGGTCTTTTAATCTAATATTATATGCCAAAGGTCAACTATATTTGGTGTATGGAAATATATTATGATCTATATGTCAGTCCCGCAGGTTTTATTTGACCATGACCTCAATTGCACGGTTCATTGCACAGTGTTAAGTTTTTATGTTTTGGTCTATTTTTCTTAAACTATTAGTAATAGGTCTTTATGCAACCACACAGTACCAAAAGATTAAACAAAACACCACACATAATGACGTACTGCAACACATTCAGGACACTATGTATTGTTTTAGAATCTGAAAATCACAATCATGTCAATGATATGGAAATGGAACCAGTAAATGTACACTTTTTAGATTACTTAACTGGACAAATAAAATATATCATTAATTCTGTTGTATATAAATTTGGCAAATAAAATTGTGTTGTTCAATTTGTCATTGTGCCGAATGTGGGTTGGTAAAGGCTTACAGTATTGAGTACGGGTTTTGCACATTGTTGAAGACCCTACATTGGTTTCTAGATATTTGCTTCTATGTCATTCTGTAGAGAGTTTAATCATTGGCAGTCATACCTTATTTTTATAAACTGACATACATTATTGAATTGAGATTGTGAAATATTTAATAAATTGTATTAGACAATTTCTTCAATCAACAAAAGTATTTCTCTGGCAAGTTCAATATCACCAACACCAAGTGAAATTATGTCTTCTTCACAGTTAAGATAAGGCGCATTACGAACAATTTCATTGATTGCTGAGTCGTTGAGATATTTGCAGCCTGGTGCATCCTCATCTTCAAGAACACTATGAAAATCAAGTAAGTTATCTTTCAGGAGAATGCTTTCATTGTCACTGATATGTCTGTGTAGATCAGCATCTTCATCTTGTAAATTATATTTTTGCTGTGCTGAAGCAATGTTATCAATAAAGTCTTATCTATCACAACATCCACATTCACAGTTTGCTTTGCAGAATGAGCAACATTTACAAGTCTTTGTTATGCTGCGGTCTGGCTTATTGTCTAAACTAAAGTAGTCGCTCAAAATTTCTTTGCAACATTTAACTTTCTTGCAAAAATCAGCAACACTCTCTTTACATCTGCCTTTGGAAATGTAAAAACTTGAATAATAAACAACAAACAATGCTTGTCTTCCGTCTCGACCTGCTCGACCACTCTCCTGAGTGAATTGTTCAACTCCACGAGGGGCGCCCCAGTGGATAATCTGCTCAACATCTGCAATATCAACACCCATACCAAATGCAATTGTTGCAAACACAACACGTACTTTGCTATCTAGCTTGGGGAATTCGGACATAACATGCACTTTGTTTGCTTCAGCTGTCGAACGATGAAACATGGCAATGCGTCTACCGTGCACTTTCTGAACGTTCATAATAAAAGTATTCGTATAATGTTGCACATGAACTTATGTAACGACACTAGACAATGATCTTTTTAGCCTTTTCATCATTCACTTTAGTATCATTCAATATCCATTGCAGGTCGGTCATTTGCTTAGTGGTTTTCTTAACAATGTACGTTAAATTAGGTCTTTCAGGAAGCATCCATATAGTATCTGTCCTGTCTTGCTCCATGTTTAGTTTTTTTTCATAATTTCAAATTTCATTTCTTTTGTTGCAGTTGCCGTTAAAGCAACAAATGGTGTTTTCTCTAGAAAAATTAATCGCAACTCGGCTAGCATGGAATATTCTTGTCTGAATTCAGCACCCCTGAAAGGACAATTACAAATATTTTCTACTGACTTCTGATCATAACATATCACAATTTTTTTAAAGGTAAACAAAGGCTGTAATGTTTTACTTACCTGTCAGGATAAATATATACAAACCAGTTTTATATCACCACATAAGAAGACGGAAGTAAATGTTACAATAATTGGTTGTTATTGCAACGGTATCAATAAAATTAGTTCCTGAAATAAAAGAATGTTAAGATAAATAGAAAATAAACCATGGTGACATTATCATTAAAAATATATAGTGAAAAAAATCTCTAATTGAATACCCGAATAGTACTAAAGAGTCATTTAAGGACCTTAAAAGTTTTAAGATAGCTCGATTTAAGATGTTTAAAATACAAGACAGCAGAAAAATTTCATTCTGAAAACATTAAATTCTGGTGTGTTAACATACAACTAGAAACTGTTCTCACCATTCAGTTATACAATGGGCTTCATCTATGACGACAGCTTTTACAGCAGTGTTGAAATTTCCACTTGTAAGACTTCTTTTCCATAAACCTGGCAGGAGTGCAGCCTCAGGGTATGAGAGGTTTTTCGTGTACAACTAATTTTAAGCTTCATACAATAATAAAATATAATTTGACACTTGCTTAAAACTAAAATGAACATATTGAATAGTAATAGAAATTTAAGGATGGAAAAATAACACCATAAAAATACATTCAATAAATATCTTATTTCAATGCACACATTCATAACAGAAGAAATGGTTCAGACATGTTAAAATAAATAAATAATAACTGACATGAATGAAAAGTTACAGATTATAATGCATGTATTTCTTTAAAACACTGTCTTTTAAAATATATTTAAACACAACAATACGGTAAGGTCCACGTTTAATGGTCGCACATTTTCTTTAAATTTTGAAACTGATATAACTTGAAAAACAAACAGTATTATTTATTTACTCACATGAAACAAACCGGGGTGTGGTATTCAGTACGTAGGAGAAACTGGACGATATTTATCTAAACGCACTCAAGAACATCTGTATCGTTTTAAAAGACCCAATAAATTCAAAAGTATCATTTACCAACACCTTAAGAAGCACAACCAGAAGGATTATCGCCCCTGATACCAAGGTCTCTCGTGGTGAGAACTCTCATATAAATATTGAACTTTTATGCTAAAAAAAACCAACAAAATGTCTAAAGACTGGGAAAATGAATGGGAAAGTGACATATGCAGCAGACAATCAATGCAAACCAACCCATATTACGATGATAAACACTTAAAACCGAGTCGAAATGTATCTGACTCGACAGAAAACGTAAACAATATGGCGCCAACATATGCAAAAGTAACTGCTGGTAACCTTACAATCAATACAGATACAAACGGAACAAAAACAAATGATACAAACGGTGTCAAACCTATATTTATCAAAGAAACAGACGTTTTTGGAGCCTCAAACCCACCCAAAGAACTTTGGCTCACCCACTTAGAAATATTCAGAGGAATGTCAATGTCAATAAAAAGAGAACATATAAAAAGAAATTCAGAGAATAGGAAGAATGTGGAGGTTATACTTAGACGCAGAAGAAGACAGGCTTAAACTCCTAAGTGAAGGAGTAGTCCTCAGAGGAAAGACCATCCCCCTCCTTCCACATAACCCAAACAACCCCAACTATAAAAGCAATTTAAAAAAAGTTAGAGTAAAGAATGTGCCATTATCTGCAGATGATGGACAGATACAAAGAGAATTAGAGAAGAGAAATATCAAAGTTATATCCATAAACAGAGACAGATTAAGAGTAGATAATCAAATGACAGATTTTGAAACAGGAGACAGAGTGGTTTTCTGTGAGAAATTTGAGGAACAACTGCCAAAAACTATGCAATTTTGAAAATATCTTGCTAGAGTCTCACACTTTGGTCAAATAGACATAAACACACATTTCATCTGCAGTAAATGCCTCCAACATGGCCACTTTACAAGTGACTGTCCCAATGAATGGATGTGTAGAGGCTGCAACAAGTCAGGTCACAAATTAATAAACTGTCCAACATTTTTTGAAAATATGAGACAAAAAGAAACAAAAGACCAACAAGAGAAGGAAAATCAAATAACAGAACCTGACAACATAATGCAAGAAACAACACAAAAAGAACACATAGAAGATATCACACATCAACACAATCAAGAAGTGGACAAAACAGATGGATGTACAGATCTTTCAATTCAATTAAGTGCTAATTTGGAACAGAACATAACAGTTATGACAGATGACAAACAAAATCTAACCCCAGAGAAGAAAAAAGAAAAAAAAAAGAAAAACATACCAGAAAAAAATGAAAGCCTTTCGCATAGTGCAGTCTCAAAAACCAACAATTCAGGTAAACAAACAAGTCAGAAACAATTGGACATAAACAGATTTACCACTCCAAATAGAAGACAAGAAAATCTAAAAGGAAGAACACCACCAACTCCACCAAGCCAAGACAAAGAAAACAAGGCTGCAAAGACTTAATCGAAAACTTTAATTATATCTTTTATCTTAATACAAAAAAAAAATTAAAAAAAATGATGTCATTGTATATAATGTATATAATCCTTTCCATACTTAGTTATCCTTTATTACAAAAGAGTGATAACACAAATGAAATCTATATGTCATACATTCAGTATCAACATAAAATCAAATGATATCTGAAGTATTCAACAGTGATGATGATACTAGTACATTTGTATTTTATCAACAAACTTACTTGTAAGAAATGTATAAAATCAAATACATTTTAAAAAATGGGCTTTCCCATGTCTATTTTTAGTAACAATTCAAACTTTATTAACAACAGATATAATGCAACAAGATCGCAACAAAAAATATTAAAAGAAAAGAAAACAACAGTAATACTTACATTATCTGTTCTGACAAGTACCGACTGTCAAATCTTATCTAATAAACCTAAAAATAAATCAATAAAATTAAATAAAGTAATACATATTTACATAAATAAAATTTCATATTATTCGTACATGATGATACTGTTTGTAAAAAGATGTTTTCAGATGCACAAACACAAGCTACGTAATACAGCAAGGAAATCATGTAGTAAACGAATGACTTTGTGTTATAGAACTTGTTATATTACAATAACGCAATGTAAAGACTTACAGCTATATATACATTGGTTAATATGTAATTTGTTGTATACTATTTGTTACGAGAACACAACAGAGATACCAAAAGACTGTCTAACAACGTATAGGTATTCTCTGTTTTTATCATACATGTGTTACAGTTTGTATGTTACCATCATTGTACGCGCATGGTTTGCATGCTTGCGCTACTGTCATGTACTCGTATTTCTTTATTGTATACATTGTATAATATGTAAACACCTTATAACATGCATAAGATCAGAAAACATCATAAAGCTTATATTTAAAGTTAGAACAAACATGCCAAACGATCACATACGGCTAGCGGAAACTTTAACTAAACTAGGCACTTTTGGGGAAAAAGCTAATATAATAAAAAATAAAAAATTGAAATTGAAAACATCCATATATGTACGCTAAATGTTAAAGGACTCAGAGATAAAGAGAAAAGAACAAGATTTTATCAATGGATAAAAAATCAAAAAAGTCTTATAACTTTTATACAAGAGAGTCACTTTGATGAAAATCTTGAAAAAAAAATTATATACTGAAACTAGTAACGTTATCTATTTTAGTCATGGTACAACCCAAAGTAGAGGGGTAGCCATTATAATTGATAATAAGTTAGAATGTAAAGTAATTAATGAAAACAAAGACAAAGACGGTAGAATACTAATGTTAAATATAGAAATAGAAAACATAATTTATTCGCTCATTAACATATATGCACCAAACATAGAAACGGAAAGAAACAAGTTCTTTAAAAATCTCTCTGATTTCATAAGTAATTATGCAATTGGAACAGTAATACTAGGCGGCGACATGAACGATGCATTGTCAAACTTAGATAGAAAACTTACTAATGGAAAACGAAAAAATATAAAACCAGTAAACAGCTTAAAATCTTTAATTAAAACACACAATCTAATCGATATATGGAGATATTTAAATCCGAAAAAAGTACAGTTTACCTGGAAAAGACAAAACTTCAGTCAAGCAAGTCGAATTGATTACTTTTTAATTAATAAAGATTTTGTGCTCAATACAAAATCAAGCGATATAAGAACCGCATTAATAAAAAGCACAGACCACCAAGGCGTATCTCTTAAATTACAAAGCGTAACGGCCGAAAGTAAAGGTCCAGGATACTGGAAATTAAATAATTCTATTTTAGAAGAAAATGAATATTGTAAAGAAATAGAAACAATAATTGCAAAATATAAAACTATCATGCAAGACACAACTACGGATGTGCATCTTCTTTGGGACGCGATTAAATTTGATATTAAACTATTTACAATAAATTATTGCAAAAGTAGAGCTTACAATAAAAATAACGAAATAAAGCAAATGGAAAAAAAATTAACACTCTTAACTGAAAAATACCAAAAAAATGAAAATAATGATATTTTGCAAAAAATAAATCAAATTGAAAATCAGCTAGAAACACATTATGAATATAAAGCTAAGGGCGCCCAATTAAGGTCTAAACAAGATTGGGTAGAAAAAGGCGAAAAAAATACAGCTTACTTTTTAGGCCTAGAAAAAAATAAACAAACAAAAAAAACAATAATAAAACTAAAAGACGACCAAGGAAATATTGTTACAGATCAAAGTGAAATACTTCAAATTGAAAAGAAATTTTACGAAAAACTATATTCAACAGAAAACGAAAACATAGCCCAATCATGGGAATATATTAACAGTACTGAAGTAAAAAATAAATTATCAAAAAATGAAAGTCAGACGTGCGATGGATATGTTACAATAGATGAACTAACACTAGCAGTAAACAATTTAAAACCCAATAAAAGCCCAGGTAAAGATGGTATCTCAACAAATTTCTATAAAAAGTTTTGGCAATCATTAGGTCCAATCCTTGTTAACATCTTTAATACAAGCTACGACAGGCAAAAGCTACCATTTTCCCAAAGACAAAGTATTCTTAATCTTATATACAAAAAGAATGATCCACCAGATCTTTCAAATTATAGGCCAATCTCCTTATTAAACTCGGACTATAAAATACTATCTTACACATTAGCTCAAAGAATAAAAAATGTACTAAATTTAATAATAAATGCAGACCAAACAGGATATATAAAAGAACGATATATTGGCTTCAATCTCAGACAAATACAAGACATCATAGATTACGCCGACAAATTTAATGTTGAAGGTGCAATTTTGTTTCTAGACTTTTCAAAAGCATTTGATACCTTAAAATGGACCTTTATGTACCAAACTCTCGAACATTTCGGCTTTAACAGTTCATTTATTAACTGGATCAAGACGTTATATTCTGATATAAATAGCTCAGTGTTCAATAATGGATGGATTTCTGCACCAATTAGTCTAAAAAGGGGGGTGCGTCAAGGATGCCCCTGCTCTTCCATGACCTACGATTTTTCTAAACGAGCAATATGTGTCAGGTAGATTGATTCAATAATGAGGATGTTAAAGTAAGGGTCAAATACGGTACAAAATTACGTAATTATAAATGTGAATGATTTGCAATTATATATGCTTATATTGTATTTTTTTTTCTATTTGTAATTGACTAACAATCAGTCAGATTATATTATAATTAAAAATGTATGTTTCAAACACAAATTAAACTAACAAATACTAACCAAATTTATTATATACTGCTAACGGTTAACGAGGCCGGGATAAGGTACCGGTATTTGATGTATCAACTAACAAATGTGAAAAACTATCAATAAAACATGAGAACTGTTAAAAAAAAAAAAAAAAAAAAGAAGCACAACCATCCTTTTAAATATTTAGCAGTTCAGCCTTTAGAAGTTGTAAATAAGCAGCCTGGTGAATCGCATTCAAAGTTTGTACGATCACGGAAAATAATTGAATTAAATTGGATTAAAAAATTACAGACAGTTTACCCTCTCGGTCTAAATGATAATATCATGGGAATTGGTAATATATCTAGAACCAATTCCGTTAACATTTTGGATATAGTTTCTAAAACTGTTCGTAAAAAACGTTCTCACGGTCGTAGAACAAATCGCAATCAAAGAAAATTTCGGACCAATCATACCAATATTTCGGACCTAATTTCTATTTCAAAAAACAACGGCAGACATTATCTGTTAACAAAACTCTGTTCGTTACCGGTTAATAAGTTAAATAAAATTTTGGAGGATTGCAACACAATTTCATATAGCAGTCCTAAGTATGAAATTGTTCAAATTATTATGGCATATTGTTATTCTAAATCATTTCCCAAAATTGATCGCCCTGAAGATTATAAAAAACAGTTTATTAAAATTAAGTATGTCAATAAAGGCTTTGATTTTGTAAATATTGCCGGTATATTTAACGACCATTCTGTTAAAGAACAAATTCCTGGATATTTTGACAATACTGAGCTACCTCTTATTTGTTATATTTACAAGAAATCTACCCGGAAATTTGTGTTTAATTATAGTCAATTGTGTAAAGATGTTAATATCAGTGAAAATACACCTACTTCATGTAATTGCAGTAATTCCGAATATATTTATGGACCCATTTGACATGTTATTACAGGAGATCTTAACATCGTTCAAGACCGAGAGTTAAAATCATTCCCCAGTAAAGGACCTAAATATCGTCCCCCGTCAATTATTAATTGGAATGAGTGTCGTAATATCATCCACGACTCACTTCATACTTACTGTATGAAATGGATAAAACGGGAAAAATCTGACAAAAAATCTTTGGACTCCTTTTTTTAATGCAGTAATGAAGATAGTTGATATACGTATTCAACATTTTAAAGAACATTTTACTATAAACAATAACCACAATAAACCTATTTCTCGTATCACACATAAACTAAAAGAACTAGCCAAGGAATTTGTTTTTGTCCCGGCAGATAAAGCTGCTAATAATATTATTATTGTTTGACGTAAATTTTACATTGAGGTTCTGAAAAAGGAAATCACCAATTCACCAACATTCCAACTGACTCCATTTTCAGAAAACGAAATCTGTAACAAACATAAACTGTTAGCCACCGCTTTACAAGCAGAGCCAAATACAATGAAAGTCCCAACTATGTATTGGCTTCCGAAGCTACACAAAACCCCTTACAAATATAGATTTATTTCGTCTTCAAGCCATTGTTCAACTACTAAATTGTCTATTCTTCTTACCAGCACACTTGGTACAATTAAAAACCTGATAATAAATTGTTCAAATAAGGCCTTCGAAAATAGTGGAATAACTTACTTTTGGAGTGTCAAGAACTCGTTGGAAGTACTTGATAAATTGCATGCTTATATTGGTGATTTTGAATCTGTTCAAAGTTTTGATTTTTCTACCCTGTATACCACATTGCCTCACTTCTCATTAAGAAAAAATTCACACACCTAATTAAATGGGCATTCAAAAAATCAGAATGTGAATATATATGTTCAAACTCTTTTAGGTCATTTTTTAGTAGCAATAAACAAAAAAAACTATGTTAATTGGACATGCTTTGATACTATATATGCCCTTGAATTTTTACTAGATAACATTTTTGTTCGCTTTGGAGATTCCGTATATCGTCAGATTATCGGAATTCCAATGGGGACTAACTGTGCACCACTTATTGCGGACCTTTTTTTGTATTGTTATGAGTTACAATTGATGACAAAAATAAACAAAGACCCATAGAAACAACATCTGATAAACAAATTTAATAATACTTTTAGATATTTGGATGATATTTTGGCTCTCAATAATGACGACTTCAGTATGTATATTAATGAAATTTATCCTGTTGAACTTACTTTAAATAAAGCTAATACTAACAATGACCACTGCCCTTTTCTTGATCTTGATATCTATATCACTAATGGAAAGCTGAATACTAAAATTTATGATAAAAGGGATGATTTTTCATTTCCTATCGTTAATTATCCGTTTTTAGATGGTGACGTTCCCTTGTCACCATCTTACGGTGTTTATATATCTCAACTTGTACGATTCGCTCGTGTATGCAACAATGTTTTCGATTTTAACGAGAGAAATTTATGTATCACTGAAAAATTATTACACCAGGGTTTTCGATATCACAAACTAGTCAAAACATTTACTAAATTTTATCATCGGTATAAAGACATCATTCGTAAATATTGCTCAACATGCAGACTTCTAATACGTTCAGGTATTTCACATCCAATTTTTTATGGTAATATTCTTTATAAAGCACAAAGGTGTCAGTATTCACCTCAGAAACTTACAAAACCTTTGAATAGACTTATTATGAAGGGATATAATTACGATACTGTTGTCAAGTCATTAAAGATTGCATATTTTGGCGTTAATATTGAGTCACTGATAAGGTCTTTGCATCGGAACTAAACACATTTATTCTAAAATACAGTTGTTGGCATGACACGGGTTATGTTCTTCTCATATATGTTATGATGGTATGATACTAAACCCCTAACAAGAAGGATTGTGCCTGATGTTCATATGATGAAATCATAATCTTTCAGTCAGTTTAATTGAAGTCTGGAGCTGGCATGTTAGTTAACTGCTAGTAGTCTGTTGTTATTTATGTATTATTGTCTTCTTTGGTTACATCTTCTGACATCAGACTCGGATTTCTCTTGAACTGAATGTTAATGTGCGTATTGTTATGCGTTTACTTTACTACATTGGTTAGAGGTATAGGGGGAGGGTTGAGATCTCACAAACATGTTTAACCCCGCCGCATTTTTGCGCCTGTCCCAAGTCAGGAGCCTCTGGCCTTTGTTAGTCTTGTATTATTTTAATTTAAGTTTCTGGTGTACAATTTGGAAATTAGTATGGCGTTCATTATCACTGGACTAGTATATATTTGTTTAGGGGCCAGCTGAAGGACGCCTCCGGGTGCGGGAATTTCTCGCTACATTGAAGACCTGTTGGTGACCCTCTGTTGTTGTTGTTTTTTATTTGGTCGGGTTGTTGTCTCTTTGACACATTCCCCATTTCCATTCTCAATTTTACTCTGATATGAAAGAGAGAGACAGTCTTGGTAATAATGATGAGCTTTTGTTTACCATATGATGTTTAAATACATGTGTCATTTTTATAAATTTCCTCGAAAAACTAAAGATTTTCTTATCCCAGGCATAGATTACCTTAGCCGTATTCGGCACAACTATTTGGAATTTTGTATCCTCAATGCTTTTCAACTTTGTTCTTGTTTGGCTTTTTAAATATTTTTGATATGAGCGTTAAAGAAATACATGACATGTATTACAGGCATTACGAGATAAAAACAAAACAAAAACATCAGCCCTCCCCATTTTTTGAATGATGCATTCTCTAACTATATGAGACCAACCCTCTCAGTATCTCGAAATTGCTATGTACTTACCTTTATATTTTTGACACTCTATACCCATGTCTTGAAGCTTTTTCATCTGATCTAACATGAGGGCTTGTAAGGGTGATATAACCAGAATTGACGATTTCTTCGTTGTTGTCATCTCAAAGAGCTCGGGTAAATGGAAGAAAATGCGTGATTTTCCATATCCAGTTGGCAATACAATGAAACAATCTTTGTTTTCCAGTATGGATTTGACAGAATCTAGTTGTTTTTCTTTGAATATAAATTCGTATCTTTCTTGTATTAGTTGAAGCGATTGGTCGGCATCCATGTTTGTTTTGAAATACCCGCACTAAAATTTACAGGATGTAGTCAGTGCACAAAATCGAAAGGTCTAGTTCACTGATCGGTTCCATCTTACAGGGAACGACTGACGATATATTTGCACTGTACGCCTTCAAGCCCTCGATAGGCTATAGGCCGCTAGAGGGCGCAGAATTAATCCAGTTAGGAAATACCCCCTTTTTGATTTAAAATGCCCACCCCCTTTTTATACCCCCTCCCCGCCAACACTAAAAATGCTGCTTTGCAAAATTCCTCCGCAGTTGTTTTGAAAAATGAAATGTCATCTTTTATATAATTCAAAAATTTATTATTAAGTTGAAAAAAAAATAATAAGTTCATATTTAATTCCCCCCCCTTTTATGAACTGAAATTGATTGCCCCCTTTTAATACTATCTAATTTTAATTATAAGCATACCATAGCATTATTACAGCCATTCTTTTATAAACTTTGTAAAAATATATATTGAAAATTTCTAAACATCCAGCAATTTACGATAATATGTGTAAAGTTAATAAGATTTAAAAAATAATACATATTTTTTAACACTGTAATCTCTAGCACCTCAAAAAAGGAAGTTATCATTGCCCCACATTATCCTCTATCCCTAATTTATATAGTTTCTATACAATACAAATCATTTAACAATATTAATTACTTACCACATAGTTCTTTCATAATAATTTGTCTTTTATTAATTCAGATCTGGTTGTGTGCATTTCTCAGATTGTCACCTGCTGAGATCACATTTGGAATTAACTTCCTTTAGTCCAGCCTCTGAATAGGGACATATACGAGAAAATCTGCATATACTTCTTTTCATACGACCGCAAAAAAAATACTTGCGGTCTTATATTGGTATGACGTTGGCGTCGTCGTCGTCGTCCAAAGACACATTGGTTTTCTATGAAATTTAAACACAAGGTTTATGACCGCAAAAGGAAGGTTGGGATTGATTTTTTTAGTTTTGGTCCCAACAGTTTAGGAATTAGGGGCCAACAAAGAGCCCAAATAAGCATTTTTCTTGGTTTTCGCACACTTACTTGAATAGAAATTTAGGAAATTTAAACACAATGTTTATAAACACAAAAGGAAGGTTGGGATTGATTTTGGGAGTTTTAGTCCCAACAGTTTAGGAATTTAGGGCCAAAAAGGGGCCCAAATCAGCATTTTTCTTGGTTTTCGCACACTAACTTTAGTATAAGTAAATAGAAATCAATGAAATTTAAACACAAGGTTTATGACAATAAATGGAAGGTTGGGATTGATTTTGGGAGTTTTGGTCCCAACAGTTTTGGAATAAGGGGCCCAAAGGGTCCAAAATTAAACTTTGTTTGATTTCATAAAAAAATGAATAATTGGGGTTCTTTCATATGCCGAATCTAACCATGTATGTAGATTCTTAATTTTTGGTCCCGTTTTCAAATTGGTCTTCATTAAGGTCCAAAGGGTACAAAATTAAACTAAGTTTGATTTTAACAAAAATTGAATTCTTGGGGATCTTTGATATGCTGAATCTAAACATGTACTTAGATTTTTTTTATTATGGGCCCAGTTTTCAAGTTGGTCCAAATCGGGGTCCAAAATTAAACTTTGTTTGATTTCAACAAACATTGAATTAATTGGGGTTCTTTGATATGCTGAATCTAAACATGTATTTAGATTTTGGATATTGGACCATAATTGGTAGGTAAATGTCCAACTTAAAATTCATTCTGTGTCAGAAACCTATGTTATGTCAACTATTTAATTACAATCCAAACTCAGAGCTGTATCAAGCTTGAATTTTGTGTCCATGCTTGCCCCAACTGTTTAGGGTTCGACCTCTGCGGTCGTTTAAAGCCGCGCCCTGCTGAGCATCTGGTTGATAATGAAATAATGTTTGATGATATACTTTTATATTGAATCAATATAAACCTTGAAACATTTAATATTTTTGACCTGTTCAATTATTCAACATTGATGCATGACTTAAGAACTTATTCCTACAATGCCCCAACTGACCACTGAGCAGTGCCAAGTAAAATACACACATGGTAGCTACAAAATTCAAATTATGTTGGTTTATTCATGTTATTGTCAGAGACAGAGGTTATAAAATTAGCCAGTGAAAAAAAATCTCCTTTAAAGGAAAATTGTTCAGACATAATTGTTTTCTGGAAAAATGACTAAGCTTTTGATGTAACACCAAAAACAACTGTTATTTTTAATGGAGAGGATGGAGATACTACAGAATTTATGTGTGTTCAAGTTAGATATGGAAAAACTATGTATAGTTGTTACTACATTTTGTCATCATATGGTAAGTTGTTTTTATTCTGTTCTTAAATTTTTTTTGGGAAATAATTTCATGTGACTGTAAGTGTAAGGAATGTTTTATAATCATTTACACCAGAATTTTGTCACCCTGCATTCATCATACTTTCCCACCAAATAAGATTAAATCGCCAAAAGACCCCCTTCTAAATTATATAAATCTATCATTTTACATAAAATTATATCTTGGGGTTTAAATTAGTTACAAGTCTACTCGGGCTATACCACCCTTTGGTGTACCAGATGTTGAAGAGTTGCACGTTATGTTAGATCTTTCATCAATAATTATTGTAACTTATTTATAAAAATGTATGCTGATTATATAAATTTGAGCTAATTATAATAATCGAATCTCTGATATGGATATTTATAATCATAAATTTTATGTGAAACTTTAATGCAGATTTGATTTATTTAAAACAGAAAACCTTATCTCAGTTTATCTTGTCTATCAAAACTTCAATACAGTCTTTATGTATTTATAGAACACCATGAGGGCATCAATCTAAGCATTATGAATTAAACACCATTTAAAGATTATAAATGATCAATCTTAAATGATAGATTTCTATAATTTAGGAGGACTGAGCTTCCAGCTATAGTTTACCTTTATTAATAAAAAAACAATCAAAGATAAATTATTTATGGGAAAGACTAGTAATTGAGGGGGGGGGGGGTTGCTTTATTGCTAAAAATTAAATATTAGTTTATGCATAACGAAGTCAAGCCGGTATTAGATAGGCCTACATATGAATTTTTGACAATATCAATTTTAGAAAAATTCCCAGGTATATGTGAAAAAGATATCATTTCAAAATTACAAAATGTTCAAAAAGCTGTCAGACTTAAAAAAAAAACATCTGCAAATAAGTAAACATTATGTAAGATTATCACTTTGCTCCATTAGATTTGCTTGTCTTTAGTTTAAAAACAGATCTGAATACACATAGATCAAGGGAAGGTTTGGATTAAATGGTGGACAATTTTGCTTGCTTTTAATGAAATTTTATTGTAAATTCATATTTTACAGCTATCATGATTAAAAAATGTTTTAAACTTAAATTTCTGTATTTGCTTTTGGTTTTAAGATACTAAATGTATGAATGTTTTTCTTTTGAAAGAATTTTCAGGCAGAATTGCTATCATGGTTATTCTAGAATATTCCTTAAAATTCAACTCTCAAGGACACTTATTTCAAATTCATTCTAGACTATTCAATCATTTTATATTCACGGTTATTCTAGAATATTTAACCATTCAATTTTATATTCATGGTTATTCTAAAATATTCAACCCTTCAATATGCATGGTTATTCTAGAATATTCAACCATTCAATATTCATGAAATATTCACATTGAAGGTTATTCTAGAGTATGTATTTAGCATTCAATATTGGGATAGATATATATTTCACATATATGGTGATTCTAGAATATTCTATTATTCATTATTCATTGACATCCTATTTCATATTCATGAATAATCTATAGATAATTATTCATGTTAATTCTTGGTTATTCAGTTCATACAATATTCATGTATATTCAAGCTTATTCAGTTCATACAATATTCATGTATATTCAAGCTAAATCAGTTCATACAATATGCATGTATATTCAAGGTGCCATTTAACATTCATGAATTGTTACCTTGAATATTCATGAATAATTCAATGTAATGAAAGCAGGGGAACTTCTCCATTGAATGTGGCCTGTAAATAAACTCATCATAGATACCAGGACTAAATTTCGTACATACTCCAGACGCGCATTTTGTCTACAATAGACTCATCATGACGCTCGAATCCAAAAAAGTGAAAAAGACCAAATAAAGTACAAAGTTGAATAAAAAGATGTAGTAGAATTATTTAAGAACAATGCTGATGTCAATCAGTGTGATATGAATGGTAAATCTCCATTGTATGTGGCTTGTGAAAGAAGAAAGACAGTTACAGTTGAACTGTTACTAGAGAACAATGCTGATGTCTTTCAGTGTGATGAGAATGGCGAGTATCCATTGTTTGCGGCCCGTAGAAAAGGAAATAAAGATACCGTAGAACTGTTACTTCAGGAAAAAGCTGATGTCAATCAGTG
This sequence comes from Mytilus galloprovincialis, assembly GCF_965363235.1. Lineage (NCBI taxonomy): Eukaryota > Metazoa > Mollusca > Bivalvia > Mytilida > Mytilidae > Mytilus > Mytilus galloprovincialis. The sequence continues at coordinate 71,751,404 of NC_134851.1, read as the reverse complement.
TAATAGTAAGGGAGTGTCACTTTTATATGCAGTTTGTTCATGTCATTACAAATTGCATTCCTATTTTAGTAAAAATAGTATGAAACAATTTTCTATGAGATCCATTGAAACCGTTAAAATATTACTTGCATGGAAAGCAGATGTTACTCGATACGAATGGTCAGACACCACTTGATATTGCCCGTGCATCACAATGTGTTGAGCTTATAAATCTTTTTGAGGAAAACCTCCAATAAATGAATCACAATAAAAGTAAACATTTCATGAACTTGAATTTTATAAAGAGAGAATAATAGTAACAATGTAAGAATTATATTACTATAAAAGAATGTTATGCATATAAGTAAAGACACTGTTATAGTATGTATGGCGTCACAACCCAGGTATTACTAAAACCAGGAATTTTGTTAAATTAGCTGTGGTGGCAGTTTTATAACAATATGCAACATAAATTGCTATAAACTTTAGTTATTTACTATTACAATAGATGGCTAGACAATGTTTAATTATGTTTATCTTATGGCATCAATTGTTCTGAATTTTGAAAATCATTTTTGTAAACGTGATTAAAATAAGTGATATCTTAAAAATCAGTTATGTCAACAACGAAAAAATATTTATGTACGTTTCGGCAACAAAGTTTATCGACAGGTTGAAGGTATCCCCATGGGCACTAATTGTGCCCTTTAATAGCAGACTTGTTTTTGTACTGTTACGAATCACAGTTTATGACTAAACTCAGTAAAGACCCGTCGAAATTGCATTTAATTGATAAATTCAACAACACTTACCGTTATCTTAATGATATTTTTTCGTTAAGTAATCAAAAATTTTCTCAATATACCACTGAAATTTACCCCAAGGAACTTACTTTAAATAAATCAAATTTAATCGGTAATAACTGTCCTTTCCTGGATTTAGATATTTCGGTTTTTGACGGGAAACTCCACACTAGGATTTACGACAAAAGAGACGATATTTCGTTCCCTATTGTTAATTTTCCATTTTTAGATGGTGATCTTCCTTTGGCACCATCTTACGGTGTTTATATTTCACAACTTGTTCGCTATGCCCGTGTCTGTTGTGACGTTTTTGATTTTAACGAACGCAACCTATGTTTTACTGGTAAATTATTTAACCAGGGATATCGTTACCATAAATTCCTGAAAACCTTTACTAAATTTTTCCAAAGATTTGGTTTTGAAGTTCGGTTGTACCTGTAGAAAACTTATTTCAAACGGGAAAGCACATCCTCATTTTTACAGAAATGTTGTTAACCGTGCCCGGAAATTGAGAAATGATCCATGTTAACTTGTCACTCCTTTAAATAAACTTATTCTAAAAGGTTACCTATTCAACACTGTAATAAGATCATTGAATATTGTTGTTATTGGTATAAATATTGATTTTGTTATCAGTAGATTAAAAGCTAACTAACTATTACTAGTATGTTATGTACATATACATATTCATGGATCTACAATATGTCAATACTTGTAACTTGGCATTGCACAAGGTCATGTTTTTCTATGGCTGTTTATGACGTCTTTACACTAAATCCATTGGATGTTGGATGTGTATGGATTGCTAGTTTAGTCTTAGATGAATGATTGTTTTATTAGTTGTTAGTGGCTTTGAACTAGCTGTCAGATAACTGCGAGTACTCTCAGATCTGTTTATTGTGTCTTTTTATGTCGTGATATATAAGTACCCGGCCACGTCCACTTGTATTTTTGTCCATCTGATGAGTTAAGCCTTTTTTAACTGATTTTTATAGTTCGTTCTTATGTTGTACTGTAATACCACTCTCCCAGGTTAGGGGGAGGGTTGAGATCCCGCTAACATGTTTAACCCCGCCACATGTTTTATGTATGTGCCTGTCCTAAGTCAGGAGCCTGTAATTCAGTGGTTGTCGTTTGTTTATGTGTTAAATATTTGTTTTTCGTTCATTTTTTTTTTACATAAATAAGGTCGTTAGTTTTCTTGTTTGAATTGTTTTACATTGTCTTATCGGGGCCTTTTTATAGCTGACTATGCGGAATGGGCTTTGCTCATTGTTAAAGGCTGCACTGTGACCTATAGTTGTTAATGTCTGTGTCATTTTGGTCTTTTGTGGATAGTTGTCTCATTGGCAATCATACCACATCTTCTATTTTATATTGTAAAGGTTATACGGACGAAAGATATAAATATTTTTTACGTAATGCTTTTGACAACACAGTATATTTAGTATCTGGTCAGTATTGCATGGAGTGTATGTAATTGGTCAATTTTATGTTGATCGTTGGAGTTCTTTGGTTGGCATATGTATAGAGTGTATGTTTTTGGTCAGTATATGAATAGAGTTAATATAATTTGTCGGCATATGTATGGAGGTATTTGGTTAGCCTATGTACGGTGTGTAAGTATTTGGTTAGTATATGTATGGAGTGTATGTAATTGGTCAATATGTGCAATTTAAGGGGTAAAATAACAATACAATTCAGTTGATTTTTATTTTGTCATTGCCCTATTTCTTAAATAAATGTTTTAAATGGGTAAAAAAAAAATAATATTAGTATTTACCTAATGATATTTTCAGCTGTCATTGATTTACAGTCCAGAAATGAAGAGTCCTGCTTGGGTCTTAGAAGTACAGTAGTTTCAAAGTTTTCGGGCAGTTCATTATTGGCCGCAACGTTACCAGCTGCCCACTTCTTGGAATGCAATTCACTTTTTTGTGTTGTCTTTTTAAGTCTCAAATAAGTCCTCTTAACATCCTTAACTTTAAGGCCTTTGGAACTTCCATTTCTGTTTGAATCAGGTTGTTTTAAGGTAGAAAAGTGTCCTTTTTTCTTTTAGTATTGCCTTTCATGGTTAAATATTTCACAAACTTTCATAAAAAAGTTATCTTTGTCTACAGTTAGAGAAATGTAATTGGGTTTTTGTATCAGGGAAAGGTCAGGACAGGTCTAATTGGGACTGTCAATAGTAGCATAAAAGTTGACTCAGCATCTAGTTAGTCAGAGTGTGTTGAGTGATTTATAGTGCAAGAAAGTAATAGATATATCTACCTCTGACATCATACAACCAAAAGAATGCCATTTCAATAATAATTTACCTCTAATTGACAGAAATGCATTAAGTTATCAACTGTTTTAATATTACACTAGAAATAAGCACTCTTCTTGGCACTTTTTATATGAAATAGGAATAAATACTTTGAAATTTGACAAAAAGACACCGGAAATAATTACAAATAATGATACTAAAAGGTTCAAGCTGGCCTTAAATGTGACCATCAGTCTCACATTTCCCTTTAAATGAAGTGCATTTCATTTCTACTTGAAATGAAATATAATAAGATGCAGTGCTCATTGTATTTAATGTAAAAAAAATATGAAATACTAATTAGTCTTATTTCTTCTTTTTCAGAGTTGAAAACTGGATTTTCGCAGCATATGGGTAGTCGTTTGATTTTCCTCTGTTTTCATGGAAGATTTCTCAGACAGTTTAAAAAATGATTATAGATAGTGAATAAAAGACATTTACAGCATATTCTTTTAATCAAGCGGTGGTTAAGGTGGCACGGTAGTATTTGCTTCCAACGTTTTAGGTTGCTCCTTTGTGTACCCTACTTAGGTGAATACTTATGACACTGTGATTGGACATTGAAATGGATTATCAACCAGAAACATTTTTTTCAAGTATTTTAACCAATTATGGGTCTGAAAAATACCAATTTTTATATGTAACTATTGAAACAAATTTTTAGAATTTTTTTTAGAATATTACATTTACTGCGGCCAAATATGATGTAAATGACTGGTTCCCTTAGACTGATGACAATAGCTAAAAAAGTAAACGGTCATGATGGTGTTTCTCATTTATTTTTGAATATCTGAATGAAAGTATTTGAAGTTACAGTAGGTTTTGGGTCTTGGGGAGTGTTAGAAAGTCATGAAAATCTGAAAAATGTTAACATTGTCGCCTATGGCAGGGAAATACTACCATGCCCCCTTAACCGAGATACATGTCTCCAATATTGTCATGATAATTGCCGCTGTATTCAAATTCTTTTCTGTTTTTTTACACATGTAGCCTAAGTCATTAATTATGGAAGCATTCTTTGAAAACATTTTACTTGAATTATGCAGAAAAAGCTCTATGTTACCCCTCGGCAATAAATGCATGCAGTGGAATGGTGCCTGTTCTGAAGCTGGCTATGGCAGGAAGAGAGTACCCTGTCCAGATAGAAAAAAAAAAACTGTTGAAAAGACTCACAGACTTGTATATATGGCACACAATAAAATATTACATCCTCATTTACAAAATAAAAATGAATATGGAGAACAATTCGATGTCAGTCATCTATGCAACAATAAGAAATGTATCCTAATTGAACATCTTGTGCATGAGCCTCATTGTATAAATATGAACAGACATAAATGTTTTAAAAAAATGAAACTGTTCGAAACTGCACTACCGTACTGCATGGTATGATACACAAGGTATTCCTATGATTTTTTAGTCTTCTTCGTGTACGCTTCATGATCACCTCTTGCTGTGTCGACCAGTTTTTGTCGAATATTTTTTTGGCTCTTAAGTAGCATACCCTTCTCACATACATTTACCTCCTGATTTTTAGAGTATAATTCAAATTTTGCTTTAGCTTTCTGTTTCCTGTTCTTCATATATTTAGATAATTTTTTATATTGTTTGTGGTTCTCATAAATTTTTTGTTCTTGCTGTAGGTGTGTGTGTGAACTTTAGATCCAGCTGTGACCGGGGCACCAACAGACAAACATAAAGCCATCACGGATTCACCTGGACCATGGTTTGCTGAAGAAACAGCGCTATTCGCCCTGCCTTGGAAATATTTGCTGAATGTATTACTTCTAGCTAAGGAACGCCTAATTATTCTATTGACACATTCAGACTTTTGGGTATTTGTTCCCAGTTTAGTGCGCTCTAATTCTTTTGGGCCTAGTCTGTAATTAATACATTTTCTTAATTCTGTCTACTGTTTCAGAGTTAGATTTAATTTAAAGGTTTTAGGCAAATAGATGCTCCTGTTGATCCATGGATCTTCTATCCCCTTGCAAACAAAGGAATTTCTTTTACAGATACAATGTTTACTTTGATAACAAAGAATAATAGCATCAACTGTGTGAGACAGCTTTCTTTTGAAGTTTGGAAATTCCCAGCACAATGTTTTAATGCAGATTTGTATTCAGCATGACATCTTTGGCTTAGATCTAACGCGAATCTGCCGATTAGATCGTCTCGCTGTTTTTTAGTCCTAGCCGGCATCAAACTTGTTAAAATTTCATTTTTCTTTATCTGTTTTCGGTGATTGTCAGAAAAGTATCTATTAAATGCTCAGGTGTTACTTTTGAATTATAATTAGATGCCAATTGCTCAGCTGCTCTATAGGCACTGATGTCAGGATCTGTAGTAATGTCTCTTACTTCAAAACCCTCACTGTACAGTTTGGATAAACTCTCACTTGCACTTCGCTGCTCATTCCCTATGCTTTCGACCATTTGTAAGTTTTGTGTACATTTACAATTTTTTTTTTATGTTTTCATTACTATGATCCTTCCCATGACTGCACAGTTTATTTTTTGTGACCAGATTGATTACTAGCTTTTTATCTGTCATGTTTTCAACAACAACATAACAACTTTGGGTTGCCGGCTGAAATGGAGTTTTACCAATAACACTGTATAGGGGATTATTATAACATCCATTGCCTTCAACATCAATATGAGATTCTGGATGACCCCGCATTTTATTGATTGTTTTCAGTTCAGTTCTTATATCATTGTATATCAGCCATATCAGCTACATTTTGAATTTCAATCTTTTCATGCACTTTGTTGGCAGAATTTTGCATACCCTTTGTTGAAGGAGCAGGAATGTTGCCTCTCAATAAAATTGTTCGAAGTCCTGACGAACCCATTAAAACTTGCGAAAGTCCTACTTGCATGCCATAATTAATTGCGGCAGGCTTTGGCCCCTTTTTGTCGAGCCTGCAACTTTTATTGCAGAAAGCTCGACATAGGGATAGTGATCCGGCGGAGGCTACGGCGGCTACGGCGGCTACGGCGGCGGCGGCGGTGTTAGCTCACTTCTTAAAAGCTATATAATTTAGAAGGTGGAAGACCTGGATGCTTCATATTTTGTATATAGATGCCTCATGTTACGAAGTTTCCGTCAGTCACATGTCCATTGTCCTTGACCTCATTTTCATGGTTCAGTGACCACTTGAAAAAAAAGTTCAGATTTTTTGTAATGTTAAATTCTCTCTTACTGTAAGTAATAGGATAACTATATTTTGTATGTGCGTACCTTGCAAGGTCCTCATGCCCGTCAGACAGTTTTCACTTGACCTCCACCTCATTTCATGGATCAGTGAACAAGGTTAAGTTTTGTTGGTCAAGTCCATATCTCAAATACTATAAGCAATAGGTCTAGTATTTTCGGTGTATGGAAGGACTGTAAGGTGTACATGTCCAACTGGCAGGTGTCATCTGACCTTGACCTCATTTTCATGGTTCAGTGGTTATAGTTAAGTTTTTGTGTTTTGGTCTGTTTTTCTCATACTTTATGCAATAGGTTTACTATATTTGTTGTATGGTATGACTGTAAGGTGTACATGTCTAGCGGGCAGATGTCATCTGACCTTGACCTCATTTTCATGGTTCAGTGGTTATAGTTAAGTTTTTGTGTTTTGGTCTGTTTTTCTCATACTTTATGCAATAGGTTTACTATATTTGTTGTATGGAATGATTGTAAGGTGTACATGTCTAGCGGGCAGATGTCATCTGACCTTGACCTCATTTTCATGGTTCAGTGGTCAAAGTTAAGTTTTTGAGTTTTGGTCTTTTTATTTAATACTATATGTCATAGGTGAACTATATTTGATGTATGGAAATATTTTATGATCTTTATGTCAGTCGTGCAGGTTTTATTTGACCTTGACCTGGTTTTCATGGTTCATTGCTCAGTGTTAAGTTTTTGTGTTTTGGTCTATTTTCTTAAATTATAAGCAATAGGTCAACTATATTTGTTGTATGGAAGCATTGTTAGCTGTACATGTCTGCCTGGCATATGGTTCAACTGACCCTGACCTCAATTTCATGGTTCATATTAAGTTTATGTGATAGTCGTAATAAAGCTTTATATTTAGGAGTATCAACATAATATCAATGATAAGTAAAGAAGGCGAGACATTTCAGTGTGTGCAATCTTGTTTGTTGTTTGAACTTCTTTATATAACTTTTACTTTTTGGAAATGAAGTTGCAATTATCACAATTGAGTGTAGCTCCCCATACAAAGCCTCTTTGTTCTTCTTTATCAGTATTCCACTGGAGATTGCCTTTACAGGTTAGTCTTTTACTTAAATGTTGTCGAAAGCTTTCATTCCACATTTCACTGCTTTTTTTGTAAATGTACCAGTCTGTACGGGTCTTGTTCTGCCCTACCGTAACAAAAAAAAACGTTCCGGAATAGTGTTAAAATTTATTTAAATGGGAAAATAGAAGTTTTTCAAGACTGAAGTTTTTAACGAGAATTACCTCCCTTACACCCGATGTTTAAATTAATGTAAACATATATTTTGACAGCTGTACAGGTATTATTTGTGTTATAAAAGTAGAAAAGAAGTCTTAAAGTATTAATTGTAGTAAGTTTGACAACTTTTGTTGTTAAAGTTTGCTTTTTTTCATAAAAATAATTGAATTTATTTTATTTAAGGGGTAAAATAACAGTACAATTCAGTTGATTTTTATTTTGTCATTGCCCTATTTCTTAAATAAATGTTTCTAATGGGTAAACACATAATAATATTAGTATTTACCTTATGATATTTTCAGCTGTCATTGATTTAAAGTCCAGAAATGAAGAGTCCTGCTTGGGTCTTAGAAGTACAGTAGTTTCAAAGTTTTCGGGCAGTTCATTATTGGCCGCAACCAGCTGCACACTTCTTGGAATGCAATTTACTTTTTTTTGTGTTGTCTTTTTAAGTCTCAAATAAGTCCTCTTAACATCCTTAACTTTAAGGCCTTTGGAACTTCCATTTCTGTTTGAATCAGGTTGTTTTAAGGTAGAAAAGTGTCCTTTTTTTCTTTTAGTATTGCCTTTCATGGTTAAATATTTCACAAACTTTCATAAAAAAGTTATCTTTGTCTACAGTTAGAGAAATGTAATTGGGTTTTTGTATCAGGGAAAGGTCAGGACAGGTGGAATTGGATCTGTCAATAGTAGCATAAAAGTTGACTCAGCATCTAGTTAGTCAGAGTTTGTTGAGTGATTTATGTGCAAGAAAGTAATAGATATATATACCTCTGACATCATACAACCAATAAAATGACATTTCAATAATAATTTACCTCTAATTGACAGAAATGCATTAAGTTATCAACTGTTTTAATATTACACTAGAAATAAGCACTATACTTGTCACTTTTTATATGAAATAGAAATAAATACTTTGAAATTTGACAAAAAAACACCTGAAATAATTACAAATAATGATACTAAAAGGCCTCAAGCTGGCCTTAAATGTGACCATCAGTCTCCATTTTTCCTTTAATTGAAGTGCATTTCATTTCTACTTGAAATAAAATATAATAAGATGCAGTGCTCATTGTATTTAATGTCAAAAAATATGAAATACTAATTAGTCTTATTTCTTCTTTTTTTTTGAGTTGAAAACTGGATTTCCGCAGCATATGGGTAGTCGTTTGTTTTTCCTCTGTTTTCATGGAATGGATGTAAGAACACCTCAAGATTTCTCAGACAGTTTAAGAAATGATTATAGATAGTGAATAAAAGACATTTACAGCACATTCTTTTAATTAAGTGGTGGTTAAGGTGGCACGGTAGTATTTCCCTCAAACGTTTTAGGTTGCTCCTTTGTGTACCCTAATTAGGTGAATACTTATGACACTGTGATTGGACATTGAAATGGATTATCAACCAGAAACATTTTTTTCAAGTATTTTAACCAATTATGAGTCTGAAAAAATACCAATTTTTAAATGTAACTATTAAAACAAATTTTTTACAATGTTTTTAGAATATTACATTTACTGCGGCCAAATATGATGTAAATGACTGGTTCCCTTAGACTGGTGACAATAGCAAAAAAAGTAAACGGTCATGATGGTGTTTCTCATTTATTTTTGAATATCTGAATGAAAGTACTTGAAGTTACAGTAGGTTTTGGGTCTTGGGGAGTGTTAGAAAGTCATGAAAATCTGAAAAATGTTAACATTGTCGCCTATGGCAGGGAAATACTACCATGCCACCTTAACCGAGATACATGTCTCCAATGTTGTCATGGTAATTGCCGCTGTATTCAAATTCTTTTCTGTTTATTTACACATGTAGCCTAAGTCATTAATTATGGAAGCATTCTTTGAAAACATTTTACTTGAATTATGCAGAAAAAGCTCTATGTTACCCCTCTGCAATAAATGCATGCAGTGGAATGGTGCCTGTTCTGAAGCTGGCTATGGCAAGAAGAGAGTACACTGGCCAGATGGAAAAAAAACTGTTGAAAAGACTCACAGACTTGTATATATGGCACATAATAAAATATTACATCCTCATTTACAAAATAAAAATGAATATGGAAAACAATTAAATGTCAGTCATCTATGCAACAATAAGAAATGTATCCTAATTGAACATCTTGTGCATGAGCCTCATTGTATTAAGATGAACAGACATGAATGTTTTAAAAAAGGAAACTGTTCGAAACTGCACTATCCGTACTGCATGGTATGATACAAAAGGTGTTCCTATGATTTTTTAGCCTTCTTCGTGTACGCTTCATGATCACCTCTTGTTTTGTCGGCCATTTTTTGTCGAATATTTTTTTGGCTCTTAAGTAGCATACCCTTCTCATATTTATTTACCTCCTGATTTTTAGAGTATAATTCAAATTTAATTTTAGCTTTCTGTTTCCTGTTCTTCATATATTAGGTAATTTTTCATATTGTTTGTGGTTCTCATAATTTTTTTGTTCTTGCTGTAGGTGTGTGTGAACTTTAGATCCAGCTGTGACCGGGGCACCAACAGACAAACATAAAGCCATCACGGATTCACCTGGACCATGGTTTGCTGAAGAAACAGCGCTATTCGCCCTGCCTTAGAAATTTTTGCTGAATGTATTACTTCTAGGTAAGGAACGCCTAATTATTCTATTGACACATTCAGACTTTTGGGTATTTGTTCCCAGTTTAGTACGCTCTAATTCTTTTGGGCCTAGTCTGTAATTAATACATTTTCTTAATTCTGTCTACAGTTTCAGAGTTAGATTTAATTTAAAGGTTTTAGGCAAATAGATGCTCCTGTTGATCCATGGATCTTCTATCCCCTTGCAAACAAAGGAATTTCTTTTACAGATACAATGTTTACTTTGATAACAAAGAATAATAGCATCAACTGTGTGAGACAGCTTTCTTTTGAAGTTTGGAAATTCCCATCACAATGTTTTAATGCAGATTTGTATTCAACATGACATCTTTGGCTTAGATCTAACGCGAATCTGCCGATTAGATCGTCTCGCTGTTTTTTAGTCCTAGCCGGCATCAAACTTGTTAAAATTTCATTTTTTTTATCTGTTTTCGGTGATTGCCAGAAAAGTGTCGCGTATCTATTAAATGCTCAGGTGTTACTTTTGAATTATAATTATATGCCAATTGCTCAGCTGCTCTATAGGCACTGCTGTCAGGATCTGTAGTAATGTCTCTTACTTCAAAACCCTCACTGTACAGTTTGGATAAACTCTCACTTGCACTTCGCTGCTCATTCCCTATGCTTTCGACCATTTGTAAGTTTTGTGTACATTTACAATTTTTTGTTGTTGATGTTTTCATTACTATGATCCTTCCCATGACTGCACAGTTTATTTTTTGTGACCAGATTGATTACTAGCTTTTTATCTGTCATGTTTTCAACAACAACATAACAACTTTGAGTTGCCGGCTGAAATGGAGTTTTACCAATACCACTGTATAGGGGATTATTATAACATCCGTCGCCTTCAACATCAATATGAGATTCTGGATGACCCCGCATTTTATTAATTGTTTTCAGTTCAGTTCTTATATCATTGTATATCAGCCATATCAGCTACATTTTGAATTTCAATCTTTTCATACACTTTGTTGGCAGAATTTTGCATACCCTTTGTTGAAGGAGCAGGAATGTTGCCTCTCAATAAAATTGTTCGAAGTCCTGACGAACCCATTGAAACTTGCGAAAGTCCTACTTGCATGCCATAATTAATTGCGGCAGGCTTTGGCCCCTTTTTGTCGAGCCTGCAACTTTTATTGCAGAAAGCTCGACATAGGGATAGTGATCCGGCGGCGGCGGCGGCTACGGCGGCTACGGCGGTGGCGGCGGTGTTAGCTCACTTCTTAAAAGCTATATAATTTAGAAGGTGGAAGACCTGGATGCTTCATATTATGTATATAGATGCCTCATGTTACGAAGTTTCCGTCAGTCACATGTCCATTGTCCTTGACCTCATTTTCATGGTTCAGTGACCACTTGAAAAAAAAGTTAAGATTTTTTGTAATGTTAAATTCTCTCTTACTGTAAGTAATAGGATAACTATATTTTGTATGTGCGTACCTTGCAAGGTCCTCATGCCCGTCAGACAGTTTTCACTTGACCTCCGCCTCATTTCATGGATCAGTGAACAAGGTTAAGTTTTGTTGGTCAAGTCCATATCTCAAATACTATAAGCAATAGGTCTAGTATTTTCGGTGTATGGAAGGACTGTAAGGTGTACATGTCCAACTGGCAGGTGTCATCTGACCTTGACCTCATTTTCATGGTTCAGTGGTTATAGTTAAGTTTTTGTGTTTTGGTCTGTTTTTTCTCATACTTTATGCAATAGGTTTACTATATTTGTTGTATGGAATGACTGTAAGGTGTACATGTATAGCGGGCAGATGTCATCTGACCTTGACCTCATTTTCATGGTTCAGTGGTTATAGTTAAGTTTTTGTGTTTTGGTCTGTTTTTCTCATACTTTATGCAATAGGTTTACTATATTTGTTGTATGGAATGATTGTAAGGTGTACATGTCTAGCGGGCAGATGTCATCTGACTTTGACCTCATTTTTATGGTTCAGTGGTCAAAGTTAAGTTTTTGAGTTTTGGTCTTTTTATTTAATACTATATGTCATAGGTGAACTATATTTGATGTATGGAAATATTTTATGATCTTTATGTCAGTCGTGCAGGTTTTATTTGACCTTGACCTGGTTTTCATGGTTCATTGCTCAGTGTTAAGTTTTTGTGTTTTGGTCAATTTTGTTAAACTATAAGAAATAGGTCAACTATATTTGTTGTATGGAAGCATTGTTAGCTGTACATGTCTGCCTGGCATATGGTTCAACTGACCCTGACCTCAATTTCATGGTTCATATTAAGTTTATGTGATAGTCGTAATAAAGATTTATATTTAGGAGTATCAACATAATATCAATGATTAGTAAAGAAGGCGAGACATTTCAGTGTGTGCACTCTTGTTTGTTGTTTGAACTTCTTTATATAACTTGTACTTTTTGGAAATGAAGTTGCAATTATCACAATTGAGTGTAGCTCCCCATACAAAGCCTCTTTGTTCTTCTTTATCAGTATTCCACTGGAGATTGCCTTTACAGGTTGGTCTTTTACTTAAATGTTGTCGAAAGCTTTCATTCCCCATTTCACTGTTTTTTTTGTAAATGTACCAGTCTGTACGTGTCTTGTTCTGCCCTGCCCTTGTAAAGTCTTGGAGTTGAACTAAACGGTCTTTTTTTAATTGGTAAAATCTTAATAACCTTCTTGAATATTTGATCCTTGTGTATACGAATTTATTGATCAAAGGTAACATAATTATGATTTAATACGTCATACGCGCGTTTCGTCTACATAAGACTCATAAGTGACGCTCAGGTCAAAATAGTAAGATATCCAAACAAGTACAAAGTTGGAAATCAATGAGGTCCAAAAATTAACAAAAAAAGTTATGCAAAATACGGCTAAGGTAATCCATTCCTGGGATACGAAAATCCTTAGACGAAACGCAAGTCTGGCGTAACAAATGTGTTTGTTATCCATGGCGTTGATATTTTATTTTCGAGCTATTACTTTCACTGTGTCTCTGGTATCTTTAGTTCTTTTTTATAAGCAGGGTACCTCTGATAACCTTTATCAATTTCGGGACGAAATTGTGTATGGGGATTTTGTTGGTTCTTTTTCTAAGTATAACTTAAAACCTTTTTGGGAGTATGTTTAACAATCATCTTTTTTTTTATTATCTTTAATGATGTTCAAAACCAAAACTAAAAAGTTCCAACTGTTGATAATGAATAACGAAGTATGCTGCAGGCTACGTATTCTTTTAACTCCTTTCTGGTATTATTTTCACTTGGTGCATTTTGTGTAGGAGAATCATCTGCAAAAGAGACATGCATTGGAATTAAAATGGATATACTTCAGAAATAATAATAATTGATAACATTCTGTTCCATATATTGTTTTTAGTTTTCTATTGTTTGTCTGTTGTTCGTTTGTGTGCTCATAGCGTTGACAGTTTATATCCGACTTATGAGTAAGAATGTCCCTTTGGGGTTCGTTTGTGTGCTCATAGCGTTGACAGTTTATATCCGACTTATGAGTAAGAATGTCCCTTTGGGGTTCGTTTGTGTGCTCATAGCGTTGACAGTTTATATCCGACTTATGAGTAAGAATGTCCCTTTGGGGTTCGTTTGTGTGCTCATAGCGTTGACAGTTTATATCCGACTTATGAGTAAGAATGTCCCTTTGGGGTTCGTTTGTGTGCTCATAGCGTTGACAGTTTATATCCGACTTATGAGTAAGAATGTCCCTTTGGGGTTCGTTTGTGTGCTCATAGCGTTGACAGTTTATATCCGACATATGAGCAAGAATGTCCCTTTGGGGTTCGTTTGTGTGCTCATAGCGTTGACAGTTTATATCCGACTTATGAGTAAGAATGTCCCTTTGGGGTTTGTTTGTGTGCTCATAGCTTTGACAGTTTATATCCGACTTATGCGTAAGAATGTCCCTTTGGTATATTTTGCCTCACTTTTACTTTAATTACAAGATAGGTATAATTCTACATTATTATATGTTTTCAGTAGAAGAACAAAACAAATATTATTGTATTGAAGGCACGAGTTACTCTTGTGAGATACATGTTAGTACTTTTTACGATATTCGATACTTTGGCACAATCAGGACGACACAACCTTCTAATGCTCATGGATTCTGAAGCTTATTGATTTTTTCTGGTTCGTTATGCTCAGTCTACTTCTGGTTTTTATATAACTATTTGATTTGAATGTGTATATCATGCATTTGATAGGATAAGCTGTCACTTACTGTAAGGTTTTATAACTAACACTGAACCCACGTTTTTGGACTGCATCATCAGTTACGAAGTGAATGATCATCTTATTGGAAGTGGAAGTAAATTCTTTTCCTTTAAAAGGACCGGAAAACAAAGTAGCTAGTAATGCTCCGGTTTTAACCTCACCATCATATATCTAATCAAAATCATTTATTATAAATAGATAATGATGTTTTAGTATCACATTACATCTACTGTCCACTGGACGATAACATAATGTAAAACAGAGCATTGATATTGATTTTTCATTACAATAAATATGTTGCTTACAATGAAGTACATATAGTCGACTGTACATTGCATTGACTATCGAGACGTGTACCAATAAATGAACTTGATCTGCTTTATTTCCTTTCCAGTGTATCTGAGATCAACTTATAATTTATAATGATGCATGCTTCTTATTTGTTACTTTCTGTGTCTGGTTTTGCATACTTTTTTTATAATTCGTTGCTGGTTTTTTGACGGCTTTAACTACAATAACCTAATTTTCTCGACTGTTAATTTTAATTTTGCTTTTAGGTTTGATTATTCTGTTTTTATTTGTATAAAACATTTTTTAAAGAAAGAAAAATACGGCAAAAAGAAATAAAACATGTGTTGGCAAACAAGTCTTCTATCAATGTTTAGAATCCCCAAAACCATATATGAATACAATTATATAACTTAAAAAGCATGTTTTAAATATTTTTATAATCATTTGAATATGTATATACCTTCACAAAGTCAAATAGTCGTCGTATATGTACTCCATCCTCTAAATGAATGTAAGTGAAGGTCAGCATTACTTTTGAATCTGCCTTAACTGTGATATTGTAATAACAATTTAGATTATTACAATAATTAGAAGGATAGTTCGGTGACGTGAAACTTCCAACTGGTCCATTAAATATTCCACCACAAGAATCTGTCATAGTAAATAAGTCAGATGTTTATTAGTAGAATTCTTGTATCGAATTGAAATAGATGGTTGTTTTTAAAAGATAAGGGACTACTTTTCATCTTATGAAAGCATTGGAACCAATTGGATCATCTTTCAATTTTTATGAAAACCAATTTTTGAATTATAGCATGTTGAATACCAAACTTTATATGTGTAACGTTGTTACCGTTTTCCTTTAAAACAAAAATATCATTTTAAAGAAAAATTATCTTTTGTTATAACTGTTGGTCTTGTCTTCGTTGCATCAGTATCCAATCAACAGCTGATTCTACCTTCACAAACTTTCCGTATAAGCAAGTTCATTGTGAATCTAATGTGTACTGTTATATTCCTCTGGTCAAGTGAGGGGTTTTAATGGTTCTACCTGTCCTGTTTGGACTTTTATTTGTTTGTGTTAGATTGTTCGAAATATACGTAAGAGCCTCTCATACGCGTGATAATTTAATTTAATGTGTTAGTGCCTTCACCAAACAAGCCTGTTTGCAGCGCAATCAGCATTAAATATTGTTGCATTACCATTGCATCAAATTGACTCATATGGAATGATTCTAGCCTTGTTCAAATATAGTATTATTGAGTTTTTTTTTTATTGATGTAACAATGATAATGGCTTTTTCTAGACGGTAAATTTTTATTGAAGAAGAAAGCACTGTTCACGGAAAGAATCCACGATCTTTGGCAAGAAAACTGACAATTATTACCAAGGAAGACGTAACACATGCGGGTTCGAAATCATGACCTCAAGGTTAAGAGACAATATTTATCTCATTCTTACTCGATTTATCCTTTTCCTGACCCGTTCATTATCATTATTTAATCGACTTGTCAATCTGAGTTATTCACTGGTCTGAATTTGATTATGACGTCCTATTAACTTACTCTCCTCTGAAATGTCTATTGTGACGACAATGCCTCATGACGTCACATAGATAGAACGCATCTTTTTGTAGGTAGTTCGAAAAGAAGAAGTAAGATTTCTGCATATTGTCATGAGAGAAACAGATTCCACCATCAAACCTTGTACAGTACGATATGTATCCACTCTCGAAAGTTAAAATTTACCATTAAATCACTCGTCGAGCCTCGCTTTTAAAATAAAACAAAAAAATATCTGTCTTGTATCATATTCGATGCAATGGGAGAATCTATATTTATACAATAGGTTAAGTGTTAAGATTAAATGATCAAACGTGTGGTGTTTTTTAGGTTATAATTAATACGAGAACTTACGACAGTTGCAATCTGTAAAAGAATATGAAATGTGTTTTGGTATTAATTAACACGTCTTTAAGTTGTTATGTTTGTCTATCTTTTCACTACTCAAATAAAGGCAACAGCAAAATACCGCTGTTCAAAATTCATAAATCGAATAAGAAAAAAAAATCAGGGTTACTAAGTAAAACTCAGGGAAAGACATCAAATATTAAAGGAGAACTACGACACAACATAAACACAACACTAAAATGTCATACACACAGAAATGAACTATAATAGAACAATACCCATTTTCTTGAATTGGTACAGGACATTTAAATAAAACAAATGGTGTGTTGAACCTGGTTTTGCGGCTAGTCAAACCTCGCGCTTGTTTTTAAATAGCAAACATATATGCTCTATGTTGAAGGCCGTACCTTGACCGTTAATAGTTTCTCTTTATTAATTTGTTACGTGGATGGAAATTTGTCTCATTGACACTCATATCTTATCTTCCTACGTCTATATAAGAAGTAACAATCCTGAAATTTTCTGATAATTTCTTATTAAAAAAGGTAAACAAATCGTCAAAACAGAACTAGTAGTTGTGACACACATTTTACTTACCTAAATGTATACATTATGGAAGTGACATGTTCATTACATTTTCCGGCACATTGTTTGTTTCAAAAAGTTAAAGCGACTTACTAAACTATACAACGGGTAAGATATTTGTTACATACCAATGCATGTAGGCGGCTCACAACATCTGTGTGTATTGCAAAAAGGGCCTATGCCTGTATCTTGTTCATTAACATCACACACAGGTTTAATATCTCCGTTTTTAGCTTTACACTGGGCATACTGAAGCGTGTCTTAGAATAGATAAGAAAGACAAGACAATGGTCATAATATATTATAAATGAGTTGCACTAATTCTAGGATTTCACGCAAAGAAAAGTATCATTACAAATATCTAACATGTAGTCTTCATGAACTTTTTTTTTACATTTAAACCTAAAAATAATGTAAGTATAATTTATACCTTAAAAACACATCTGCGTTTGCTTTTATTGTCTTGTAAAAAAAATCGCAGTTATTTTAATTCATTTTAGAAAATTACCAATTGTACAAATTCCTGACCATTATTGTTACTTCATGATAAAATGTTTATAAATTAAACGATGTTTGGACAGACGTGTATTACAAAGAATCCAAGTCATGAAAAATAACTAATATTCCAAAACAAAAGACAGATTTTCATGAAATAAATTAAAACTTGATATCTTTGAAGTTGTAGAAATTGCAAAGAAATAGTAGAGCCATTAACGATGTAAAGGTCGTCAATAAACACCAAATTATCTAAATAAAAAAAAATTAATTTCTGTTGATCAATAAACATGATAAAGTACGACCAAAAAATATCATGAACAGTGGATTTTTTCTTTATTGATGGTAACAATGTTAATGAATGAAGGTAAATATAAGTTGACCTTAATCCGATCTCTATATTTGACGTGTTGTTGAATAAGTTGTTTTCTTGATTTTGCTAAAGTCTGCATACCACTTATAGAAAAGGAGTAATTCGTTCGACATTTCGCACTGTATCCCTTAGTCTTCAAAACTGTTTTTCGTTTCAATCAAGAAATCACAATCAATCAACAGTAATATGTGTACGCGGTTTTCATACCATAACATGTAGGCGGCAATCAACTTATATCACTATTGCAGCATGAACCTGTGTAACACACCATAATCTGAGGCGACAATCAACCTATATCCCTATTGCAGCATGAACCTGTGTTACACACCATAATATGTAGGCGGCTATCAACTTATATCACTATTGCAGCATGAACCTATGTTACATACCATAAAATGTAGGCGATAAGCAACGTATATCACTATTGCAGCATGAACCTGTGTAACATTTGTACGTACCAATACATGTAGGCGGCTGGCAACATCTATTAATATTGTGGCAACATGAACCTGTGTCTTCTTCATCTACAGCACACTTTTGTTTACACATTCCACCTTTAGCTTTGCATTGACGTGTATCTAGATATGCAATTGATACAAATATAATTTCTATTTTTTTATCATCCGTTATTTAATTATAGAAAATATAGAAAAAAATACTGTTATTCTTAATTGTACACTGTGTCTACATTCCTATGGAATGGTTAACTGTTATTTATAACACAATGTCACTTTTAACTTATTATGTCTTTTAGTTTTGTTCAATATAATAGATGCATTTGTGACTGTTATCGAAGCAAATAAGCAATAAATCCAAGTTAAATCGATCATGTTTTACTGTTTCAAATCAGGAATATGACAGTTGATATCAATCGTTTGTTGTTTTTGATCTTTTCTTTTTAACATTTCCTGAACAACTTTTTTTTTTAAATTTGATCCAGTCAATCTATATTTTTTATTATTTATTTATATGCTAGTTTTATAGCTGTTGATATGCGCAATAAGAACAAACAGAAATTAATTGATTTTAGAAAATACGAAAAGTATATATTAGAAAATATACTCGTTTACTGACTATTCAAAATTTAAAAAATCAAGTAGGCCTGACTACTTGTTATCATAGGTTGTTAAAAACAGATCAAACTAAACAAATTCGTATAAAATTAGATTGAAAAAAAACGTATCTAAATGCTGTCATTTGCATTAAAAACCAGACTGTAATCAACTCGAAAAAACTAAAACTAAAAAAAGTTAAACTTTATTTTACATACATAATTGTACTTTGATTCTGCATTAATGTATAAAAACACATCACAAATTTGAAGAAAACAATAAGACAACAGAAAATTCTTGTCCATTGTATTAAAAAAATAATATATTTTCAAATAACGATAAAGATGTCTTACTTTTAACTTTAAGAACTGTCACTGCTGCAGCACAAACAATGAAAATGGCAAGTACCAATACAAATTTCATCTTGGTGTTCTGTTCAGAACATGTAAATTGTAAGTAATATATGTATACGTAGTATTGATCGCGAGTTTGTCCTGTTATAAACGAACACGTTTTACCACGTTGAAAGCTATATGTAGATACATTGTTTCAATCTGTTGCATATGTAGAGAAAAAGTAACCACGAATTGTATTCAGACACTTTTAAAGATTGCTATAGAATTACTAATCGAAGAATTCAAGTAGAGAAAAATATTCAACGTGTGACCGAACACCACATTAATTCACTCATGCGCGTAGCGCATGAGTTAATTATTAGTGTTGTGCGGTCACGAGTTGAATATTTTTTTTATATTTGCATTCTTTAATAAGTTATTCTCTTTATTACATTGGCAAATGGATTTTTTTTTTAAATTAATGTAAAATATGTAAGACAATAAATCTTTTTTCGACGCATTTGCAATTTGTTTTGATCCGCCTTTATCGACGTCTTGAGAACGCCTATTGTTGTATGACGTCAGAGAGTGAAATAACCATGATTGTTTCACATGTGAAATTATCGGTTTTTATTTTACTGGGAAATCAATGTAATTCATTGGAACAATTTAATAATAAAATTTAATCAAATACAAAAATTGCAATGCACTGGAGGATACATAGATGTGCACTTTTACAAAATATGTTCCTTACATCGTAACTTCAATCACCTTCCATTTCATGAATGTGTCCTACCGAATAAGACTATTAGACCGGATTTGTTATCTTATAAGCAACACGATCGGTGCGACATGAAGAACAGGATCCGCTTACCCTTCCTTCCGGATCACATGCGATCACCCCTGGTTTGTGGTAGGGTTCGTGTTGTTTATTCTTTAGTTTTCTATGTTGTGTCATGTGTACTATTGTTTGTCTGTTTGTCCTTTTCATTTTTGGCCATGGCGTTGTAAGTTTATTCTCGATTTATGAGTTTGACTGTCCCTCTATTTTTTTTTGCGACCCTCTTATACAGCTATACATAAGTGCATTACATAATATATTAATTAATTATCTGATCATTCTTTTCTTCTTAGATTTGTTCCACAAGAAAAATTCATAAATGGACTGTTGTATTGGTCAAATAATCAATAAAACTATAAGTTTTAAACAAGCTAAGGTAATCTATTCTTGGGATAAGAAAATCCTTGGTTGTCGAAAATTTCAAAGTGTTGTAACAGGAAATTTTTAAAAATGACCATATAAGAATTTTTTCAAATATTTGTATAAGTAATGCCTTTGAAAGTAATTTAATTTATTACTTATTGAGCGTCAAAAACTCTATATACCCCTTTGCCTCATATTCTCATTAAGAAAAAAATCACACACCTAATTAAATGGGTATTTATAAAGCTAGAATGTGATAACATATGTTAAAATTCTTTTATGTCATTTTTAGTAGCAATAAACAAAAGAACTATGTCAATGGGACATGTTTTGATTTTATAACCGCCCTTCATGTTTTGACTAGATAGCATTTGTGTTTGCTTTCGAGATTCCATATATCATCAAGTTATTGGAATTCAAATAAGGGTCCTACCGTGCACAAGTCATCTGTGTTCGCTTTGGATAATCAAGTTAATGGAATTCAAATAAGGGTTTTACTGTGTAATTGTGGACGTGTTTTTTTTGTATTGCTATGAGTCTCATTCCTGACGAAAATCAGCAAAGACCCATCGCAAAACATTTGCTACAAAAATTTAATGATATTTTTGGATATTTTGATGATATACTGGTTGTCAATAATTACGATTTTAGTATGTATACTACAAAAATTATCCTGTTGAACTTACTTTAAATGAAGCTAATACATACAATGACCTCTGCTCTATCTCGATATTGATATCTATATCATTAACGGAAAGCTTAATACACATATTTATGATAAAAGAGATGATTTTTCTTTTCCTATCATTAGTTATCCATCTATAGATTGTGACGTTCCCTTGTCACAACCTACCGGTATTTATGTATCTTCACTGGTACGATTGGCTCGAGTATGTAACATGAAAATCTAAAGGTTACCATTTTGTTATTGTTTTATGATTAATAAGTTTACAAGCGCATTCAATTTATGGTTTTTGTACTGTATGTACAACAAACTAATATTAATTAAGATATTTTGAATGAGTCAAAACGTTTAAACAACACCCAAACCCTATTGATTACGTGGATTTGTTTTTAAATATGACTTTAATTGTGGGATGCATTTAATCCAGGTGGAATTAAACATTGATATACATGATATTAACATGCTAATGTATTATGAAATCTTCTGTTTAGTATTGAATCGATTTGTCCGATTATAGAATATGAAGTACATGTAAATGACCTCTATCATGCGTTGAAGATGAGATTGAATAAAAAATAATAATTAATATCAGTACAACTCATTTCTTGTTACGGCCATCGTATGGGTCTCTTGGTATACAACAAGTATTCATGCAATGATCGTGCTAAAAATAAGAAGTCCTTTTATGTTTTCAGTTAATATGAGTTTTATTTTCTAGCTATATACAATGATTCGAATTGCACAAAGTAACATTGAGCTGCTATATACATGTATTGTTTGCATTTGGAATTGTTGATATTGTTCTCTGCATGTAAGGGGAAAAGAACACGGAAATGATCAACAGTCAGTGAACGGTATCTTAAAGATGAAGTGAAGTCAACACTCACAATTTTACTTAACAAGGTTAATAAATTATGATCTTTAGTACACGCGTAGAACACCGTTCAAATACCAAAATTTATAAAAGTTAAATGTTCATTTGTATACTATAGCATATTCATACTTCATATAAACATGAGATATTGTACTTTTTCAACAAATTTTCAGACAAATACAGTAAATTATTATCAAATTTATTCACAAATATATGTTACAGGACATTTAAAAATTCTACTAATTATATGTAAATATTTCCGGTTTTACAACTAGACAAAATTCTAATAATGCAATTACATTTTAAAGTACTTTATAGGTACCCCGTATCTGTATGTTGTTTCTCCTTTGCTATTAATAACATTGAGAATGGAAATAGGGAATGTGTCGAAGAGACAACAACCCGAGCGACCATAGAACAGACAACAGCAGAAATTTATAAATAGGTCTTCAATGTAGCGAGAAATTCCCGCACCCGGAGACGTCCTTTATTGTTTCTGCAGATTTTTTGAATTGTTCAAGAATTATTCTAATCCCAGACTGTTGGTCAATATGATTATATCATATATTCCTATTTATTTAAGTATTGTTATTGGCAGGACTAATTTGAAATTCTTGAAAAGGGACTCTTTTGATGCAAAACACTCCCAGCTATAACTGAAATGAAAAGTTTTGTAATACCTAGTCAATAAATCTTTTAAACCTTTGAAAATCCTTGTACAACACTTACGAGTGTAACTCGTGGTTGTGATGTAAAGCAGATCTATACAAATTGTTAGTTTATTAACAAAAAGATGTTTTAAATTCAAAACAAATAATAAACGAACTTTTTTTCTCTCAAAATATTAATAATTACGACATATAAATGTATAAAACTGATTAAGTATAATGCAAAATGTATTTATTAATCTCTATTGTAAATAACTATCACATATAACAGGTATGGCTATTAAACGATATTCGCCTCAGCGAGTGCCGTTAATTTATATCGTAGGTCTCCACATGATTTGACCATCTAGTAGTCATGCAATGATCGTGCTCAATATCAGAAGTCTTATAATTCTTTTAGTTCGTGTGAGTTTTATTTTCTACCTATATTTAAAGAATCAAAATGTATTAACCGACAAGATAACCAGTCAACGCACGATATCTTAGAGATAAAGTGAACAAAACACACACAATTATGTTGACAAGGTTATTAAGTCGACATCTTCAGTACATGCATACAAAACCATTCAAATACCAAAATCCTCAAAGTTAAATGTTCATTTGTATAATATAGCATATTCATATTTTATGCAGGTTTCATATAAACATGAGACATTGTACTTTCTCAACAAATTTTGCAGACAAATAAAGTCAATAATCATCATGATTATTCACAAATATGTTACAGAACATTTAAAACATCTAACTAATGTAGATGTTTTAAATGTTCTGTAACATATTTGTGAATAATCGTGATGATTATTGACTTTATTATAATGTAGATGTTTTAAATATTCTGTAACATATTTGTGAATAATCATGATGATTATTGACTTTATTT
The DNA here is from genome assembly GCF_965363235.1 of Mytilus galloprovincialis. Classification (NCBI taxonomy): domain Eukaryota; kingdom Metazoa; phylum Mollusca; class Bivalvia; order Mytilida; family Mytilidae; genus Mytilus; species Mytilus galloprovincialis. The sequence continues at coordinate 71,727,663 of NC_134851.1, read as the reverse complement.
GTCTGCAAAATTTGTTGAGAAAGTACAATGTCTCATGTTTATATGAAACCTGCATAAGATATGAATATGCTATATTATACAAATGAACATTTAACTTTGAGGATTTTGGTATTTGAATGTAAATACTTCCAGTTGTACAACGTGACAAAATTCCAATAATGCAATAACAGTGTAAAGAACTTTATAGGTACCGTGTACTTCTATGATGTTCCTCCTTTACAATTACATGAAAGTATTGTTTCTGCAGATTTTAAAATTGTTTAAGAATTATATTCAAATCCCGGACCATTGATTTATTTGATCATATCATATATTTCTACTTTTTTAGGTATTGTTTTTGGCAGGTTTTATTTGAAATTCGTGAAAAGGAATCTCTTGGTGCAAAAACAAAAATGACAGATATAAACGAAATGAAAAGTTATATTATACCTAGTCAATATATCTTGTAAACCATTGAAAATCATTGTACATCACCTACGACAGTAAGTCGTGGTTGTGGTGTTAAACAAATATATACAAGATTTTAATTTAAGAACAATAAGATGTTTCAAATTCAAAAACAAATAATGGACGCACTTTTTTTTCCTTTGATTATTGATGATTACGACATATAAATGTATATAACTGATTAAGTATAATGCAAAATGTATCTATTAATCTGAATTGTAAATAATTAACACATATAACAGGTATGGCTATCAAACGATATTCACCTCAGCGAGTGCCGTTTATATATATTTTAGGTCTCCACGTGATTTGACCATCTAGTAGTCATACAATGATCGTGCTCAGAATCAGAATTCTTATCATTTTTTCAGTTCATATGAGTTTTATTTTCTATCTATATTTAAAGAATAAAAATGTATTACACAGCATTGATCTGCTATGTACATGTATTTTTTGCATTTGGAAGTGTAGATATTGATCTTTGCGTGTATGGAAATAAATGACACCGACAAAATAACCAGTCAGTGTACGATATCTTAGAGATGAAGTGAAGTCAACACACACAATTATGTTGGAAAGGTTATTAAGTCGACATCTTCAGTACATGCATAGAAAACCATTCAAATACCAAAATTCATCAAAGTTAAATGTTCATTTGTATACTATAGCATATTCATATTTTATATAAACATGAGATATTGTATTTTCTCAACAAATGTTGCAGAAAAAAAGTCAATAATTATCATAATTATTCACAAATATGTTACAGATCATGTGAAAAATCTACAAATTACATGTAAATACTTTCTCTGGTCTTTATTTTTTAATTTGCATTGTTTATTTGTATGTTAAATCTAAATGTTTCTATTAATAATGTTTCATTATTTATTTTATTTTTAAATATTGGTAAGTTATCTTATCTTTATCGTAAACTCTAATAATTTCTGTGTTCTTTATATTTTTTGACAACTTTCCCTCAATTCGTTGTATTTGCATTTTTTATACCTTTATTATTTATCGGTTGTTCTCTTAGCTGTCGGACATTTACTACTTGATTAAAGTACGTCCGGTTGCATACGAAAATATGTGTATTTTTTTGTCTGTTTGATTATTATTAGCAATCATTGTATATACAGTTTTGTAACATGTCATTTACCTTAAAATTAAAAATATTCGTGCATTAATAAATTATGAATAATTGTCTATCCATGGCGTTGATTATACTTGTTTTAACAAATATAAATAACGGTACAATACAACGATCATAAAGCTTTCTTTTTGAAAACATTTATTGAGCAACACGACGAATGCCACATGTGAAGCATGATCTGCTTACCCTTCTGCAGCACCCGATATCGCCCCAAGTTTGGAGTTCATGTTGCTCAATCTTTAGTGTTCATATGAAGGATATGTGCTTTTGTAGATTTCATACCATAAAATGAATAGGAAAAAGGAGGTCCCTGTATACTGTTTTAAACATCAGAAAACTGGGGTGTACACTGAATACAGGTTATACCCACTTTTCTTGACTTATCTTATCTTACCTGTTGAATTCTGTAAAAATTCAATAAAGAACAATTATATCAAGAAATAAAATAAAATAATTTGCCTACCTACCTACCCATACCCTGATAACCTCAGTCGGGGAGGGGAAACACAGATATTTTTAATGTTGGCCTTGCATGTTATCTGTTTGCATTATTGCGCCGTTCTGATATATGATTTATCCACTTTTTGAAAAAAACGGCAACTTTAGCAGCGGGGCATGTAATAGTTTTTTGTCGGTACTATATATATATCACGACAGAACGTGTACTGTCCATAATCTGCTGCTGAACATCGCATATATCATGTATATATAAACAACATTATATTAGTGATTCTGCAAATTCTAAAAAAGTGTCGTGTGGTTAATAATACATCTGCAAGTTAACATGTATAAAACACGCATACAAACTGACATCTTTGTTAAACGTATTGACTTTTAACAAATATTACTAGAACTCATAATGACTGAAAACCGAATTAGGTATTGACAATTCACTTGGAAACTCAACATATACCCTCACGACACTTACCAAAGAGGAAATCCTGGATAATCATAGGTCTGTTCTATGTTCCTTTGGAATTTCAACCAAAGATGAAGAACTGGATCTTCCATCACTGTATTGGATACCTAAACTACATAAGTGTCCTTACAAACAACGGTATATTGCTGGGTCTTCCAAGTGCTCCACGAAACCTCTTTCTAAATTATTAACATCTATTTTATCAGCAATCAAAGACGGGCTTCAAAGTTATTGTGAAACTGCCTACTCTAGAGGTGGTGTGAATCAGATGTGGATACTTAAAAATTCAAAAGATCTTTTAGAGTACATACAATCTAACTCTCTTTCATCTTGTAACAGTATTAAAACATTTGACTTTTCTACTCTTTACACAAGTATTCCACATTCCAAACTAATAGACAAATTGAAAGAGTTGGTATTACTTTGTTTCATAAAAAAGAATGGCCAACGTAGATACAAGTATCTTGTCTTAGGGAGGGATAAATCCTACTTTGTAAAGAATCACTCTGATTCAAACAAAAAATTCTCTGAAACTGATATTATCAAGATGCTTGATTTCTTGATTGACAACATATTTGTTACGTTCGGAGGACGTGTTTTTCAACAGACTGTCGGCATTCCAATGGGAACAAACTGTGCCCCTCTACTCGCCGACTTGTTTCTTTATTATTATGAGGCTGACTTCATGCAGGAACTTCTTAGGAAGAAAGATAAGAAGTTAGCAATATCCTTTAACTCTACTTTCCGCTATATAGATGATGTTCTTTCACTAAACAATTCAAAATTTGGTGACTATGTGGAACGCATCTATCCAATCGAACTAGAGATAAAGGATACTACAGATACAGTTAAGTCGGCTTCATATCTTGACTTACATCTAGAAATTGACAATGAGGGTCGGTTGAAAACAAAACTTTACGACAAAAGAGATGATTTCGGCTTTCCAATTGTGAACTTTCCATTTCTAAGTAGCAACATTCCAGCAGCACCTGCATACGGGGTATATATCTCCCAATTGATACGATATTCCCGTGCTTGCATTTCCTATCATGATTTTCTTGATAGAGGTTTGCTGCTAACAAGGAAGCTATTAAACCAAGAGTTCCAAATGGTGAAGTTGAAATCATCCCTTCGTAAATTTTACGGACGCCATCACGAGTTGGTTGACCGTTATGGAATAACCGTTTCACAAATGATATCGGATATGTTCCTTACGTCGTAACTACAATCCCCTTCCCTTTCATGAATATGACCTACCGAATTAGACAATTTACCGGATTTGTAATCACATAAGCAACACGACGGGTGCCACATGTGGAGCAGGATCTGCTTACCCTTCCGGAGCACCTGAGATCACCCCTAGTTTTTGGTGGGGTTCGTGTTGTTTATTCTTTAGTTTTCTATGTTGTGTCGTGTGTACTATTGTTTTTCTGTTTGTCTTTTTCATTTTTAGCCATGGCGTTGTCAGTTTGTTTTGGATTTATGAGTTTGACTGTCCCTTTGGTATCTTTCGTCCCTCTTTTAAGACACTTCAAAATAACCCTTTTACCTTTCTTGAACATACATTGTAACATATACTAACAATGAACAATAATTATAAGTTGTAACAATGAACCTGCATAGAGCAGATTTAAAAACAAGAGATGTAGTTAATGTGGACTTGGGTATTTTGTAAATGTTTGTTCAATGAAAGAATATTATCCACAAAAAAATGAAAGTCAATTATTAAAGGATCAACATTGAAAATGAATAAGAACTAATGTTTACTTGTGGTAAGCATTTCCATTCGACATTAAAAGAAATTTGAGTGTCATTTTTTTCTCAGAAATTCCCAAATAAACCATTATATAGAATATAACTGTGGCACCCTAGTCCATTTTAATTCATGTACTTTGCTTTTGTTGAATTCATATGTAGCAATTATGTTGTATTGACATTTACACAAATTGATGTTAACAAGATAACATAAAACATGAAGTGTGTTTCTGCTGTTTCTGTATCATCTACTATTGTCATGAACTTGAAGACTCCATTTATACAATCAATGTGTGTTTTTTTTAAACCAGAAAACATCTCAACAGATATTTCACACAGGTATCATCATTTTTTTTCTGTGCATATATCATTATTTAAAAAAAAAATGAAAATCAGTAAAATAGCCATTTTCCCAGATTATCCTACTTTTCAACCCCCTCCCATTCTGACTCCTACTGCACTTCCAAGACTACCGCTACGCCCCCTTTTTGACTCCTGCTTAGCAACTTCTTATTCCCATGTTCACTAGTTTGATATTGCTATGACGTCTGACGACTGTATTGTTCGAAAAGCATGTTCTCTTGCCCCACTAACCCCTGAAAATATGTTAAGTTCCGTCTTTTCAAATGACGTAATACATCCTGTGACGTCAAGTGTGATTCGCCGTGATTCGACGCGAAAAAGAAGTTCGTTTGTTATTTTCTCTATTATTGTACAAGTTATCTCACAATGGTGAAATCAAAATATCACCCCGCATGTGGCGTTCTACACAATGGCGAAAAAATGAAAAACGACGGAATGACTAAACAACAGCCTACTAAACACAACTTGAAAACAAAACTGATCAGCACAAATCTAACATTAAAGAATACTCCCTTAAACAAAACGATGAAATAGTTCTAAATCTACTACATTCATTGATGATGAAGCTTCTATAAACACGGGATGTTTGGTAAACACAGTTGTTCAGAGTATGAAAGATCAATTTGAACTCAACTGTCATAGTGAAAGGAAAACGCGTCAAAATCACTTTGGTTTTGGCTTTTTAAAGAAAAAACTCGAATTCGAAATTTATTTTGATATTTTAGAAACCAAAGAAATAGTAGAAATCTGCAAGTGTAAGGTTGTTGATACAAACCAAGCAAATGCTATCAATTGCCTACTCTTTCGCTAATATGTTCTTTAAAGATTGTTTTTGCATTGCGTTTTAAATGCACTGGTCTAGTTGAGCTACAGGAAAAATGATGCAAGACCGCTCTGAGTTCATTGCCTATACATGAATGATGCAATAGCACTGTGATTCCCTTGGCTAGAATAATTTTGTATTCAGACATTGGTTAAAGTTTTTAAAGTTTAATCAACTTTAAAAGTTGCAATGCCCTCGATGGGTCGCATTTCCAAATTTTCAGCTTTACTAATATTTTCAAAAAGCAAGTTTCTTGCATTGACGAACTAGTATTGTAGAGTAGTTAGATTTTCTGTTTCAATCTGTTGCATACACGAAGAAAAAAGGTATCCATTTATATTCAGATATTGATTATGTTTGTGAATGTTTAATCAACTTTAATAATTGTAATGCACAATACAATGTTATATTATACATGCATTTGCATTTTTACAAACCAAAAACAAATTATCAAATAAGCTAATTAATCAAATATCTGATCATTGTTGACGTCAAAAAGAGAGACAACAGATACCAGAGGAACAATCAAAATCATAAAATAAAAAATAAACTGACAATGCTATGGCTAAAAATTGAAAAGACAAACAGACAAATAATAGTAGACAAGAAACAACATAGTAAATGTAGAATATTATTTGTAAATTTCAGCGTGAAAGTCTTTTCCTCCTTGCATTTATTTATGCTGTAAATTATGGAAAAAGATCTAATCTTCATTTTCAATATTCAAAAAATGTTTGATTATAACATGACAAATCAACAGAAGGAAGATCTTCCGTATCACCTGACAGACAGTATTCCAAAATAGTATCTTTAATGCATAATTTAACATTTTGTATATAAAAGGTTATAAGTGTTTGCAACTAATCTATTGGGTGTTTGGACATACAAATGTAAAACATTTAAAAGGCATTTGCACATAACGTAATAAATGCTAACAGAGATTACCAATTGTTCAAACGCATATGAACTATACCATTATGTATTATGTTTTTCACTGGAGATACATATGTATAAACTAAAGTCGTTAGACTATATTATTATGACGATTTCATTTAAGTAAGATGTATCAGAACAAATGTTTAGAAAATTTAGCACAACAATCACATTTGAGGCAAGATGCAATTATCAACTGAATTGGAGGTAGAATACACACAACATATGAAAGAAAGTAAAAGTGGTTAATCATAAAATTTGGAGGTATTCACAAATCATATAGTAGTTACAGTTTAATGTATTGCCTATAGCACACAACAAAGTTTGAAAATGACATATCACATTGATTGACAAGACCATTAATTAATTTGACATAACACAAAGATGAACTGTCAGAAATAAAGGCATCTGTACGTAACAAAAAGATGAAATGACAGGACAAAATCAAAGCTACGCAGCACATTAAATATTTACACTATAAGACCGTTATGGCGATCCATACATACAGTTAAAGATGTAATCGAAGAATGCTGTAGGTGTGAAACAATTATTAGCGACATATGTTGTGTAGGTTTGTTCAATTTTAAAAATATATGCAAAATGGGTTTGGCGTGCGACATCTTTCATCTTTTGTTTTACATTTGTATTGTTTTCAGATATATTTCACATCAGTGATTTTTTACCTGCAAAGATGTAATCGAAGAATGCTGTAGGTGTGAAACAATTATTAGTGACATATGTTGTGTAGGTTTGATCAATTTTTAAAATATATGCAAAATGGGTTTGGCGTGCGACATCTTTCATCTTTTGTTTTACATTTGTATTTCTTCAGATATATTTCACATCAGTGAATTTTTACCTGTACATGTTCAAACTTGAAAGACATTAATAAATTGTATATTATTTCGATATCTACAAAATGTGAACACAATTGTACTCAATGTTACGCTTTTTCGGGTCGTTGTTGAAAAAAAGTCTCTACATAATGTGTTTGGTTGATTGATGGTTATTCAAGTCACTTTCAGCACTATTTTTTTTATTTTGTGGCTGTCAACCATTGACATTCGGTTGAGAAACTGATAATCCTAGTCAATTACAATCAGAGACGAGTGCAGATGTCACGTGAGGGATTAAACGTCACAACGTTATGGCCAGTGTTGGAAGGTCAGAGATGCAGTAGTTGCACCACCTAGATCATTTAGCAAACAGTGACTCAACCATTGTTAGATACAATTAGTTTATACATGTATGTAGGTCAAACCTAGTTCTGACACCTTATACATCAATGCAATGGTACATTATTTCAGTGGAGTCAATTGTAAAAAAAATATGAACATTTTATGGTGCATCGCAGTGTTGGTTTTTTGGTATTTTTGTTGAACTTCAGTATTATATTGTTTCGTTGTTTTTCCCTCATAGTTAACGTTTTCCCCTAGTTTTTTTTATTTTGTAACCTGGACTTTTTTTCTCAATCAATTTATGACTTTTTTTAAAAGCGGTATACTACTGTTGCCTTCACTTGTGTGTATGATACACTGGTATTTCTTTAAACTCACATTCATAAGGATATGGCTTTAGGAAGGTGATGATAACAATAGGTGTAATGAAAGCAAGTGTTTAATTAGTTAAAAATCAAGCTTATTTCAAGTCTAATTTGATGCATAACTCACAAAAAAAAAAACAATTCCTGTTTACCAATTCATACCTTGATCATCAATTATGAGATGACAAAAAGATGTGTTAGTGACTTAAATTAATGACTTGGGAATTAAAATTTAAAGAATAAAAATTTTCAATAGCAGTGAACATAATTCAGTTATGTTCAGTTGCACCTGAATCATGCAGCTTGGTCAATTAATTCCTAAACAAAAGATTTGCATGTTTTTTCTAGTTCTAGAAAAAACCAGGCTTCACTTGTATGTTTTGTTGTTCCTAGAATACCTTAAGTATTTACAAATTCAATTGATGCAGTTATAACGTAAAACGTACCCTTTTGTAAATTTCATGCCATAAATTGAAAAATAAAAACACATTTAAACTGGTCTTGTTTACACAAGAGGTGAAAGCAGGGAATTCACGTATCCAACATTTTCTGACTTGTGCCCAACCTGTTCGAAGTCGAAGACAAAATAGATTGATTTCAAAGCACGATTCAGACCATTTTTACTCAAAGATTTTATCCTTTAAACAGGAACAGAGGTAAAAGACAAAGCCAATCAAGGTGCACTCAGTGGGTTGAAAGATGCTTCAGATTTTTTTTTTCTTCAAATATCAACCTTGCACACAACACAAATCGTGTAGCAAGGTAGTTTGTTTTCCTTGATTCCGAATCATATGCTAGACGCTTCAATGCAAAAATGTCTTGATTTAAAACGCTTGTTGATTACAGCATCGGAAAGGTATTACAAAAAACCAACATACGTTTACTACAGCATCGGAAAGATATCACCAAAAACCAACATAACAAAAAAAAAAAAAAATTTGGCAAGAATGGCCAATAAAATTTTTCGAGTCGCGTCGATTCTACCGGGTCGGTGGTGGGAGGGGAAACAAACAATATTTTATTTTTGGCCCAAGATAGTCGAAGAGATTTACAACAGACATTCGCAGCTGTGTGTCATCATACTGCATTGCCAGTTACATATGTATAAAAGGCCCTGACATGAGAAAGTGTAAAACATGCAAACGATAAATCTATGGACCTTATTAATGTACAAACCAACACACACAAAACACATACATCTTATATCTGGATCTTTCATCACTGTATTGGATACCTAAACTACATAAGTGTCCTTACAAACAACGGTATATTGCTGGGTCTTCCAAGTGCTCCACGAAACCTCTTTCTAAATTATTAACATCTATTTTATCAGTAATCAAAGACGGGCTTCAAAGTTATTGTGAAACTGCCTATTCTAGAGGTGGCGTGAATCAGATGTGGATACTTAAAAATTCAAAAGATCTTATAGAGTACATACAATCTAACTCTCTTTCATCTTGTAACAGTATTAAAATATTTGACTTTTCTACTCTGTACACAAGTATCCCACATTCCAAACTAAAAGACAAATTGAAAGAGTTGGTATTACTTTGCTTCATAAAAAAGAATGGCCAACGTAGATACAAGTATCTTGTCTTAGGGAGGGATACATCTTACTTTGTAAAGAATCACTCTGATTCAAACAAATTTTTTTCTGAAACTGATATTATCAAGATGCTTGATTTCTTGATTGACAACATATTTGTTACGTTCGGAGGACGTGTTTTTCAACAGACTGTCGGCATTCCAATGGGAACAAACTGTGCCCCTCTACTCGCCGACTTGTTTCTTTATTATTATGAGGCTGACTTCATGCAGGAACTTCTTAGGAAGAAAGATAAGAAGTTAGCAATATCCTTTAACTCTACTTTCCGCTATATAGATGATGTTCTTTCACTAAACAATTCAAAATTTGGTGACTATGTGGAACGCATCTATCCAATCGAACTAGAGATAAAGGATACTACAGATACAGTTAAGTCGGCTTCATATCTTGACTTACATCTAGAAATTGACAATGAGGGTCGGTTGAAAACAAAACTTTACGACAAAAGAGATGATTTCAGCTTTCCAATTGTGAACTTTCCATTTCTAAGTAGCAACATTCCAGCAGCACCTGCATACGGGGTATATATCTCCCAATTGATACGATATTCCCGTGCTTGCATTTCCTATCATGATTTTCTTGATAGAGGTTTGCTGCTCACAAGGAAGCTATTAAACCAAGAGTTCCAAATGGTGAAGTTGAAATCATCCCTTCGTAAATTTTACGGACGCCATCACGAGTTGGTTGACCGTTATGGAATAACCGTTTCACAAATGATATCGGATATGTTCCTTACGTCGTAACTACAATCCCCTTCCCTTTCATGAATATGATCTACCGAATTAGACTATTTACCGGATTTGTAATCACATAAGCAACACGACGGGTGCCATATGTGGAGCAGGATCTGCTTACCCTTCCAGAGCACCTGAGATCACCCCTAGTTTTTGGTGGGGTTCGTGTTGTTTATTCTTTAGTTTTTTATGTTGTGTTGTGTGTACTATTGTTTTGCTGTTTGTCTTTTTCATTTTTAGCCATGGCGTTGTCAGTTTGTTTTAGATTGATGAGTTTGACTGTCCCTTTGGTATCTTTCGTCCCTGTTTTTATACATGTACCTGTAATTTATGAGGGGCTGCCCTGAATTTAGGGAATTTCAAATATAAAATCAAACATTTCTGAGAGTACTGCATGGCAACTATGCAAATACATTGTCCCCTACGTATACTAGTTAAGAATTAATTGTTCTGAAACAAAATTCTGACTTGACCTATAACTTGTCATGGTGTAAACTATATATCAAATATAAAGTTCATATACTCCAGCATGGCGAAGATAAATGTGGAATAATTATTATTTAATTTTAAAAGTCCAAGGACTATAACTCTGCTCACAACCATCAGACTGGAATATGTATCAAACTTATTCTTTAACTTGCCATGATGAAATTATATACCAAATATTAAATCAATATTTTCAAGCATGAAGAAAAAAGTGTAGAAAACTGATTTGCCTGACTGACGGAAGGACAGACAGACAGACAGGCTGAGTGCAAACCTAAGTCCCCTTCAAATTCCTTGGAAGGAAACTAATTATTCTACTCTATACAGCAACAAAAAAAACTCAGTAAGTTCCATGATACTCTTGACTTTCAGGATACACACAGATAATAAAGTAGGGTGGTTGATTTGATATGCTGTACTGGCATGTTTTTGTGGCCATTTCTGTTACTAATGTGTTCATCTTATAATGTTGATTGCAAGAGTGCCTGTACTTGACATATTGTCCTTTGTTGTTGGGATGTACAAGTACCCGACCATGTCCACTAGTATTTCTGTCCATCTGGTGAGTTGGGCCTTTTTCAACTGATTTTTATATTTTGTTCTTATGTTGTACTGGTATACCACTAACTGTCCTAGGTTAGGGGGGATCCCGCTTACAAGTTTAACCTCGCCACATTATGTATGTATGTGCCTGTCCCAAGTCAGGAGTAGTTCAGTGGTTGTCCTTTGTTTATGTGTTACATATTTTTTTTTTCTTTTTTGTAATATTTACTAATAAGGCCGTTAGCTTTCTCTTTGAAATGTTTAACATTGTCATTTCGGGGCCTTTTATTGCCGACCATGCTGTATGGGCTTTGCTCATTGTTGAAGGCTGTGCAGTGACCTATTGTTGTTAATTTCTGTGTCATGTTGGTCTCTTGTGAAGAATTGTCTCATTGGGAATCATACCACATCTTCTTTTTATATATATTGTTACGCCATCTATCTATTTTTATATTGTTAAAGACTGAATGTTGACTTTTTAATGCAGACTTGAGAGTAAAGCTAAAACCAATCAATTTTTGATATTCTTTATGCTGTTTCATGTTTAAACATAACAAATTATAATACCAGATTAAAAAATGAGACAATGTTTAAGTGTGAAATAGATTTTCCATTGTGAAACTTTTGAACATTGACAGCTTTCTATGCACTTCTTATACGTTCTATTATGGTTTTTTTTTTATTTTCAGATTAAGTCCCTTAATGCATCAATGATCATAAATTATAAGTTAAAACTGATCCCCATCTTAACCCTTCTTTTCTTTTAACTTGCAAAATTTTTATGTATAGTTAAACTTCTACATATTTTCTAGCTATACATGCATCTCATAATCTATAGCCATATATATGTACATGTACATTAAAAAGCGCATTTTCAATAAAACAATACAACAGTGTATTTAAACAAAAATTATGATTTTAATTACTTAAGATACATGATATAATGTGCATGTGCTTTTTCATATATATATATTTAATATATATATTGGCGTAACAACATGAACAACAAGTTAAAATTAAAAACTTAACCAACATTAAACATTAAAATTCAATTACATTTTATAAACACAGTTAAAAATAGATATCTTTAACATAAACATGATAAATGAACTGCATGTATTTACAAAATGTACAATCAGAATAAATATATATCACAGTTGTTGGAACTAAATATCACAGTTGTTGGAATTAACGGTATATCACAGTTGTTGAAAATAAGGTATATCACATGTTGAAACTTTATCACAGATGTTGATTTAATGTATACAGGATGGGTTAATAGCAATCACTCAACTAACTGTCCAGAAACTGTTATCAAAGAATCAGTAATTGAAGATTAAACAAAGGTATGTTAAGAAAGGCATCCTAATCTGTAAAGAAATTTAGACAGTTCCCATGTATAAAGCTGTATCAGTTCTGATCAAGCTTCATATCTTGACTTACATCTAGAAATTGACAATGAGGGTCGGTTGAAAACAAAACTTTACGACAAAAGAGATGATTTCAGCTTTCCAATTGTGAACTTTCCATTTCTAAGTAGCAACATTCCAGCAGCACCTGCATACGGGGTATATATCTCCCAATTGATACGATATTCCCGTGCTTGCATTTCCTATCATGATTTTCTTGATAGAGGTTTGCTGCTAACAAGGAAGCTATTAAACCAAGAGTTCCAAATGGTGAAGTTGAAATCATCCCTTCGTAAATTTTACGGACGCCATCACGAGTTGGTTGACCGTTATGGAATAACCGTTTCACAAATGATATCGGATATGTTCCTTACGTCGTAACTACAATCCCCTTCCCTTTCATGAATATGACCTACCGAATTAGACAATTTACCGGATTTGTAATCACATAAGCAACACGACGGGTGCCACATGTGGAGCAGGATCTGCTTACCCTTCCGGAGCACCTGAGATCACCCCTAGTTTTTGGTGGGGTTCGTGTTGTTTATTCTTTGGTTTTCTATGTTGTGTCGTGTGTACTATTGTTTTTCTGTTTGTCTTTTTCATTTTTAGCCATGGCGTTGTCAGTTTGTTTTGGATTTATGAGTTTGACTGTCCCTTTGGTATCTTTCGTCCCTCTTTTCTGAAACTACCGTAAAATAGTTGCATGTACATGTACCAACACTTTCTTTAAAATAAATGATTGGAAATGACTTTTTGACATTAAATAAGTTTTAAAGTGCAAGTGTAGATAGGAAACATTTTTTTGCGGTAATTCAAATTAAAAATATTCTATTTTCCGCTTTCGATCTTTTATATCTGGGCGTCACTGGTGGGTCTTGTGTGGACGAGGCGCGTTTTTGGCGTATTAAATTTTAAACCTGACGCTTTTTGTTATTCATTAATCATGTGTTTCTTTGTCTAATTCGTTTTCCTATTTATTTGTATTGTAGTCCTGTAATATTTTGTTGTCATTTCTATGTTATATTTAACATTGCCATTAAAGTGCGAGGTTTCGCATGCCACAAAACCAGGTTCAACCCACCATTTTTTCCTTTAAAAATGTCATGTACCAAGTCAGGAATATGGCCATTGTTATATTATAGTTCGTTTCTGTGTGTGTTACAATTTAACGTTGCGTCGTTTGTTTTCTCATATTTTTGAGTGTAAATTGACATTGCGATAAGACGTGTCACGGTACTTGTCTATCCCAAATTCATGTATTTGGTTTTGATGTTATATTTGTTATTCTTGTGGGATTTTGTCTGATGCTTGGTCCGTTTCTGTGTGTGTTAGTTACATTGTAGTGTTGTGTCGTTGTTCTCCTCTTATATTTATGCGTTTCCGTCAGTTTTAGTTTGTTGATAATGTCTTTTTTTCTTGCAACTATAATTAAATCTAGCTACGTTGCCTCTTAAGTAAGACCAAACCGTTTCGATGGGATTGAGCTCACAATGATAAGGAGGTGTGCGTAAAATCTCATGGCCATTAGCTGATGCAAGGTCATTTATTATATACCTAGGTTTTGGTTTGTTTGCTTCACTAAATCAAGCAGCTCGGCCTTTTTTGTTTTCTTATCATACTGTACAGTGCTCTTCTCCAGCCATGCCGAGATCTCTGACTTGTTGCTGCTAGTGTTTGGTACCCTTGAGTCAGGATCTAAGTGGCTGTGATACGGAGAATTGTCCATTATGATTACAGACCGAGGAGGCAGTTTAGGGAGAAGTGTTTCTCTGAACCACTCTGTAAAGTGCTCCTTATTCATCTCGTCATGATAATCAGAGCTGTTGGTTTTCGACTCAAATATAAGACGGCATCCGGGAATTAGGCCTTGTTGAAAGGAGCCAACATCTAAGATTATCAATCTAGTACCCTTGCCAGAAGGTACTTTCCGATGAATACCTTTACAGTGGGGCTCAAAGACAGACATGGACGTGCTTGGAACATCCAGCCAGTCACCCTTTACTACATGATTAGTGTTCAACCAAGTCTCATCTAGATGTACAATATGACGACCCTGCTGCCTAAACTTACGTATCTTACGAAGATATGCCATCCTCAAGAGAACGATGTCCTCCCTCTCCGACACAAATCTTCGGCTTGAAGCATTCTTGTAGAACCTGAAAAAAATAATCATATAAATAGAAACATTCACTGTCCAGAAACTGTTATCAAAGAATCAGTAATTGAAGATTAAACATAGGTATGTTAAGAAAGGCATCATAATCTGTAAAGAAATGTAAACAGTTCCCATGTATAAAGCTGTATCAGTTCTGAAACTGCCGTAAAATAGTCGCATGTACATGTACCAACACTTTCTTTATAAAATAAATGATTGGAAATAACTTTTTGACATTAAATAAGTTTTAAAATGCAAGTGTAGGGAGGAAACATTTTTTTGTGGTAATTCAAATTAAAAATATTCTATTTTCCGCTTTCGATCTTTTATATCTGGGCGTCACTGGTGGGTCTTGTGTGGACGAGGCGCGTTTTTGGCGTATTAAATTTTAAACCTGATGCTTTTTGTTATTCATTAATCATGTGTTTCTTTGTCTAATTCGTTTTCCTATTTATTTGTATTGTAGTCCTGTAATATTATGTTGTCATTTCTATGTTATATTTAACATTGCCATTTAAGTGCGAGGTTTGGCATGCCACAAAACCAGGTTCAACCCACCATTTTTTCCTTTAAAAATGTCCTGTACCAAGTCAGGAATATGGCCATTGTTATAGTATAGTTCGTTTCTGTGTGTGTTACAATTTAACGTTGCGTCGTTTGTTTTCTCTTATTTTTGAGTGTAAATTGACATTGCGATAAGACGTGTCACGGTACTTGTCTATCCCAAATTCATGTATTTGGTTTTGATATTATATTTGTTATTCTCGTGGGATTTTGTCTGATGCTTGGTCCGTTTCTGTGTGTGTTAGTTACATTGTAGTGTTGTGTCGTTGTTCTCCTCTTATATTTATGCGTTTCCGTCATTTTAGTTTGTTACCCCGATTTTGTTTTTTGTCCATGGATTTATGAGTTTGAACAGCGGTATACTACTGTTGCCTTTATTTCCCACTGTCCACCACTAATCACAGATCAACTAAGCCAGTTATAGCAATCCATTCTTAACTTTTTTTAATTTAAATCGATGGCAATTTTTTTAAGTTTTAAAAAGTTTCCAGTATTATAGATAGGAAATCACTTTCATAGAAAAGATGGGAGTTTTTCTGTTAATCATATTTCTTACGATGCTTTGAATATTTTTTTTATTTTTTTTACATTGCTATAAGAACAATGTATGTTTGATTAACCTACATTCAAAAATATCTTTGATAAATAAAAATTATGGTGTTCATGTTACTATTTTACTGGCATGAAAGGAAGACATCACTGTTCCATTTCTTCCAGTGGCGAATTTAGTGGTTCACTGAGGTTCCGGTGGTTAAAAATGGAGATGCAGCGAAACCAGACATTCTTCGCAAGAGCAGGTTTTGTGCAACACCTGTTGTGTACCTACTGATCACAAGCATCACACTGAAACCAGGATATATACTTGTCCTTTTGAATAGGGTTGAGTGGTTCAATGCTACCACAGGTATTGCACAAAATCTCATCAGCATCATTGATGGTATCAGAGACGGTGTCCTCAAAGTCATTGTCATTTTCAACGTCATTCCCCTCCTCCTCCCTCTCTGAAAACATGTAAGAAATTGTCCTTTGGCTGTCTTGGCTGTCATCGTCCGTCATGTCAATCACCACTGGATCGACGTCTTCGTCTCTGATGCCATCAAGTTTCCTGAGCTTTTCCTCAAACTCCCTTTCCACGTGACTCTCAAATTTAGCCCAGCACTCCACATCGATATGGGACTTGGCCTCCTCTAAAAGCTTGATAATGTCTTTTTTTCTTGCAACTATAATTAAATCTAGCTACGTTGCCTCTTAAGTAAGACCAAACTATTTCGATGGGATTGAACTCACAATGATAAGGAGGTGTGCGTAAAATCTCATGGCCATTAGCTGATGCAAGGTCATTTATTATATACCTATGTGTTGGTTTGTTTTCTTCACTAAATCAAGCAGCTCGGCCTTTTTTGTTTTCTTATCATACTGTACAATGCTCTTCTCCAGCCATGCCGAGATCTCTGACTTGTTGCTGCTAGTGTTTGGTACCCTTGAGTCAGGATCTAAGTGGCTGTGATACGGAGAATTGTCCATTATGATTACAGACCGAGGAGGCAGTTTAGGGAGAAGTGTTTCTCTGAACCACTCTGTAAAGTGCTCCTTATTCATCTCGTCATGATAATCAGAGCTGTTGGTTTTCGACTCAAATATAAGACGACATCCGGGAATTAGGCCTTGTTGAAAGGAGCCAACATCTAAGGTTATCAATCTAGTACCCTTGCCAGAAGGTACTTTCCGATGGATACCTTTACAGTGGGGCTCAAAGACAGACATGGACGTGCTTGGAACATCCAGCCAGTCACCCTTTACTACATGATTAGTGTTCAACCAAGTCTCATCTAAATGTACAATATGACGACCCTGCTGCCTAAACTTACGTATCTTACGAAGTGCCATCCTCAAGAGAACGATGTCCTCCCTCTCCGACACAAATCTTCGGCTTGAAGCATTCTTGTAGAACCTGAAAAAAATAATCATATAAATAGAAACATTCACAATTCCATAACACTTAAGGGTTACACTAAAACATACATGTAACATGGGGCGCAGAGAACATATTTTTAAATCTCAAGTACAGATGGGTGTCAATAACATTCTATATTTGTCAGTTTAAGAGGTTACCACATTTTGATAGAGACTTCTGCAGGTTTATGTTTAAGTGGAACATATTACAAAAGTGATTGATGCATTAGATTTTATTTCAATATGTTTAATAATTTGTAGCTATAAATTTTAATTGTGGTTTATTTATTTTCAGACAATTTTGCTGATGACTACAGAGCCATATTTCCAAGATGTATAGATGTCTTTCAATACTGAAATGTGTATTTAATGCAGGTAAATATTTCCAAGATGTATAGATGTCTTTCAATACTGAAATGTGTATTTAATGCAGGTAAATATTTTCAAGATGTATAGATGTCTTTCAATACTGAAATGTGTATTTAATGCAGGTAAATATTTCCAAGATGTATAGATGTCTTTCAATACTGAAATGTGTATTTAATGAAGGTAAATATTTCCAAGATGTATAGAAGTCTTTCAATACTGAAATGTGTATTTAATGTAGGTAAATATTTCCAAGATGTATAGATGTCTTTCAATACTGAAATGTGTATTTAATGCAGGTAAATATTTCCAAGATGTAAAGATGTCTTTCAATACTGAAATGTGTATTTAATGCAGGTAAATATTTCAAAGATGTATAGATGTCTTTCAATACTGAAATGTGTATTTAATGCAGGTAAATATTTCCAAGATGTATAGATGTCTTTCAATACTGAAATGTGTATTTAATGCAGGTAAATATTTCCAAGATATATAGATGTCTTTCAATACTGAAATGTGTATTAAATGCAGGTAAATATTTCATTACTCCAAGTTATATAAGTGTTTCAGATTTTGGAATCAATGATTTTTATGTTGTTTGTGCTGTATTTAGACACCTCTAACAACAAATTTGTTTACATACACATGTACAAAAATAGAGGTTTTTATGCAACGCAACCATAGGTTTGAATTAGCTAGCTGTCAGTTTTCACGTTTGAATTGTTTTACAATTGTGATTCAGGAGCCTTTTATAGCTGAGTATGGGCTTTGCTCATTGATGAAGGCCGTACAGTGACCTATACTTGTTAATTTTTGTGTCATTCTGGTCTTTTGTGGAGAGTTGTCTCATTGGCAATCATACCACATCTTCGTTTTTATATTTGAAAGTTTTTTTTCAATTTAGACTTGTGTGTATATAAAAAAATTATACATTTGACCCAATAACATTTTCTGAAATTTATCATTTTAATGTACACGTAATTCATTTAAAACTACTATATTCGGTGTATGTCGTGTATGTGGAAGGATAGGAACTGAATTTATTTCCAATGGTACACCTGACCCTTGCATCATTTTCATGTTTAATTGTTGATGTGTATTTACAGTGAGCTGTAATACCTGTAAATGTTGCTGTTGATGCCTTGACCTCAACTGGCTCAAGATCCCAATGATTCAGGTCTCAGACAAAGTTTGTCTGCTTTGAAATCATAATTGTTGATTTTTTATGCAAATAATTTTATATCTTAATAAGATTTTTTTTTTAAGTGAATTTTACCTGTTGCCTTCACTAATCTTTTAATTGGATAATGTATTGCCCATGGCTTATTTTTCTCCCTTTCTGTTAAAAAAAACTGGAAAATTTTCCTTAATAGTTCTTTTGTCTGAAAACAAAACAAAAAACATGAACATATGACCAAAGGGAGGTAATCCATAGTAAGAATGGGGTGTGATTTTTCTACTTAAGGTTCTTGTAAGTTCCAATTTTTAAAATGCAAAGGCTTTGTTAAAAATGACAGTGTACAAAGTTTACATTATGTAGTTATGTATATAATTTTTGTTATTGTGTAATGATTTTTGTATTAATGTTTTCTTTCATTAACCATTTTTTAAGGTTTTTTTTATAATTGCAAGACACTGACATGTTGCATGGCTTTCTTAATCAACAGTTATCATTTATACATTATTGTTGTATAGTAGTATATAGAAGTTGTTGTTCGAATGTAGCTGTGAAATTGATTTAAGGTACTACATTTGTAGAAAAATTTAAATAATTTGAAAGATTTCTAATTTGTTTTAAGCACTTCTTGGTGATATTTATATTTTTCTTTTGTAATTTTGTGAGTTTATTAATAATTGTATTATTCTGGTAGCTGTTAATACTTGCATTAAGGCGTATTTTCCTGGCATCCTTCCACAACACACTTCCACTCTGTCCTTTGGTGTTCATATGTAACTCTTGGACCTTAGCAGGGGTGAGAGAAATGTACTTATTTACGAAATTAGAACACTTTCCGCATGAGTCTAAGGCTGTATGATCGCCATGATCTTCTTAAATTATATCCTTAGTGAAAGGTTTACATGTAAAACTTTTACTTGCCGTCGTTCCTTTGATGCTGAATAAAGGAAGTAGTTTAGAACTGTTAACTGCTTCCTTAAACTCTCTATCCAATGTATACATTGGTGTATCCCGACTACCTGGTATGTTATTATCTTCGTCACTGTCCATTATATCTTCCCCTGCTTTGGTTCCACATTTCTTGTTGTTCCACGATTCCATTTTGCAGTTTCATCCGTGCATGCTACACCTTTCAAATTGTTTCGAAATGCATGTTCAATTTCCCACAAAACAGCCCCAACATGATTACATGTATGGCCTTGACCAGCCATACACGAACACTACTCGTTTACTATTGAGCCATCTTCATTACAAAGTACAAATACCTCATTTGTTCTTGATACTGTTTGAGACGATCTTACTTCTCCTTTAAACATAATTGTCTTATTATTGTTAATATAATGCGTTGTAACACCAACGTTTCCACTTTGAAAATAGTTAAAGCTTTGAAGGCTTTTAAAGTTTTTCATTTGTTGACCGTCAACTGCTTTCGACTCCACAAGAAAGTTGTAAATATCTCCGTACATCATATTTGGCCATACACGCATGTCGTCAATCCATGTTTTGACTTTATCAACACCCAGAGGTTTCCATTCTTTTGCTACTGTTGACATTATGTTGATTTTCTTCGTTAAGATCGATTGACAATAAAGGCTTGTTTACAATTTTTTCACGGTTGTAATGGCGACGCTGTTTACGACGACACGGAGTCGTGTCTCTAACTAAAGGGGATAATCGAAAAAAACCTGTCTATAAGGTAGGTTTAAAAATTTCAAGTTCTGATTGATAGGGGTGGACATAGCTATAGGCATAGGTAAAGGAACAGAGATTATTGATAGGGGTGGACATAGCTATAGGCATAGGTAAAGGAACAGAGATTATTGATAGGGGTGGACATAGCTATATGCATAGGTAAAGGAACAGAGATTATTGATAGGGATGGACATAGCTATAGGCATAGGTAAAGGAACAGAGATTCCGGACTTGAGTACTGTCCAGTGATAGGGGTGGACATAGCTATAGGCATAGGTAAAGGCAATCTAATTAAAAACCGATCTCTCATCGCTCCTGTTTCTGATATGTCGCGTGGGAGATCTAACGAAACCCGCTTTGAGGTCACATGTGAGTGACCTCGTAGGTGTGTCTTTTTCTACCAATGAAATTGAGTCTTCCACGATCTTGTAAGTTTAACGTAAGGTAAAGGGATGTAACTCATTTTATTTACGACGAAATCGTCAGTCAAAATAATTCATAAACTTTTTTGATTGGCTTATTAATAGGTCGTCAAATCATTTGCATATCTTTATAAATTCATAACTTTTAGGTCACTCACATGTGACCTCAAAGCCGGTTTCGTTAGATCTCCCACGCGACATATCAGAAACAGGAGCGATGAGAGATCGGTTTTTAATTAGATTGAGGTAAAGGAACAAAGATTATTGATAGGGGTGGACATAGCTATAGGCATAGGTAAAGGAACAGAGATTCCGGACTTGAGTACTGTCCAGTGATAGGGGTGGACATAGCTATAGGCATAGGTAAAGGAACAGAGATTCCGGACTTGAGTACTGTCCAGTGATAGGGGTTGGCATAGCTATAGGCATAGGTAGAGGAACAGAGATTATTGATAGGGGTTGACATAGCTATAGGCATAGGTAGAGGAACAGAGATTATTGATAGGGGTTGACATAGCTATAGGCATAGGTAGAGGAACAGAGATTATTGATAGGGGTTGACATAGCTATAGGCATAGGTAAAGGAACAGAGATTATTGATAGGGGTGGACATAGCTATAGGCATAGGTAAAGGAACAGAGATTATTGATAGGGGTGGACTTAGCTATAGGCATAGGTAAAGGAACAGAGATTATTGATAGGGGTGGACATAGCTATAGGCATAGGTAAAGGAACAGAGATTATTGATAGGGGTGGACATAGCTATAGGCATAGGTAAAGGAACAGAGATTATTTATAGGGGTGGACATAGCTATAGACATAGGTAAAGGAACAGAGATTCCGGACTTGAGTACTGTCCAGCACTATTTTGTCAAGTTTTGGCACAAGTTGGAGAAAAAAAACCTGCACCATTTGTGCTACTCTTCTATGCATTTCAACTTTTAGGTTCAATAATATATATATATGGATTGTCGACCTTAGGATACAAGCAAGGACAGCAAGTGCCTGTGCTATGAAAAGTTCCTTTCTAGATTATTCGCCTGCATTTTTTATTTGTTTTGTGTTTAAATTTCGTATTTCTTTTTATTTCTTTTGTTTACCAGTATTTACCTGTAGGTTTCTGACTACATTTTTGTTTCTAAGTGGCATTTTTAGTTTGAAATAATTATGGTACGATAAATTCAGTAATATTATAAATGCTTCTTCTTTGTTTATCGTCTGCTATAAAATAATTCTCTTGACTTACCTTTAAAATGATGAAAAAATCCGAGTGGCTCCTAGAAATATTCAAATTAACTGTACGTGAAACTCCACAGAAACACTTCCGGTAATAACAATGTCGGATTCCACCATTATAAATGATCTTGGATAATGTGAAGGTCAGGATTATACAGTGTAAACACAATAAAAGGTAGGACAGTAGTGGATATTTGGAATGGATTTTTATTCCGCTATTTGAAAAACATCGTCTCGAGTAAATGCCACTAATATTTAAAAAATTTCAACGAAAATCATGGTGCCAATTTTACGTGACAGCGACTATAGGCGATATTCAGTCACCCCTTATAAAGGCTACCGGTTAACCTCCTTTTTTAAAAGTTATCCTACGGATCCGCATATGAATATCACGGTTCACTTGTTTGTTCTTTGTTCTATTAATATCTGTCATATTGACAATGAAACCACATCTTTTAAAATTGTTTATCATGGTCCCACAAACATGTCGAAAATGCATAAATTTGATTTTTTTCTAACTTCTCTCATCATGCGAAAGCGGAACCTTTTTGGTAACTATTTATATGTTGCGTTTAAATATGAATTGTAACACTTTAAAGTGACTGAACCGGTAAAACAAATACTTCCCAAGAAACAGAAAAAGAAAACTACTTGGAACAGCACCAGGCTACGTATTGGTATTGTATGAATAAAAACTCAGCATGGACGATATGTTGTACTTTATAAACGCATTTTTTTAAAAGTCTATCGGATTTTTCATGCATTTTCTGTTCACATTTTCACAACAATCGTTCAAAAAGGCTAGAATGCCTTCGTGAAAGTTTCATACAATGTCAAGTGTTTCATTCCATCAAAAATCTCGTGCGTTTCTGCGAGAAAAAAAAATAACGCGCAATTTTGTGAATGAAAGTGGAAAGTAGATCCTTACGCGTTGCATTCGCGCATGTCATTTGCGTACTAACCCAATAATTTTTATATCACGGCCAGTTCAGTGATACTGACATTATCAGCGAGTACACATCAAAGGAAAAATGTACAAATTACTTATAAATATTTATATTGGTTTTTATATAAAAATTGTTTTAATAAATTGAGCTTGATTTGTTTCAGAATCGTTTTGGACAGTTTTGATTGTAAGTATAGATGTTTTTGTCGCAGTCAATGCTATATTATAGAAATGTTTTAATGCAATATTTACAAGATTGGTTTAGTGCAACGTTAGTTATTGTGGCATTTTGATTTTTATAAACGATAGGATATTTCTCGGCTACATTCTCCTCGAAAAGAGAACTGTAAATTAATCCTTCGATTTCAGCTTTATAAGGTTTACAATTGCTTTTTTTATTTGTACTAAATCAAAATCCCTCGTTGTACAGGTTGGGGGAACTCAGTGGTATTAGTTGAATTTCCGTTTTCCTCATTACGTATTATTCTCAGGCACACTTTTGAGAACGTATATTGATTTCTTGTCCTTTCTCTGCATTTTTTTTTTATTGTTTTTGTTTTAATAATTGAGTTTATTGTTGATAAACCCCTTGGAATCCTTTCCATAATTAAGGTATACCCTGAGACGTTTCTCATATATCATAAGACTTAGCTTTTTACAAATATAGCTCCATGTAGATAGAAAAATTGATGGTTTGTCCAAGACTACATAACGGTGGAATATGAAATAATAAACATTTCTAAAAATTAAGAAGATGAAGTATGAGCTCCAATAAGACAACTTTCAATCAGAGTCACAAAGTTTGAAAGTAAACCATTTTAGGTCAAAGTACGGTCTTCAATCACAGTGTAATAATGCATCTACCTCAGGCATAGATTACCTAAGCTGTATTTGGCAAAACTTTAAGGAATTTTGGTCCGCAATGCTCTTTAACTTCGTACTTTATTTGGCCTTTTTAACTTTTGGATTCGAGCGTCACTGATAAGTCTTATGTAGACGAAACGCGCGTCTGGCGTATATACGAAATTAGTCCTGGTGTCTAGGATGAGTTTATCTAAACAGGTTTCCACAATTTTACATATCGTCACTGTACTGCTAAAGAGGTACACACAATTAAAACAACACGAATTAATACAAAAAATGTGAATGCACAATTTAACGTAGAAGTGCATCTGTATGCATGCTTATAACAATTTGAAAATTTACTTGATTATTTAATGTAACCATGTGAAAAATTTATAAAATCGCCAAAATCCATTATTTTGACTGAGAGATGAATAAAAATCATGGAGACAAATTCATTTGCCAAGGACATTTTTTTATATTTTGTAAATAAAGCTATATCAATAGTTAAAAGACCAAAATTAATAGAAATAGATATCCCCGATATTCCTGGGATAAATTTGCAAATTTTTTACCATATGAAATTTGACTTTTCTGGTGTCCTGTCTGCACTTTATAGGAAATTTGAGAGGTCAACAATAGCATAACTATAAATACCATATATGTTCATATTATTGAAAAACAATACTAAAATGCCTATTTAATATTCATTTGATGGATTGCAAAGGCCGATTTTATGAAACACAGCATGTTTTAAACATTTTATCTTGATAGAAAATCTCTTTTAAGGATCAACCCTTTAAAAAGTAAATCCTTGAATTTTTTTAATTGATTTTATAACTGGACCTTCCGTGTAACAGAATATAAAGATGATCTTGTAACCTTGGTTCTTGGTGACTTTGCATGGATTTATTTGAGACAGACACTAAAGTCGATATTCAGGAGTCTTTTGATACTGTAAGGACCAACATTATATTGAAAGGATTAACGTGATATTGAAAGGACCAACGTATTATTGAAAGGACCAAAGTGATATTGAAAAATACCAACGTGATATTGAAAGGACCAACGTGATATTGAAAGGACCAACGTGATACTGTAAGGATCAACGTGATATTGAAAGGACCAACATGATATTGAAAGGACCAACGTGATACTATAAGGACCAAGGTGATACTGTAAGGACCAACGTGATATTGAAAGGACCAATGTGATATTGAAAGGACCAACGTGATATTGAAAGAACCAACGTGATATTGAAAGGACCAACGTGCTATTGAAAGGACCAACGTAATATTGTAAGGACTAACGTGATATTGAAAAGACCAACGTGATATTTAAAGGACCAACATGATATTGAGAGACAACTACACAAGACTTACATCAATATGTATCCTCAATCATATCCACATAGGTGTATATGGCAGACCCATGCAGGAACATAATTTTATATATTCTAAACTGATTAGGTCTTTCCACTTTTCCGTGGAAAGACCTATTGATTTTCTTTTGATTATTTTTTTTTTCTTTTTCTTTCGCCATTTTTTTTCCTTCGCTGCTTTTTTGTTTCGCAAGATGTCGCTTAGATATTTGGAATATGATATTAAACAGTGTATACGCTTTTGAAACCGACCCTGCTTAGCCGAATACTTTCCAATATAAGAGTTATCTCCCCGAAAACTGTTTTTCTTTTTATCTCTAAGGCTTCGCAACCGTATAAGAAACCGACAAATTTATTTTTCCAAACTGCTCGTTATATCCTCAGGATGTTTTGTTTAATTTTAACCGAAGCCGTATAGAGATTCCATATGAGAATTATTTCCCCTTTTGTAATTGATATTTTGAAATGTATTTTTAACTGGATAACAATAAGTGATAGAGGCATATGGTCTTTAGATTTGAGGTCCTTGGTCCAAAACAATGAAAATAAGGTCAAATTCCAAGGTCAAGGTCATTTTCAAAATTTTGCTTTTTGACTTGTTATTTCTTATTTTCAGAAATCATATAAGATATCGACAAAATATTTTCAAACAATTGTTAGTTGCGACATGTCGTAACACATAAATTAAGTTGTAAGGGTACGTTGACATTTGATACAAGTTTTTCCCCTTTTATATCTAATATTAGTCTTATTGCAATATGATTTATTAACAATTTAAAGTAGAGGCCTAGAGTTTTTTTAATTGAGGTCCTTGGTTGATGACCTGGAAATTGAGCTCAAGGTCATTGGTAAATCTAACATTCCAAATTTCGACCTTTGCTTTTACCTCACATGTTTACATGATAAAGACATTGGACTTTTTGCATTAGGTTGCAAGCAATGTGACCTTGAAAAAACCAACTAGAAATGACTTTTCTAAACCGGATGTTGCTATTTTTTTTTACTAAATTAATGCAAAAGTATATAGAACCATATATTTTGAGAATCAGTGTCGAGTAAACTATCAAATAATACGGGAAGTAACAATTTTTTAACCGGAAATAAAAAAAAATTCTCCCTTATTTATATCTTTTTGTATAGAAACCATATATTTATGGAACCAGACGCTGAAATTGACATTTAAAAACAAATTTTCATAATTTCATATCAAAATAGATCCTTACTGTGACTTTAGAGTAACATTAGTAAAGAACACAACTAGAATTTCTTTGATGACAGCTGCATATTGTATGATAAACAACGTCGGAATTTTGCCTCCACGTGTAACAGAACCGGAAGTAATTACAAGTAACTATCTAAAAAGTCTACAATGATTTAAATGTATTATTAGATAATTGTATGTAGCAATTGCATAGCTACATCGTCTACTCTAATTCACTACTCATTCAGCTTATTAAATGTATTATTAGATAATGGTATGTAGCAATTGCATAGCTACATCGTTTAGTCTAATTCACTACTCATTCAGCTTATTAAATATGATTTTTAATGTAAACTTAGTATCGATCACTACTGAATGTTATCAAATATTATAATTTATGAATTATATTCATTTTCATGTCAATTCATGCGTCTTTTGTTTATTAATTTTATAAATTTACTGTTTGCAAAAGTATAAATTATTCTAAATGATAAGGATGTTCTGGTAACTAACAGAAAACCCTGGCCGTTTTTGGCACAACTTTTTTAATCTTTTAGTCCTCTAAACTGTTTGACTTAATGCTTGTTTCGGCTTTCAAACTTTTGTATCTGGGCATCACAAGTAAATCTTGTGTGTATAAAATGCACTTCTGGCGTATTAAAATTTTCAACTTGTTGCCTTTTGTTGGCTGTTGTTCGTGTGTTTCTTTGTCAATTGTATTCTCCAATTTATTCATATTGTAGTCCTGTAGTGTTAAGTTGTCATCTTAATGTTATATTTCACATGGCTATAAAAGGGGAGGTTTGGCATGCCACAAAACCAGGTTCAACCCGCCATTTTTTTTTCTTTAAAAATGTCCTGTACCAAGTCAGGAATATGGCCATTGTTATATTATAGTTCGTTTTCTGTATGTGTTACATTTTAACGTTGCGTCGTTTGTTTTCTCTTAATTTTGAGTGTAAATTCACATTGCGATAAGACGTGTCACGTTACTTGTCTATCCCAAATTCATATATTTGGTTTTGATGTTATATGTGTTATTCTCGTGGGATTTTGTCTGTTGCTTGGTCCGTTTCTGTGTGTGTTACATTGTAGTGTTGTGTCGTTGTTCTCCTCTTATATTTAATGCGTTTCCCTCAGTTTTAGTTTGTTACCCCGATTTTGTTTTTTGTCCATGGATTTATGAGTTTTCAACAGCGGTATACTACTGTTGCCTTTTTTATAGTGTTATCCCACAGCGAATGGATGTTTACTACTTATATTTCACTCAGAGTATATACACCACACTGTTACAAACTTTGTACAAAGATTGATTGATTGTTTGTTGCTTTACGCCGCATGAGCACAAAAAGGCTATATCACGGCGATGTATAGAGTTTAAACAGGGTAATTAAAAGTTACAAATGGAAACTTGACATGAGGATGAAGACAAAATGCAAACATTCAGAGGCCTTTTAATAGCCAAAGGAGCCTGAAGGAATACAAAATACTTCTCCCAGATGAAAGTGGTAGGTTTAACAACATGATTACTTTTTTGTTTTATTAAACGTGGAATAAAAGTACATTCATAAAATAGTTAATTTGTTTTTTTTGGAAAGGGGGAGGGGCAATGACTCAATTTAGTATTTGTTCAAGTGTTAACTGGGTTCCATGTTCATGTATGTGACCAATAGCTTTCAAGTTGCTGGTCCCAGTGAAATGCTTGACATGTAGTCATGACAGTTAGTCTGTTTAGTTAACTTATTTATTTTAATTTTTTTAATATTAAATAAACCTAAATATTTGAAATATCCAAATAGGAAGATTTGGAATGATTGCCTTTCGCCCTGATTCACGTTCGCCTTTGTACCGGTTCGCCCTGATACCTGTTCTACCATGGTCCATTCACCCTGATTTTTATTTATTTTTTTCCAAATTTTTTTCTAATTTCTTTATTTATTATGATCTATTATGTGAACAGAATATGTTGCAAGTTTGTTGAAAAATTACACTAATGTTTGTATAGTCAAAACCAATTGATTATTTTTCTTTTGAATTGTTATGTCATTGACCAATAATTGATCCACAACAAGTACTCAGCTTTTAAAAATTTCCATGATACAGTCTTCATCAATTTAAAGAATAAAAATATCTTTATTCAACTCTAATGCCCTCAATATTTTTTTTTTAGTAGGGCGAACTCAATGGCCGAATGAACCCAGGGTGAACATGATATTAGGGCGAACGGAACCGATAGCAATGAAAGCATTCTTTATTACCATGATACATGTAACAGGTAGACATAGTAGATATCAATTGACAGTCACATACTTTCTATGTTACTGTCATTAACACTATACATCCTTCAACAATGAGTTAATCAATACTGTATAGTAAGATCTAAATAACCCAGAAATAATAATTATAAAGCATTCCAAACAGAAAACTATTAAACGGTCTGATTTATATCCATTTTTTTTATATGAAAAACGAACGCCGGTATGATATATACATGATATATACAGGATATATATATATATGTAGGACTCTAAAGTGCGATGGGGACGCTAAAGTACGATGGTCACGCTAAAGTGCGATAAGAATTAAGAATAGACGTAAGAATTGTACTTGGATTATGACGTTAACAGTTGTTTATACAAATCAAAATGAATATGCCTGAAGATAAATTAAGAATATTTGATTGACAACTGTTAAACTAAATGTCCGCATGACTTAATTTCAGAACTTATCGTGTTTAGTCGGCTGAAGCAACTGTGTTTATTTATTCCGGATGCTGTAAGAAGAACGTGTGTCCTGCAGTCGACCATTTTACTATATAGATACAAAATAGAATTACGCATAGGTATCGTGTATCCTGCTTCTATTGGAAGAAAGAAGTCCCCATTAAAATAATATCAATTTTATTGAAAAGAAAAAAATGAAGTAAAATAAAGGTTCGTGCTTTTAAGCGTAAATTATAAATTGTCGGCTAAAAACATAGTTTGTACAGTGTAGGAAAATATAACATGTATTTTTCACGGACAATGAGAAAGCTCGACGAATATCGCTTTTTCTCGCATTTTAAATTAAAGCTTAACGCCTTATACAAATGTTACTTATTCCGACAATGTGGTCGATCTTCTGAATTTAGAAACTATCACTTAAGCCTGCCGGTAAATCATAAAGTCATCACATACTGGATTTGTTACAACACGAGCAACACGACGGGTGCCACATGTGGTGAAGGATCAGCTTAACCTTCCGGAGCACCTGAGACTACCCCCTGTTTTTGATGAGGTTCGTGTTGCTTATTACTTAGTTTTCTATGTTGTGTCATGTGTACTATTGTTTGTCTGTATGACTGTCTTTTAAATTTTTAGCCATGGCGTTGTCAGTTAATTTTCGATTTATAAGTTTGACTGTCCCTCTGGTATCTTTCTTCCTTCTTTTAGCATACTAGCTTTTGCAAAAAGACTTTCTTTTTTTTATCCATGTACATTTTAAGCCGTCGAACCTTATCATATTGGTCCTTCGCACTTTAGCGAGATACATCATCCTACTTTAGCGTAGACTATTTCACTTTAGCGTGACCATCGCACTTAAGAGTACCATCGCACTTTAGAGTCCTACATATATAGAAAATTTCGTTTGTACATGTACATAAACAGAGGACAACCACATGCACTGAATTATACATGTTATATGTGTAACAGACTTTTAAGGCTGCTTTTTAGGGAATTATAAGTCAATGTAAGTGTGTAATTTGTGTACTTTCTTATTATCTTTTATGTTATCTTTGTTTTTGCCATTTTTCTATGTTACTGTCATTAACACTATACATCCTTCAACAATGAGTTAATCCATACTGTATAGTAAGATCTAAAGAACCCAGAAATAACAAATATAAAGCATTCCAAACAGAAAACTATTAAACGGTCTGATTTATATCCATTTTTCTCATATAAGAAACCAACGCCGGTATGATATATATATATATATAAAATTTCGTTTGTACATGTACATAAACAAAGGACAACCACATGCACTGAATTATACATGTTATATGTGTAATAGACTTTTAAGGCTGCTTTTAAGGGATTTATAAGTCAATGTAAGTGTGTAATTTGTGTACTTTCTTGTTATCTTTTATGTTATCTTTTTTTTTTTGCCATTTACATGTAGTTAAATATTGGGGATTTATGGATGCAACTCCACAAAGACAATGAAAGACCAGGACTTGGATTGCATGAAACTTTCAGAAATCTTCAATATCTTGATTACTATGTCATGATGCCTATGCATTGTGCAAATATTTTTCTTAATATGTCAGAGTGAGCAACTGAAATTATACATACATTGTTTTTACTGTATTTTTGTTTGTTATATATCACAGTGGACATCACTGACTCTATATTACTCTTAATAATTACTGTTGCCAGACTCACTTTTAAGAATCTTGGAATTTCATTTTTTTTCCTATTCCGAATTAAGCCAATATATATACAAAAATATGTTTTGAGAAAAGGTATGAACGTTAAAATTGAGAATGACAACGGGGAATGTGTCAAAGAGACAACAACCCGACCATAGACACTTGATAGAACAGACAGAAGGTCACCAGTAGGTCTTATATGCATTGAGAAATTCCCGCACCCAGAGGTGTCCTTCAACTGGAAACTACACAAATATATATACTAGTTCAGTAATAATGAAAGCCATACTAAACTCCATATTCTATATATATATTTTTTTGTTTAATAGCTTAATTTAAAAATCTTACGAATATTTATTATTAATCTGTTTTTAAGGTACCTACTACCAGTCACCCAGTGTCATTTAAAGTTACTAGAGCAGAAATTTAAACCATGAAGAAAGTGATACATTGTATACATGGTAATTAACCAATAGAAAATATTTTTTTTCAAGATATTCTGATATCAGACAACTCAGTTGTCAAAACAAGTAGAGAACTGTTAGTACAAATGAAGAAGATTGTGCCACTTTTGTTCTCTTGTTCATATTTTTAAAGCCTGTTTTTTAACTGAACTCATCCTTTTGATTTCTATACACACATTATGTAAAAGTACATTAGATTACAACTAGGCTGAAAAAGTTCAATTTCATTAATATGAAACTTTAACCAATATATACATGTATTTGAATGGTTTTACACTAGTAATTTTGGGGCTCTTTATAGCTTGTTGTTCGGTGTGAGCCAAGGCTCCGTGTTGAAGGCCGTACATTGACCTATAATGGTTTACTTTTTTTAAATTGTTATTTCATTGGCACTCACACTACATCTTC
The DNA here is from genome assembly GCF_965363235.1 of Mytilus galloprovincialis. Lineage (NCBI taxonomy): Eukaryota > Metazoa > Mollusca > Bivalvia > Mytilida > Mytilidae > Mytilus > Mytilus galloprovincialis. The sequence goes on along the minus strand of NC_134851.1, from coordinate 71,695,730 downwards.
CTATATCTATATATATCATTTGTAACTCTATATCATATATGTATAAGGTGAACCAATGTGCTTGTAACTTTGGATAAAAGTCTCGTGAAATGGTGATAAAAAATCGCTGTATTCCTGTTCACAGGTACACAGGTTTGTCAACAAATGAACATTTGAAATAAGCAGAACTTAAGATACTAATACATATTACTACAACACTTTAAAAGAGTCAATTGTTTTTTTTTAAACCTTGGATCAGATAAATATAGAAAATAATATTTACTATTTTACTATTTATCAAATCTAATCATAACTGCTGACTTCTACTTTCACTTTTTCCTCTCCCAAAGCAATTAAACAAAATTTAACGGTTTCTAGTTTTGACGTCACATACTTGTTGAGTAAACAGGCGTTTATAAGTATGACATTTGATTTCTATGATTTTTATTCTTACAATTATTTTAAACATGATCATATATTTACCATTATTAACTTGCATGTATCATAATATTTTCATTTCGTTTTGTAGATTTTCTAGAGGAACTACATATTGAGTTACATAACATACATAGAGCTATCACAGTCACATATAATGTCTTAGAAGCAGCATTTTATAAGATATCGATAAGACAGTGAATATACTACCCTTTTGGATGAATTATAGCCTGAAGAAGTTTTGATCTGACATTAAGGACCGGGCAATACAATTTTTGCCCTAATCCTTCAAATGGTTTGTTTAGAAGGGACTGAATTGGCTTGTGTGTCTCTGCATTTTTAAAGGAAAATACTTGATTGACTATTTGTAAAAATAAAAACTTCATAGGATTATAAAGAAAACAATGCTAACTGATTTACCGATTAACTATTTGTATAAAGCTTTATATTTTAGAGAGGAGAAGACATTGATGCTTCAAACCTTTTATGCAGATACCTTATGCTAAGAAGTTTTCCTCTGTCAGATGTCCCTTTTCCTTGACAACATTTTCATGTTTCAACAAAACCATAAAAAATATACCTACAAGGTAGTTTGATCTGCTTTTGACTTCATTTTCATGATTCATTGGTCAATGTTATGTTTTGTGTTTTGGTATTTTTTTCAATTATCATAAGCAAAACAAGATAAAACTATTTTAGTGTGCTGAAGTGAACAATTGTAAGGTGTACATGTCTGTCTGACCTTGACCGCAATGGCTCATTGTCATGGATCTTTAAAAAATGTTTAGATGATGAGAGACATGTGTATTCTGATCCTATAGAGCAATCAATTTGTTGTCCTTTTTAGAAACAGTGTTGAGCTTTATCTTGAACCATTACTACTACATTAATAGGGTTCATACCCCCCTTTTCTTGTAACAATATCACATTGAATTCTCTAAAAAAAAATTAAGGAATAAGCTAATTTTTAAATGATTGAAAGGCTATTTCCTGCACTACGAACATATCTGAAAAGCTTTCATTGATTAATTAAAGAGCTTAACTGTCATAGTTAACATCAATCAAATAATTTTGAACAGAAAATGATAGTTTGAACACATATTGTTTTAGTGAATTTGAACGAAGATTTTGTAAATCTAGGCATTTGTCTCCATGACGACCAAGTTTCCTCTACAACTTTATTTCATTATTTTGAATAATTTGATGTTACAATGTATTACATGGAGAAAAATTAAAAAAAATTAAATGCTTGGTTAAAATTTTATTATTATAAAGCATACATTAATCATTTTGTTAATTAAAAATGTGTAATTCTCAAAATTGGTGTGTTCTGTTTGCATGGAAACTGGTAGTTTGATTTGAGGATAATGATAAATAATTGACTGTTTTCTTTACTTTGTTTCAATAGTTATACAAGCTATAAGACACAATCAAATGAATTGTGCTATAAAAACATGAAAATAATTTAGCTTATTGTAAGAAAAAAAAATGCAAAAAAAACCTTTTTTTTTCTGAAAAATCTAAAAAAAAAAAGGCTACAAACGATTATTTTTGATATGTTTTCTCCATGTAATACATTGTAACATCAAATTATTCAAAATAATGAAATAAAGTTGTAGAGAGATAAATTTGAAAATAAAGAAAACCACTCGAGTGCTAATGGGTATCTTGGAAGAATGTAGACTTTAAAAAACGTAATGTTTACTTCTTTTAAGAAAATGAAAAACTGCAACAATTGGTTGCCATGGAACCAAGAGTTGCCATAGTTGCAACTTCTGTTATCAACTTTAATTTTTTTTTAAATGTGGAACTATGATAACATATATTTGTTTTATCGAATTTAATAAGCAATTTATAAAATTTAAAAATTGTGATGAAAAACATATTTTTTTAAGGTTTTATGACTGAAGTTAAAGGGCTGTTAAGGTGCCATCGTAACCAAAGCAACCAAATGTACAACACATGTGTAATTGTTAATTTTTTTTCAGTTTCTTAAAAAAGTTAATTTTAAAACTATCACTGTATCACCCATTGCATGATTCTTAGGTGGAGCCATACTTAAGTCAATGTGCAATTGTCTACAGTTTGAGTTTCCTACCATAATTATTTTTTTATTCTTTAATTTTTGTCTTAAAGGGCTGCTTTGATAACTACCTGTTTGCTCATATGCATCTGTTGCTTTATATTTTTCTCCGTCGTTATCAATTTTTGTCTTGATTATTCTTATTTTCCGTTGAAATGAAATTAACCACTGTTCAGACAAAGATATATACCGAGTTTTCTATGTGCTATTTTATTTTTACATACAACGAAAACACCTTACAAAAAATGTTTTCCTGACTACCATTAAGGTAAAAGATAGATAATAGATTAATTATATTGGCAGATTGATTATTAGTAATTTATCGATTATTCGAAGTCATAGTTGCGTCTCAAAAAAAATATTGTCGAGTTCTTCGTATCACCAATATATTCAATTTCAAAAAATCAAAATGTCTTTATCTTATTTTTTTTATCTTTTACCCCTGCACAAATTAAAGTTGCACCAAAACTATATAAAAAGAACTGAAATTGAAGATAATGTGTTCGATATGTGATAACTTACTGATAATGTTTTATCAGAAAGTCAATGTCCAACATCTTCGATCCAAAATTAAGAATAAAGGTGTAAATGCAGTGTTATTTGTTTCATATGATTATAGCTACTGCTGGTTACTATCCAACAAACAACGAAAAAATCATGTAAAATTAAAAGATTATCGGGGATGGAATAATTACTGAACTTAATAATATAACTGCATGCGAAATACAAAGCAATATTTAATCAGAAAATATGGTAAGTTTATTGCGATTTGTCAAAAATGGGACTACTTAAAACCTACCGTTGTGTATTGTGCTCAGTTAACTCAAAGGTGGCTTTAAGCTTACTGACATCCATTGTAACACCCATCTTAACATCTATTGTAACATCCATTGTAACATTCATTGTAACATCCATATAGTATTTACGTTGAAAAACAAAGTAATCATTTTAAATAAAATAAGGATCGATACAAATAAACTTTACTCAAACTACCCAAATGAGACGTTCAACAGAATGTTTACATTCTGTTCGTGTCTGTGACGACGAAAGGTACAATTGAAGTAAGTGCGAATTCCGTTCTGGATCTGCTTTCTCTTCCGGAGCACCTGCTATCACCCCCAGTTTTTGGTAGGGTTCGTGTTAATATGTATGTTGTTTCCTATGTTGTGTCATTTGTACTATTATGTATCTGCTTGTCTTTTTTTCTTTTGTAGACATGGCGTTGACAGCTTATTTTCGATCTATGATATTGTATGTCCTATTGGTATCTTTAGCTTCTCTTTATTCTGCTACATCGTTGTTCCATCAGGTTAAAGTCAAGAACTGTGTCTTTAAATGCTGTTTGTTGATAGTCGTTCTCCATTTTGTCCGGGTTATTGTAATCGTTTCTTCTAATGACAGTTTGTTTCCTCTGCTGTTATTATATCTTTTCTTCCTCATCAACATATTTTTTTTTTAAATAAATGCTAACTAGAGGTATAGGGGGAGGGTTGAGATCTCATAAACATGTTGAACCCCGCCGCATTTTTGCGCCTGTCCCAAGTCAGGAGCCTCTGGCTATTGTTAGTCTTGTATTATTTTAATTTTAGTTTCTTGTGTACAAATTGGAAATAAGTATGGCGTTCATTATCACTGAACTAGTATATATTTGTTTAGGGGCCAGCTGAAGGACGCCTCCGGGTGCGGGAATTTCTCACTACAACGAAGACCTGTTGGTGACCCTCTGCTGTTGTTTTTTTCTATGGTCGGGTTGTTGTCTCTTTGGCACATTCCCCATTTCCATTCTCAATTTTAACATTTTTCTTTTTAACTTGTTTTAGATTAAGATGATATTTTTAATCGTGAAAAGGGAGACAACTCAGATATATAAATGTACCTTCGTCCTTTACAATAAAATTACTAACTGTGAAAATAACCACAGACATTTAGTATGGTTTATAAAAACTGATATAGGTGTAAACATATGCACCATTCTGTTTATGAACTACATCTTTACTTAAGGATGTACTTAGACGAGGTTTTGGAATTTGTGCCATATTTTCGGACTCTTTGGTATTTTTCACTACGATATAATGTAAAATGTTTGGGCCATTATATAGAGATTCATACATAGCCTTTTTCATATCGGTCCAGATATCATCCCGAGACCTCAATATTATCCCGAGACGTAGTCAATGTGCTGATATGGGTCAAGGAATGATACCCGAGCCAATAGGGAAAAAGCCATGTATTAATCGCTTTATCATATACTTCTAACAATTATCTTATGTAAGGCAATTAAACAAAAGAAATTACTAAAACAAAGAATTATGTCTGAAGAAATCAAAATATGAAACAAACAAATACACAACAATTGTCCAACAATATCATCATTAAGTCTTCCTTCATATATATGTATGATACTGTTTCTAAGCTTTTTGAAACATTGAAAATTTGAAGCTGGAAGTATAGAAGTGTTAACAGTTTTATGATTTTCAGTACTCCATGTTGTACTATGAGCTGATTAATAATGGTATTTGTTTCTTCCTGTAAATTCATACACATGTTGATCCATATAAGCAAGTACAACACTATCATCATTTTAAAAATCTATATCATTGGATTTAGCCATGTTTACTTCTGTTTTGCAATAACAGCTGGTTCTGTACAAATAAATTTACCACTCGATCCAAAACATCGCATCGCAATGTGTCCGTAGTTACTGGACATTATAAAAGTTCCGTAACATTTTGACGTCATAATAAAAAATATATGACGCCAAAATAGAAAATAAACAAACAATACCGGAAATACGGGAAGTAACTTGCACGAGGGGCACTATTATGCTTTTTTTCTTGCACGAGAGACCTCTCAAATGGGTTATCATCTGGGTATAAAGTTATGGCTTGGTTACTTCCGTTCATTACACATATACAAAAGCTATCTTAGTAGTGCTAAGTATATGATATCCCTTTGGTCTTTTCGTATAAGATTTGTTAGCTCAGAAAAGGTTATTTACCAATGTAAGGGGGCTCGCGGGTCTTAGTCAAATTTGTATTTTTGATATAGGATTTTGCTTTATCTTTCTGTTGACGAACTTTATCTGATACTTTATAAAAAAATTAAATTAAAAAAATTGGGTCACCGTTCATTAACGCTCACAATCTGCCTTCGAAAGAAGGATACATTTGTGTAAAGGTACTTTTTTTTAGTTGAACTCATAGGAGAAATAAAGGTTATATAGAAATAAAAAAAAAGAACTAAATTACAGATATCGCTCTCATTTTACAATAATTTAGTTTAAGTACAGCTTATTTGTAAATTATAATAAAACAAAATATAGGTCACCGATGAGTTGAAAACAATATTTTAATGTTAATGCCAAAAAATTGCATTGTTGCACCAAAGAGAGATACTTTTAAGGTTTTTGAATGATATATACATTTTAAAAGTCACCTGGGGCCAACACAAATGGATATTTTTGAATGGTTTTTGTACCACACGATAAAGTAACATCTAATAAATGTTATTAATAAAAAATTTAATGAAAAATAAATGTTTATATTATTTTCTGAAATATTTATACACTCGAGCCTCCTTAAGCAGATTCTTTTCAAAAAATTAAATTGTTTTCTGGGGCATAAAATTTGAACAAAAAACATATGTGTACCTACCAAGACTAATTTTGATTCCAGTTTACATTTGTATTCTATTATGTAATATATTAAAACACAACACACAAAAAAATATATTAGCTGAGTAAATCGATTTACTCTCTGTCTGAATATATATGATATATGTTTCGACATATTTGTAAACAAACTATGACATGATGAAAAAAGTAAACGGAAGTAAAGAGGATCAAAGAATAGACCTCTTCATATTATCTCATTTTCTTTTTGAAATATTATAAAGAACGTAAAAACTGGACGCGCTTTATATTGTCTACAAAAGACCAAAATGACACAGACATTAGCAACTATAGGTCACCGTACGGTCTTTAATAATGACCAAAGCACATACCGCATAGTCAGCTATAAAAGGCCCCGATAATACAATGTATAATTCAAAGTTTTGTAAACAGCAAATTTATAAAAATGACCACATTATTGATATTCATGTCAACACCGAAATGTTGACTACTGGGCTGGTGATACCCTCGGGGACGAAACGTCCACCAGCAGTGGCATCGACCCAGTGGTGTAAATAGTTATCAAAGGTACCAGGATTATAATTTAGTACGCCAGACGCGCGTTTCGTATACATAAGAAGATATATAATGTTATATGTTCTGTGTTATAAACTGACACAATGCTGAACACATCCGTATATTCTACTTTGTTTGACCTGTCTATTTTTATCATGTTCTGTTGATCTTTTATTCTTATCTGTATCTAGAATGTTTCTTCAAATGTCCATATTTGGATCACCGACAATCATATTCAGGCAAATGCACAGGTTCAAAAATTAGACTTCTTGACACCGAGTACGACTGCAAATGTGTATTGCAGTATGCTTCCAGTCACAGAGTAAATTTAATTTAATAGATTCGCACTAAACAGCAGACTAGTAAGTTAAAAGTTGCGAATACAGATTCAGTGTGAGCATATAGAATTAACTGTCATTGGACAAAACATAACATTTAAATTGATATCAAATAAGTTGACTGTTTATTCTAAATGGTCTTTACATACTATGAATTGTGTGTAATGAAAGAGTAAAATAATTGATAAAATAATAACAAGATTAAAATCTCCAATTGATAGTTTAATATTTGTTTATTCACGACTTTTCAAATTGGATGATACTAACACAAAACAAACGAATTCAGGAGTAAAATGAATACAAAGAAGTAAAGTAAAGCAATTAACTTAGATGTAATTTGTTTGAGATTTTGTTATCAATATAAATTTTAAATATAATTAATTGTTACTTGAAACATGTATGATTACAAAACTAAACGATAAATACGGGTGCCTCATATTAAGCAGGATCTGCTTTCCCTTCCGGATCACCAACAGTATTTGGTGGGGTTCGTGTTGCATATTCTTTAGTTTTATTTGTTGTGTCGTGTGGTTAATTATTTGTCCGGTCGTCTTTTATGAGCCATGGCATTGTAATTGCATTTTCGAACTATGAGTTTGAATGTCCCTCTGTAATCTTTTGTCCCTCTGATATTGAATATCTGTTTTACAGTCAAAAGACTGATATGCTGCAGTAGTCGTTACCTAGATCTTGACCTTTTTTTCACGAATGTGACTTACATAATTTTACTTATTACATGGATTTATTTTTACGTGAGCAACACCACAGGGTCTGTTTACCATAACGGAACATTTAAGATCATATGAGTTTTGATTTTAATGGGGTTATGTTGCCCTTGCTTCAGTTTTAAGTGTTTTTCTTTCTTTATGCCTTTAATTATTCAAATTCTCTGTTGTTTATACCGGTAACGGTCTTGTTTATCCGCTGCCATGAAAAACGCTTCAATTCAAAATTTCGTACTTGGTCAAGTTTCAAGGTTAGAGAATGTACTTGATCGATGTTTTATTAATTTGATGATGTCGTACAATGTCTGAGGGTTAAAATAATGTGTGATAATCATAATCCTGATAATATAATTGTGTGATGCCTTATCATTTAAAATACTAATTTATATATTGTATAGGACACGACGAGTCTGTTAACACTTCCGAAGGACCACCAATTTGGTAGGGTAAGTGATTCTAATAGATATAGGAAGATGTGGTATGAGTGCCAATGAGACAACTCTCCATCCAATTAACAATTTATAAAAGTAAACCATTATATGTCAATGTAAGTCTTTCAGAGTTGATGTTGTGTTTGGAATACTGATGTTCGCTTCTTGGGGTTTTCTTTTTTTGACACTGGACAGATTAGTTTCAATGTTTCATTGGCATCTTTTTATACATAGCAATACTCGACACATAAGAATTGCATATATTGTGTAGTAATCTCGTCTTCTGTTTTGATCATTGATAGATGACGCATGGTGACCTATGAATTTAAACTTCTGTGTCAGTTTGACTCTGGTGGAGAGTTTTCTAATTGATACCCATTGCCTAATTACTGTGTTTTCTTTTTTAAATATACCGAACAAATAAATGAATAGACAGGGAAATCGAAGTATTTATTCAATATGTTGAAGAATATATTTGTAAGTGTTTTCCTCAATTACAATTATAATTTTTTTTCTTTCTGGATCTTCGATTTATTTACATGAACACTGAATTTGTGAAATATGAGATTCCATTTTCTGAAAAGATAGTCATAAAAACGAACTGTGTAATCAGTTGTTATTGGTTTATCTAGAACCTCGGTTTGATATAAGTTCTTCAGTTAGATGTATAATATGACAAGTAATTGGAACAACGAAGACGAACACATATACCATACAATCCACACTAAATAAAAGACTCTAAATAATAGTACAAAGAAAGATAACTCTGCCATGTCTATGGAACAATTACATTTTCACTATACAACATTCTAGGTAATAGTAGACTTTTGAAAAAAAAAATATATGTCTACATGTGATCATTAATATAAGTCAATGAAACAAACTTATAAAACACATGTATTTTATATGTATAACAATTACAGATCAGATGCATATTTACACGGTTATGTGCCCCTGTTTTGAAAATTTAACCTATTTTGTCTGTGTGTTCACGTATCGTTGTCAATATAACAGAATTTGATACAACTGTCATACAAGTGAAAAGTTTAGCGCTATAAAACAAGGTTCAATCCTCCATTTTCAACTTTAAAAAATGCCTGTTCCAATTCAGAAATATAACAGTTGTTGTTCATTTGACACGATGTATTAATGGTAAGCTCACTCCTTCTAAACAACCATAATTTATTTATCATACTTATACACAAAAAGTATTTCTTTATACAATTTTAACTTTCACATTCGACTGTTTAAGTATATATTTATTCTTTAATATGTTATCTCATCCGAAATTTTATGCATTTTAATGCAATTTTATTTTTGTAATTATGTATATTATTGTTTAAACTTCTCTATAACCTTTGTACTATAATAGTTTTATGAGAATAAACTATCTATTATTCGTTTGATGTGTTTTATCTTTTGTTTTTGCCATTAGATTAGGGAGTTTCCGTTTTAAATTCTACTCCGAGTTCAGTTTTGTGCTTTTTCTGTTTATGCATTTTCGAAAACTTTGTATTTCTTTGAAAATATAAGTTCTTCGACAATGTCTGATGATGAGCGAAATCCTGTTGGTTTTATGGTGTTTCTTGTTCATTTCCATAACATGGCTTCGACCGTCTGCCTTTCAGGCGCCAGAATCGCTTTGATAATTTTTGGGGATTGACTATCACTACAAACTGCTCAGAGTCTGAATTGACCAGTTTTATGTGTTCGACCAGTAAAATCGAGCACACATTTTACTCGACTAGTCTCGACATTGTCTCGACTGTACTTAACTGTACTTAAGTGTACTCGACTAGGTCTCGACTTTACTTAATTAGTCTGATCAGTACTTGATGATCTTTGTGTAGTCTGAAATGGTCTTGATCATGGCTCGACCTGTCTCGAACTGTCTCGACTAGTCTCCACTTAGTCTCAACCAGTCTCGACCTGTCTCGACTAGTCTTGACCTTCAAATTTGGTTTTGACTGGTGTAAATCAGCCCATCTAACTAAATTAAACATTGATCTTACAAAATTCAAGCTTATTAGGTAGTTTGATTTCTTGCTGTGAAATGAAAGAATTTAATTTTACAATATGTCAAAATAAAAATTATTATATAAAAATTCAGATAGCCATCTTTAATTATTTTTATATCTTTTCAAATCAACTTGGATTTTCATCAAACTATGCAGCTATCTTAGATATATATCAAGCTTACTGAATCCCATTTCATTTAGTTTTTTGTTGTATTGCTGTAAAATTTAAGAATTAGAGTTATCTAGGTAAAAAAAAAGCTAGGATTTGCAATTTGGACAAAATAGAGATAGAACACTTTAATTTTTTTATAACTTTTTCAAATCAACTTGGATTTTCATCAAACTATGCAGCTATCTTAGATATATATCAAGCTTACTGAATCCCATTTCATTTAGTTTTTTGTTGTATTGCTGTAAAATTTAGGAATTAAAGTTATCTTGGATTTTCATCAAACTATGCAGCTATCTTAGATATATATCAAGCTTACTGAATCCCATTTCATTTAGTTGTTTGTTGTATTGCTGTAAAATTTAACAATTAAATTAATCTAGGTTAAAAAGCTAGGATTTACAATTTGGACAAAATAGAGATAGTACACTTAAATTTTTTTTTTTAACTTTTTAAATTCAACTAGGATTTTCATGAACCAATGCAGCTATCTTAGTTATATATCAAGCTTTCTGAATCCCATGTCACTTAGTTTTTTGTTGTATTGCTGTAAAATTTAAGAATTAAAGTAATCTTGGTAAAAAAAAGCTAGGATTTGCAATTTGGACAAAATAGAGATAGTACACTTTAATTTTTTTATAACTTTTTCAAATCAACTTGGATTTTCATCAAACTATGCAACTATCTTAGATATATATCAAAATTACTGAATCCCATTTCAGTTAGTTTTTTGTTGTATTGCTGTAAAATTTAGGAATTAAAGTTATCTTGGTAAAAAAAGCTAGGATTTGCAATTTGGACAAAATAGAGATAGTACACTTTAATTTTTTTTTATAACTTCTTCAAATCAACTTGGATTTTCATCAAACTATGCAGCTATCTTAGATATATACCAAGCTTACTGAATCCCATTTCATTTAGTTTTTTGTTGTATTGCTGTAAAATTTAAGAATTAAAGTAATCTTTGTAAAAAAAGCTAGGATTTGCAATTTGGACAAAATAGAGATAGTACACTTTAATTTTTTATATAACTTTTTCAAATCAACTTGGATTTTCATCAAACTATGCAGCTATCTTAAAAAAGCTAGGATTTGCAATTCGGACAAAATAGAGATAGTACACTTTAATTTTTTTTATAACTTTTTCAAATCAACTTGTATTTTCTTGGAAATGGGATTCAGTAAGCTTGATATATATCTAAGATAGCTGCATAGTTTGATGAAAATCTGTAAAATTTAAGAATTAAAGTAATCTTGGTAAAAAAAAGCTAGGATTTGCAATTCGGACAAAATAGAGATAGTACACTTTAATTTTTTTTATAACTGTTTCAAATCAACTTGGATTTTCATCAAACTATGCAGCTATCTTAGATATATATCAAGCTTACTGAATCCCATTTCATTTAACTTTTTCAAATCAACTAAGATTTTTATCAAACTCTACAACTATCTTTGCAATATATTGATCTTACTGAATCATAGGGTGTTATTTAGTTTGGTGTATTTCTGTCAAATTTAAGAATTTAATTAATCTAAGTCAAAAAGCTACGATATTAGAAATATATCTTTCCTCATAATTTGGGAAAAAGTATATATAAAATAGTTATATAATTCCTTTAATGTTTTATTCCTTTTGATATATGTTATATAAATATAGCAAAAAGGGATGAAACATTAAAGAAATTATTAAAATAGTTCTTCTGATTTGTGGTGATTTATAAAGCAATACCTTCTGCTTGGGGCAAATTTATTAAAAAGATCACATCTACCAGAGAGTTTTAAATTCTAAAAAACATTTTTCAAAGTTGCAACATCCTGTTAAATCTTAATCGCAAGGTTTTTTTAATTCACTAGATAAGTAATACACGAGTTTAAGAAAAGTAGGGCTTTCTTTTTACCTGTAAAACTCACGTATACTGATGTAATTAAATCATGTATAGTGCCATGTCATTAAATTTGACAAAAAAATGTTTTAAGATTTGATAAATTTATACTGTAACTTTGGAACACATTTCTTTTTTTAAAATGTTATCAAGGATTGTCATGAAAGTTCATGATTTTAACCAAAAAAAGGTGTTATTTTGTTTAAGCTGATTTGAAAAAGTTATGAAATCTTAAAAAAGACACCTTTTTTTTTTGGTTAAAACAAAAATTTAATATCATTTATATATGAGGAAAGATATATTTCTAATATCGAAGCTTTTTTGGCCTACATATAGATTAATTAAATTCTTAAATTTGACAGAAATACACCAAACTAAAAGTTTATTTGAAAAAGATACGAAAAAAATTAAAGTGTACTATCTCTATTTTGTCAAAACTGCAAAATCTAGCTTTTTTTACCTACATTAAATCAATTCTTAAATTTGACAGCAATACACCAAACTTAATAACAACCTGGGATTTAGTAAGATTAATACATCACCAAGGTAGCTATATAGTTTGAATAAAATCTTAGTTGATTTGAAACAGTTATTAAAAAAATTAAAGTGTACTATCTCTTTTTTGTTCGACCTGCAAATTCTATCTTTTTTTACCTAGATTAATCTAATTCTTAAATTTGACAGCAATACAACAAGAAACAAAATAACCTGCGATTCAGTAAGCTTGATATATATCTAAAATAGCTGCATAGTTTGATGAAAATCCAAGTTGATTTGAAAAAGTTATTAAAAAAATTAAAGTGTACTATATCTATTTAGTCCGAATTGCAAACCTAGCTTTTTTTTTACCAAGATTACTTTAATTCTTAAATTTTACAGCAATACAACAAAAAACTAAATGACATGTGATTCAGAAAGCTTGACATATAACTAAGATAGCTGCATAGTTTGATGAAAATCCAAGTTGAATTTAAAAAGTTTAAAAAAAAATTAAAGTGTACTATCTCTATTTTGTCCCAATTGCAAATCCTAGCCTTTTGACCTAGATTAATTTAATTCTTAAATTTTACAGCAATACAACAAAAAACTAAATGAAATGGGATTCAGTAATCTTGATGTATATCCAAGATAGCTGCATAGTTTGATGAAAATCCAAGTTGAATTTAAAAAGTTATAAAAATAAATAAAGTGTACTATCTCTATTTTATTCGAACTGCAAATTCTAACTTTTTTTGACCTAGATTAATTTAATTCTTAAATTTGACAGCAATACAACAAGAAACAAAATAAGCTGGGATTCAGTTAGCCTAATATATATATAACATAGCATGATAGCTGCATAGCTTGATGAATATCCAAGTTGATTTGAAAAAGTTATTAAAAAAATTAAAGTGTATTATCTCTATGTTGTCCACATTGCAAATCCTAGCTTTTTTAACCAAGATTACTTTAATTCTTAAATTTGACAGCAATACAACAAAAAACAAAATGAAATGGGATTCAGTAAGCTTGATATATATTTAAGATAGCTGCATAGTTTGATGAAAATCCAAGTTGATTTGAAAAAGTTATATAGTAATGTTTATTTTGAAATATTGTAAAATTAAATTCTTTCATTTCACAGCAATAAATCAAACTACCTAATAAGCTTGAATTTTGTAAGATCAATATTTAATTTAGTTAGATGGGCTGATTTACACCAGTCAAAACTAAGTTTGAAGGTCAAGACTAGTCAAGACAGGTCGAGACTGGTTGAGACTGAGTCGAGACTAGTCGAGACAGGTCGAGACAGGTCGAGCCTTGTCAAGACTATTTTAGACTACACAAAGATCATCAAGTACTGAATCAGACTAATTAATTAAAGTCGAGACCTAGTTGAGTACACTTAAGTACAGTTAAGTACAGTCGAGACAATGTCGAGACTAGTCGAGTAAAATGTGTGCTCGATTTTACTGGTCGAGCACAAAAACTGGTCAATTCAGACTCTGAGCAGTTTGTAGTGTATTCATCTACATAATATGTTGATATGCATGAAAATTTATGTTACGTCCGAAACATTGTTTGTACACCACAAAAAAAATCCGTTAAAACTGTTCCAAATTTAGAACAGTCGAGAGACAGTAACAAGGATGGAAGTCTATTACAAGTGTATCAGGACTATTAAAGAACTAAGAAAGGGAGAATGAAAATCTTAGTTGTAAATATCGATAATAAAGCAACCAAACTGTTTGGGGAGCAATTTTCCTTGCGATAATTAAAATAAATGTATGCTATTTAAGTCGTAACTTCTATAACGTTGCTACACACAATTTCTCAGATAATCACCTTCAAAATTGAATGTATTGAAGTTAAACAATCTAATCAAAATGAAATTGCAGTTTACATTTACAATTATATGCGACTGTTTTACAATTGAGATTTTAACAAGTCAGAAATGTGACAGTTGTTATCAATTCATTCAATGTGTTTGAGGTGTTAATTTTCCATTTAGTAATGGACTTTTGTTTTGAATCTTTCTTAGTGTTCGGTAATGTTGTTATTTTTTGTTATTTTACCTTTTACAATAATTTGTACAAGTGATAATATGTTTCATTTTCATTATAATTTTAGCACTTCAATAATATTACGGACCAATATTAAGTGTAGCTATTTGTCAGAACCAGGCAGATCTAACAAAAACAAGTGATTCATTCAATATACCAATTATCAGTTTATTTTGTAAAAATCTCTTCATTATAATATAAAAGATATAAATATACAAAAAAAAAATCACAAACAAATAGTGATACAAAATAATTAAAAACCAATTGTTCAGAGAACAAATGAAGGTCTTTTCACCACTAACAATATATTTTGATGTGACAATATTAAAAATTCAGTTCATATGTCAGTTCTTATGGCTTACTGATGTCTACATATGAATTTGGAGCAAAGGTAAAAATCTAGAACGTCCAATTAACATATGACCTTGACCTTAATTTCAAGGTCATAAACTAAGGATCTCAAATCAAAAGACACTAGTTCCTTAATATGTATGGTTAATTAGTAATTTCACTTTACGCATAATTCTCAATATAAGGGGGGCAAAATTCCCATGTATTGTCTACGCACCCTTTCAACCAAAATTTATAAGTTACGACATCACAACTAACAATTTTAGTAAAAATAGTCTGTCAATATCTTATAAGGTTAATGAAAATGAGTGAAAATAAGCCAAACTCAAAATTAAGAATATGACCTTGGCCTTTGACCTTGACCTAATTTTCATCTTTTTGAACTAAGGATCATAATCAATTCATCAAGAGGATATAACAAGATAATGAATTTATCGGTTTCTTATACGGTTGTGACATATAAATAATAACAAGAAAAACAGTGTTCTCGGAGATAACTCTTACATGAAAAATATTTTGGTTACGCAGTGTCAGTTTGAAAAGGGTATTAACTGTTCGATATCATATATCATATAACTAAGTGACATCTTGCGAAACAAAAACAAAAACAGTAAAGGAAAAAAAAGTTGGCAGAAGAAAAAAAAAATGCTAATTAAAAAAAAAATTTCAAAAAACAATTGAAGGTCTTTCCACCAGTAAGGATCTATTTTCATAGGAAAACAGCAAAATTAGGTTTAAAATGTCAGTTCCTATTGCTTTAAGATGCATCAATATCAATTAAAAGCAAATGTCAAAATCTAGAACGTCAATCAACCGATGACCTTGACCTCAAATTCAGTCATAAACCAAGGACATCAAATCAAAAGACCACAGGTCTCTAATATGTATTGCTAATGAGTGACATCACTTGACGCTGATTCTAAATACAAGATGGGCGAAAACTCCCATGTATTGTCAAGCACCCTTTCAACTAAAATTTACATGTAACGACATGTAGATCTAACAATTCAGTAAAAATAATTTGACGTAATCTTATAAGGTTTATAAAAATAAGTGAAAACAAGCCAACATCAAAATTTAGAATATGACCTTGACCTTTGACCTTTGACCTATTTTTCATCTTTTTGGACTAAGGATCTTAAATCAAAAGACCCTATGTCTCTATCACTTATGGTTAACAGTTAAAAATGCATATCACTTATATGAAATACATAAGGGGGAATAACTCTCATATGGAGTCTCCGCATAGCTTCAATCAGATAAATCCAATCATCCTGAGAATATAACGAGCAATTTGGTAAAATAAATTTTCAGTTTGTTATATACGGTTTAGACGTATAAGTAATAACAAGAAAAACAGTGTTTGGGGAGGTAACTCTTACATGGTAATATTTTAGTTATGCGTTCTCAGTTTCAAAAGCGTATTAACTGTTCGATATCATATACCATATGTCTAAGCGACATCTTTCGAAAAATATCAGCGAAGGAAAAAAAATGTTGACGGAAGAAAAAAAAATAATTAAAAAACAATTGTTCAGAGACCAATTGAAGGTCTTTCCACCAGTAAGGATCTATTTTGATATGAAAAATATTAAAATTTGGTTTTAAATATCAATTTCAGCGTCAAATGACAGCTTAAAATGTACGCTAATTCCAAAAATATAAGGTTTTTATACAAAAAGATATAACTAAGGGAGATAATGTTCTTCTTCCGATTCAAAATATGTTACTTCCAATATTGTTTTATAGTTTACTTGACGCTGATTCCAAAAATATATGATTAAACATACTTTTACAATAATTTATTACAAAAATTAGCTACTTCCGGTTTACAAAAGATCACTTCCGGTTAGCTTTTTCAAAGTCATATTGCTTGCAACTTAATGCAAAAAGTCCCATAGCTTTATCAAAAATACAAATGAGGTAAAAGCAAAGGTCAAAATCTAGAACGTAAAATAAACATATGACCTTGAGCTCAATTTCAAAGTCATCAACCAAGAACCTCAAATCAAAAGACCTTAGGTCTCTACTATATATTTTTAATGAGTTATATTACCATACGACTGATGTTAGATATTAAAGGGGAAAAACTCGCATCAAAGGGTTACGTTCCTTTTCGACTAAAATTTATGTGTTACAACATGTCGCAACTAACAATTGTGGGAAAATATTTTGTCGATATCTTATAAGATTTCTGAAAATGAGAGATAACAAGCCAAAATCATTTTTTTTTACATGACCTTGACCTCATTTTTATTTTTTTTAACCGTGGACCTCAAATCAAAAGACCCTAGGCCTATATCACTTATGGTTTTCCAGTTAGAAATACATTTCACTTACATCAAATAAAAAAGGGGAAATAACTCTCGTATGGAGTCTCCGGATAGCTTTGGTCAAAATTTTCAATTCATCCTTAGAATATAACGAGCAATTTGGTAAAATAAATTTGTCGGTTTCTTATACGGTTGCGAATATTAAGCGATAACAAGAAAAACAGTGTTCGGAGAGATAACTCTTATATGGGAAAGTGTTCGGTTAAGCAGGGTCAAGTAAACTATTAAAAAATACCGGAAGTAACATCTTCTGAACCGGAAGTAGAAAATTATCTCCCTAAGTTATATCTTTTTGTACTTGATTGTTTAAGTTTGGACGCAAACAATGACATTTATTCAATTTAAAATATGAATAAAACCTACGTAAATGCATCTAATGACTGAACCTTTACACTGTAAATGTTTACCAATCTCTATTGGAAACAAAAACGTTAAAGTAACACATGTGCGCTTCGACTTCATATGTTAGAAAATATTCTCATTCTCTGATCGGAAAAAAACATTGATATACGTCTATAAAATGAAAATAGCACTATCTAAAGTAACTAGAACACACCCGCGAAATCGCGGGCATATACAGCTTGTAAACTGTTGTAGGATGAATTTTTGTAAAAGATATTACGACTGAATAATTTCATATAAGGTATCAAAAGCCCACTCCCTTTTTTCCAAAGTCCGTTATGTGTTTCCTTTCTGTTAAATTTGATTATTTTTCGTGTTTCTGGCCTAATACCACAATTATTCTTCTCCTTTGCTACAATGCATTTTTTGGTAAAAGTCAAATTAGATAAAAATTTGCACCGCTTCAAACATGAAATAAATGAAACTGCTTATAGACCATTAATATTCTAATAAAATTTGCATCTAGGAACAATCCATCAGTGCTTTTTCCTTTGAGAGCCATATTAACATGCCAATGGATTTGAATCTCGTATAAATGACTAAGGCTCATTTGAGGGGTGGTCTGAGGGGCCCTGATCCCGAAATCCCGGGCTTAAAACATGAAATCCCGAGGTGCGTATTTGAACGAAATTCATATCCTGACATCCCGATATTTAAAAAAAAATATTCCCGCATCCCATAAAGATCAATCCAGAAATCCCGAGCTTAAAAACATCCGATCCAGACGTCCCGAATAAGTCCTGCCTCCCTCTAATCTCTACCCTACTTTCATTTTGGCCAAATTACTACTTTCACTTACAACAATACATTTTATGTCCCATTTATGGGAATTATGTTTTCTAGTCTGTTCGTCCGTTCATTCGTTCGTCCGTCCGTCCGTCTCGCTTCAGGTTAAAGTTTTTTCGAGGTACTTTTTGATGAAGTGGAAGTCTAACCGACTCGAAACTTAGTGAATATGTTTCCTATGATATGATCTTTCTAATTTTAATGCCAAATTAGAGATTTTACCCCATTTCCGGCACGGTCCACTAAACAGTAAATGATAGTGATGATGTTGCATTCGTATACTATAGATACATTCGTGTTTCCACATGTTTTACTTGTTTTAATATATATGCAACTGGTATGACCCCTTAGATAGTAAATATTTCAGAAAACAGAATACAGAGAGCATCTGTATATTATAGTAGTAAAAATCATCGTAGTTTACAAGTGGACTAACGCGAAAACATAATTGTCTCTAAGGAGGTATAAAAGTTGTGGTTCTTGCGATCTAAAAACCATGATATGGAGAACGCTCTGATTGGCTTATTTATTTTTCATTTTTGAAATCAATCTTAGGATTGGTTGTTCTTGTGCATGTTTAAAACCAGAAGTCCTATATATGACTAAAAGTCAGTCTGATAACGGAAACAATATCCGGACACCTATTTTGTCGTTTTTCTCCCAAAATAACTCAATCTGAATAATCATAAGAAAGGATGACAAATGCGACTATGCATGTTACCTAAAGAACACAGAGTCATGATTATTAATTTATTCTGGAAGGAAGAGAAGCGACACACAAAATGAGGTCTTCTCGTTTAATAGTATAGAAACTATATTTTAAAGTCGTACTCGCTACATTTTGATAAAAATCATGCATCTAAATTTTGAACATCATGGTTTATCGCACAGCTGTTTAGAGGATATTGCACCAGAAATTGTGACAACGGATCAAGCTGCTACAGACAACCAACTTGTTTCGAACAAATTATATGCAGCCATTGAAAAATCTAACTGCTGTTCATTTTTGAAATGAAATAGATGACTATTCTATAATTTGTTTGTTCCCATACTACTTCTTTGTAATTTTATTAATATACTGCTTACGTTTTTCTTTTGTGTTTATCTATGTCCGCGTGAAATGTTAAATTATGTGACCTTAGAAATCAAGAGGTACATAGATAATAAACGCATTTTTTTTTAATATTTTATCGTTTAGAAAAACCTTCTGTTGATATTTGTTTTTGTCGTAAGGTTTCTGTGTTTTTGGTGTATCAACAATTATTATAGTGATATGTTTAGCCTTCTATAAAACTTGGATTGTTACAACATTTTCAGGAATGTGAAAGTTGTTTTTCTTTATTTTACGTGTTTGATCTTTTGATTTTTGCCATTTGATCAGAATTGATCCTTTACTTGTTTATAGCTTGGTGTTTTCGTTATTTCACTTTATCAAAAAAAAAATTCAATTGAAATCAAAACAATTTTTTAATTGGAACTCATTCCTGGTAATATTCCTTTAAATTATCAATTGTTTAACACTGTTGTACACGCAGCAAGCAAAGATCTTAAATGACAAATGTATTTTACATGTAAAGGTATATTGTTTTGGTGTTTTCTGTGTAAGCTTGTTATCTATCTTGGAACATACGGGCATCTGAGTCACACTCGTTACCAGTCACTGGTAGAGATAATCAGATAAAATACAAGGAACCAGTTTAATTCTATATAGTATTTGTTTGGAATCAAAGTCGGTGATCTTGAGGTAAATGATTTATAGACTAACATCAATGATCTCACCTGTTCATATAATTGCTTGAAAGTAATTACATTGTCATTCTACATTACATATTATAATGCAACATCGTTTGTATTGTTATTTTGATTGGATAACGTCACTAATTTTCATGACATCAATTCTTAATTGATGCTTTGTAACATTTTAAATAAATGATTTGACTGTGTTTTCTGTCAGTTTCTTGAAAATTGAGAAACCACTATTGTATGTTAAGCTCCGACGGCATCAATCGGAGACCCGTCGCCAGAAAACATAATTTGCGATCATCAAACCAAGTACTGTTGCTACAAGATTTACAGTGGTAAACATGAATTTTTCAACTTTTTAACTTCTACTCAGACTTTATTATACGTCACAAATGTATGAGTAGACAAGACAATTGATGGTCCGGGTTTATGTCAAAAACGTCTCGTCCGTTCCCGGGTCAACCTTGATTTGAAATAAGTTGATGAAGGCTTAAAATTTTACAATTTACTACATAAAAAAGATAGAAAACTCATTACATGCCTATCAAAAACTTAAATAAACATAGAATTATAGAAATCATCAATATAGACGTTGAATTTAAATATTTCGCATCACTGGTCAGCTGTGCAATTACCCCAGCTACATCGGGTGATTCGATTATCTGAATACCTGAAACATAAACATGATACCTAATTTAATGAATAAATGAATTTAACAATGTTACTCTAGTAAAAAAATCAAAGCATACTAGTCATTCAGAAAGAGAAAAACAACAAAAAAACATCGATTCTTACATATTTTCAACGTCATAACAAATTAATTGATCAAACATAATGTTAAGGGAGCAACCATTTCATTTCAAGGGGTGTATATTTTTTTCACAGCACACTTTAAGCTAAGCTCAGTTTTTCAAATTTTTTTTCAAAGTAAAACACAATAAGGTATTGATGAAGTCTCCAAGCATAATTTGTTTTTGTCATCTGCTGACCAGATTACTTTTTTTCATCAAATTGTGACTATTATTATAAAGAAAAAACATAACTCCTCCTCCTTTAAAGTTATATGGTCGTTCCTTACTGATGGTAGATAACTCTTTTCCAAAGCAAGTACAAAGTTTGGGTGCTCTTATTGAGACATGTTATATAGTGTAGTCACTTGCCTATAGTGCTAGTTGCTTAAAGAAATAATGTTTGGCCATGTTTAAAGAGTGTGTCATCGATATCAGAATAAGGGCTGCTGTAAATAAAAATAAAAGAAGATGTGGTATGATTGCTAATGGGACAACTATCCACAATAGACCAAAATGACACAGAAATTAACAATTATATGTCACCGCACGCCCTTCAACAATGTGCGAAGCCCATACCGCATAATCAGCTATAAAAAGCCCCGAAATGACAATGTAAAACAATTCAAACGAGAAAACTAACGGCCTCATTTATGTACAAAAAATGAACGAAAAATAAATATGAAACACATATGCAATTTAAAATTTAAAAAACAGGTTAAAAAGGCTTAAGAATGCCATTTCAGATCTAAAGAAAAAAATGTACACAATTATTTATTGATATAAAAGGGACTGGAAGAGTTAACAGAATTGAGAATAGAGAATAATCGACGAAAACGAAATACAAAGTAGTGAATAACGAGGTGCTAAGATATAAAGAATAGAAAAGGATGTAGATGGTTTTCGTGATGCATTCCACTGCCTAAATGTTCGGTTATCCCTGTTTTCCTTTCTCATGTTTCTCTATATTAATTCATTTAAATATTAAAAATATAGTCATGTAGCACTCTCTTATGTTTGTAAGTGAGTCGTCTTCGCCAAAATATTTTATAACATTATACAATAATGATACAGAAAGAACAATAATGTATTCCCAGTACACGGATGCTCCGTCGGCGTTATCATTTTCTATGGTCAGTGGACCGAGAAAATGAGGGGAAATTCTCTAATTTGGCATTACAATTAGAAATATCATATCAAAGGGAACATTTGTACTAAGTTTCAAGTTGATTAAACTTTAACTTCATAAAAAACTACCTCGACCAAAAACTTTAACCAAAACTTTAACCTGAAGCGGAACAGACAGACGAACGGACGGACTGAAAGACGAATGGACGCACTGACCAGAAAACATTTTGCCCATAAGTGGGCCATTAAAATTAAATCGATTCGTTAAGAATATCCTCCTACCACTCAACCGTACATATTCAGTTAACTTATTCTAAGGACCACACAAAGTATAACGCACTGTGATGATCCATATAGGAATAGATTGCCTTATCTGTATTTGGCAAAACTTTTGGTCCTACATGTGCTTCAACTTCGTACTTTGTTTAGCTTATGTTTTTACATTTTTGGGGATTTGAGCGTCACTGATAGTGTTGTAGACGAAACACGCGCGTCTGACGCAAATACAAAATTTCAATTGTGGTATATGAGATGAGTTGATGTGTTTCCCACAGTTTTAGTTTATAACCCGGACCTGTTTTATCTCAATCGATTTATGTCTTTTGTACATCGGTATACTACTGTTGCCCTTATTTATCTGATAAGGCACATGCAATGGTATTGTAGAACCGGTGCATTCACTAGAAGATATCTAATTGAGAATGGAAATGGGAATGTGTCAAAGAGACTACAACCCTACCATAGAACAGAAAACAGTAGAAGGTAACCAATAGGTCTTCAATGCAGCGAGAAATTCCAGCACCCAGAGGCGTCCTTCAGCTGCCCCCTAAACAAATAAAATATATATTCAACACATAATACATTTATCAAATCTTGTTTAGCACTTTATGTTACCTTTGCTTTTCATATCAGCTACTGCAGAATCTCCGGTTTCCTTGGTAACTGGTCTTGTCGCATCTAAAACAACGTATGTTTCATATCCTGCAGATGACAGAAAACATGGACATTAGAATAAACGACTAAGTTACATAAAAGTGTATAACTAAAGGGCACAGTATGGACTTCAAATATCATCAAACCCAATACTGCATAGTATTGATAATTAAGTTCCCAAAATGACAAATGTAAAATAATTCAAACGAAATAAACAAATGTACGGTAATCTAGACCCTCCACCATAATAAAAAGAATCTCAGTGGAACATTCAAAACATCTCTATTAACGTGCTTACATTTAGACACGTGAAGCAATGAATGTGTTTTTATATTGATAGATGATTTTGTCCTTTTTTTGTAAAATGGTAAAATTGTTTCTTTTAAAATTGTAACACAGTGATGACTGCTGCATCCATATTTTGAACATTTCATTTATTATGTTTGTTTTGTTCACGCATCATTGTAAGTATAACGGAATTTGAATTGACTGTCGTACAAGTGAGAGGTTTAGTGCTATAAAACCAGGATCTATTCACCCTTTTCTACATTTAAAAATGCCTGTACCAAGTCAGGAATATGACAGTTGTTGTCCATTCGTTTTTTATGTGTTTTATCATTTGATTTTGCCATGTGATAAGGGGTTTTCGATTAAATTATCCTCGGAGTTCAGTATTCTTGTGATTTAAATTTTTAAGTTTGCCACGAGTGTTTAAAATTTGTATTGATTTGCAACAGTTTTGACAACATTTCAGAAACGATGGGCAGTTCATTTTATTCTCTTTCTTCCCCTTATCGGTACAATAATCAGTAATGAAAATCACACACACCCAGTTTTTTAGCATCCATTGCTGTATAGTAAACACAGTAATCACGTGCCAGTCCTGTTATGATTAAAGCGTCTATTCCGGCTTCTTGGAGTTTATCGTGCAATTCCGTATTACGGAAACCGCCATTGTCGTAAAACGCAGAATAAGAATCTACCTAAAGTAACACAAGAAAAAGAGATGTAGAATGTTTCGTGTTTGGTATTTGTTTCTATCTTTCTCTTTAATATTTATTGTTTCACTTGCTGTGTTTGTTGTGTTCGTGTCTTACCATAAAAACGAGATACTTAAAACACATCAACATAAAAGGTAAAACAAAGTTCTGAATGTTTCGTCTCCTAACTACATATGTATATGTATATTGAAAACTGATGTTGAACGCGACCTGTTTATAGCATACTAGAACACACCCGTGATATCGCGGTTCCGTGACTGAATTAAGTATATAACTATGCGCAAGCCTTATTTTAGTATTAGTACTGTCATCTGATAAAGTCATGCTGATTATAAGATACACAATTTTCTCTGCTTTCAAATCTTTCTGTTTGAACCCGTCGAACTGGAACTTATCAATTATTGGTAATATTAATTATTTGGAAAACAAAAGGTCCTGGAATGTAGTATTTTTTAATCAACAGCATTATCCTATATTAGTTGTAAATAAAGTTGAATTCTTTGATTCGCTGTTTTACGTCATGCCCGCTAACAAATTGAAACTTATTTTTAGTCCAGATTTTTAGTATTCGTATTGTTATCTTAGAAAGTCTTACGGATTAAAATACTACAATAGGTAACAATTTGACAATTTAGTAGTGTCAACCCTGTGATTATGACCCGTGTATATAGCATATTAATCCTGAATACACCGTTTGGTGGTGCGCCTGTCAGATGCGGAACGTATAGATAAGATAATAGGTAGCAGGTGATTATACTATTGGTATCGGTATTGGTATCGGACTCGACCCGGAACTTCCTTATTATTGGCAATATCAATTACGTGGAAAACAAAAGGGCCTGGAGTGGTGTAATTTTTCATCTACACCTTTGTACCATATTAGTTGTATATAAAGTTGAATTCTTTGATTCGTCGTTTTTACGTGATGACGGCTGACAAATTGGACCTCGTAATTTTAGTATTATAGATGTATGTTGAAGCATACAATTATTGTAATGTAGAAGTACTAGTTATTAAAACATGATTGCATTTACTTTCCAGATATGGTACATTCCGATTGTTCAATTATTCTCGTTTCTATAAACGTGATTTTACGATATTTGGTAAGGATTAACCAACGGGCAACTTATTAAGTAATTACCTTGCAGTTATATCTTTTTCTAACAATAAGGTCGGATGGCTCATGAGTCAAGTTGAGTGAAAGGTTTGATGATGGAGTGTTATAACACAATGGCCTGGCCACAGGTGCTGTGTAAGATTGTATGCCACTTCAGTACAGTTGTTGTTTTCATCAAAAAGAGAACCTAATTGAACATACAAATAGATATGAATTAATCGAATGGCAATCTAAAATCAAATGTTGGAGGAAACAAAACACAGTCGTTGAGGAAGATTGTATGCCACTTCAGTGCAGTTGTTGTTTTCATCACATAGGGAACCTATTAAATATATAAATAGATATGAATTACTCAAATGGCAATCTGAAATCACATGTTCGAGGAAACAAAACATATGTGTTGTGTAAGATTGTATGCCACATCAGTGAAGCTGTTGTTTTCATCACATAAGGAACCTAATTGAACATACAAATAGACATGAATTAATCAAAAGGCAATCTGAAATCACATGTTGGAGGAAACAATACATATGTGTTGTGTAAGATTATATGCCACATCACGGCAATTTTTGTTTTCATCACATAGGGAACCTAATTGAATATATAAATAGATATGAATTACTCAAATAGCAATCTGAAA
Organism: Mytilus galloprovincialis; assembly: GCF_965363235.1. Classification (NCBI taxonomy): domain Eukaryota; kingdom Metazoa; phylum Mollusca; class Bivalvia; order Mytilida; family Mytilidae; genus Mytilus; species Mytilus galloprovincialis. Next base: position 71,669,719 of record NC_134851.1, on the reverse strand, counting down.
TCACAAATTGGAGGAAACAAAACACAGGTGTTGAGTAAGATTGTATGCCACCTCAGTACAGCTGTTGTTGTCATCACATAGGAAACCTAATGGAATATATAAATAGATATGAATTACTGAAATGGCAATTTGAAATCACATGTTTTAGGAAACAAAACACACGTGTTGTGTAACATTGTATGCCACGTCAGTGCATTTATTGTTGTAATCACATAGGGAACCTAATTGAGTATATAAAAGAAAGTATGAAATAACTTCGAATCAAGGATGATTGGGAGTTCATATTGCGATTTTGTGCCAAGGAGGTACAAAACACTTTAAATAAAATTAATTTTGCTCGATTTATTTTCATAAAATGCTGACAAAATATTTACATTGACCCTTTGAAAAAAACAATCCAACCTCACACTTCATTCAGGATACTAACTATTAATTCACCTGAATAAATAGCTGTTTGACAAACACTCATTTGATTATTGATAAGCTTAATTTTTCATTAACATTATTAAATCTTACGTGTTATACTGAAATGTTCATGGACTTCTTTTTAAGATATTGTCAAATATATTTTGTTAAAATGTTATATAATTAAGTTATTATTCCCATTGTCGTACATCGCCAAAAAAAAAGCAAAATTAATAATGGTGGTATCCGAAAATACTGCTAACAAATTACGATACTGAAATTTAAAAAGGGAGTAAAAGCTTTATTTTCGTTAAACCAATTCATTTGTATCTGTTTACTCTTTAAGTGCAACTGAGATCGCCCTCCCTTTCTTGAAGAGTTCGTGTTGATCAGTCTTATGTTTTATATGTTTTTTGTGTCTACTATTAATTATCCGTTGATCTATTCTGTTTTGACAATGACGTTGTGAGTTTATTTTTCGGCTTATGAGTTTGAATGTCCCTTTGGTATCATTTGCCCCTCTATAACAGTTATATTTTTTTTATTGTTACCTGATTTATCATACGGAAGCTGAATGACTGGACCAGCACTTTTATGCTGAGACTTAAAAGAGGGACGAAAGATACCAAAGGGACAGTCAAACTCATAAATCTAATTAGATGTGGTCAATGCAATGCCAGTCTTGTGATAAAACCACCAATGAACTGTCAGCTTTATATTCTAACCGAATATTGTTAATTACTGGTATCATCTGATCTCCTTCTGTTACCACTAGACTTCCACTAGGTAGGAAACAGTTTTGGACATCAATGATCAATAATGCTATCTGCCTTGCACATGTTAAATCCAACAGCAAGATGCATGTTATTGCCGATAAACTGTATATATATCAAATAAAATTAAGAATGGAAATGGGGAATGCTAGCTAGAAAAATGAAATCTACCAAATAGCAGAACACGTGCCAAGGCCACTAATTGGTCTTCAACACAGCCAGAAATCTCGTATCAAGAGGCGGAATTTATCTGACCCCTTACATTTGTAAAATAAGAAAGTGTACTAGTTCAGAGAAAATGGATGTCACTCAAACTCCTAAACAAGTGAACCTAAATTTAAAAAAACAAACATAGAAGACTAAGATAGGCCAGATGTTCCTAACTTGGCACATGCGCAAAAATGCGGTGGGTTAAACATTCATGTTTTGTGAGATATCAATCTTTATGATAGATTAAATCAATAAAGTATTATAAATATAGTTTTGCTGTTGCATCGAACGTTAAGAAACTTCTACGTTACCGAGACTGACTTATTCCCCTGGATTTCCTTCCTTCGATAGATCGAAAATAGAGAGAAATTGAAACTTACAAACTTTAGACTTTTCGAAAATAATATAGTGTTATTTTTTTGTAAAACCAACTTGTTTTCCCGCTAGTAAATCATGTAAATTAAAAATTTGATTAGAAGACAATTTCAAACATGCATGTACTCTTACTGCTAAGGAAATGTAAAGCTTTGACCCGCACAGTTTACTTTGATTACTTTTTACAATCTTTATTTCTATGAGTACTCAAAATATGAAAAAAACTTTTAAAAGCGTTATGATTTTGTAAAAAAATAACAAATACGACATAGTACGATGTATATGCTGTTGCAACTTCAAGCTTTATAAAAACACGCATGTCTTTTGCGGTTTAACTCCAGACTGTTTGAAACATTAGTTACATGTTTTAGACAGAAAAGAAAAACGAAAGCAGGACAGATACTTTTATAAAATGACACAAGTTGTTTCATGGAACTTTTCCAGGAGGCTGCTTTTTAAGGGGATAAGAAGGCACCTTAAAGCAAATCAATGTTTGTGTTTGCCCTTACTTTTTCTTGAATGAAATCCAACAACAAAAACACCAGTTTCCCATAATCTAACATTAACTATAGTAAACACAAAGTAAAATATATTTCAACAATTGAAACAATCATGGATACAATTATAAACACATTTAAATGTTATACATATTATGTATATTCATGTATGTTATGCAGAAGACGGAAATAAGTTGAAAAACCTATGTCTAATCCATTTGTTTTGAACAATAAAATATGTTTAAACTAGCACATTTTAAGTTTCGAAGTTGAATTGTTTTATAGAAAGTTATATAGATATTTGATCATGTATACATACATTTGTTTACAAACTTGTATACTTTAAATTGAGAATGGAAATGGGGAATATGTCAAAGAGACAACACGACTAAAGAGTAGATAACAGCCAACGTGTGCTTTTCTTGTACTTGTTTGTATTATGTAATACTAGAACATGACTTCGATATTGAGCAAGTGTTGAAAAAAAAGAGTTTTTTAAATTTCGTTGGCAAAAAAGATTGTTTAAAACAAAAATTTCGGGAGTCCAAAAAACTACGTTTACACGTCATTTTACAAATATTTCCTTCTTTGCATGGTTTCAGAGATCTTGCGGCTCAATAAAATTAGTCCTTTCCTTAAGTGTATAGATATCGATGTTGTATCAAAAATGAAAAGTGGGAAATGTGAACAAACTTTAAACCACACCACATGATCTTGTGCATTTCGAAGGTAGAGTACAAAAATTTAACACATTTTATAACTGAATATCAGTATCAAAAATGAGGGTCTGAATGGGGTTTACAGAGTAGAGAAACATGATAAAGAACATAATAAGAAACATGAGCATAAACACAGATAAAAAAAATGGACAGATGGATGCAGAAAATTAAAAATAACAGTAGAATATAAAATTATTAGGTAATACTTTACTGGTAACACTATATAATCAATCAATGTATTGTCAGAATAAAAATATGCATGAAATAAGTATAGTTAAATTCAGAAATATTTACATTGACAAATAATATTTGTCTAGCGTCAAAGTCAATGAATTTCGGTCCTTCACTACTAGCATATGTCCATTTAGTTAGAAATACTATATAATGTAGTTGGCAAAAAGTAAATAAACGCCTCGTTTCAATTTTGAATTAAAGAATAAGATATTTGTAGTTTGTAACACTTTAGGCCAAACAAAATTATATATTTCAAGCCTCAAAATGCATATCCTAAATGTTTAAAGACATCCTTGGTAGTATAAAATCGAAGCAGTATTGTTAGCAGTTCCTACAATTAAATTAGAAAAGAGTAAAACAAATCCCTCTTACATAATTTAGCTATTAACTTTTACAAAGAATATCCGTAACACAAATATTTTACCACACACAATAATTATTATGAACACATCTTTGCGTCAAACATTAATATGCATGACATATTTGCGACTTCAGTTTGTCGTGTTTGGAAAAGTGATCCTCTTGTAGTTACCGACATATTTCTTAACCTTTAACCTGATTGAATAGAGAATGGTAAACATTGATATTTTCGTTAATGATATTCAAAATAGCTAAATAAAGTTGTATTCCAAATTGTATAAAAAAAACCAAGACACATACACTTTAAAGCTATTTTGTCGTAAAGCACAAAAATGTATATTTTCATGCTCCTTAGAAAAAAGTAATTTTCTGACTGTCCTAAATTTCTAAGATGGAATTTTCGTTTTCTTTAGAGATTAAATTCAGAAGATGTCCAACGATGAGAAGATGTGTTGTATATATTTTTTTCCTTAAAACTATGAAGCATTATTCTATTATTTTCTTAAAATGTCCTGTAACAAGTCAGAACTGTCAGTTGTTATCATAGTCTGTAGCTATGTTTGTTAGCGTTTGTTGCTTTAGAAGTTCAGTGTTTCTGCTGTTTCTTTGTTTTTCCTCTTTTATGTGATGTGTTTTCCTCTTTTATGTGATGTGTTTTCCTCTTTTATGTGATGTGTTTCCCTCTGTTTTGGTTTGGGACCCAGATTTGTTTCAGTGAAATGGATTTGGGTTAATGAACAGTGGTTTACCACTATTGCTTTACAACATGTAATAATCATTAAAAGAGGGACGAAAGATACCAAAGGGACAGTCAAACTCATAAATCTAAAACAAACTGACAACGCCATGGCTAAAAATGAAAAAGACAAACAGAAAAACAACAGCACACACGACACAACACAGAAAACTAAGGAATAAACAACACGAACCCCACCAAAAACTAGGGGTGATCTCAGGTGCTCCGGAAGGGCAAGCAGATCCTGCTCCACATGTGGCACCCGTCGTGTTGCCCATGTGATCACAAATCCGGTAAATAGTCTAACTCGGTATGTCACATTCACGAAAGGGAAGGGGATTGTAGTCACGACGCAAGGAACATATCCGATATCATTTGTGAAACGGCTATTCCATAACGGTCAACCAACTCGTGATGGCGTCCGTAAAATTTACGAAGGGATGATTTCAACTTCACCATTTGGAACTCTTGGTTTAATAGCTTCCTTGTGAGCAGTAACCCTCTATCAAGAAAATCATGATAGGAAATGCAAGCACGGGAATACCGTATCAATTGGGAGATATATACCGCGTATGCAGGTGCTGCTGGAATGTTGCCACCCAGAAATGGAAAGTTCACAATTGGAAAGCTGAAATCATCTCTTTTGTCGTAAAGTTTTGTTTTTAACCGACCCTCATTGTCAATTTCTAGATGTAAGTCAAGATATGAAGCCGACTTAACTGTATCTGTAGTATCCTTTATCTCCAATTCGATGGGATAGATGCGTTCCACATAGTCACCAAATTTTGAATTGTTTAGTGAAAGAACGTCATCTATATAGCGGAAAGTAGAGTTAAAGGATATTGCTAACTTCTTATCTTTCTTCCTAAGAAGTTCCTGCATGAAGTCAGCCTCATAATAATAATGAAACAAGTCGGCAAGTAGAGGGGCACAGTTTGTTCCCATTGGGATGCCGACAGTCTGTTGAAAAACACGTCCTCCGAACGTTACAAATATGTTGTCAATCAAGAGATCAAGCATCTTGATAATATCGGTTTCAGAGAATTTTTTGTTTGAATCAGAGTGATTCTTTACAAAGTATGATTTATCCCTCCCTAAGACAAGATACTTGTATCTACGTTGGCCATTCTTTTTTATGAAGCAAAGTAATACCAACTCTTTCAATTTGTCTTTTAGTTATACTTGTATAAAGAGTAGAAAAGTCAAATGTGTTAATACTGTTACAAGATGAAAGAGAGTTAGATTGTATGTACTCTAAAAGATCTTTGGAATTTTTAAGTATCCACATCTGATTCACGCCACCTCTAGAATAGGCAGTTTCACAATAACTTTGAAGCCCGTCTTTGATTGCTGATAAAATGGATGTTAATAATTTAGAAAGAGGTTTCGTGGAGCACTTGGAAGACCCTGCAATATACCGTTGTTTGTAAGGACACTTATGTAGTTTAGGTAGCAATACAGTGATGGAAGATCCAGTTCTTCATCTTTGGTTGAAATACCAAAGGAACAAGGAACAGACCTATGATTATCCAGGATTTCCTCTTTGGTAAGTGTCGTGAGGGTATATGTTGAGTTTCCAAGTGAATTGTCTATACCTTATTCGTTTATCAAGCAATTAATGTAGTGACTTTTACAGACAAAAACGATGTTATTTGGGGCTTTGTCTGCGGGGACAACAACATATTTATCATGGAGGTCGGATAAGTGTTTAGCAACATTTGGGTCTTTAAAGATTGACATAGCATGGGCATAGATGGACCCATTCAGTTTCATTAAAATATCATTGTGATCATCAAAATAGTACTTAGTCCATTATTAGTGCACATAGTTTTTTTTTAATTTCTTTTTATAGTTGTGTTTCTCATTTTGAGTCAAATTAAGTATATTTACCCAGTTGTCAGTGTAATTTCAATGTATATAATTTAAACAAGTTTTCATCATTAGATGAATTTTTGTTTAGATAACTAACGTGACGGTACCCACATTACACCTATTTTGACAGTTTTTTCAACTACGGTTTTTTATGATCAAGACAATTCCATTTTGTGTTTATTTTGTAGCCGTATCATTCTTTATAATATAGGTACACCAATTTGATTTTCAATCAATATGGAATCATAGAAAAATTGGTCTGAACTAACCCCCAAACTATCAATGATTCTGTAATGAGGAGTACCAAAATTGCCTCCATGCTTAAATTCGCATCGTGAAAAGTCTAATAATAGGGTTTTTGTTTAATTTCATCAAATATTTTGAACAATTGGATGTATTTCAATGCTTAATTTTTATTTTTTAAGAAATGGATACTTGAAACAAGTTGTATTTGCTAATTTTAAAAATATAACGTTTTGATGACGTCGCATGGCGACGTTTCGGTACATTTTTTCTTTTTCAGTAAACACTTCATCTGTTGATAAATACTGTGAACGTTTTGTGTATATCTAAATATTCTTACCTATGTTGAAATACGAGCATAGTATTAAATCATGAAAATACTATTATTTTGTTTCCAGTAAATCTTGTAAGATTTTTGCTGCTATTTTTGCTAAACAGGTGCAATTTGGGTACTCGGTGCAATTTGGGTACCGTTACGTTAGGTCTTCGTCTGAGCCGTCACGCTTATGTTCAAATTACCATAACTTTTATATTTATTTAAAACTACATTAAAAAGTCTATTATAGTAGTGATTTAAGTGTCATTTTACATTAAATATTCTATATTTGTTTGAAAGAGTTTGGAAGATTTTAAACAATAATTTCAAATTGAAATCATCCATTCATAAATATTACGGACGTTTTCAATACCTATAAGATACAACACAAAGTTAAAAAAGAAACAGACTGGTAACACGCTTGCCAGATAGTATTCCAGTGCAAGATAAATCAGTTGAAGGTCTAAAGTGATAGCCAAAGACATTGAAAAAGTGCGTAAAAGGTATTAGACGGACACTCTTATATTATACTTTTCCTTTGAATTACTTATTCATATTTACTTTATCTTAAATCCTTATCATACAGTCTTTTTTATTTTCAATGACCTTTTAATGATGTACTCTTCTAATGTTTCAGTCTCGTTGAAATGTCGTTCGGAAATTACGTTCAAAACCTTTGTTTACAAGTGGAAAATCAAAATGCCTGTAAATTAAAAAAAATATTGAAATGATATAAACTCTTTAAAAAATTTGTACTTACAAAAAGTTGTTTATAGTAATATATTTTGAGACTTTATACCCAATCCGGTCTGTTGTACCAGCCAACATGATTGAGGGCTATAAAAAAATATTTTACAAACAAAATATGATATCATTTTTTTTTTCACAATTTATAATATTTTGATTTCAATCCGTTGTTACAAAGATACATATAGTGTATATAATGACTTGTTTGTTCCAAGAAAAATCCCAAAATTACAAAATTATGAATATGGTCAATTTGACAAGAAAAGCAACAAGATTTTATTTAACTTTCTAATATTAATCGACCTGAATTTTTTCAAGTAACATTACTCAGATTGGTCCATTTTGTGTTTTGTCTTTTTAAATACAATGCTCTCAATATTAGTATATCGAATACGTCATGATTTAGAAAAAAAGGCTGTATTTGTGTTTGTTCATGCACAAAGACCTTTTAAATAAATACATATATTTATTGAGGTTGAAGTAAAACAACCAGTTATTTAATTTGGGATTGAAGTGTAAACATGTGTTTTGACTTTAATTTCATAAGATAACAATTCATACTTCAGTGAAAACAGATTTATATTTGAAGCACAGTTTAGTGAGTTAAATGTAAGTATTACTATTTTTGCTTGATCAAAAGTTTGATATTTGAAATTTGACTTCCAAAACTCAGATAATCATGTTATTTTCTTACGTTCTTATTACCATTGATTCTATAGTTAAAGGCAACTTAAGAAGTATCTTCACAAAGTTTATACAACTAGCGATGTTTGTCAGATAGTGATTCTCAATTACTACATAATATTTAAAACCTAGTGTTTATAATTTTGGAGAAGTAGTAAAACCTTTGACTTATCTTCACTGGTGGTCACTGGTCTTATATATTTTTTTTATTCTGGTATCACCTAAGTTGGACAAAGGTATACAGAAAAACACATTAGTTTACATTACATTGCATATATATGTACATTTGTTGAGGAAGCATTAAATATGGGTCTTAAAAGTGGTTTCCCGGTTTGATACTGTACCAACTAGAACCCGTCATTGAACATATGAAAATAAACCATATGTGCCCTTAATATCAACGATTATGTTATGAATCATTATCAATTTGAATGTATTTAAAGGATTTTTTAGCTACAGCTCTGTATTATTCCGTCTAGATATTTTCTCGATTTATAGCAACATATGTTGTTTATACTCGTATATGCTTTCAACTAACCATTGCAATTATCCGTTGCGTGTACGGTTTCTAATTAACAATATTTCCCCTGAAATTGCAGACAAGAAGTTGCTAAACATGAAGAACATATATAGTTTATCTAATGTTTGCTTGTTATATTGTTAGAACAGTAAAGAATTAATAGGTTACATTCTTTTTTTTTTTTTTTTTTGGGAGGAGCGGGTTGACTTTTACAAATATGTATTGTTTTGGAAATACAAATGTTGGTCTCAATAACATGTATTAACTAAGAAAATAGATACACGACCGGTTGCAGTATTTATTTCGAATACATACAAAAGTCCTGTTCAAGTCAACTCAAGTATAGCAGTATACACCTGACTGAACAAGTGTCTATGTATACCTTAAACTTCATATTTGTGAACATCAAAATTTGTTATAAAATAATCAGTTAACATTATTCGATTGTTTAATATAATTTAATATCTTATTTATTTGAGTTGTTCATATTTGTTATGTATACCATGTATACCATTCTTATACGTGTATGTATCTTTGTCAAACAACATTGTACACTTTTTGACAATTTTACCCAAGGTACGAAGAAAGGGTCAAATAAAAGGTACGCTGAAAAATATTTATATAACCCGAGTTTCAGTACATTTTACTATGAATGTATGACAATTGTTCTTGCTTTTTTAAAATTCAATAAATCAAGCCATGTTTCTTTTATCGGCAACAGAAAAGTTTGGTTCCCTATTTTAAATCAAAGCTTTTTGATCCTGTTCTGCTGGAATGATTGGAATAATAACTTATTTCAAAACAATCTATAAATGAACAAAACAAAAGCAATGCCTATAACAAACAGAAACGCAATTATGTATAAAGCTGTGGCAGTTCTTCTTCTTCTTCTTCTTCTGGAAGTCCACCCTATCTGCAGGGTCACCGCATTTAAAAATTTTTGTTTATTTTTAAAATTGCGTTGTTTAAAATTCTATCTACTGGTTAAAATTTAAAATAATATTAACAGTTAGAATAGGATAAAACTAAAAATTAGTTAAAACAGGAACTTGTATGTACACTATACATTTAAAATTATAAAATGGATAAAAGTAATCTTATCAGTTGTTTATATTCTCTTAGCAACGGAAAGTGAAAGGAACTACTAATCTGTACTAGTAATTGGTTAAATTTATGGACTAGTATGGTTTCTTAATAAGTTTAAATATATGTAGTTAAAAGATAAAATGGTAAGGGATACGAATAAAACAAGAACTTGTAAAAATTAGTTTTAAGTAAAACAGTAGAGTTTGTCAATAGAATTTGGGTCTATAAGATTATTTACAGGGGTAATTAATAATATGCAGTTCGTTTAAGGACTGTTTGATTCATACACTTGTGCATTACTAAAAATATCAAGAAGAAAACATTTTTTTTCAATTTTATCATGATGAATAATATAATCTCTTACGTTTAGTGATACCTCCAAAACAGAGATATTCGTTGCATCTCTTATAAACTGCACCTGATACGTAGACAATTTAGGAAACCTCTTATATACTAGTTGTGTCGTTTGATCTGTAATTCAGTCGCATGTTTCTTATCCTTAATTTTGATATTTTGAATGGCATTGAATTTAACCTTTGTCGTTCCTTTAAAAGGTCAGACAATTTCCTATGTTTAAAATTGTCACCTTAATTTAATTCAATTTTAATTCGTTTTAGGATATTTAAATAGCTGTCCATAGCTATTGATAATTAACAGCATTACAACTTAGTCTAGTCAAGTTCTTTAATTTCACTTACAGTTACATCGATGATGTTCTGTCACTCAGTAGCCTATCTTTCAATGAGTGCGTACATCACTTATATCTCCTTGACATTAATATTAGGAAAACTACAGACAAAAGAAGGACTGCCTCATGTCATTTCTAACTTTTTCTCGAGAAAAAATATTTGAACGACAATATTTTTAAGAAATGACTGTAATATTTGTTTCTGTCTATGAAGAAATAGCATAACAAATGTGGTGTACACTGATTAACGCGCGTAGCAGTTTATTTAAAGTGTGCAACACATGTTTTTATGTTATTTCAAATAGGCAGAAAAATATTACAGTCATGTCTTATAATTTAATTCTTAATTTCATTTTAAACCAGAGTAAATCATTAAAAAACGTTGATGACGTCACGGTCACATGACAAAATTATGTATTTGAGCCGAAAAACAAAACGACGTCAGCCAATCAGAAGACACATTACATCCAAAATTAAATTATGAGAATATATAACAAACTTTTTTTTTATTTCTCACTCCTCGATATTCTATATGTAATCAGTATATGCCTTCTATCTGATTTTATAATAACTTAATACGTTATACTTATGCATGTTCACACTATATGCGGACAGGGTGCACTCATTACAAAAATACAGTTGAATCAGATTTATGTGAATCTTTTTAGTGTCTTATTTCATTTTGTGACATTTTAACAGAGTCAATTTTTTATTTGAGACATATGATTTTATGAGACATGCACAACAGTAGACGATAAACCTTGTCGTCTGTAGAGTCACTTTTGTATTTTTTCATCTATTTGAAATGTGGGAATGCATTCTTGTTTATTTAACTTTACAAGTAAAAAGTAAAATCACAAAAAAACTGCACTTCGAGGAAAATTCAAAACGGAAGGTCCCTAATCAACAACTGTCATATTCCTGACTTGGTACATGGCTGTTCAGTTGTAGACAATGGTGGATTGAACCTGGTTTCATAACGCTAAACCTTTCACGTATATGACAGTCGCATCAACTTCCAGTATATTCACAACGATGCTTGAACAAAACAGACATAATAGCGAAAACTTTCAAAATATGGATACAGAAGAAATTTGTTCTCGAAACACCGAACCTATATTGATTTGTGATTCTGAGTACAATAATCGTGCTCGAAACACTTATTACCGAAAGGCATGATGTAGTTAAAAAAAAAGATAGATTTCATGCGATTTCTTCGGCTTTCTTTATTGGTGCCTTTCGTCGTATATTCTTTAACAGTTAAAATTGTTAAATACTAAACTTGTTCAAAGGGTATCTACACGTCTCAATCTTCAAATTCGGTTATCTAAAAATACTACCATCGCTAACATTTTTAACAATAAAAATCGTGGTTACCCTTCTATCGATAAGTGTCATGCCAAAAAATGACTTACATGTCCCCGTCTTTCAACCAACAATACGGTAAGGTCCACGTTCAATGGTCGCACATTTTTTTGAATTTTGAAACTGATATAACTTGAAAAACAAACAGTATTATTTATTTACTCACATGAAACAAACCGGGATGCTGTATTCAGTACGTAGGAGAAACTGGACGATATTCATCTAAACGCACTCAAGAACATCTGTAACGTTTTAAAAGACCCAATAAATTCAAAAGTATCATTTACCATCACATTAAGAAGCACAACCATCCTTTTAAATATTTAACAGTTCAACCTTTAGAAGAAGTAAATAAGCAGCCTGGTGAATCTCATTCAAAGTTTGTACGATCACGGAAAATAATTGAATTAAATTGTATTAAAAAATTACAGACAGTCTGCCTTCTCGGCCTTAATGATAATATCATTGGAATTGGTAATATATCTAGAACAGATTCCGTTAACATTTTGAATATAGTTTCTAAAATTGTTCGTAAAAACCGTTCTCACGGTCGTAGAACAAATCGCAATCAAAGAAAATTTCGGACCAATCATACCAATATTTCGGACCTAATTTATATTTCAAAAACCGACGGCAGACATTATCTGTTAACAAAACTCTGTTCATTACCGGTTAATAAGTTAAATAAAATTTTGGAGGATTGCAACACAATTACTATAGCAGTCCTAAGTATGAAATTGTTCAAATTATTATGGCATATTCTTATTCTAAACTATTTCCTAAAATTGATCGCCCTGAAGATCATAAAAAACTTTTTATAAAGATAAAGTATGTAAATAAAGGATTTGATTTTGTAAATATTGCCGGTATATTTAACGACCATTCTGTTAAAGAACAAACCCCTGGATAATTTAATAATACTGAGCTCCTCTTATTTTTTATATTTACAAGAAATCTACTCGGAAATTTGCGTTTAATTATAGCCAATTGTGTAAAGATGTTAATATCAGTGAAAATACACCTACTTCATGTAATTGTAGTTCCTCCGAATATATTTATGGACCCATTTCCCATGTTATAACAGGAGATCTTAACATCGTTCAAGACCGAGAGTTAAAATCATTCCTCAGTAAAGGACCTAAATATTGTCCCCCGTCAATTATTAATTGGATTGAGTGTCGTAATATCATCCACGACTCACTCCATACTTACTGTATGAAATGGATAAAACGGGAAAAAGCTGACAAAAAATATTTGGACTCTTTTTTTAATTCAGTAATGAAGATAGTTGATATACGTATTCAACATTTTAAAGAACATTTTACTATTAACAATAACCACAAAAAAACTATTTCTCGTATCAAACATAAACTAAAAGAACTAGCCAAGAAATTTGTTTTTGTCCCGGCCGATAAAGCTGCTAATAATATTATTATTGCTTGACGTAAATTTTACATTGAGGTTCTGAAAAAGGAAATCACCAATTCACCAACATTCCAACTGACTTCATTTTCAGAAAACATCATCTGTAACAAACATAAACTTTTAGCTACCGCTTTACAATTAGAGCCAAATACAATGAAAGTCCCAGCGATGTACTGGCTTCCGAAGCTACACAATACACCTTACAAATATAGATTTATTTCGTCGTCAAGCCATTGTTCCACTACTAGATTGTCTATTCTTCTTACCAGCACACTTGGTACAATTAAAAACCTAATAATAAATTGTATAAATAAGGCCTTCGAAAATAGTGGAATTAATTAATTTTGGAGTGTCAAGAACTCGTTAGAAGTACTTGATAAATTGCATGCTTATATTGGTGATTTTGAATCTGTTCAAAGTTTTGATTTTTCTACCCTGTATACCACATTGCCACACATTCTCATTAAGAAAAAATTCACACACCTAATTAAATGGGCATTTAAAAAGTCAGAATATGAATATATATGTTCAAACTCTTTTAGGTCATTATTTAGTAGCAATAAACAAAAAAATATGTCAATTGGACATGCTTTGATCCAATATATGCCCTTGAATTTTTACTAGATACCATTTTTGTTCGCTTTGGGGATTCCGTATATCGTCAGATTATCGGAATTCAAATGGGGACTAACTGTGCACCACTTATTGCAGACCTGTTTTTGTATTGCTATGAGTTACAATTTATGACAAAAATAAGCAAAGACCCATCGAAACAACATCTGATAAACAAATTTAATAATACTTTTAGATATTTGGATGATATTTTGGCTCTCAATAATGACGTCTTCAGTATGTATATTAAAGAAATATATCCTGTTGAACATACTTTAAATAAAGCTAATACTAACCATAACCACTGCCCTTTTCTCGATCTTGATATCTATAAAACTAGTGGAAAGCTGAATACTAAAATTTATGATAAAAGAGATGATTTTTCATTTCCTATCGTTAATTATCCATTTTTAGATGGTGACGTTCCCTTGTCACCATCTTACGGTGTTTATGTATCTCAACTTGTACGATTCGCTCGTGTATGTAACAATGTTTTAGATTTTAACGAGAGAAATGTATGTATTACTGAAAAATTATTACACCAGGGTTTTCGATATCACAAACTAGTCAAAACATTTACTAAATTTACTCCTCGGTATAAGGACATCACTCGTAAAAGCTCAACATGCAGACTTCTGATACGTTCAGCTACTTCACATTCAATTTTTTATGGAAATATTCTTTATAAAGCACAAAGGTGTCAGTATTCACCTCAAAAACTAACAAAACCTTTGAATAGACTGTTTAAGAAGGGATATAGTTACGATACTGTTGTCAGGTCATTAAAGATTGCATATTTTGGCGTTAATATTGATTCACGTATAGGGTCTTTGCATCGGAACTAAACACATTTATTCAAAAACCAGTTGTTGGCATGACACGGGTTATGTTCTTCTCATATATGTTATGATGGTATTATACTAAACCCCTAACGGGGAGGATTGTGCCTAATGTTCATATGATGAAATCATAATCTTTCAGTCAGTTTAATTGAAGTCTGAAGCTGGCATGTCAGTTAACTGCTAGTAGTCTGTTGTTATTTATGTATTATTGTCATTTTGTTTATTTGCTTTGGTTACATCTTCTGAAATCGGACTCGGACTTCTCTTGAACTGAATTTTAATGAGCGTATTGTTATACGTTTACTTTTCTACATTGTATAGGTATAAGGGAGGGTTGAGATCTCATAAACATGTTTAACCCCGCCGCATTTTTGCGCCTTTCCCAAGTCAGGAGCCTCTGGCCTTTGTTAGTCTTGTATTATTTTAATTTTAGTTTCTTGTGTACAATTTGGAAATTAGTATGGCGTTCATTATCACTGAACTAGTATATATTTGTTGAGGGGCCAGCTGAAGGACGCCTCCTGGTGCAGGAATTTCTCGTAACATTGAAGACCTGTTGGTGACCTTCTGCTGTTGTTTTTTTCTATGGTTGGGTTGTTGTCTCTTTGGCACATTCCCCATTTCCATTCTCAATTTTATGATTGATGAGATTTAAAAAAATTCCTGAACTTTTTTATACGCCCGTCAAAATTTTGACAGAACGTATTATGGTATACAAATGTCCGGTGCCCGTCAGTCTGTTCGGCGTAAACATGTCGCACCGTAAACATGTCGCATCGTAACTTGAGAACGACTTATCCAAATTTCATGAAACTTAATATATAGTGTTTCTCATGATGGTCAAATGATCTGTATTTTTTTTGGTGAAAATAAGATTAAACATTTTTGCGTTAAGGCACTTTTTAACTAAAACAGGGGTGTGTTTTTTTTTCTCACATTTTAGCGTATCTCAAAACTTTCAACACTTCTTTGTTATATTAAAAACTTCCAACACTTCTTAGTTATATTAATTTTAATTTCTATATACATTTGTGATGATTCAAAATTTTATTTTTGAGTTATTGAGTATTTTGTAAAAACGGGGGAGGGTTTTTTTACATGTCGCGCCATATCTCAAAAACGATTGATGATTATTGCTTAAAACTTAACACATGTGTTTGTTATAATTATCCAAAGATCTGTATTCTTTTTGGTGATTATTGAAAATTTTATCTTGGAGTTATTGAGTAAAACAGGACGGGACATGTCGCGCCATATCTCAAAAACGATTTAAGATTATTGCTTAAAACTTTACAAATGTGTTTGTTATATTAATCTTAAGATCTGTCTACTTTTTGGTGATGATTCAAAAATTTGTTTTAGTGATATTTAGTCGTTGTAAAAAAAAAACAGGGTGGAGGGTTTCACATGTCCTGCCGTGTCTCAAAAACAATATATGGTTATTGCTTAAAACTTTCTCAGAAACTATTAATGATTATTGCATAAAACTTCCACAAAAGACGTCGGGCGTATCATGCGCTCATGGTGCAGCTGTTTATTAAGTATTCTAATTAGAATAGAAAAAAAAGTTTGGTCTTAATGTTTTTAACCTAAAACATATGAATGGTGAATTTTCATGATTTTTTTCATCAAGATTACCTCAACATCGTACTTGAATTAAGCTGTAATGTCTGTATGTTGTGTTATACTTTTTTTATATATATAAAAGGATCCTTTAATAGACAAATTTCATCTTTATTTTTTTCTACGATAGCCGCCTTTCAAATTCTTCACTAATAAAAAATTACCAAAATGTTGTATGGTTTAAACATAGAACAATTTGGAGATAATCTTAAACTGGCGTGTTAATAATTAAATTGCTCTTTACGATCTACGATTTTATCAACTATGTTCATTTTATAACGTCATTCAAAGTCTACAAAGATTAAATATTTGAAGTACATGTTCATAAGAATATTAATCAAATGTCTTTTGTATGTACATATCTATAGCATCCGTAAAGACACGTTGGTCGTTGTACACAATTGTTTAAAGAATACACTGGAGTGATATCATGTGGGATTTCTTTTTCAAAGTATTTCTTTAGTTTTCTATCTGAAACATTTTATTTGCTGGAAAAAAATCGACTTTTCAAGTTTGTCAAAATGCATGTTTTTTGATATGTTTAAAAACCATAATCTATCAAGTAACGAACTTCTTTTTTTTTTGGACGAATGGAATGTTATATATAATTGTGCACAAGTGAATAATACAAAGTTTAAATGAGTCTTTGTAGGTGTCCGCGTTTATCACTTGTTGTAGACTATGTTGCAATAACAATTTTGATTATGCACGTCTCTGTTCGATCTGTGCATATACTAAACATACTGACCAGTTGCTGCCGAATTGCATGCATGAGAACACTAATAAAGCTTATTTGACGAATCAGAAAGAATCGATGGGTCAACGATCAGTCAAACATAGTAACTGATCATTTATCGATCAATCAAGTATTGTAGAAGTATGATTGTCTTTCTGGTATGAATTTATTAGCACAACATAATCTTTCAAAAGAAATATCAATATCAACTTTACTATCATTTGCCTTTTTTTATATCTCTTTCTAGCGTCGAAAGTAATAAGTTTTAATGTAGGTTTGATTTTTGGGTGGGATGTATACACTACAATTATTTAACGGTTTTATTCAAAAACATTTAAATCTCAATATGTTACAGGGTTTGTTGTCTCTTTTATCCTTTCTCCATCCCCTATTTCTATTTTTATTTTAATTAATCAAATGTACTATATGCCTTGTATCTTTGATGAGTTTCTACTATAAATGCTTTTTTGTAAAACATGCTTGATTTTATGGTTGCAAAACAAGACTTTTAAAGATAATACAATTCCTCTTTAAATTTGTGTGCAGAACGATACATTGGTCTAAACGATTAAACGTATAAATGTAGTAGAGCTGGCGTCAATTCAAAGATTTATCTCCGAATCTTTAACATTTAAAGTCTATATACATTGTACATTTTAATGTTAATTAAATATCTTTTGTGTTCACATATCTGTAGCATCAGTAGGATTACAATGGTGGTAATACACTATTGTAACCACTAGGATACAATGTGATGGTTTCCTCCGCTTATATTGCATTCAAATGATTTAATTAAGTGCAGTCTGCATTAAGTTTTACCAATAAATGCAGCAAAGGCATTGTATAAATGGTTATGGTGTTTTGATAATCAAAAAGACTATTTTAAGAAACGTCGGTCCATAATACTAGTAATCTTCGAACTTCATTTAAACCTTTTTGATCGAAGCGTAACTGGTGTGTTTTAACCAGGGGTAAACAAATTGCATTAATAAATTTACGCATTCATTCATGAATTTACACCAGATTGTCTTTAAATGAAAATGGATATACAGCATTTATCTTACTTAAAAACGGACTTTGATAAAATTGCGGAAAGACTACCCTCCTAAGTTATCAATACAATATGTTTCTACATTGACAATACTATTTTGATGTAAATTCTTTGGTTTCTGATTGACCGTTTTCTATTGCAGTATTTCCTAATTTTAACAGTTGTTTTTATATCAGGTTAATTGGAAAATGCATATAGATGCTTAGTGGTAATTTTGAATACACATAACATAAAAGATTGACAATGAGACAACAATCCACCACAGTTCCAATGCTATAGATGTTAGCTAGTTTAGGCACCCATATGACAGCTTAACTCATAACAAAGCAAGTGATGAAGAATTGTTGATAACAAACATGACCCAACAACAACTACGGAACTGCAAGCTTCTGAATCCTGTCACTCGATAAGTGATTACAACGTTAAACCTTACCGTCACTCTTGTTCTGTAGAGTTAATACTACAACTTCAGTTTGTGTTTCTTTATTTTTGTTTCGAAATGTATAACAGCAAAACATCGGTAAATGACTGTTTTCATCGTTCAAAAATAAAACTGTTCATTCCATTTTAAAATAATACAGAGGAGTGCTTCTTCATTGTAATTTTATCTTACGTCTAAAATGTGGAAATGGGTTATTGTTTATCAAACTTTCCTCGGAGTAAAAACTGACTTCAATAATCTTGCCCGAAACATTTATCATCGAAAGGCATGATGTAAAAAAAAAATTAAAAAATGATGAAGTTCATGCGATTTCTTTTGCTTTCTTTATTGATGCCTTGCGTCGTATATTCTTTCACAGTTGATTGATCAGATTAAAAAAATTCCTGACCTTTTTAAGTGTTTTGATTAGAAAAGAAAAAAAGTTTTTCCTTATTGCCTTTAACCTCAAACATATGAACAGTGCATTATCATGAATTTTTCAGTTAGATGACCTCTACCCCGTACTTGAATTAAGCTGGGATGTCTGTATTTTGTGTTATACTTTTGTATATAAAAAAAGGATACTTTAATAGTCAAATTTCATCTTTTATTATTTCGACGACAGTTGCCTTTCAAATCCTTCACCTATAAAAAAATTCAAAAAATGTTGTATGGTTGAAACATAGAACAATTTTGAGATAATCATAAACTGGCTGATTAATAATTATATTTACGATCTACGATTATATCAACTCAGCAAACATGTCTTTCATAAATTCCTCTGTTCATTTTATAACGTTGTTCAATGATTCGTCTACAACGATAACCATTTGAAGTACGTGTTCAAAAGAATATTAATTAAATGTCTTTTGTATTTACATATCAATGAAAAATTGCCAAAATGTTGCATAGTTTAAACATAGAACAATTTGGAGATAATCTTAAACTTGCGTGTTAATAATTAAATTGCTCTTTACGATCTACGATTTTATCAACTATGTTCATGTTATAACGTCATTCAAAGCATTGTCTACAAAGATTAAATATTTGTAGTACGTGTTCATAAGAATATTAATTAAATGTCTTTTGTATTTACATATCTATAGCATCCGTAAAGACGTTGGTCGTTCAAAACAATTGTTTAAAGAACACACTAGAGTGATTTCATGTAGGAATTTGTATTTAAAATCTTTTTGTTATATACTGTCTGATACATTTTATTTGCTGGATGATAGAAGAAAATTGATTGTTCAAGTTTGTCAAAATGCATGTTTTTTTTTTTAAATTTAAACATGAAAAAAGTATTGCAACATCAAATTGGAATTCAAATTAAAAAAAAACACTTTTTATTTTTTGGTGATATTATTTGTTGAAATAGAACAAGTTAAACATTATTTAAATATCACCTGAGTTTAATCAATAAATATCGACTCAATAAGTTCTTATCTGCACATGCAGCTACTGTACTCGTAAACAATTAAACATATGTTTATTCTCATTGTGTGCAACACTTCAAATAACCAAGTTAATAAAATTATGTGATTGAAATTTGTAATTGGTAATCCACAGCTTATAACTGCAGCAAGATAGCATTTTATCAGCATGAGAGAAGCAGGTATGTCGCTGTGACAATTGCACGTATTGTTGGTCATCATTATTCCACTATAAGTCGTTTTGAGAATAACAATTAGGCAACAGACGATGTTACAGACCGTCAATGATCAAGAAGATCACCTACAACATCTGCTAGGAAAAATCAAGCATAATGAAGTTTGGTCAGAAGGAAGCCCATTGCAAACAATACAATTCTTAAAAGAAAGTGAGGACCAGAAAGGAGCCTTTAAACAAGAACTGTTCGGGATCGGCTCATCGATATTGGTTATCGTGCGATAAGACCAAGCCGGGGACCTTTGCCTACGACCAGACACACAGTTGCCCGTATCCAATATAGTGCAGAGCTCGCCAACATTGGAAATTAGCATCGTGGAAAAATATACATTTTCCAATAGAAATTACACATATAATGCGTGCAAAACAACTTATATATATTTCGTTATTATATATAATTGTGCACACGTTATTTACACAACGAGTAAATGCGTTTTCTTAGAGGTCCGTGTTTATCACATGTTGTAGACTATGTTGTCATAATAATTTTGATTATGCACGTCTCCGTTCGATCTGTGCATATACTAAATTTACTTACTGGTCGCTGTCGAATGTTATGCATGGAAACTCTCACATGGCTTATTTGCACACTCTTGCAGAATCGATGGGTCATCGATCCCAAATCATTCACCGATCAGTCAAACATAGTAACGGATCATTCATCGATCACCCAAGTGCTGCAGAAGTATTATCTTCTCTCTGGTATATCTTTATTAGCACTATTTGACATAATCTTTCAAAAGAAATGTCAATATCAACAATGGTACTCTGCTCTGCATTTTTGAATCACCTTCTAGAGTATAAAGTAATAAGTTTTAATGTAAGTTTGATTTTTTTAATGTATGCACTACTCGGTTTTCCTTTGTTGTTGTCTTTATCTTCTCAGTGAAATGATGAGACATAAGGAAAACATTTTGAAATCAGGCAACAATTCGTTAAAGGAGTAGTCAGACAAGAAAGTTTAAACATTGCAGACTTTCGTGTATAACTAATGACTCAACTTGTTTTATTAAATTAAAAGTGAATATCGTTATTATAAGAAAGGGATATGCTTAAGATTTTGATTGGCTTTTAATGTAAAACCTACATTATATTATTGTATACGCTTGTATGCAAATATATTTCAGGTCTCAATATGTTACAGGGTTTGTTGTCTCTTTGACACATCCCCCATTTCCATTTTCAATTTTATTAATCAGATGTACTATAAGCCTTGTATCTTAGTTAAGTTTCTACTATACATACTTTTTTGTAAAACAGCTAATGACCACTCATTATTAAATACTTGCTTCATTGTATGGTTGCGAGACCATACTTTTAAAGATAATACAATTACTCTTTGAAATTGCGTGCAGAACGGTACATTGGTGTAAATGATTAAACGTATATTTTTAGTAAAGCTGATCTTTCATAATACAGTAGTCAAGTCAACGATTTATCTACGAACCTTTAACATGTAAAGTCTATAAAAATTGTACGTGTTAATACTAATTACATATCTTTTGTGTTTACATATCTGTAGCATCAGTAGTATTACAATGGTCGTTGGACTCTATTGTAACCACTAGGAAACAATGTGATGGTTTCATCTGATAATGTTGTATTCAAAGGATTGTTTTTGTTTACTGAATCTTTTCAATCAAATATTGTCCATAAATGAACAAAAGTCAGTTTTATAAATTGTTATGGTGTTGTGAGAATCACAGAGGGTATTCTAAATTATAACATTTTGTATGGCATTGAATTTGCAACTTTGTCGCTCCTTGTACAGACAAGTACCTCAGTTTGAAATTGTTACCGTAATTGACTTTTCTTTTAATTCGTTTTAGGATATTTAAACAGCTGTACACAACTATCACTAATTTACAGTATTACAACTAAGTCTAGTCAAGTTCTTTAATTTCACCTTCAGGTACATCAATGATGTTCTGTCAATCAGTAGCCAATCTTTCAATGAGTGTGTTCATCTCTTATATCGCAATGACCTTAATATTAGGAAAACTACAGACAAAAGAAGGACTGCGTCATGTCATTTCTAGTTTGTACTCGATAAAGACACACGTGGACTACAATATATTAGAATCTATGACAAATGTTTTCCTATTTCCCAATCCACAACATTCCATATATTATCACGTATAAGCCTTTTTCCTCATCATATAATAACGTAATACGTTATACGTATGCATGTTACAGGCAGGGTGTACTCATTACAAAAATACAACTGAAACAGAATTATTTGAATCATTTTAGTGTCTTCTTATTTTATTTTGTGACATTTGAAAAGAGTGATATTTTTTTAATTTAGGATGAGACAAGTACAACGTTATACCTTGTCGTCACTCTTGTTCTTTTGAGTCAATGCTATAACTTTAGTTTTTGTTAATTTTCTTTTTTTCGAAACGTATGACCGCAAAACATCGGTTAATGACTGTCTTCATCGTTCAAAAATAATAAAAAATCATTTTATTTTAAAATAATACCGAGGAGTGTTCCTTTATTGTATTTTAATCTATCTTTCGTCGAAAATGTAGAAATGAATTATTCTTTGTCAACCTTTACTCGGAGTAAAAAAAAAAAACCAGTACAATCTCCAAATACTGAACTTCAAGGACAATTCAAAACGGAAAGTCCCTAATCAAATGGCAAAATCAAACGATAAAACAAATCAAACGAATAGACAACAACTGTTATATTCTTGACTTGGTACATGCATTTTCAAATGTAGAAAATGATGGTTTGAACTTGGTTTTATAGCGCTTAACTTCTCACTTGTATGACGGTCACATCAAATTCCATTATATTTACAACGATGCATGAACAAAACAGACAGTATACTTAAGTAAAATTGTCAAAATAAGGATACAGTAGAAATCTACTTTCGAAACACCGAACCTGTATTGATTTGTGATTCTGAGTACACTAATCTTGTCGAAACATTTATTACCGAAAGGCTTGATATAAATATGTTTTGTTTAGAGTTAATGCGATTTCCTCGGCTTTCTTAATGGATGTCTTGCGTTGTCTTTTCTTTTATAGTTGATTGATGAGATTAGTGTTCTAATTAATGACTTTTTTGTTATATAAGGGATTCTTTAATAATCAAATTGCATCTTTAATTATTTCTACCAAAGCCGCCTTTCAAATTCTTAACCTATAAATAATAGTCAAAATGTTGTATTGTTTGTATAAAGGAAACAGCTGTATACCGTGTTCGAACAATTGGGAGATAATCTTCAACTGGCGTGCTAATAATTATATTGCTCTTTACGATATACGATTATATTAACTCAGCGAAGATGGTCTTTCAAAGATTCCTTTGTCTATTTTATAACGTCATTCAATTTGTTGTCTACAAAGATTAAACATTTAAAGTACGTGTCCATAAGAATATTAATTACATGTCTTTTGTATTTTCATATCTATAGCATCAGTACTGACGCGTTGGTCGTTTAATACAATTGGTTAAAAAATACACGTAAGGGACATCATGTGGGAATTTTTATTTAAATTATTTCTTTTATATAATGTCTGAAACATTAATCTTGCTGGATGATAGAAGAAATTAGATATTTCAAGTTTGTGAAAATGCCGGCTTTTTATATAAACCTTAATCTATAAAGTTTAGATCTTCTTTAATGTTGTTACAGAAAATAAAGAAGCAATAATGAAATTACACATATAATGCGTGCAAAAAATAATATCTATTTTGTTATATATAATTGTGCAAAAGTTAATTATACAAGGAGTAAATGGGTCTTCGTAGAGGTCCACGTTAATCACATGTTGTAGACTATGTTGCCATAATAATTTTGATTATGTACGTTTCCGTTCGATCTGTCCATATACTAAATTTACTGGCCGGTCGCTGTCGAATGTCATGCATGGGAACTCTCACACAGCTTATTTGACGAATCTGGCAGAATCGATGGGTCATCGATCCCAAATCATTCACCGATCAATCTGACATCTGTCACAGATCATTCATCGATTATTCAAGTGTTGTAGAAGTATGATTGAATTTCTGGTATATCTTTATCAGCAAAATATAACAAAATCTTTCAAAATAACAATCAATATCAACAATGATACTCTGCTTTGATTTTTTGTATGTCTTTCTAGAGAAGAAATTAATAAGTTTTAATGTAAATTTGATTTTTGAATGTATGCACTACTCAGTTTATTTTTATCACATCTTCCTAAATCTAACTACTCAGTTTATATTGTTCCCCATTCTTTATCTCCTTAGTGAAATTATTAGATGTGACAAAACATTTTGAAATCAGGCAACAATTCTTTACATGAGTAGTCTGACAGTTTCAACAATGCAGACTTATATACTATTGTATATTTATGTTGCCTCAACTTGCTTTATTAATTTAAAGTGAATATCGTTATTATAAGAAAGGGATATGGTTAAGATTTTGATTGGCTTTTCAAGTTAAACCTTCACTATATTATTGTATACGCTGGTATGCAAATATATTTCAAGTCTCAATATGTTACAGGGTTTATTGTCTCTTTGACACATCCCTCATTTCCATTTTCAATTGTATTAATCAGATGTACTATAAGCCTTGTATCTTAGATGAGTTTCTACTATACATGCTTTTTTGTAAAACAGCTAATGACCACTCATTGTTAAATACATGCTTGACTGTATGGTTGCAAGACCAGACTTTTAGAGATAATACAATTACTCTTTGCAATGGCGTGCAGAACGATACATTGGTCTAAACGATTCAGCGTATATTTTTAGTAAAGCTGATCTTTCATAATACAGTAGTCAAGTCAACGATTTATCTACGAATCTTTCACATTTAAAGTCTATAAAAATTGTACGTGTTAATACTAATTACATATCTTTTGTGTTTACATATCTGTAGCATCAGTAGTATTACAATGGTCGTTGGACTCTATTGTAACCACTAGGAAACAATGTGATGGCTTCATCTGATAATGTTGTATTCAAAGGATTGTTTTTGTTTACTGAGTCTTTTCAATCAAATATTGTCCATAAATGAAGCAAAGTCAGTTTGATAAATTGTTATGGTGTTATAAGAATCACAGAGGCTACATGTACTCTTAATTATAACATTTTGTATGGCATTGAATTTGCAACTTTGTTGTTCCTTTAAAAGATCAGCCAATTCTCCAAGTTTAAAATTGTTACCTTAATTTAATCTAATTTTAATTCGTTTTAGGATATTTAAATAGCTGTACACAACTATCACTAAAATACAGTATTACAACTTAGTTTCGTCATGGTCTTTAATTTCACCTTCAGGTACATCGATGATGTTTTGTCACTCAGTAGCCCATCTTTAAATGAGTGCGTATATCTCTTATATCTCAATGACCTTGATATTAGGAATGCAACATACAATAGAAGGACTGGTTTATGTCATAGCTAATTTTTACTCGATAAAGACACACGTTGACGACAGTATACTAGAATCTATAACAAACTTTTTTTGTTCTCACTCCTCGATATTCCATATCTAATCAGTATATGTCTTCTACCTGATTTCCTAATAACTGAATACGTTAAACTTCGGCATGTACACAATGTACATGATGTACGGGCAGGCTGAAACAGATTTATTTGAATCTTTTAAGTGTCTTATTTCATTTTATGACGTTTTCACAGAGTGAGTTTTTTTTTATTTGGGATGAGACATGCACAACAGTAGACACTTCACCTTGTCGACACTCTTGGTCTGTAGAATTAATGTTATAACTTCAGTTTTATGTTACCTTGATTTGTTTCTTTCGAAATTTATGACCGCAAAACATAAGTAAATGACTGTTTTCATCGATAAAAAAAATGTTCATTCTATTTTAAAACAATACAAAGTAGTACTCCAATATTGTATTTTTTCATCTATCTTTCGCATCGAATTCCGTCACATTGTTCCAACTATGCGTGAACAAAACAGACATAATAGGTAAAATTGACAAAATACGGATACAGAAGAAATTTAATCCCAAACACCGCATCTATATTGATTTGTGATTCTGAGTACACTAATCTTGCTCGAAACCTTTATTACCACTAGGCCTGAAATAAATATGTTTTGTTTAAAGTTAATGCGATTTCCTCGGCTTTCTTAATGTTGTCTTGCGTTGTCTTTTCTTTTGATTGATGAGATTTGAAACATTCCTAAACTTTTTAAGTATTCTAATTAATGGAAAAAAGTTTCTTATTGTTTTTAATCTGAATCATATGAATAGCCCATTATCATGATTTTTTCAGTAAGATGAACCCTCCTCCCTTCTTTAATTGAACTTGGATTTCGGTATTTTGTGTTATACTTTTGTTATATAAGGGTTCTTGAATAGTCAAATTTCATCTTTAATTATTTCTACAACAACCGCCTTTCAAATTCCTAACCTATAAAGACGAGCCAAAATGTTGTTTGTTTAAATAAAGGCAATAGCTGTATACCGTGTTTGAACAATCTGGAGATAATCTTAAACTGGCGTGCTAATAATTATATTGCTCTTTACGATCAACGATTATATCAACTCAGCGAAGCAGGTCTTTCAAAGATTACCAGGTCTATTTTATAACGTCATTTAATTTTTTGTCTACAAAGATTAATCATTGAAAATACGTGTCCATGAGAATATTAATTAAATGTCTTTTGTATTTACATATCTATAGTATCAGTAAAGACGCGTTGGTCGTTAATACAATTGTTTAAAGAATACACTGGAGTGATATCATGTGGGAATTTTTATTTAAATTCTTTCTGTTATATACTGTCTGAAACATTATATTTGATGGATGATAGAAGAAAATTAATATTTCAAGTTTTTCAAAATGCATGCTTTTTATATAAAGCAAGTTTTGATTTTCTTTATTATCTTTACAGAAAATAAAGAAGCAATGATAAAATTACACATGAAATACGGGCAAAATAGTTTATATATATTTTATTATATAGAATTGTATATAATTATACAACGAGTTGATGAGTCTTCGTAGAGGTCCTCGTTTATCACATGTTGTAGACTATGATGCCATAATATTTTTGATTTTGCACGTCTCCGTCCGAGTTGTGCACAAAAAAGGTCATACTAAATTTACTGACCAGTCGCTGCCGAATATCATGTATGGGAACTATCACACAGCATATTTGACGAATCTGGCAAAATCGATGGATCATCGATCCCAAATCATTCACCGATCAATCTGACATCTGTCACAGATCATTCATCGATAATTCAAGTGACGTAGAAGTATGATTGTTTTTCTAGTATATCTTTATCAGCACAATATAACATAATCTTTCAAAATAAATGTCAATATCAACAATGATACTCTGCTTTGCTTTTTTGTATTTCTTTCTAGAGTAGAAAGTAATAAGTTTTAGTGTAAATTTGATTTTTGAATGTATGCACTACTCAGTTTGTATTTACCACATCTTCCATAATCTAACTACTCAGTTTGTATTTGATTTAATCTTTTACCCATTCTTTATCTCCTTAGTGAAATTATTAGATGTGACAAAACATTTGAACATCAGGAAACAATTCTTAATAGGAGTACTTGGATAGTTTCAACCATTTAGGCTTATCTACTAGTGTATATTACTATGGCCTCAACGTGCTTTATCAAGTTTAAAGTGAATATCGTTATAATAAGAAAGGTATATGCTTAAAATTTTGATTGGCTTTTAATGTAAAACATACACACTATATCATTTTACGCTTTTATACAAAAACATTCAAATCTAAATATGTTACATGGTTTGTTGTCTATCTGACACATCCCCCAATACCAGTTTCCATTTTATTAATCAGTTTACACGAAGATTTATCTACGAATATTTAACATTCAAAGTCTACATACATTGTACATTTTAATATCAATTAAATATCTGTTGTGTTTACTTATCTGTTGCATCATTTTCTATATATACTTTAGCGCAGACCATCGCACTTAAGCGTGATCATTGCACTTTAGTGTGACCATCGCACTTTATAATACCATCGAACTTTAGAGTCCTACATATATATCATATACATTTATCCATTTTTCTTAAAATATAATTTGTTTTGAAAAATTTATAAAAATTTCGAAGAGGACAATTATAATATGACAACATCATTATAAAATCATCTTCAATATACCCATGTTAGATTAAATTTCACCCCCAAGGCAATAAACTATTGTGTCTTAATTTGTATAGTAACTACATCATGCACCATTTTTTCATATAATGCCCTGTACCAAGTCAGGAAAATGGTCACTGTTACATGATAGTTCGTTTCTCTGTGTTACGTTTCGGTGTTGTGTCTCTGGTGTTTCGTAGTTCTCTTATATTTGATACGTTTCCCTCAGTTTTAATTTGTATCCCGGATTTGTTTTTTTTTTATCTATCGATTTATGAAATTTGAATAGCGGTATACTACTGTTGCCTTTATGTATATAAGAATTCCTGATTATTACCTATCCAGTGTTAACATCCTTATGATTACCTATTTTAATGTCACATTTGCATGGTCATGTTCAGTACATACATATGTCATGTATATTTTTAAATTATTTATTTTGAATTTTAATTATGTAGAAAATGCAAAAAATTTGCATTCAGATGTAAATGCACATGATCAAAGGAGATGTTGGATATCATTATATCAATGATGCATCAATCTAACAGTTAGGCAAACAATAAATTAACCAAAACACAATTGAACATGTTGAACACGTGTCGAAAAATACGACTCATGATTAGATAGTCCCTTAATCATTTTAATGGTGGAATTAATAAAAAGACCATTGATTGTTACTACTTGTAAGTTGGATAACATGTATGGCATATATGAATTTTGAAAAACCATGCTAACTGGGCACAATTTATATAAAAATTTCACATTTTAGCAATTAACATGATGAAATTCTTATAGATATTTTATTCGTTGTAATTTTTCATTTTGAGAAAAAAGGCAACAACCTACACAACCCTTGTTCAATATACATTAATCCTTAAGTACATGATAAAACAATTACTTATTGAATTAGCATAATTTGTTTAATCGTCTGTTTATGACTCTGTGCATTGTTTCAGGAACATTAATTTTATGATATTGTTTTATTTTGATAATCAATGCTATCTTAAACCATCTAATTCCTATTGACTTCCAATGTCCTATATTATCAAATATATTAATGTTATGTTGTCCATGATTTGGGAATTACTTAGAATTTGATTAAAAATGCACACTTGCTAATTAAGTCACTTTTCAATTTTAAAGTTAATATTTTTCATAACATTTTATGATCAAATCATATGTTTTTGAATGCCGTCATATTAATTTGTACTACATGTATGCATGTTTTTTCAATGGAAATTGTGACGTCTAAAAACGTTGTGACAAACATATTTTTGACTGCATCAACGTCTGAAAAATTGACACAAGCAAATTTTAACTGTCTCAACTGTTAAAAGGATGGAACAGACATTATGCAATTGCCACAACTAATGGAAAGACTGTAATAAATACATTTTCACTGTGGCAACACCGTAAACCACTGCGACATCTGTTTTTAAATGACTGTTGGTAGCATTCTTTTTACTTTCACAACCCGTCAAAATGTTGGGACAGACATAAATGAACTGTTGCAAGATTTGACAGTCTTTACCTGTCTTTCACAGACTAAGACAGTCGTACAACGACTGTTACTGGTATGGACAGTTGGTTTTTCGTCCAGTTATGTATGTTGCCATACTAATTTTGATTATTCACGTCTCCGTTCGATCTGTGCATATACTAAATATACTGACTAGTCGATGTCAGATGTCATGAATGGGAACTCTCACATAGCTTATTGGATGATTCTGGCAGAATCGATGGCCATCGATCCCAAATCATTAACCGATCAATCACACTTAGGAACGAATCATTAACCGATCAGTCAAGTTTTTTAGAAGTATAATTGTCTTTCTGTCATTTTTTTTATCAGCACTGTTTGACATTTCTTTCAACAAAAATATCAATATCAACAATGATTTGCTTTTTTGTATCTCTTTCTAGAGTATTAAGTAATAAGTTTTAATGTACGTTTAATTTTTTGAATGTAAACACTACTTAGTTTTTCTTTGTTGTTGTCCTTAACTTCTTGATGAAATGATGAGACATGGCAAAACATTTTGAAATCAGGCAACAATTCGTTAAAGGGGTAGTCTGACAGTTTCAACAATGTAGACTTATATACTTTTGTCTACTACTATTGCCTAAACGTGATTTATTTAATTTGAGGTGAATATCGTTATTATAAGAAATGGATATGCTTAAAATTTTGATTGACTTTTAATGTAAATCAGACACACTATATTATTTTACGCTTTTATACAAAAACATTTAAATCTCAACATGTAACAGGGTTTGTTGTCCCTTTGACACATCCCTCATTTCTATTTTCAATTTTATTAATCATATGTACTATAAGTCTTGTATCTTTGACGAGTTTCTACTATAAATGCTTTTTTTTTGGTAAAACAGGTAATGACCACGTATTATTCAATATATGCTTGATTCTTTGGTTGCAAAACACGACTTTACAAATAATACAATCACTCTTTGAATTTGCATGCAGAACGATACATTGGTCTAAACGACTGAACGTATAAATGTAGTAAAGCTGATCTTTCATAATACAGGGGTCAATTCAACGATTTATCTACGAATCTTAAACATTTAAAGTCTATATACATTGTACATTTAAATATTAATTAAATATCTGTTGTGTTTACATATCTGTAGCATCAGTAGGATTACAACGGTCGTTGGACACTATTGTAACCACTAGAATAAAATGTGATGGTTTCCTCCGATAATATTGTATTTACATGATTCTTTTTGTATACTGCATATTTTCAATTAAGTTTAGTCTGCATTTGATATTACCAATAAATGCAAAAAAGCCATTGTATAAATGTTTATGGTGTTTTGAGAATCAAAGAGACTATTTTGCTGGTGGACTGTTAGTCCGCGAGAGTATCAACAGCGACAAACCTCTCACTGGCATGACAGTCGCAACTTATTCCAATAAATTTACAATGATGCGTGAAAAAACACAAGACATTATAGGTAAAATTGTCAAAATAAGGGTATAACAGAAATTTACTTTCGAAACCCCGAACCTGTATTGATTTGTGATTTTGAGTACACGAATCTTGCTAGAAACATTTATCACCGAAAGTATACAATAGAAGATGTGGTATTACTGATGAGACAACTGTCGACAAGAAACTAAAATGACACAGACATTAACAACTATAGGTCACCGTACACCGAAAGGCATGATGTAAAAAAAAAATGATGGAGTTCATGCGATTTCTTCGGCTTTCTATATTGATGCCTTGCGACGTATATTCCTTAACAAACAGTTGATTGATGAGATTTGAAACATTTCTGAACTTTTTAAGTATTTTATTTGCCTTTAACCTAAAATATATGCCTAGTGCATTATCATGAGTTTTTTTTAATTAGTTTGATGACCTCTACCCGTACTTGAATTAAGCTGAGATGTCTGTATTTTGTGTTATACTTTTTTATATAAAAAAGGATCCTTTAATAGTCAAAATGCATCTTTAATTATTTCTACGATAGCCGCCTTTCAAACTCTTCCCCTACAAAAATTGCCAAAATGTTGTATGGTTTAAACATAGAACAATTTGGAGATAAACTGGCGTGTTCAAAATTATGTTGCTCTTTACGATCTACGATTATATCGACTCAGCAAATTATGTCTTTTATAAATTCCTATGTTCATTTGATAACGTCATATAATGATTTGTCTACAAAGATTAAACATTTGAAGTACGTGTTCATAAGAATATTAATTAAATGTCTTTTGTATTTACATATCTATAGCATCAGTAAAGATACGATGGTCGTCAAAAACAATTGTGTAAAGAATACACGGGAGGGGTATCATGTGGGAATGTTTATTTTAATTATTTCTGTTATATACTGTCTGAAACTTTTAATTTGCTGGATGATAGAAGAAAAAAGATATTTCAAGTTTGTCAAAATTCATGTTATATATAGATATATATAACATGAATTTTGTTGTTATTGCCTTTAATAAATATATTTATTTTCTGTGACTGTATCTTACATAAATTTGTAGGAACCATTACTATAGATAATTTAGCTCATCTGTAAAAATAACATCGCCATGCCTTATATATCATGTACTGTAGTACGACGCGAGATTAAAACTGACGTGGAAAGGTAACACCTGGCCACCGAAAGCTTCATTTTGAAGCCAAGGTGGTCGTGTGGTCTAGCGGGACGGCTACAGTGCAGGTGATTTGGTGTCACGATATCTCAGTAGCATTTGTTCGAATCCAGGCGAAGGAAGAACAAAAAAAAAAGATTTGCTGTCAGATCTGACATTGTTGGGTTCATGTTTAGACGAGTTGTTTATACATAATGTACACAGCAATGTATCGATCATCATCACTGCTGGTGATCCGATGGATAAATCTGTTGTAGAGTTGTCACTGACTCAGACGTACTTATAAATATAAATATGTTTTACTTTACAAATAATACAATCACTGCGTGCAGAGGGATACATTGGTCTTAACGATAAAACGTATAAATGTAGCAAAGCTGATCTTTCATAATACAGAGGTCAATTCAAAGATTTATCTGCGAATCTTTACAATTAAATATTAATTAAATATCTTTTGTGTTTACATATCTGTAGCATCAGTAGGAATACAACCGTCGTTGGACACTATTGTTACCACTGGGGGATACAATGTGACGGTTTCTACCGATAATATTGTATTCAAAGGATTCTATTTGTATACTAAATCTTTTCAATTAAGTTTAGTCTGCATTATAAAAACCATTGTATAAATGTTTATGGTGTTTTGAGAATCAAAGAGACTATTTTACGGAACTTGGGTCCATTATGCTAGTCATCTTCGAACTTCATTTAAAAATATTTGATCGAACCGTCACTGGTGAGTTTTTACAAGGGGTCAACATTTTGCAACAATGAATTCACGCATTTATTTATGAATTTACACCAGAATGTCTTTAAATGAAATTGAATACACTACTGTTATCTGACTTATCAACTTAATTTGATAAAATTGCGGAAAGACCAATGTCCTAAGTTATTAAAAATATGTTTCGACTTTGACAATAATATCTGTATGTAGATTTTTTTGTTTCTGGTTGACCGTTTTCTGTAGCAGTATCTCCTCATTTTTTACATTTTTGTTTACGAAATAGAGTTGTTTTTATATGAGTTTAATGTGAAAATGCATCTAGATGTTTAATTATAAATTTGAATACATATGACGCCCGACAAGCAAAAACAACCTTTATGGCAAAAATTATGAACAGTCAGTTTTTTTTTTATTATTTTAACAGAAAAAACTAATGCCAACTCAATGTAAAAAAATTGAAAACGATCGGTGAAAAACTAGTTAGGAAAGGAGTAGGTCCGGTAAGGACCCATTTTGGCCTCAAATTTCAGGTTCATCTGACGAAAGATTTTGACAACTTTATAAACACTTACGTGTCTATTTCATTTGATTCAATTACTTAATGTGAAAGATTTTAACTGATTTAGTCATTAAAAACGATCCGATTCAAGCTTAAATATGAAATATCTACCAAATATGCAGAAAAATGTCACTTTTCAGATGGTTTTTGTCAAAAATGAAAGTGGCCGCATCCATGTTCATCCTCAACTTTCATATATATTATGTATTATCATAAAATACAACTTGCATTTCAATATTAAGGATGAACACGAATGCGGCCACTTCCGTTTTACACGAAAACCGTATAAAATTTGACTAAAATGCTGGAATTGTGAAGATTTCAGTAATTTAGCATGACTTAATGGTGCTACTACCCGATAGATGTGCATTTTTGTCAAAAATAGCCTATATTTATGTAGCAGAAGCATTCTACTGTCCAATACATAACCAAGAATTTACATTTTAACAATTTTGTAAAA
Organism: Mytilus galloprovincialis; assembly: GCF_965363235.1. Classification (NCBI taxonomy): domain Eukaryota; kingdom Metazoa; phylum Mollusca; class Bivalvia; order Mytilida; family Mytilidae; genus Mytilus; species Mytilus galloprovincialis. The sequence continues at coordinate 71,635,509 of NC_134851.1, read as the reverse complement.
CTGCTATATTTTGGGGCCAAAAAGGGGTCTTACTGGACCTACTCCTTTCAATTTTGGTTACACATGAAAATGTTCTAACGTAAAATTCAACATAACGTTGGAATCATACACTTTGACGTCGATTTAAGTTTGCTGCAATCTACTAGTTTACTCTTCTTCTGGTGTTTGACAAAATGGAGCCTGATATTCCTTTCTAGTGCCGATTTTTTTTAAAAGAGATGGCCGCAGGAATAACTACAGGACGAGCCAACAGATCAAACTATTATAGAGGAACTTCACTGATGAAGAGTATTTATTTCTGTTTAAACTTGAATTGTTTTGGGGGCATAGTTAATTCCTGATTTATCATGAGGAATGATGAAATAATGGTACTTTCTGATACCATAGAATAGGTTTAAACAAAACATAAAATTAGTTTCGTATCTCTCCATTGCAAAGAAATTTCATCGTTCTCTTGCTTACAATGTTAAACGACTTATTTTATTGCTGATGATTTTCAGAAGAATTCTGCTACATGAGATACAGTATCACAGTTTGATTTTTTTAGCTTGACAAAATCTACCAAAACGTTAAGTGTGACCAAATAACTAGGCTTATTTTTCTTAATATCATCCAGATAACACACATAAAGCCAGATAGTCAGTTATATATCGATTTTTTTTCTCCTACAATAACAGAACAATAAATACTTTTAATTGTTGGATTTCAAATATAAGAATTTCTTTTTTATTTTGGTATCGATTTCATTTATTTTTCGGTGTTATCTTGAATATAATTAAAAAAAGCACTGAAATGTAAACACCTGATTCTTCCATGGCACCATATGTTTTTCATTGGGTTGGTGTTGCACAGTTTTCAAATTTCCGTGTTACTTTTTGTTTTACTTGTTTGTTTTTAAGACATGATCATCTGTGTTTTTCTGTTCATGATTTATGATTTCACGCGTGGTGTCTATTTGTATTTATATGATATTAAGGATCAACCAAGTCTTGACTTATTTTTACTCAGGTTTTGATTGAATCAATTCCTTTTGCCAGTTAGACAGTTTGGCCATTAAAATCAAATTCACTATAAAATTCGAGATGAAATATAGATTATAGGAAGTCAGTGTTTTGAACATTTTATCTAAAGGAGTTGAATATATTTGGTCAATAGGGCGTTTAGTACTGGTATTAATTTACAGCCGATTTCATTGAGTGTGAAGGCAAAGGTAGTATCTTCGGTTATCTTGGTTGCTAGCTGAACCATAAACTCATTATAAGGTCAAGTAAACTACCCTCCGTTAAAAGGAGCTCATCCGACAGATAAAAAATATATCTGTCTGTAAGACTAGGCTACTTCGAATTCTCGTAATTTTTTGTTACAACTACGACCTGGGACTATTATACTACATGTAGTATAAGAGTACCAGCTACGACACACATCATAATGTATATATGCAAATATTATGTACGGACATCAAGCCGACCAGACATTTTTCCATTCTGTTAAGTGGACACATATAGTTTATAAAGGCTCCGTGTTGAAGACCGTACTTTGACCTATAAGGGTTTTCTTTTTTAAATTGTGACTTGGATGGAGAGTTATTTTATTGGCACTCATTCCACATCTTCTTATATCTATATCCAGTTCTATTTGTCTGAAATGCTGATACATATGTGTCCAAACCTGACTGTTTTTATTAACAAGAAGATAACACAATCTGAAGTCCAAAGTCATGTCTGTTAGGAGGGACTGTTTGTGGTAAAGCATGCAGACTAGCATATTTTTTTTAAAATACTGTGCCATATTTGAAATTCCCTCAAATAAAAATGTATTTTTCGGAGGTCTATTAATTTGTTTATATTTTCTTGGTATTTTTATTACTGTTGATGTGTTTAATCAAATGTTTTAACAGGACTTTTCAATACTATAGGTAACAGAAAAACATCTCGACAAACTTATCTGTCGTCAAAAGTATTATGTAAAATTATGTTCGCTTTCGCTCTCCGTATCTAGAACGGGATTTATCTACGCCTTTTTAATCTGATTTACCCAATAAATACATATATTTGCCTTCTTTGGATAGTTCACGCTTTGAGAGGATGTGCCTTATTATTTCAACCTGTTCAAATTGGTTGATACATAAAAAAAAAACGACAACCTCTAGTTATTTTGGCCACATCCAAACGTTACAGCTATTTAAACGTGTATTATTTTCAAGATTAAAAAATAAAATAAAGAAACAAAATTATTTAATGTGATTTAATTGTATTTTTTTTCAGCTTGTGCTGCCTCAATTAGTCTATGCTACATATTTAAAGATCATTGTATTATATCCAGCATCATCTTTCTTGAATATTAACGCAACATTTCAAAATTGCCTTTGTTACTATTTCTGATTTTACATGGCGTTAAAAAATACTATTGAAAGTGTTTAATCGGATTGTAAACCTGATATGTCCGTGATTTTAGAGATTTACATGAGGAGTTATACAGTCAGTGACTTCTGATCATTAAATCACAAACATCAATTTAACAAAAACTGAAATAAAACTTGTCATTAATAAAGTTGAGAAAGGAAATGCGGAATCTGTCAAAAAGACAACAACCTGGCCAAATAACCGAATTGTAGGTTTATTATAGTTTTTGTGTCATATTTGCCGAGTTAATTCCAACCTATTTCCACTTAAAAGATGAGTGACCGGGACCTCTATATGGGATTAAAGTAGGAGATTTCAGTAAACTTCAAAAGCGTGTAAAACAAGAGCTACTGCTTACTGATGATACCTCCGTTGAAATTTTTCATTAAACATGAAGTTGTTGAGTGATAAATCTGAAAACGAATCCCACAGTATAACTGGCTTATATAAACCTTGAAACAAAATTTCAGAAATCCTTGTAATTCAGTTCCTGAGTAATATGCGACGAACGGCGGACTGACGGATGGATTGACTGACGACAAGACAGAGATAGATAAAGGCAACACAGTATACCCCCACTTTTTTTTAAATTGAGTGATATAGTTATGAACTGATACTTGTTTCATACTTACAGTTTTGAACGCATTGCAAACTTTTTTATATTATTTCTGATAACATACTCGAATATTTTCATTTGAACAAATGGACTTATTGTTTGAAGTAAAGGTGTATATATTGCGGATTAAAGCGTAGCAAAATAAAAGACGAAAACTTTAAGACAGACTTTCTTCTCCGTCGTACTTGATTTCTTTTAAGCAAATGCTCTCGTGTGATGAACCTTGTATAATTTTCCGCATTTGGTAAGCAATATAGTGCTCCAAATATTAAATTATTTCTTGGGTTCTTCATACAATAACTTGCTGTACCAGAAGTATAAAGAAATCTAGCTACGGAAAATAACTTTTTGCGATTTCTAGAAAATATTTAAGATTTGTTTATACAACATTGATATGTTTATATATAGTGAAGGAGGTTAATACGCGTATAGTCTTGCATCATCACATATCGTGGTACTACATGTATGTCATAATAAGACTTAGGGATGTGTGGGATTTTTTATTAATATTGTTTAGAAATCATTTCTCTAAATACAATAAGCATATACTGTACAGTGTATATATGTCAAAACCAGCATTTGAAAAGGTTTAATCGGATTTTATCACAGAACTAAAACCATGCTACGTTTAAATTTTGAATCATAAATACGGCATTATTTTACAGAAGTAATGTACTATAAAAATATACTATTCAATTCGCATGGGTAACGTTTAGAATATTTTTTTATCTCAATTTCAACGTGCAATTAATCGGTCTGTTGTACGTTACATTCTAGCGTTGACTACCGATAACGACGTCAAATGCTATAAGGGTTGTTTTTGCTTGACGGGCGTCATATACTATAAAAAATTGACGATGAGACAACTATCCATCACAGTTCAAATGCCAAAAATGTTAGCAAGTTGAGGCACCCATACGACTGCTTAATTCATAACAAAACAAGTGACGAAGAAACTTGAACGACACACATGAACCATCAACAACCACTGAACTGCAAGCTCCTGACTAGGGACAAGTGCGTAAGAAGTTAAAACAAGAAAACTAACGGCCATATTTTTGCATCTGGAGTATATACTAAATTTAGTCCTGGTATCGATGATGAGTTTATTTACAACCACTGGGTCGATGCCAATGCTAGTGGAGATTTATTTCCCCGAGGGTATCACTAGCCCAGTAGTCAGCACTTCTTGTGCTGACATGAATTGTCATACATATGGTTATATTTATAAATTTACTGTTTACAAATTTTTTAATTTTTTGAAATACTAAGGCTTTTCTACCTCAGGCATAGATTACCTTAGCTGTATTTGGCAAAACTTTTAGGAATTTTGGTTCTCAATGCTTTTCAACTTCGTACATTATTTGGCCTTTTTAACTTTTTTGAATTCGAGCGTCACTCGTGAGTCGTTTGTAGACAAAACGCGCGTCTGGCGTATATACTAAATTTAGTCCTGGTATCTATGATGAGTTTATTTACAGGCTCCGGACTTGGGACAGACACATACAACAAGAATGTGTGAGTCTTTATTTCAGCCTGAAAATGATTTCCTTTTGGGAATTACATTGTCTATATTTACAGAAATGCGACCTACAGAGGTTAAAAAAGAAAAACATGTAGAACTTAACAAGTTGGTTTATCTTCAGGGATTTTAATTAACCAACTATAAAGTTTAAAATATTTCATTAATACTTAGAAAATAGTGGGCTTAGATATGAAGACTACGCATTTATTTCACAATAAACAGATTGGAAAGTTTACCTCAAGTCCTGTTTGAACGTCAACTTACAAAACATGCATAGGTGTCTATTGTATTTACACTATGCAGCCATTGAAACTCATTGATTCATGATGAACACTACTGTTTTTGAGTTTTATCATGTCGCAATTCAAAGAGTAAGCCGTTAGTTCTAATTATGCCTTCTTGTGACTGTAGGCTAAGATTGTGAAAAGATTTCTAAAATGACCAATGTAGGTTGAAACTCTGATCTTTTAAAGAAACAAATGGGCGTACAGTAAGATGTGAACTGGAGACAGTGACATGAATGGATTGGATACTTTACATTATCGTATAAGTTAGAATGATAAATTATTAAGCATAACATTTATAGTAATATGAACCTGTTTTAATTTGTAATCAGAGTAGTTTGATAAATGTGAAATGATAAATTTCATGTGAATTTGTATGACGAGTGATGCATGCACAACAGTAGACAATTGTCCTGTCTATATAAAAATGATATACCCAGCCTTTTTAATTTGATGCGATAATCAATCTTAATTTATATTCTTTTCCGAAATCGATTTACAACCACTAAACGTGTATCACCTTAATTGTGTATTTGGCACAACTTTTTTGAATTTTGGATCCTTAATGCTCTTCAACTTTGTACTTTTTTGGCTTTATAAATACTTTGATTTGATCGTCAGTGATGAGTAGACGAAACGCGCGTCTGGCGTACTAACTTATATTCCTGGTACCTTTGATAACTATTTAAAGTACAAAATCGATGATAAAAATCTTCATTCCATTTATTATAACTTTTACATATGTATTTCTGATGTTAATGTGAGCGGAAATCTTATGTAAATGGAATCGGGTTGCCTCAATGTGTATCTTTAAAATGGATTTGAGGTCAATAAAATAATGTTGACGTTATCGTTTGTTAGATTCGTCCTATGCGAATATTACTACAATAATAGAACAAATTGAAGTTTTTAATTGACTTTAGTCCTTAGTGTGTTTAGTGCATTATTATTCGTGTTTATCACGTATCCTTTACTTGTCACATTTAATCTTTGATAAGTTCTACTATAACCGCCTTTAGAATTGAACACATACAATGTTTGACATGTTAAGTTGTTTGGAAATTAAATCATTAAGATCGATATAATGGATAATTTATAAACTTCTTTGCTGAACAAATAGTTATCAAATGTACCAGGATTATAATTTAGTACGCCAGACGCGCGTTTCGTCTACATTAGACTGATCAGTGACGCTCATATCAAAATATTTATAAAGCCAAACAAGTACAAAGTTGAAGAGCATTGAGGATCCAAAATTCCAAAAAGTTGTGCCAAATACGGCTAAGGTAATCTATGCCTGGGATAAGAACATCCTTAGTTTTTTCGAAAAATTCAGTTTTGTGAACAGGAAATTTATAAAATGACCACATTATTGATATTCATGTCAACACTTAATCGCTTAAGTGTTGAATACTGGGTAATCTACGATCGTTTCAATTCAACAAGCCTTGTCTTTCATGCATTATACTTGTTCTTTGTACGACATCAAGTCAAAGATTTATCTAATGATATTAAACATTTAAAGTATGTGTATATAACAGTATAAATTACATTGCTTCCATTTTGATACTTCTTTAGCATACTAAAGGACGTGGCGGTCGTTTTAAGTAATGTTTTAGACAATCAAGGACCAAATATTCATTTATACCTGCTGTCATTCATTTTTCTGAATTTTGAGCATACCAAAGAAATGCTTAGTACACACGAAATTATTTTAGAGTAAAAATATGACGCAGTTAGATTGATGCTTGTTTTTAATTTTTGACATGACCGCCCCCCTTTTTTTTCTTTGTTTAAAAGTAACACCTAATATCCGCGAATTCCAACATCCATTCGAATTCCGATAGCAAAACATGTTATTCGAAAAACTCCTTATACATACTATTAGTGTTTCATTGTAATTATATTACAAAATATTAAATACATGATACAAGTACTACTATAATTGCAATTGCTTACCATCAATTCAACACTAATTTAGCGTTTCGGCGTTTTTTGATGACTTTTAAACATAAAAATGCTTTTAACAAAACAATTTCTCTCAATTGATTACTGACTTTTGAACACCAGTGTACTACATACCAAACAATATTTGCAAGATCAAATATGACAGACGAGAATAACCGATAACCACTGAACTACAGTCCCATGTCCTAAAGCTGACATATAAAGAATATAGCGGGATTAAACGTTTGTGTGAGTGGTCAACCCCTACTCCCTCCTCAGTTGACAATGGTAAATACCATTTTCAATTGTTTAGCAAATTGATACTTTAGCAAATTGATGCTTGTCCAGACGATTGATAAATCCACATGTGTTAAATTTGATCTCAGATCGGTATTAGTTACAGTTTTGTGATCGTCAGTTTTCTCTGATTCCCCCTTGATTAAATGACGTCACGAAAAATAGGATGATAGATGTAAGAAAATGTTGTATGGGTGCCAATGAGACAACCATCTATCCAAGTCACAAATTAAAAAAGTAAACCATTATAGGTCTAAGTACGGTCTACACCACGGAGCCTTGGCTCACACCAAACAGAAAGCTGTAACGAGCTCCAAAAAGTACTAGTGTAAAACCATTCAAACTGGAAAACTAACGGTTTTATCTATATTAAAAAAAACATAAAACAAGAAAAACTTATGAACGACATCAACACACGAGAACTACTAAACATCATATCCCTGACTTGGGATAGGTGCAAACAATTACAGCGGGCTTAAATGTTAATAAAAATGAATAAAAAATATTATCGGTCGTCCCACTGTCTATATCACTCTGTTCAGCTCTTAATATCATTCCGTATCATGTCTTTGTGACGTCAAATACGTTGACGCGGCCTTAATAACTTTGACCCGGACATATCAGCGACGTCATAATGTTTGAACCGACGTTAATAACTCCTGCGTCCGTAGGTGTCCTTCAGCTGACCCATTAAACATATGTATACTAGTACAGTGATAATGGACACCATACTAAACTCCGAATTATAGCTTTTTTTTCGGTGTGAGCCAAGGCTCCGCGTTGAAGGCCGTACATTGACCTGTAATGGTTTACTTTTATAAATTGTTATTTGGATAGAGAGTTGTCTCATTGGCACTTACATCACATCTTCCTATATCTATGTCAAAAAAGAGGGACGAATGATACCAAAGGGATAAAATCATACATAGAAAAAACATTGCCAACGCCATGGCTAAAATTAATAAGACAAATAGACAAATAATAGTACAGCAGACACAACATAGAAACCTAATGAATAAGCAACACGAACTTACCACGATTTATACTTAATGAAAGCGTAATCAATGTCAAATTAAACCTAGATGACCTCCTCATAGATACTGGTATGAAATTGTCTACGTCAGAAGCGCATTTCCTCTACAAAAGACTTATCAGAGAATGTCTCAAATCAAATAATTAAAAAGTAAAAATTGAGTTTAAGTTTAAGAAGTGGTAAGGGAGATTTTTTTTAAGAATTAGAAAATCACTTTGTCTCATGATTATTGTAACAATTATATATATAGTTTATATAATAAACCAATTAATGCTAGCAGATTTTAAATTAATCGAAACCGTTGACGAGCTATATGTAAAAAATACATTAAAAACATAGCCAAATTCATCTAAAGCCAACTTTGCTCGAGGAAGTTGAAAGCTTAGTTTCTTAATAATATCAAAATTTGTAAGCGGACAATTTTAGAAAAGTTTGTTAAATCATGTCAGTACTTAAGTACCAACTACTATGCTGATGATACCCTCGGGGACTGATAGTCCACCAGCAGAGGTATCGACCCAGTGAATGTAAAAAATTGAAAACTACACGTTTAATAATTTCTTGCGTCCGAAGCGCTTTTCTAGATATACCTTCATCAGGAACGCTCAAGGCCAAACATAGCAACCAGTTTATATTTATAATAAATAGAAAAATGATATTTTACCTTAACTTTTAAATTCATACAAAGCAAATCGGTTGACTGGTTTCACTGATATACGAATAACAAAACCTCGCTAATATCAACGAATAGGAAATCTGTGTTTATGTAGGCTTAAAGTAAAACTAAATAAAAAAGTGCACATAGTTTTCGAGATCATTGAAAAATGAACGATACAGATATCCTATATACAGTTTTGTTAAGAGAAACAGTTTTTAACAACATGTGTCGTAAAATTGATATTTATCCAAGCTTGTGCGAGACATTTAAAATTGTGTACAACACAATAAACGTCACGTTTGAAATTAAACTGTATCGAGTGGAGTAATATCTAATTACAATCGATGCAGTTGAAGATAAAATTGAGAATGGAAATGGGGAATGTGCCAAAGAGACAACAACCCGACCATAGAAAAAAAAAACCAGCAGAAGGTCACCAACAGGTCTTCAATGTAGCGAGAAATTCCTAATCTATTTTCCAACAACGTAAATTATTATTAAAAAATATAACACACATCATATACTACCTGATGTAAATGTTGAGTTTTTAAATTTACTGAAGTGTATCAAGGTTTATGTACACACTGTTCATTAAAACACGTCATGAGGAAGATCGTTTTTTATAAAGGAATAATTTCGGTAATTCATTTCTAAAAAGAAGAAGTTGATTGAAGACTTCGGTAAGTTATTATATCATTCTCGTAAGCAACGGTAGTTCCTACATTCGCCGTATATCTGATGTATATCGTTTATTCGAACAATTATCATCAGCGTTTGTCTGTTTATTTCAAGGTTTGTTAGCTATATGAACTTGATTGTTTTCTACCAAACATTTGCATGAAAGATAATGTAACGTGCAAAGCAAAACAGTCGATGACTTTGGTACGGTGTGTAATGTTTATCACCGTTATTTATACAAAATTGTTTCGGTTGAAAGTATCCCCTCTACGCATATTTTCTCATCTGTATGTGTGATCAACTGTATCATTTATCTTATTTTAAATTGTGGATTGACAGCTTCCCTGCTTCTAGTTTTTTACATTTTACTGTACAGTTTCCTCGTTTTTTTACATTTCACTTTTTGTCATTACAGCACTAGTGTTTCCTTGGAATGATTTATTGTCCGTACTTTTGACTTCTTTTTATTGTCCGACTGGTTTTAGCTCTTCAGTCTCCTTGATTGACTTGATGTCTGAACAGTTCCCTCGATGCGCCTTTTGTAAACGATTCACTCGTCTTCGTGATTAACATGTTTAACATGCCAGATTACATCCATCGTTGAGTATGGTTTGCTTTGATTACCCACAATGCTCTCTAGTATTGTTATGCCCCATTTATTGGCATTATGTGTTCTGGTCTGTGCGTCCATTCGTACGCTCGTTTGTTTGTCCGTCTGTCTGTTCGTCCGTTCGTTTAATCGTCAGTCTGTCCCGCTTCAGGTTAAAGTTTTAGGTCGAGGTTGTTTTGATAAAGTTGAAGTCCAATCAACTTGAAACCTAGTACACTTGTTCCTTATGATATGATCTTTCTAATTTAAAACAAAATTAGAGATCCCCCTCATTTTCACGGTCCATTGAACATAGAAAATGATAGTGCGGATGGGGCATCCGTGTACTAGGGATACATTCTTGTTCAAGTAGGCACTTGTACTCAATTTTTTACTTTTTATATTATTTGAAATGATATGGTCACTTATAAGTCCATGAAGTATTAACGCGCCTCTGACATAGACAATTTTTCATCCCAGTATCTATGAGGAGGTCATCTAGATTTTATTTGATGTTGACTACGCTTCCGTTATGTATGCGAAACGTTAAGGACGATCTTTTTCTACAAATAAAAAATCATTTTATCTTATGATTATTGTATCATTTATATCTATAGTGTGATAATAAACCTATTTACTTAAAAAAACAAAGACATCAATCAAGATGTCAACATATGACACTGTTTGACTTGCTAGTTAGAGCCATCGTGAATATATTATATTAAAATGTATACTGACATGGCACGACTCATCGAAATTCATTGATGGTTTACATATTTGCTGCTTAATTCAATCAAGCCACTAATAACGTATACAACTTCAAACTGAGAATAAACCGTAACAGTTGCAATATCAACTAATTAGAAGTTTAACTGTCAAAGTTAATTTTGTCACTACATAAACAATACTCCAAAAATATGTTGTTATCAAGATCGAACTGAATGACGTTTTCTTCCTGCTAAATTAACTATCTAAAAAGTTACACAAACATATCCGTGTACGGCAACGAATTTTACAGTTAGTCCATACAAACAAATATTTGGAAAAAATCACCAGTAAAATACCCCAACTATACATTTACAAGTTCATACTTGACATTTTTATATTATTATCAAGGAGATTATGCCAAGTTGATTTAAATAGTTAAATTGTTATACGTCCTGTTTTTATCGTTTTAGATCTTTATAACGATTCAAAAACAGAGTTTGTGGTTTACAGACTGCACAGATACTATGACCAATGATAATTTCAACATGATATTGATTTAATTAGATTTTTGTGTTTTATATCTAAAACTTAAATAGTATTACAATACGATTTTATGACGACATTAATTTTCAAGGTGAAACATTATTTCGATTGATAGTCAACGAACATTGTGCGTTGCATGTTTTTCAACTTTCTCATTGGTTTTGTCTTTTAATGATTTTCATGAGAAAATGCACAACACGCGTTATAAATTCTAAGTAATTGATATTAATTGATTTTAATAATTTCTTGAGATAATGATGTATGCAATTCCTTTCCCGATTTGGTTCAACTCCTGTTTTTTTTATATTTCATTCAACTGTTCTACTTCACTATTATAACTTAGAATTGATATCAATAAATACAAACATGCAATGGTACAACGTAGTACAGATTAATTTGTAACACTTCAACGCATTAAAGTTCTACCTAAATCAAATTCGTCATAATAACAGCCCGCATAAGTTTAAATGACTGAATGTCTTATTCTTTAAATTACTACTTTTCAACCTTTTGTTAATTCTTTGTTAAGGTGGGTAACATAGTAACTAACTGTTATTTATAATAAAAAGAAATGTGAAACTTAACCTTTACATTTAAATTCATACAAAGCAAATCGGTTCAATGATTCGAACTAATAAACTGATAATAAAAGCTCTTTAGTTATTAAAAAATAAGATCTAAATTCTGTCGAGTTTAAATGGAATTTGTGTTTTAAAAAAGTCATGTTTTTGTATGCCCCACCTACGATAGAAGAGGGACATTATGTTTTCTGGTCTGTGCGTCCGTCCGTACGTTCGGACGGTCGTCTGTCCAGTTTCAGGTTAAAGTTTTTCGTCGAGGTAGTTAGGTAGTTTTTGATGAAGTTGAAGTCCAATCAACCTGAAACTTCGTATATATGTTCCTTATTATATGATCTTTCTAATTTTAATGTCAATTTCACGGTCCACTGAACATAGAAAATAATGGTGCGAGTGGGGCATCCGTGTACTGGGGACACATTCTTATTTTCAATAGATAAACAACTGATTTATAAAGCACTGCAGTACACATTTGGGTAGCAGTTCAGTGGCATTATTTGCCTTTCTCGTTTGCACAGTCTGAGATTTGATATATGAAACATTAATTGAAATAGAACGAATTTTTAAAATCTCTTGATATTGTTAATGTGTATGATTATATGTGGTCTGTACAATGTATTGTGAACAAGACCGAACTAAATAGATTTTTTTCTTGATTTATTATCTGTTAAAACACAAGTATGTGTACGTCATGCAATGTTTTTTTTTTTTTTGTTAAATGAGGAAGTTTTTAAAGTGTTTTTTCATTCAAAAGACGCATATGAAAAATAAGTCAGTTTTACATTTTAACTTTCGAAACAATGATTTATTTGGTAAAGAATGATCGTATTTCTTTACTAGTATAAGCAGGGACACAATGTCTATTAAAATGAACGTTAGACGTCGTCAACGATAGAATGACTTTATTGTGAATATGTTTTTCAAATTCAGTCCAACTTATGTGTGTTGTTTATTTTTTGTACAGAAACTGTGTCAGTAATTTGTTTTGAATTTGTTTAACATTGTACGCGTTGGCACAATCTACAGTTTGCAGGTTTAACAGGTAAATGAATGAGATACGACTCAGGTAGTGTTTCATAGCTAACGACGGGTAGGTTCCAATTTTCGTCAGCACCGTCTAGTCCTGTTTTTCTTGATGGTGACTAATTGAATATTAGTGTTATCACCAGTTTTGTACCTACATGAGCATTACGACGGATGACACATATGGAGAAGGATCTTTTCACCCCTCCTGAGCGCCTGTATACCGCTGTTTGTATGACGTAAGACTTAAGTCTTCTGTGTTATGTTTTGTAAACTGTTGTTGGTATTGTCGTCATTACTGGTTTTGTTTTCACGGCATTGTTATTTTATTTTCGACTTATGTACTTGAACATCCTTTATGTATCTTTTGCTTCTCTTTTTAGAGTTTTTCTTTAACATGTTTAAGATGTTTTTTAACGATATTCACATCCTAACGGTTTTAAGAAGTAATGATAATTCGCATTTACAAGCGACGGAGTCATCAATTGTATTTTCCTGTCCGAAACTATGTGCATTAAAATGAATTTAAACAAATCTAGCCATTGATTTGCTAGAACATTACAAGTTTGGATAGCTGAATATTTTGTTGTATCTATAATGTTCCTAAGCTTAATTTTTGCATTGCTTTTTAAAACTGTTAATTTTCTTTGTCATCCTTTTTTAAGATTTTGGACGAGTAACGTTTTGAAATTTTTCATTTCATTTTTCGACGTAGCTTATTTTAATTTTAAAATTGATATATACATATTCATATATGTAAAGGTATCTTGTAGTAAAATTTAAATGTATTGAAAGTTACAAAATTCGTTCTAATAACTGCCCTCAGAAGTTCAAAAGACCTATGTCTTATTTTTTCTTTAGTGAATGCCATTTAATGGTGGGTAACATAGCGACCCACTAAAGTTGATCATAAACAGACATTTGATACTTTATCTTAACATTTAAATTCATACAAAGCAAATCGGTTCCATGAATCCACTGATATACTGATGATTAAAGTTGTTTAAATATATTAAAATTAAGATCGACTTTTTTGTCCAGTTTAAATGGAATTTATGTTTTAAAAAACATGCTTTTCATAAATTTGTATTCTTTATTTATAATCCTGGTACCTGTGATACATATTAAAACATATGTGTGTCTAGCGTTTATTGAATGTCAGCATGAAAGGCTATTAGTATGATACATGTTAATATGAAAATTTAAAAAAAAGCCAGTAGATGTATTTTTACCTTGTTTACGGTGGATATGAATAGTCGAAATCCACAAAGAATGTCTTTCTGGCATGTAACAATTATACTTATTCCTTTGAAGCAGCATGAATTGCGAATATTAATGTTGATGATTTCTTAGATCTCCTGCCATATAAGGTGTCAACTTTAACGTTGATAATTTAGTTATGATATGCATGTATCTACTTGTCATTTTCCTCCCCTTACTGCACTCAGAGGAAAATTAAAAACGGAAGGTCCGTAATCAAATGCCAAAATCAAAAGATAAAACGAATGGACAACTGTACTTCGTAAAGGCATTTTTCTAATTTACAAAATAGTGGCATGAACCTGGTTTTATAGCTAGCTACATGTCTCACTGATATTACAGACGCATCAAATTCCATCATAAAGACAACGATGCGTGAACAGAGATTATACGAAGACGATGTAGACGCAGGACAATATCTTTAAAATACCACACAATGTCCGTAATCAATTGCAAAATGTGCTTCTCTTCATGATCAACTGTAACCAATATATTGCAGTTCCGATGTTATTGCTCTCAACCAAGTGTTCCGTGATCTTTTTGGCTTTCTCTCACCTTGTGGTGTCATATGCAATATGATTGAATGGCATTTTAAATATATTGTCTTGCATCTTGATCGTCTTCGTATGATCTCCGTATTTTTTTTATCCCAAGATATGTCGGTAATAAGAATTTCAATTATGAAGAGTGGTAATTGTGATGTTATCATGTTGGTATCATGCTGCTAATAAGTAGATACCAAGTTATACTGTCTTTATCACCAATTATCCGAGAGTATCACCAGCCAAGTAGTCAGCACTTTTTGTGCTGACATGAATTATTATTGATATGGTCATATTTATAAATTCACTGTTTACAAAATTTTATATTTTTTAAATACTAAGGCTTTTCTACCTCAGGCATAGATTACCATAGCATGATTTGGCAAAACTTTTAAGAATTTTGGGCTTCAATGCTTTTCAACTTCGTACGTTATTTGGATTTTTTAACTTCTTTTGGATTCTAGCGTCACTGATGCGTCTTTTGTAGACGAAACGCGCGTCAAGCGTATATACAAAATTTAGTCCTGATATCTATGATGAGTTTATTTACAAGTTTATCTTTATACATTATTTTTTTACATTATATTGTTTTATTTACGATACTTGTATACAGATTTATTCTATATAATTTTATATATTATAACATCTTTTATAGAACGATCAATGCTCGCTTAACCTTTGCCATTGACCATTGTATCCAATTTTTTTAAATGTTTGTATATATACGACAACTTAACATGGACCTGTTTATTTTTCTCTAAGATCATATCGATTATATCGCTGTTCAATTATTTGAGAAGATCTTCACCGTTTAAAACCAATAAGCATTTACATTGGGCTTTATACAAACGTTTACGGATTAACAAGGTCAATACTGTACATTGATATCTTATACCAGACGTTATTGTATAATTCAATTAAAACAAACAAAAAACAAACAAAGACAATCATTGATTTTGAAACCAGTATTTAAATCAGTTTTCTATGTACTCAAATTGTTATTGACAGACATTTCCCAAAATGTAAAATTAAATTGAAGTGGTTTTGATAACCAATAACACAACTATCCACCAGAGTTCAAATAACGTGGATGAAAGTAATGGTAGGCAACTATACGGTTTTTAACAATGAGAACACATAAACTGCATAGTCGGCCAGAGAAGGCCCCGACAAGAACAAAATTAGCCAATTATAACAAGAAAACAAATGGCATAATTTATTACAAAACAATTTACGAAAACAAAATATCACAGACAAAAACTAACGACAACAACTGACGTACAGCCTCTTGATTTTAGGATCAAATAATTTTGTGAGGGCTTAACACCGTCCCAATTTACTCTCAGGTCATTGTGTCAAATATCATTCTTAGAGTTTGAGCTTATTTATTCTTTTCCCAAACGGATGATATTCCTTTTTAGATTAACGTGTGTTTAATAAGATCTCCTACATGAATCTGCATTGGTCAAAGTTTGTTTTGACGTAGCACATGACAACGTTGCATAAATAGAAGGATTTTTTTTTTATAGAACTAGATTCTACCAACGAAAGATATAGAACTGATTACTTTAGCAGATGTTATCTATTAAATTACAATCACGTTGCAAATATAATGTTATCGATTACATTACAATCACGTTGCAAATATAATGTTATCGATTACATTACAATCACACCTAAATTGAATGTTTTTTTTTATAACATTGCATAATTGATTTGGAGAGTAATCATGATAACATGGTATACTGCTTGATAGAAATTATTTTAAAACTTTGTTAGCCATACACAAAATACCTACTTTTGTGAAAATTTGTGTATTGTTTTAACCCATACACCTTAATTATATTCATGGTATTAAGAACTTTGACTTGGTACAGAGAAATATATGCATTGTTTGAAAGCATATACAAGTGGCATTTCCTTTTTGTTTTTCAAAGTTTTTTGTTATACTATCCGAACAAAAATTAGAATAATGAAATAAAATAATAATAAAGTAGTTTTATCGTCATCGGGATCATGTCAACACATACATTTCCATATATTTTACAGGTTTTAATCACTACTTCAATTTATTTGACACACATAAAATGACCTTTGGTATTAAAAATCAACGTTTACATCGTAATACTTAATTCAGATATAAGTTGTTTACTATCATAATGTATATGACTGTGTAAAAAATCCAATACCTACTATGGTTAGAAAGCACATTTTAAATAAAGATGGAAAACAAAATGTAGACTAATGTAAATAAGAAGGTTTGGTTTAAATTACACAATTTTATCAGTGTACTCATTTATATCTATAATCAAAATCATAATTCGATTTAAATCCCCCAAACAAATGTTATATGCTATTGGATGTCCTTTTTGTTATAACAAAAAATAAAGTTAGAGTTTATATCATAAAAGTTCAACCAAGGTACATAACATCTATCTGACAATAAAACAACAGCAAACTCATTTAGTGAACTGTTAACAAAAAAATAACACATTTTCATTCTACATGTCTACTGTTTTCTTTTGGTGTTATATAATTTGTTATATCCATGCTGAAACATGAATATTTAAAATACAAATTCCTTTTAAAATCGACCTTTTCAATTGCAATGTTGATGTACAACATTAGTTGTAGGCAAGTAATTATATCAATAAAATCTGAAAAATTAACTTAAAGTTATCATGATTACAATTGGTTTTTGAATTATGATCGATTAAATAACAAGCCAATGCGTTTAATATTATATATATAACGTTGAACCGTATGAAGAGGGAACATAGCGTTTTTCAACCGATGTAGTGATAGAATCTATTAAACTAATGAATTATTATGTATATATATTAACACGTATAGTATTCCAATAGATGTAAATTTTGAGCTTTTTAGAGTTACTGCAGTGTATCACCGTTTTTGACAAAATTATTTCTTTTGTAGACTGTTTTGTACAAATAAAAACGTCATGAGGAAGATCAGTTTTACAAAAGGAATATCTTAGTAAATTAATTTCTGAAAAGAAGAAACGCATCGCAGAATCGGTAAGTTATTATAACATAAAGCTACGTTAGTTCATTCATTTAGCTATAAGATAAGAAACAACTCTGCATAATAGACCATGTGATTCAGAAATTGACAACTATAGGTCACCGCACAGACTCAGCAACGAGTAATGCCGATATCGTATATATTTGTCCTGTATGGTTATCTATATTTTAAAATAGATAATTTCTATTTTTTTATATATCATGTATATTGAGTTGTATTTTTTTACGGCTATATTTTGATTCTATTAATACACATATATATATATATATATATCTCCATGCTTTATATATCATGTGCTGTAGTAAGCCGCTAGATTAAAACTGACGAGGAAAGGTAACACACGGCCACCGAAAGCTTTATTTTTGTGACCCAGGTGGTCGTGTGGTCTACCGAGACGGCTACAGTGCAGGCGATTTGGTGTCACGATATCTCAGTAGCATGGGTTCGAATCCCGCGAGGGAAGAACAAAAAATGTGCGAAAGCAAATTTACAGATCTAACATTGTTGGGTTGATGTTTAGACGAGTTGTATATATATATATATATATATATATATGTTACAGGCATTTTCTAAATTTAGGCATTTTGTAAAATGCCTGAAAACTTTAGGCATTTTCCAAAATGCCTGCAAGATTCAGTCATTATCCATAATGACTAAATTTTCTAGGCATTTTACAAAATGCCTAGAAAAATTGAAAGGCATTTTACAAAATGCCTGAAATTATTTTATAGAATAAAATCTTAAGAAAAACATTTGAAAGCTTTGAAAACCAGAGCTGTTTTATTTGTGATAATTACTGAATTAAAAAAGAAGAGCTTCAATAATCAAGAATACATTTTACTGAATAATTACAATTCATACAAGCACAGAACCTGACATTTTTTTTTTAAATTTCTAAAAATGTTTGCACGACAGAACTACATAATATTTGTCCTAATTGTTTGCAAATATAATGTTTGGCGTAAAATCTTATTAAGCACTCAGACCACATTTGGAGAAATCTGGATCATCACACGTTTAGGTCTTTCATTACCTTTACTGTTCTTTACTGATAAAGTACTTAACGTTAGGCAACATAAGGTTTCGCAATAAGCACACACATCTCAGATGCATATCTTTTTTTTCATATGTTCTAAAAAAAATCAAAGTATCTTAGCAGGAAACGCTTCTCTTGTGAAAGCACTGTTAGCTTTCTTTTCTTTGTCGATTTTTAGCTCTCCTAGCCAAGGGAGTCAAGTGAGCTTTTCTCATCTCAGCGGCTGGCTTCCATCTTTGTCTGTTAACTTTTAAAAAACATGTTATCCTATGGAACTACTAGGTCAAATTTAACCAAACTTGGCAACAATTGATCATTAGAGTATCTTGTTTAATCCCTGATTGCCAAACAATATGGCCAACATGGCTATAAATGGAACATAGGGGTAAAATACAGTTTTTGGTTTGATATATCTCTAAATCTAATACATTTAGATCAAATCTGACATGGGGGTTCAAAAGTTCTTCAGGTTAATATCTATCAGCCCTGACATTTTCAGACGATCGGACAACTCTTTTGAGAACTCTAAGGTTGTTCTGAAGAAAATGTATGACATATTTGCAACTGAAAGCAAAAAAATAAATAAAAATCCAGCAAAACGAACATTTCTCTATTTCATATGTTTCACTTTACTGTTTTGAATCTATATTTTCTAAAAATGTGATTGTAAATTCTGTTCTATTGACAGAACAATTTGTCTGTTTGCCATATTGACAAAATAATTATAAATTCACTGTTGGTTTTTGAAATACAGAGTGAGTACGTACTTAATGTAGTTTCCCTAAAAAGAACATATCATATGGCATAAAAAAAAACTTCCAAAAAAATGAATCTGGTTTTTGGAGAATAAATTAGTTCTGCCAAACCATTATTTATTATCTTTGTAAGATATTGTGTTTTTGTCAACTTTGTCATATGCATCTCAATGATATCTTCCTTCTACAAATTGCCTGAAACTCAACAGACAATTTGTGGAATATCGCATCAAAATTTCAGTCATTTTACAAAATGACTAGGTATTTTTAGTCATTTTGTATAATGCCTGTCGAGGTTAGGCATTTTCTAAATTGCCTGAAAATTCAGTCATTTTACAAAATGCCCAAATTTAGAAAATGCCTGTAACATATATATACATATATATAAGTACGTCTGAGTCAGTGACAACTATACAACAGATGTATCCATTGGATCGCCATCAATGATGGTGATACATGGCTGTGTACATAATGTATATACAACTCGTCTAAACATCAACCCAACAATGTTAGATCTGTAAATTTGCTTTCGCAAATGTATGGTTCTTCCCTCGCCGGGATTCGAAACCATGCTACTGTGATATCGTGACACCAAATCGCCTGCACTGCAGCCGTCCCGCTAAACCACACGACCACCTTGGCTCTCAAAAAAAGAGCTTTCGCTGGCCATGTGTTACCTTTCCACGTCAGTTTTAATCTAGCGGCGTACTACAGTACATGATATATAAGGCATGAAGATGTTATTGTTACAGATCAGCTAAATTATCTATAGTAAAGGATCCTACAAATTAATGTAAGATACAGTCACAGAAAATAATTATATTCATAAGTACGTCTGAGTCAGTCACAACTCTACAACAGATGTATCCATCGGATCGCCATCAATGATGGTGATACATGGCTGTGTACATAATGTATATACAACTCGTCTAAACATCAACCCAACAATGTTAGATCTGCAAATTTGCTTTCGCAAAAGCAAAAGCAAAAGCAAATTTACAGATCTAACATTGTTGGGTTGATGTTTAGACGAGTTGTATATATATATATATATATATATTGGGTTGATGTTTAGACGAGTTGTACACATATATATATATATATATATAAAAGTCTATAAAAAAGACCAACCAGCAAATTTACTATGTACCGGATCGTCTAGAATAGGCGGTACTATGCAGATAAGGAAAAAAATATATCAGTCTAAAGATTTGCACAATATATATATAGTTTTAAATCTAAATAATAATAATAATATGGTTTGGCCTGTCTGTATAACTCTCTTATTGATTTGTGAAGGCCTTACAATGCTCTCTCTTACCTCTATGTATTCCATAGATACGTTATTGTACTTTGATTGCACTACCATAAAAGAAAAGGTCAAGACCTCTTTATAAGAAACATCAATTACAATCCCGTCCTCTCTCCCACAAATATGATTTACCGAACAATACTTATCACAGTGGTTGTAGTAAGATGAACATCAGATAAAAAACTGTTCATAAAATTTATAGTTATTGCATAATTTAAATTAATAAATGTTTGCCTTTTATAATGCGGGACCAAATAACTCTAATAGCAGACGTATTACTAGGTTTCAACATGTAGCATTGTTTGCCTTTGCATAGTCTGAGATATAATATATAAAAACGTTAATTGAAATGGAACCAATATTTGAAATTTCTTGATATTTTTAATGTGTATGATCCTTTGTGGTCTGTACAACATATTGTGACAAAGACCGAACTAAACGTTGTCGTTGTCTATTTAAACACCAAAATGTATGACAAAAAATAAAGAAGTTTTAAAAAAAAAATTCATTCACGCGAAACATGTGAAAAAGTATGTCATTTTACATTTTAACTTTTCAAACAATGATTTACTTGGCAAAGAATGATCAAATGTCCTTCCTATTATAAGCAGAGACACGATCTCTATTAAAATGAACGTTAGCGTCGTCAACGCTTGGATGATGTCATTGTTGAAAATTCCCCCAAAAGGGTGCATGAATGAGAAACCACCTCACTATCAGGTTGTGTTATCAAGTAAGTGTGATCTGAGCGTCACCGATGAGTCTTATGAAATGCTCGTCTGGCGTATCCAATTATAATCACTTGTACCTTTGATAACTATTGTAAATGTTGTAGTAGCATCTTAATGTAAACACAACTCTTTTCTCATCAAATTAAACACCAGGGGTAGATGATATTTGTGCATAGATGGGTCATTGGGAGCTCTTTTCTGCGCTAGAAAATCAAATTGTGATGACTATACACAAAAAAAATACTTTGCCATTATCCTTTTCACTCAAACAATATATCCAATGTACCAGTATATTAGGCGTGTTTATATTTTAGAATTTAAATCGATATATAAATATATGTAAAGGTACCTTGTAATAATAAATGATATGTACATTTAACGTATTGAAATTCTTTTTTGACAAAAATTCGTTCTAATAACTGCCCTCAGACGTTCAAATGACTACATATCATATTCATTCAATTATTCCCTTCGTGAATTCCATGTAAAGATGTATAACATAGCGACCCACTGCTGTTTATCATACATAGACATTTGATAACCGTTCCTAACATTTAAATTCATACAAAGCACATCGGTTGAATGAAACCACTGATAACCTGACAAACAACTCTTTAAACATATACTATATATTATATACTGAACTACAAAAGAAACGTCGTATTTTTGGAAATCCTAAATTTTCAAATGCATTGAAAAAAAATATCTATTTCCTTTTGGTTTAGGTAAACTACATTCAAATGATGCTAAGATTATGTTTAAATCTCCGTTATGGCTATCTGCGTTCATTAATTTGGTCGTTCTAATAGTGGTCTGGATAGGTCCGTGGGACACGTTTTGCAGTCCCATTTCATGATGATGAGATGCACGTTGATAAGTGCCTCTATAAGGGTATTTTAGATGTACGAAGTTTTTGTGTCATCATAATCTGTTTGATGCAGTACTTATGCCGCGACTCAACCCACGATAAAGAGAACAGGCGATATGACAGTTGGATGCTGGACAGCGACTTTAATTCGTTGCAAATGCATTTAACTGCAATAAAAGCACCACTCAACGTCTACGTGAACGCCGTAATGCAACAAACAGTACAAATGACGGTCCACGTACTCAACGCTAATAACGGACTTGAATTAAATAAATCTGTGATATGGTAGTGAAAAAGTGTATCATTGAACAGTAAATGAACTGAAGTGATGCGAGTTTATTAAATAACAAGGTTATTTATACGCCCATTTAATAAAAAATATAGTATTTATTCTTCCATTATGTTTGCCTTAAATTACTGCGACGTTTCTTTTGCCGTTCAGTATATTAGAAAAATATTTTCTCTCGAGTTTAAATATAATTCGTGTTCAAACATTCAAATATTTTTTTTTTCTAATTTTTTTTTTATACCGTTCTACATTATTTATTTGTGTCAAAAGTATCAGAAGTAAAAACGAATACATTTTTTAATGTTAATATGTTAATACAATACGCCATCATAGAGAAAGCATTTGCTTTTGTTTCATGTTAACAGTGAACATATATTGTCGCAATCCAATGAGCGTATGTTTCTGGCAAACTCAAATTATTCATATTCTTGGTGAGCATGTCAAACTGCAAATACCAATTTTGGTAGTCAAATAGGGTTATTGTCTCATAAAACGAAATAATAAATGAACCAGTAGTTTTATATTCAGTACGACACATAATTCCGTTGACTACATTTTTATCATCTTCGTCTCAAGTAGGATTTAAGGCCATAACAATCTGCATCCACTACTGTCTATCCTTTGTCGTAAAGTGTGTTTCCCCTAGCTGTAATCCATCTATTGTACTTCTGATGTTACTGTTCTTCGCCAAGCGTTGCTTTGTCTGCTGACCTTCTCTTTCCTGGTGGTGCCCAATCCGATGTAAAATCTTATGTTAACAATGTGACTTTGTGTCATCCCCTATACATGGCGTGGACAGCGTTATCTATTTTGTTTGGTCTATACTTTTTAGTAGATACAAAGTGCAACTGTCTCCTTCCAATCTGAAGAAGTATGTTGATTTTTCTTGAATTAACATTATAATTGCATATATTTTTTATATTGTAAAATCCTCTTTTATAATGATCGATGCGTGCTTTTGTATCTGGGCGTCGCTGGTGGGTCTTGTGTGGACAAAATGCACTTCTGGCGTATTAAAATTTTAAACTTGTTGCCTTTTGTTAGCTTTAATTCGTGTGTTTCTTTGTCAATTGTGTTCTCCAATTTATTTATATTGTAGTCCTGTAATGATGTGTTGTCATTTTAATGTTATATTTCACATGACCATAAAAGAGGACGGTGTGGCATGCCACAAAACCAGGTTCAACCCACCATTTTTTCCTTTCAAAATGTCCTGTACCAAGTCAGGAATATGCCCATTGTTATATTATAGTTCGTTTCTGTGTGTGTTACATATTAACGTTGTGTTTCCATTGTGTCGTTTGTTTTCTCTTATGTTTGAGTGTAAATTCACATTACTATAAGACGTGTCAC
The DNA here is from genome assembly GCF_965363235.1 of Mytilus galloprovincialis. Taxonomy (NCBI): domain Eukaryota; kingdom Metazoa; phylum Mollusca; class Bivalvia; order Mytilida; family Mytilidae; genus Mytilus; species Mytilus galloprovincialis. Next base: position 71,611,440 of record NC_134851.1, on the reverse strand, counting down.
GGTACTTATCTATCCCAAATTCAGGTATTTGGTTTTGATGTTATATTTGTTGTTCTCATAGGATTTTGTGTAATGCTAAGTCCGTTTCTGTGTGTGTTACATTTTAATGTTGTGTCGTTGTTTTCTTATATTTAATGCGTTTCCCTCAGTTTTAGTTTGTTACCCCGATTTTGTTTTTTGTCCATGGATTCATGAGTTTTGAACAGCAGTATACTACTGTTGCCTTTATTTACCTATATTTTTTCTATTGAAAATTGAAACATCTGTTTAAACATAGTATACACCAATTTAACACGCAACACAATATTATACCATTGTTCTTTTATTTAAAAAACGATCTTTACCTTTCAAAACCAATAAGAATTCTCTTACAGTTGATAATCTTTTTTAAATTCACGTTTGTAAATGTTGATCTCGAATCGGCATTTGATGCAACACAAGATTGATCTTTACTACCAAACACAGAATTTAAAGATATAACTTACCAGTTCATTACATTCATCGAGAATATTTTCGTTGACATTCATTTGCTAACCTGTATGTCTGCTCAGTTGCATTCTTTATTTGATTTGACATGTTCTCAAATTTCTGGTATGTCTATTTATTTATGCTCGTTTCCTAGGTTTGACTGATTCCCCGTTATGCACGTTTTTCTGTGTTTGAACTCAGAGGAAAATCTAATTGGAAAGTCCATAATCACATGGCAAAATCAAATGACAAAACATAAAAAAAAACGAATGGAAAAGAACTGTTTTATTCCTGACTTGGTACAGGCATTTTCAAATGTAGAAAATGGTGGATTAAACCTAGTTTTAAAGTGCTAAACATCTCACTTTGATGACAGTCTCATCTAATTCCGTTATATTTACAATGATGCGTGAACTAAACAGACATAACAAATAAAATAGTCAAAATATTGGTACAGCTGTTGCCTTTATTTAGCGGTTTGGCCTGTCCGTATAACAATCTTGTTGATTTTTTCCCTTGCAATGCTCTTTTCGGCCTCTGTGTATCTCCTAGCTACTGTATTTTACTTTTAATCTACTATCATTAAGTAAAAAGAAGGGCCAATAAATAGTAAGAAGATACAATAGTGACCATATTGTTTATAGTTTTTTTAGCATTTATATTTTTTTTAATATTTTGCCTTCTTTACTAAGGTATCAAATTACTCTGAAAGCAGACATACTACTAGATTTCAACATGTGGCACTGTCTGTTATTTTTGTTTGTATAGTTTCATTTTGAAATGGCACGAAGAATGTAAATTCTCTTGAACTGAATTTTAATGTGCGTATTGTTATTCTTTTACTTTTCTACATTGGCTAGAGGTATAGGGGGAGGGTTGAGATCTCATAAACATGTTTAACCCCGCCGCAATTTTGCGCCTGTCCCAAGTCAGGAGCCTCTGGCCTTTGTTAGTCTTGTATGATTTTAAATTTTAGTTTCTTGTGTATAATTCGGAGTTTAGTATGACGTCCATTATCACTGTACTATTATGCATATTTTAGGGGCCAGCTGAAGGACACCTACGGGTGCGGGAATTCTCGCTACATTGAAGACCCATTGGTTGCCTTCGGCTGTTGTTTGCTCTATGGTCGGGTGGTTGTCGCTTTGACATATTCACCATTTCCTTTCTCAATTTTACATTCAATTTTATGTTTTTAACATGTTTTCCTGATATGGACGGGCCTCTACATACGAATACAAGCACAGACCAGGAATGCACATTAAAATATAAATACATTAAGGGTTCAATTTCAAACATTCATCGTTTCAATGAGTTAACCCTTTATTTTAAACTTACAGCAGTCTGTACAATATATTGTTACAAAGATCGAAATAAACAACGTCTTTTTCTTTATTCTGTATCTTTTTAAAACACTGTCACAAAAGTTTCCGTGTACGTTATGGAAATTTATTTTGTATATGACAAAGAATACATTTTTTTTCATTCTTTTATTTGTTTGCAAATTCAAACGAAACATGTGACAAGGTACGCCGATTTTAACATTTAAACTTCATAACAGCTATTTGTTCAGCAAAGAATAATCATATTTGTTTTGTATTTTGAGAAAGAATATTCTCTCAATTTGAATGAATGATAGACGGCATATACAATTGTATGCTCGAATAAGTTCATCGTTTAAATTCCTTCGAATTCAGTCCAAATCATGTGTATTGTTAATTATTTGTACAGAAACTGATCTTTTGAACATGATATTGTATTTTTTTTAATTTGTTCTCAACATTAAACAATATTACACTGCGGTGCTATTATGCTAATAATGATGTTCCAGTTCACATTATCATGACATTATAAAAGAGGGACGAAAGATACCAAAGGGACAGTCAAACTCATAAATCTAAAATAAACTGACAACACTATGGCTAAACATGAAAAAGACAAACAGACAAACAATAGTACACATGACACAACATAGAAAACTAAAGACTAAACAACACGAACCTCATCAAAAAGTAGGGGTGATATCAGGTGCTCCGGAAGGGTAAGCAAATCCTGATCCACATATAGCACCCGTATAGTTAAAGACTAGGTTATGTGTTTAATGCTCTTTACATTTTCATTAATTTTGTCTTCGAGCTGCACGGCATGGATCATAGGATATTGTTTGTGTTTTTATCCATAAGTCGGTAAATGTCTTCATTTAGCAATACATAACATAAAATTGAATTATATATGATAAATGAAGAAAAATAAGTAAAAGAAAGGATTCCTTCTATACAGTTTTAATTTTCAATGTTTCTTGAAAAGAAATATTCGGATTTACTATATCTCACACGTGTTGATTGTTTGTATATGCGTTTGGTTAAAGGTATGGCGAATATGTGAAATACGTTTAAGAAGGATACTAAATATTTACAAATGGTGTAAATAAAGGCAACAGTAGTATACCGCTGTTCACTGTTAGGCTACCGGACTGGTAGAATCCTCGGGGACAGATTGTCCACCAGCAGAGATTCCGGTCCGGTGGTGATAAATAAAGGCAACAGTAGTATACCGCCGTTCGCTGTAAGGCTACCGGACTGGTAGAATCCTCGGGGACAGATTGTCCACCAGCAGAGATTCCGGTCCGGTGGTGATAAATAAAGGCAACAGTAGTATACCGCTGTTCGCTGTTAGGCTACCGGACAGGTAGAATCCTCGGGGACAGATTGTCCACCAGCAGAGATTCCGGTCCGGTGGTGATAAATAAAGGCAACAGTAGTATACCGCTGTTCGCTGTTAGGCTACCGGACTGGTAGAATCCTCGGGGACAGATTGTCCACCAGCAGAGATTCCGGTCCGGTGGTGATTTACAAATGGTGTAAAAATATGAAATATAATCATTATCGCTAATATTTTCCAACTATCTCTTTCTTTTTACTTGAAGAGAAACATATTTTTTAGTTTAACATGAATTTGAAATCTTTCAAGATTTATTGAGAATGTCTGACCTTGCAAATCGTATACACTATTTCATATATCCCTCGATACTCATAATACGTATTGCTGTAAATGGTTTCAATAATTCAAATTAAAAGAACAAAGCCATGGAAGATGATTAAGTATTAATATGATTTAGAATCACGGATATCTTAAATTCTATAGAAATAATTTTATGGGCACCACTATGTACAACCTAATATACACAAAAAAAACCACGTAAATTATCGTATTATTGTACATTATCTTTCAGATGCACCACAAACCTTGTTAATTTATATATCATTGTCATTTTGTTTAGCTTTTTTTCTTATCTATTCTGACATAGGACTCTGGCGTCTTTCAAACCTGAATTTTACTGTGCGTATTGCTGGGTGTTTGTTTTTCTACATTGGCTAGATGTACAGGGGGAGGGTTGAGACCTGAAAAAAACATGCCGCCGCATTTTTAAGCCTGTCCAAAGTCAGGAGCCTTGATCTTTGTTGAATTATATGATTTTTTTATTTTAGTTTCATTTATATATTTCGGAGTTTAGTATGACGTCTATTATCACTGAACTAGTACAGTTTGTTTTGGTGTCATTTGAAGCACGCCGCCGAGTGTGGGAATTTCTCGCTGCATCGAAGACCATTTGGTGGCTTGCTGCTATTTCATGCTCTTGTCGGGTTGTCGTGTCATTGACACATTCCCCATTTCCATTCTCAATTTTATCGACGTTTCCCCTTACACTTAACTAAAACTAAAATAATTTATTAAATGTATATTGGAACATATCATTGACAATAGGATATTTTTCTATATTGTATTTTTGCAGTTATTGTCCGAGAAATACCTGTATTCAAGATGACTGTTTAGAGAAAAAATAATTTAAGTTCGATTAAAATAGCAAAATGACGGAACCAACAGAACCAAGGTCATTAAAAAGAACGATACCACCGGGTTTACAGAAGAAAGTCGAAGCAATACAGACAAAAATACCAAGAACTACAGGTATAATCATATAGAACAGATTTTGTAATATACATTTTTATTTTAATTGTAAAAAAACTCATCACAAATACCAGGCTTATTATACGCGTGTTTCGTTTATAGATGTCTGATCAGTGAGTCCCAAACCCAAACAGTTGAAAGCCAACATTAAATACGAAGACGAGGAGCATTTAAAAGCAAAAAATGCCAAACCTATGTCTGCAATAATGTTTCGTGCAAATCTAATGATGTAAGCCATTTCTAACTGATTGTTTTCGCAATTTGTTATCAATGTTGTGATGTTTCGTGACTGTTCACGGTTGAAGGGGAAAGGGTGAGGGTGCTTTGCTCACAAAGGAGTTAACCCCGACTACATTCTTTGTGTGTCTTTCTTAAATTATGAGTCTGTTATTCATTGTCTTTCATATTTTGTTTTTTATTATTTCACTTATCATCTTTATATGTTTGTCATAAAGGAGGCCTTTGGTGTCTATACGCCAATTACAGACAAGATGTATTATGATATAAATATGCTCATTTGTTCTTTCATCCGTCAATACTTCGTCCTATTATTCAAATATTCTAATATAATTTTAACACAAAGTTAAAATTGACATAAGGAAGTTTCGTTTTGATTTTGAAGATGTGGTGCCTCATCCTTATCGTTTATGTCAATACAATGTGTGATATTTTGCAGTATATACTACAGTATTTCTAGAATGATATCCTCCAAACTTTCGGGGACGTGTTTTTAACAAACAATCGGCACTCTCGTTGGATCTAACTGTTCTCCTTGTTTCTATATGTTTTTATGGCCTATATATTCTCTATTTATTTGTATTGACACAAAACCAGGTTCAACCCACTATTTGTGTTTTATGAAAATGTTCTGTATCAAGTCAGGAATATGGCCATTGTTATATTATAGTTCGTTTCTGTGTGTGTAACATTTTAATGTTGTGTTTCTATTGTGTCGTAGTTCTTCTTTCATATTTGATGTGTTTCCCTCAGTTATATATTGTAACCCGGATTCAGTTTTTTTCTCAATCGATTTATGAATTTCGAACCGCTGTATACTACTGTTACCTTTGTCTATATATGCATATTTCTAGCCATGCTTTGTTTATTGAATCTTTGTAAGTTTTGCATGTCTGTCTAGTAGAGGTTATCTGACCAATGCCTCATTCAGATGGATCATTGTTAATGTTTAAGTGATACCTTTACAATGGTGTAATATACTTACAGACTTACTTTGATAGTTAAAGCATTTCAGTATATGCACTCTTGTTTGATGAAATATGACACTTGGAAATTTTGATATGTGTCTATGCTTTCGTCCTCCATCTAAATTAGATTGAAAAGAGTGTTGTCAAGTCACCAAAGATGCTCTTTTCTCGTTTTGTAAAAAGTGGTGTAAATTTGAAAAATCTGATATAAAATATTTTGATTCTAATTTAAATAAATGTATGAATGTGGTAAATAAGAGAATATCCCATTTTAAAAATAATTTAGAAGTAAATAATAGAGTACATTATACACCTATTTCCAGAATAAGAAATACATTTCAAGAACTTTCAAAGCGGTTTGTGTTTGTACCGGCCGACAAAGCAGCCAACAATGTGGTGGTGGTATGCCGTAAATACTACGCGGACGTTCTTGAGAATGAAATTCATCTACCTTCAAGTCCATCCGCTCCACAAAGTGTAATATAGTAAACAAACATATCACAACCACATCAAAGCGTAAGGCTTCTTCTGAACATTTGAAGGTCCCTACTATGTATTGGCTACCTAAACTACACAAAAAATCATTTGAATATCGTTTCATCTCGGCCTCTAGTAAGTGTTCTACAACTAATCTTTCAGTGCTCTTAACAAGTTCATTAACTACTATTAAAGAGCTCATCATACACTATTGTAATAAAATATATAAACATAGTGGTATAAACCATTTTAGGAGTGTTACCAATTATTTGAATGTTTTAGATAAATTACGTGCTTTTGATGGTCCTTTTGATTCTGTTGACAGTTTTGATTGTTCTACTCTCTACACTACACTTACACACTATCTTATTAAACAAAAGTTTTCCTATTTAATTAAATGGTCGTTTGGTAAAGCTGAATGCAAATATACTTTCTGCAACTCATTAAAAGCCTTCTTCTTTAATGAGGAAGGTAACTGTAAATATGCTAGATATACTTACTGGAGGTGTGATGAGATGATTGAAGTTGCTAATTTTCTCCTTGATAATATTTATGAACGTTTCGGTAACAACGTTTATCGACAGGTTGTAGGTATCCCCATTGGCACTAATTGTGTCCCTTTAATAGCAGACTTGTTGTTGTACTGTTACGAAGCACAGTTAATGACTAAACTCAGTAAAGAGCCCTGGAAATTGCATTTAACTGATAAATTCAACAACACTTACCGTTATCTTAATGATATTTTTTCGTTAAATAATCAAGATTTTTTGTCAATATACTGCCGAAATTTACCCCAAGGAACTTACTTTAAATAAATCAAATTTATTCGGTAATAACTGTCCTTTCCTGGATTTAGACATTTCGGTTTTAAACGAGAAACTCCACACTAAAATTTACGACAAAAGGGACGATTTTTCGTTCCCTATTGTTAATTTTCCCTTTTTAGATGGTGATGTTCATTTGGCACCATCTTACGGTGTTTATTTTTCACAGCTCGTTCGTTATGCCCGGGTCTGTTGTGAAGATTATTACTGGTAAATTATTAAACCAGGGATATCGTTACCATAAATTACTTAAAACCTTTACTAAATTTTTCCATAGATATAAAGATTTGATTTTGAAGTTTGGTTGTACCTGCAGAAACCTTATTTCCAACGGGATAGTGCATCCTCATTTTTACGGAAATGTTGTTAACCGTGCCCGGAAATTTAGAAATAATCCATGTAAACTTATCGCTACTTTAAATAAACTTATTATACAAGGTTACTAATTAAACACTGTAATAAGATCATTGAATATTGTTTTTATTGGTATAAATATTGATTTTGTTATCAGTAAATGAAAAGCAAACTAAATATTACTAGTATGTTATATACATATACAAATTCTTGGATCTACAATCTGTCGATACCTGTAAATTGGCATTGCACAAGATCATGTTTTTCTCTGTCTGTTTATGATCCTAAATCCATTGGATGTTGGATGTGTACGGATTGATAGTTTAGTCTTAGATTCATGATTATTTTTTTTTATTATTTGTTAGTGGCTTTAAACTAGCTGTTAGATGACTGTAAGTACTCTCGGATCTGTCCCTAGTGTCTTTTTGTTGTCGGGATGTACAAGTACCCTGCCACGTTCACTTGTATTGTTGTCCATCTGATGAGTTAAGCCTTTTTCAACTGACTTTTATAGTTCGTTCTAATGTTGTACTGGTATACCACTGTCACAGGTTAGGGGGAGGGTTGGGATCCCGCTAACATATTTAACCTCATCACATTATTTAAGTATATGCCTGTCCCAAGTCAGGAGCCTGTAATTCAGTATTTGTCGATTGTTTATGTGTTACATATTTGTTTTTCGTTCATTTTTTTATATAAAGAAGGCCATTAGTTTTGTCGTTTGAATTTTTTCACATTGTCTTATCGGGGCCTTTTATAGCTGACTATGCAGTATGGGATTTGCTCATTGTTGAAGGCTATACGGTGACCTATAATTGTTAATGTCTGTGCTAATTTGGTCTCTTGTGGACAGTTGGGTCATTGGCAATCATACCACATCTTCTTTTTTATATTGTATCTCATCTTGATTTTGTTATCCCAGTTAACCCAGTGTTTTAATATTGCTGCTTACCGTATATATCGTTTGTTATTATCATAACATGTACAGTGACATATACAAATTCACAAGCAATCGTATCTTTGTGTTTTCTTTGATTTGCAAGAAAAGAATGATATAAAAGTAAAAACAAATATTCCACATGAGAATAATATACATGTAAATAATGGATTGGTATTTAATGTTTAGTTGCAAGTATTACATGCAAATTATATCTGAAATATGCTAATGTGATATGAAAAATAAATCCCGCATGTACTAGACCGACTCGCTGAGTTTGATGTTTAATGTGTTAGATTACACAATACCAATCCACAGAAAGACAAGTCACTACTCGTACAGATCAAACTCGGACAAGAGAAGCTGTAAATACATTTGAAGCCTGCAACTACAAGACAACATAGACAGTGAGGATAGTTGTTTAAAAAGCATGAAATGAAAAATAGAATAAAATATTACAAACTTCTGATGTTAATACATAACACAACATTATTGGTTTGCAAGTAGAGGTTTCCCTTGAAAATACCATATAAAAAGAAAATATGATATGATTGCCTATGAGACAACTCTTCACAAGACACCACATGTCACAAATATAATGGTCACCGTCCTGTTTTCAACAATGAGCAAAGCCCATACCGCATTATATTTTCATCAGTCAAAGTATGGTTCTTTATATTTTATTTCTATACTAAACAAACAGTTTTTTGTTGATCCTTTGGATCATTACATTACATCAAATACAGAAACAGTGAAAAATCCAACAAATATATAACTAGAGGCTCTCAACAGCCTGTGTCACTCACCTTGGTCTATGTGCATATTAAACAATGGACACCGATAAATTCATGACATAATTGTGTTTTGCTGATGGTGATGTGTTTGTAGATCTTACTTTACTGAACATTCTTGTTGATTCAATTATCTCTATCAATAATGAACTTGGCCAAGTAATTACAGTGGAAAATATTTTCCAAAAATTTACAAAAATTTATGAAAAATGTTATAAATTAACTATAAAGAGCAATAACTCCTTAACAGGTCAATTGACTATTTTGGTCAGGTAAACTTATTTGTAGATCTTATTTTACTGAACGTTATTGCTGTTTACAGTTTATCTCTATCTATAATAATATTCAAGATAATAACAAAAAATGGCAAAATTTCCTTAAAATTACCAATTCAGGGCAGTAACCTAACAACGGGTTGTCCGAACCATGTGAAAATATCAGGGCAAATATATCTTGACCAGATAAACAATTTAACCCTGTCAGATTTCCTCTAAATGCTTCAGTTTGTGAGTTATAAGCCAAAAACTGCATTTTTCCCATATGTTCTATTTTTAGCCGTGGCAGCCATTTTGATTGGATGGCCGGGTCACCGGACACATTTTTTAAATTAGATACCCCAAAGATGATTATGGCCAAGTTTGGAATAATTTTGCCCAGTAGTTTCAGAGGAGAAGATTTTTGTAAAAGATTACTGAAATTTACGAAAAAATGTTAAAAATTGACTATAAAGGGCAATAACTCCTAAAGGGGTCCACTGATCATTTCGGTCGTCTTGACTTCTTTGTAAATCTTACTTTGCTGAACATTATTGCTGTTTACTGTTTATCTCTATCTATAATAATATTCAAAATAATAACCAAAAACAGCAAAATTTCCTTAAAATTACCAATTCAGGGGCAGCAACCCGACAACGGGTTGTCGGATTCATCTGAAAATTTCAGGGCAGATAGATCTTGACCTAATAAACAATTAAACTCCCGTCAGATTTGCTCTAAACGCTTTTGTTTTTGAGTTATAAGCCAAAAACTGCATTTTACCCCTATGTTCTATTTTTAGTAATGGCGGCCATCTTGGTGGGTTGGCCGGGTCACGCTACACATTTTTTAAACAAGATACCCCAAAGACGATAGTGGCCAAGTTTGGATTAATTTGGCCCAGTAGTTTCAGAGGAGAAGATTTTTGTAAAAAATTACTAAGATTTACGAAAAATGGTTAAAAATTGACTATAAAGGTCAATAACGCCTTAAGGGATCAACTGACAATTTTGGTCATGTTGACTTATTTGTAAATCTTACTTTGCTGAACATTATTACTGTTTACAGTTTATCTCTATCTATATTAATATTCAAGATAATAATCAAAAACAGCAAAAATTCCCAAAAATTACCAATTCAGGGGCAGCAACCCAACAACGGGTTGTCTGATTCATCTGAAAATTTCAGGGCAGATAGATCTTGACCTAATGAACAATTAAACCCCCATGTCAGATTTGCTCTAAATGCTTTTGTTTTTGAGTTATAAGCCAAAAAATGCATTTTCCCCCTTTGTTCTATTTTTAGCCATGGTAGCCATCTTGGTTGGTTGGCCGGGTCACGCCACACATTTTTTAAACTAAATACCCCAATGATGATTGTGGCCAAGTTTGGTTCAATTTGGCCTAGTAGTTTCAGAGGAGAATATTTTTGTAAAAGTTAACGACGGACGACGACGACGACGACAGACGACGGACGCGAAGTGATGGGAAAAGCTCACAGGAAGACAAGTGGATTATATTAAATTGCATTTTGTCATTTTTATGAACTCCGTTTCTCTCACATGGCTTTTCTTTCAGGTTCTCCGGAAGATTTAGATGAGGAGAAGAAAAGATGGCTGATTGTTGGAATATGTCTACATTCAATTATTTCTCCTCTGCTGAGAAAATATGTTTATTGTATTGTTAGTTCCTTGTATAGATCTCTGGTCGATAGAAACTACATCAATATGCAAGGACCGAATAAATATCTAAGGAAGTTCCCAGCTACAAATAAATATTTTCTTAATTATGGATCAATCAACAACAACTACGACAATTGGAAACATGATGACCATATGTATGATTACAAAGTAATGAGCCATGTGGATTTGTCAAAGTTATTTCTACAACCTAATATGACTCATTACTCTGCAATTGATGAATCATGTGACGCATCTGCTCTGTTAGGAATGATCACTAATATCAGTTTATTTCCACCAGCTGTTCAGACTGTTGCCAAAAAGGTATGCATCATTAAGTATTTATTTCGTTCAATGAATGAACAATTGCATGTAGTTATTAAAGTTTCAGGATTTGAGTGCAAGTTGTCTGATATGGATTTTTCAATTGATTGATCAAACATTATATTCAGTTACCATGTTGGTAATCAAAAGTCTTCTTCATTGAAGCCAAATAATAACTTTACCAAAATCAATGTTAAGGTTAAAATCTATGTCTGAGGTTCCTAACAAATATGGTTTATGTTTCATTTATAACATATTGAAAGAACTTAAAATTGTTTGCTAAAATTTTCTACTAATAAGTAAAATTACAACAATACTGACCTCCGAGGAATATTCAGAACAGAAAGTCCCCAATCAAATGACAAAATCAAATGATAAAACACATCAAACGAAAATGACAACAGTTGTCATATTCCTGACTTGGTACAGGCATTCTCTTAATGTAGAAACTGGTAGAATGGACCTGGTTTAATAGCGTGAAACCTCAAAACGGACATTATATTTGGTCAGCAGTTCGAGTACATGTATAAATCGTGTTTATTTTTTATTTTTCTAAATAAAAACAATTTTGTTTTGTTCGTTTGCTTGATTTTACTGTGTGTACTTCCAATCTATAAACTTACAAGATTCTTTAGGTTGAACATATTTTGAACCTTTAATTATTAAGTCAATACGTTTCCATTGAATTATCATTATACTTTTTTCTTTACTTTATTTAATTTCTATAAAAGTAAATCAAAACTTGAATTTTATTATGTACTCTTGTGTATATTTCTTAGATAAAATCAGATATACGTAATAAATGGGCACATTGTGACTTCAAAGATTGGAATGCTGCAAAATATGAAGACTCCTTCAATTCGATGACACAACTTGTTAAAAACGTTGGAACGAGTAGCACAGAGGAGCACAAAATCTTGGGTGAACTTAATACATGGGCAACAAACGGTACCTATTGATAAATATGTATTGCATTATAATTTTCATATCGGAAAAGTTAAACGTTCTGTATTAAGTAAGTGTCAACGAAATTCTATTCAAAAAATTATACAATGGAATTGATATCAAAACGACTAAATTAGTTTATTTTTAATACAGATTTGTGACGGATCCTTAAGATCTTGATGAATACTACACACAACTCGACTTGTCATTCATTTGTAGGTAGCTACATTTCAGCTTATAGTTGCGAAGTATATATCTCTAAGTAAATACGATACTCCAGAGTTTGCGTTTCCTTTCATGATATCCTTCTTTTTGTTCCTTTTTTTCAGGGTAATTATCTTATAGATATAGATATAGTTTATTCTCATAAAACTATGCAAAGTACAAAGGTTACAGAAAAGTTAAAAAATAATATACATAAAAATAAAATGGATTAAATCCTAGATGGTTGTTGCTAACAATGAGGCTGTAAAACAAAGAGTGCCAAGTGTTGAAAATTGAGTGAATCCTTCAAAATTTTAACGTATTTGACTGTAATATTTGTGTCACTGATAATTGTTATAAATTACAGACGTCATAAAATATTCATTACAAACAAAATGAATATGACATTAAATTTGTTGTTCTGAACAAAACCGATGACATTTACATGTTTTATGTTATCTCAATTATAGATGACCCTAACATAATTGCTATGATACATAAACACAAATGTATAACACAAAATATTGGTAGGGCTCAAATCATAGGCAAATCAAAGTCAATTTCTGCAACATTACCAACGCATACCAGATAAATCATCTGTTTGTCAGTTTTTTAATCTAAACTATAAACGATGAACGGAAACAATATTTTGATATTATAAAGACATGAATCACAAACACCACAGAATATATTGATATGACCTTGGTTACTCACCGAACAACAACTTTGTTCAATTGTTTTTACCAGCACGTATCACACACAATTTCATATATATCCATCTGAAACAAATACACGCCCTCAAACCAAATATTTGAAACTTAAATGGAAGAGATAATGAATATTTCTACGATAAAATATACAGACAACACAAGAGACGTGATCAAGTAATAGACAACACAATATTGTGTGTGATCCATATCATGGGACCTGTATTACAGACAACACAGGCAAATGTATATAATAAAATGTATATGCAACAGTTAACCGAATTCCATACCTGAATATTTAAAACATTTATCATATTTGACAGGTCAAAATTTACTTAGTGGACTAAAACTCGGTATAGATATAGTGGATGAAATTCGTCAACAAACACACGTTCTAAGTGAATATGCACTGACACTACGTACAGTAACTGAGAGTGAACGGATCAATCTACAAACAGAATTAAATAACTTAAAAAATAATTTACAGGAAAGGATGAGTGATGTAGAAAGGGTATGTTAAATTTACCAAAAAACGTATTTATCCATTTAACCCCAATAGCACTCACTAAAATTTCGGTGCACGCATCACGTTTGTTGTAGTTCCCAATGTTTCCGTTGTGAAAAGTAAAGTCACAATAATACTGTTCTCCGAGACAAATTTAAAAAAGAAAGTTCCTCATCAAATGGCAAAATCAAAAGTTCAAACACATCAAACGAATGGATAACAACTGTCATATTCCTGACTTGGTACAGACATTTTCGTATGTAGAAATATAGATTTTTGACTGGGTTTGTACTAACATGCGCAACACGACGGGTGCCACATGTGGAGCAGGATTTTGTAACCCTTCTGGAGCACATTTAATCACCCCCAGTTTTTTGTGAGGTTTGTGTTACTAAGTCTTTTTGTTCTATGTTTTTCTATGTTGTGTTTTGTGTACTGTTGTCTTTATGTTTGTCTTTTTCATTCTAAGCCATTGCGAAGTCAGTTTATTTTTTATCTATGAGTTTGAATGTCTCTCTGGTATCTTTCGCCCCTCTTTTAGGAAATTGTTAAATTACGGAAAACATTTGATGGTTCCGCAATGAGTAATTACCCTTAAAGGACGGTGTTTGTTTATCTCGAAAACTGTAATAGATAGATATAAACAGTAACCGTACAAAGATGAGTAATACAATTGTTAGAAATCACAATGAAAACGCAACCATTGGATGACACTTTATGAAGATTGTGCTCTAAAATAAAGTTTTTTGTCAAATAATTATGTTCTCTGCATTTAACTCGGAACATATAATACTTTTGTTCCACATTCACTCATTTCGAATCGATAAAGACACCAGAGAGTTGTTTTTCATTCATTTTGTTGTTTGATATTGTAGATTTAAGGACGTCCCCCATTTTTAATTCATCTTGGAGTTCTTATTTTTTGTTAATATTTCCAAGGATAGATTTTACTTGTAAGCTGCAAATATATACAATATATACAAAATGTTTGTAACTTTGTCTTAATTTCATAATTTTGTGAATTATAAAAGCGTTAGCAGATAGGTAGAAACTGAGAGTGTAAAAAAAATCATCAATGCAACAACTACCAAAAATACTACTCAATAAGAACTTTGAATAAGAAAACATTAAATGAATATGATAGAGGAACACGTATATATCAAATTGGCATATTTTTACTGGTGAGTAACTCAGACGACTCATATGACATATGATCCTTTTTTTTATATATTTTGAAGACAACAACATAAAATCTTGTTCAGCAAAAATTAAGGCAAGCCAAAAGTTTTGACAACCGAGATTATTATTACCTTCTATTGCATATTATGGCATTTGCATCATAAATACGCTATCACTTAGTTCTCATCTTTTACTATGGTAACAGTTTTCCAGCTTATATTCTTGATTCTTGTTTTGATGTTTTCTACTTTTTTTTAGCTAAATGTTTTTCCTACCAATACAGGAAATTGCTAAACAACAACTTTATAAGCTCAAAGAATTGATTCGATTTCTTTTTTTACTATAATTCAATTCAAATTATATCTTATAATGAAAGGTCCGATCTCAATTATTTTTTAGCAAATTATGGAGAATGCTGAAAATATAAGTGAGTACTTTTATTTTCCTTTATAGAAAGTCTATAAAATATTAAAGGTATTTCTTAAAATAGCATTTAATTAGTTTACATACTGAATTTCGGTACAAATTATACTTGGAGTAATATCAAAAGACTTTCAAAAGATTACGAACACAAAGAAAACTGAATATCCCAATATTGCAAGTGATTGATTAGCAAAATGTCTGTTATTATTTTTATTTTATTTTTTTAAATATATTATATTTGGTATCAAAACTATAGTAATTCAAGATAATCTCAATAATCAATCCCAAATTGAAAAGTAACATAAAACTAAAAGTTGACAAAATTTAAAGACTTCAGTTAGTTCATATTTTCCTGTATCCAATTAAGAGCTTAAGTAAACATATGTCAAGATATTAATGAAAAATTATGACATATTTGTTTTATTTAATTCAAGAATTCAATATTTATGCCTAATGTCTTGTAGTCTATTTCGAAGTGAGCTATGATTTTACACTACATGTAATTCATATGTGATATTGATACTTTTTCACTGTATATATTATTACGTACAATAAACCCTATACTAGAAATTTGCTTTCCGATGATCTTTTAATATAACTTCACTTTGATTACGAAACACGTATTACAGAATGTCAATGAAAATCTAGAAAACATTTTGCCATTGTTCGTACTTTTTGCCGTTTCGGAACTTTAATATTATCACAATTTTCAATTTAGAATTGATTAAATACAAAGATTTTGATAACGAGAGATAATGACGCTATATTATATGTTTTCCTCTACAGTACAGGGAACTTGTGTTTTTTTCACTGGAAATGTTTGATTCAATTTAATGAACACATTTATTACATATGACTTGTTGATCATAGTTGTGGAAAAAAATATCTAATGAAATTGAGAATAGAAATGGAGAATCTGTCAAAGAGACAACAACCCGCTCACAAAGCAAAACAAAACACCCGAATGCAACCAATTGGTCTATAAGTACATATTTGATTGTGGTGTGAAGAACACCATCTTTCTCTTTTAATTCTTTATATGTATTTTAAACTCCGACGGAATGTTGATTTTCTTTTCACTGCCTTTTTCCCTTCCTAGTTTTGTTTTGCTCAGTTTTTAGTTTTCTATGTTTTTACACTTTTGTTAATTTCATTTTTCTCTCGTTTTTTGTCAGTTGTTTTTGATTTCTGGACTTCTCTTCGATTTATATCTTCCGCCACTCTTGCATGTTCTAGTAAACATCAAAATATTAAACAGATATGTTCTTGGAGTGATTTTTTGTTTAGCCTGAAATAGATTAAATCTACCAACGTTTAACCTAAATCAATAAATGACCTTAATATAGATGAAAATTTATGCATATCCATACAAACTATAATATATTTTGTATCCGATATGAAACATGTATAATCTTACCAGATACAAGTATAAACTAAGCGGACCATAGGTGTTTTGACAGGCTAAGTTTGTTAAGAATCTTAATGCTACCTATATTCCATTTCATCATGGACAAAAATTAATCAATGACATTCACTGCTAAAATAAATGTAAAGGATGTATTTCTTCGGACATGTAATTTATCAAAGACGTAACTAAGTTGTCTGAAAACTCCCGAAAAATTATAATATATATAAGTATTTAGGTATAACGTATAATTATATACCAATTATACGTGACTGATGCATATAGTAAAACTCTTACCTGCCTTTTGATCTTACCGTTGTTCCATTTTTCAAAATCCAAACGTTATACAGACCTTTCAAATTATTTCTTAACATATTTTGGGCTGTCTATTTAAGTGGATGTACCAGTCAATTACAACAAAAATCAGTTAATAAAAAAAAAATACAAAGCAAATTACACTGCAAACTCCTAAAAAAAGTACGGAAACAAAGAAAAAAAATGCACATTGAAAAACACATAATTTTAAATTAGGATGCATGAAAAGTAGTTATATGATATAGAATAATATATATTCATCACATGACTGATGTACTGCAACTTCAGCAACTTCAGCAACTATGATTTTTTTTTCAGAGTTGCTAAATGAAGAAAAGAAAAATCGTATTGAGGATCGTATTCCACAAAATATTCTAGGTATACATAATTCAAGTTTACTAAGTCTTTATTGTCAATGAGCATGGAAGCAAATCAAGTGTTATATTGATTGATGCGTTTAAATAGTATATATTAATTTATAAGTTATCGAGTCATATAAAAAAAGTATCGATTCAAATTAACGAATTGTATCTATGTCTACCGGTAAACTTGATGTTCCACGACATGGGCAGGTTGCATGTAAATGTTAAGATTGCGACATTAAGATTTGTATGTACATACGTAATGAACCAACCTTTATATTAAGCTCTGATCCGTTTGTGATTTGTAAACCTGTCAGGTTATTGAACAGGTAAACCTTTTGGGTCAAAGTTATTATGGCATTTGAATATGCAAAAGAGTGTAATTATTGCATGTCACCTAATTAATTGCCTCCATGATATAAAAACTTGCATGTAAATGATATTCAACAAAATGGAAAAATAATCCCTGATTTTTTCAATCACCAAAATTATCTTACAATTAGCTGCCCCACTCCATTCCGAGTATTCCTGTATGTTATTATGGTAAACACAGCTCTAAAGTAGTCATGACTGTTTATTTTCAGTTGACCTATTGCTATACTGTAAGGATTGGATATCTGTCTGACAGGGTTCATGTAACAAAATGCATGCGTGTTGCAGAAAACGTCCGTCCGGATTTTTAGGCACTCTTGCGTATACATATCTTGCCCGATTATTTTCGAAATTAATATCAAAGGTGTATACTAACACCCTCTCTAGGACTATTTCGAGAATCAGTGCCGATCATCTATTTCTTAAAGAGGTATATCGCTTGGAAATATCAAGTATATTGGAATTGCACTGTGTGGTCTTTCACATGTACAGATTTTTATGAAATTAATATCATTGATTCAATGGAAACATTATTCTATGGAAAAATTTGCAATCCTACCTTTCTTTTATATAGTTATAAAATTTCTTGAAAACACATACAATATTTGCAACACACAGTGCAATAAAACCTTGTTCTTTCAGATTTGTTCTGTAATCAAAGTGTATGTGATTATGCGAATCTCTAGAATAAAACACGCAATTGAATTTGTCTATAGTTTGATACGACATTGGATCTCTCGGTCGTCATGTGTCATAAAGAAAAGTCAAACAACAAGTTATATCGAAGCACCAAACAAATGTGGGTACAATCCAACAAGTCAACAACCCATCAATACAAATAATAAAAATACAATCGAAGAGCATCCTAGAGTTGTCAACAGATTTCAAAAGACCTTCAGTCTTAGATGCATGATTTTTTTATTAGTTGTTAGTGGCTTTGAACTAGCTGTCAGATAACTGCGAGTACTCTCATGTCTGCTCATTGCGTCTTTTTGTGTCGGGATGTATAAGTACCCGGGATAGTCCACTTGTATCTTTGTCCATCCGCTAACATGTTTAACCCCGCCACATTATTTATGTATGTACCTGTCCTAAGTCAGGAGCCTGTAATTCAGTGGTTGTCGTTTGCTTATGTGTTACATATTTGCGTTTCGTTCATTATTTTTTATATAAATAAGGCCGTTAGTTTTCTCGTTTGAATTGTTTTACATTGTCTTATAGAGGCCTATTATAGCTGACTATGCGGTATGGGGTTTGTTCATTGTTGAAGGCCGTACGATGACCTATAGTTGTTAATGTCTGTGTCATTTTGGTCTTTTGTGGATAGTTGTCTTATTGGCAATCATACCACATCTTCTTTTTTATATTGACGCTGTTTTCAGTGGTTTGTTACTTTGTTAGTTTGTTTTAGTAACAGGTTAATCAGGGACAACCTTTCGATATTTGGGCGTGAAAAGGGCATCAACATATGTAAATGAATAAACATGCCTTGTAGAAGGTGGTTATATTGCACAACACTGGATGATGTAAAGATATGGTTTGGATAACATGTCTGCATGCTGACAGGGTTGACAATTTTTGGTCAATTTATCTACTTTAATTTGCACAATTGGTATTAAATGTTTATTCTAAACAAACACAAATGGTTAGATCTGTCTTTGACTTGTAATGTAATAGTTCCCAGTACAAATATCATTCAGAATGCATAAAATAAGTATCAGCTCCACCTACTGATATATAAAATTAAAAATGGAAATGGGGAATGTGTCAAAGAGTCAAAATCCCAACCATAGGGCAGACAACAGCCGAAGGCCATCAATGGGTCTTCGATGCAGCGCGAAACTCCCGCAGCGGAGACATCCTTACCCTGTACATACTATAAGTTAATTTAATGATAAAGACAACCTGTTCTGCAATAACCTTTTTGTCACACAATTTCAAAATATAGGTATTATGATATCGAAAAACATTGTATCAGACCAAAAAATGGTAAGCACTTTTTTAGCTTACCTATGATCTTACCTTGACCTTGAAAATATTTAATTTTAATCAGTTAAAAGATCGAGGCATTTCAGTTCATGTCATATTTTTCTTCAGTTTATGGACGAAATTATATTTACAAATCAGACTTCCGCTTGTTCAGATTCTTTTCTTTGTAGGTCAACATAGACAAGAAATAAGCGAATGGGAGCAAGACCAAACTACCTTTTTCGAAACCAGAGCCACGCGTCACATACTAAAATGTCTACCCTTCCATAACTGTATTGTTGTGACAGGAAGCTCGGGCTGTGGTAAATCTTCAAATATACACCATGCTGCATTACACTTACGTTACAGTTTCGGATATGAGATAATACCTGTTTTAACAAGAGAACCAAGAGAAATTATGAATTATTATGATGAAAAAATAAAACAAGTGTTTATTGTTGATGACATTTGGGGAAAGGAAACAATCAACAATGAGGCATTTCAAACGTGGAGAGATTCTTCAGAACAATTGGAGAAAAAATTTGCAAGTAAAAATGATAAATCGGTTTCAAAGTTATCATGTTCAAAATTACTGCTGTCTTGTAGACTGCAAGTATATAAAGAAGCACAGTTTCAGCGTACTACATCATTCACAATAAAAGAATGCAATTTATTATCACCTGAGTTGTGTTTGCGGGACGCTGAAAGAATGGATATGCTGCACAAGTATCTTTCGGATGAAATAATTGACAATATACAACAAGTCACAAAGAACGTTGATTACTTTCCCTTGCTCTGCAAATTGTCAAAAGACAAAACATCTTCTGATGACGTCATGAAACTGTTCAGAGCTCCTTTAAAAAGTATAAAAAATAACATACATACCATTTGCAAGGACAAAAAAAATCAATTTTACGCTCTCGTTCTGTGTATCTTATTTGATGATGGGTTCAATACAGTTTGGCTTGAATCAGGATCAATTTCAGAATGGATGAAGGAAAAATTTGAGAATATTGTTAAAGAATTTGAGAATGACTTGAGCAAAGAGACTCATAGAAATGCTTTAAAATTAGGTTTTTCTACATTAAAAGGCACATATTTAAAACGTATAGGTACGGAGTATAGAATTATACATGACAAAATATATAAAATGGCAGCTGTAATCTGTGGACATCACCTTACAGAATGTTTTATTAAATATGCTCCATGTGAATCTATTCAGAATCATTTCATCTTTAAATCTGTAACAGGAGTCCATAAAAGTGATGATTCAATTGTACTATTGGAACACCAAGAAGTAAAATACTTTGAACGATTGATATGCGACTTAAAAGAGCGTGTCATTACAAGTACATTACATAATAACCAGTTAACTTACAAGACATTTCGAGATAAGTTAATCAACTTTTTTATACAGAGTGATGATGCAAAAACAGTATTAAAGAAGTTTGATACACGATTCCAAACACGAAATACGAAATACGAAATACGAAAATATTTGTTGAACATTTCTGGTACAACACCTTTAATAGAATCAGCAACGAGGGGTTACTTCGATATTGTTCAATTTCTTATTGTTAATGTTAAATGTAAGGTGAATAAAACAGACGATAAAGGCAGATCCCCATTATACAAGGCATCTGAAGGAGGACATTCAGCTGTAGCTCGTTTATTATTAGAGAAAAATGCAGATGTCAATCGCTGCACTACGTATGGTGAATCTCCATTGTATGCGGCCTGTGAAAAAGGGCATAAAGATACAGTAAAACTGTTACTTCTGAACAAGGCTGATGTCAATAAGTGTGATGCGATTGGTACGTATCCAATGCATGCGGCCTGTAAAGGAGGACATACAGATATAATTGAAATGTTACTGGAGAACAATGCCGATGTCGACCAGTGTGATATAGATGGAAATTCGTCATTATATATGGCCTGTAAAGGAGGATATGCATATATAGTGAAACTATTACTGCAGAAGAAGGCTAATGTCAATAAGTGTAATGTGTGTGGAATATCTCCCTTATATGTGGCCTGCAAAAAAGG
Source organism: Mytilus galloprovincialis (assembly GCF_965363235.1). Taxonomy (NCBI): domain Eukaryota; kingdom Metazoa; phylum Mollusca; class Bivalvia; order Mytilida; family Mytilidae; genus Mytilus; species Mytilus galloprovincialis. The sequence continues at coordinate 71,589,728 of NC_134851.1, read as the reverse complement.
ACATACAGATGTAGTAGAACAAATGCTACAGAGGAAAGAATGTTTCTCTCAGTTTGATACAGATGAACAGCCTATATTTTGCGTAGCCAGTGCGGGGGGACATACAGATACAGTAGAACTGCTACTTCAGAATGAAGCTGATGTCAATCAGTGCGATATGCAGTATAAGTCTCCGCTGTATGTAGCCTGTGAAGGAGGACATACAGATGCGGCATACCTGTTACCGAAGAAGCGTGGTAATTTCTATCAGACTGCTAGTTCTTCATTGTATGAGGCCTGTAGATGGGGACATACAGATATAGTAAAACTGTTCCTACAAAACAATGTTGACGTCAATCACTGCAATATGAGTGGTCAATCTCCATTGGTTGTGGCCTGTCAAGAATCACAGAGAGAAACGGTAAAACTGTTACTGCAGAACAAGGCTGATATCAATCAGTGTGCTGTGGATGGAACGTCTCCATTGTTTGCCGCCTGTAAAACACGTTATACATGTATACTGGAAAGATTACTACAGCACAACACAGATGTATCTCAGTACTCTGTTGATGGGGTGTCTTCATTGTATAATGTATGTAAAAAAGAAAATAAAGATACAGTAGAACTGTTACTTCAGAACGAGGCTAATGTCAACCAGTGTGATCGGGATGGCGATTCTCCATTGTTTGCTGCCTGTAGAAGAGGACATAAAGAAACAGTCGAACTGTTACTTCAGGAAAAAGCTGATGTTAATCAGTGTAATAGTAAGAGAGAATCACCCTTACATGCTGTGTGTTCTTACCATTACTTCTTGCAATCAGTCTACAGTAAAGATAGAGTTAAACCAGTTTTAAAAAGATACATTGAAACTGTTGAAATATTACTTGCTTGGAATGCAGATGTTAAAATGTTAAATAGGAATGGTCAGACACCACTTGATATTGCACGTGACTCACATTTTGTTGATCTTGTAAATGTTTTAGAGGAAAATCTGCAACTAAAAGAATCACAATTAAAGTAATTTTTCATCAATTTGAATTTTACGAGGAAAATATCGTTACAATGTTAGAATTGTATTACAATAAAAGTCAATGAATGGACTCATAATCCAGTTGTCACTTAAACTAGACATTATTTGTACGTTATTCAGGTAATTAAAAGGAATATGCAACAGAAATAACTAAAAATAGTTATCTAAAATTATAATCAATGCCTAGACAAGATTTATCTAAGATAACAATAAATGCCTGGACAAGATTTATCTAAAATTTCAATAAATGCCTGGACAAGATTAATCTAAGATTACAATAAATGCCTGGACAAGATGTATCTAATATTACAATAAACGCATAGACAAGATTTGTCTTAGATTACAATAAACGCCTGGACAAGATCTATCTAAATTTAAAATAGATGCCTGTACAAGATTTATATCAGATTACAATAAATACCTGTACAAGAACCAATAATTTATATATGTAAAAAGTGTATGTAATTTAGTCAGTATATGTATAGGTCTATGTAAATGGTCGGAATATGTATGGAGTGCATGTAATTGATCAGTATATGTATAGGTCAATGCCATTGTGTTGTTAAGCTGAGTCCATTTTTGTATTAATGTCTTACATATTTGCTTATGTGCTATGTCCATATGCCCTTTTTTCCCTTGTTGATCTTTCTGTTTTTATAGTGATTATAACAATTAAACCATGTTGACTGCTGTAACCCTTTTTATACGACCTTAAAAAAATGTTTGCGTATATTGGTATGAAGTCGTCGTCGTCGTCGTCCGAAGACACATTGGTTTTCGCACTATAACTTAAATTTAAGTAAATACAAATCTATGACATTTAAACAGAAGGTTTATGACCACAAAAGTAAGGTTGGGATTGATTTTAGGAGTTTTGGTCCAAACAGTTGAGGAATTAGGGGCCAACAAAAGGTCCCAAATAAGCATTTGTTTTTGGTTTTTGCACAATAACTTTAGTATAAGTAAATATAAATCTATAAAATCTTAACACAAGGTTTGTGACCACAAAAGGAAGGTTGGGATTGATATGCTGAATCTAAACATGTACTAAGATTTTAGATTAAGGGCCTAGTTTTCAAGTTGGTCCATATCGGGGTCCAAAATTTAACTTTGTTTGATTTCAACAAAAATTGAATAAATGGGGTTCTTCAATATGCTGAATTTTACTATGTATTTCGATTTTTAATGTTTGGGCCCGGTTATTAAATTGGTCCACAGTGAGGTCTAAAGGGTCCAAAACTGAACTTTATTTGATTTCATCAAAAATTTAATTCTTGGGGTTCTCTGATATGCTTAAACTAACCATGTATTTAGACTTTGGGTATTGGACCATAATAGGTAAATAAATGTCCAATTTAAAAATTTCAAGTTTAAGTTCTTAGACCACATTTATTTTGTGTCAGAAACCTAAATCGTGTCAACTATTTAATTACAATCAAAATTCAGAGCTGTATCAAGCTTGAATGCTGTGTCCATACTTGCCTCAACTGTTCAAGGTTCAACTCTGCTGTCGTATAAAGCTGCTCCCTGCGGAGCATCTGGTTGACATTTTAACCTATAAAGTTCACACATTGTTGTCAATAAAATGTTATTTTATTTGACTGTCATACAAGTGAGAGGTTTAGCTAGTTATAAAACCCAATTTAATCCACTGTTTTCTACAAAAGAAAATGACTGTACCAAGTTAGAAATATTATTTTTTTTCATTCGATTGTTGTGTTCTAGCTGTTTTGAATTTGCCGTTTGATTAGGGATTTTCCGATTTGAATTTTTGCTATTTGACTTTTGCATATCTTTGTATTGTAATAAACAATTTGATTACATTGATAACATAGAACTGCTATTATTTTGCAGTCAAAAAACTTAAGATATGTGAGACACCATGTAAAGTCTCATAAAATTTGCAGGAGTTAACACAGATTTATTATTAAGGCTGAACAGGTTGTACTTTAACTGAATTCTGAAACTTTTCAAACATTATAAAAACCATTTTGAAATCAAATCCATGTATAAGTGAATAATTTTATAAAAAAAACCTAATGCAATTCTTCTTATTAAATCATGAGTACCTTTTATCTGTATACTTTTAAAATCATTTTTAGCTCACCTGACCCGAAGGGCCATGTGATCATTTCTCATCACTTTGCGTTCGGCGTCCGGCGTCGTCGTCGTCGTCCGTCGTCGTTAACTTTTACAAACATTTTCTCCTCTGAAACTACTACGCCAAATTTAACCAAACTTAGCCATAATCATCATTGGAGTATCTAGTTTAAAAAAATGTGTGGCGTGACCCGTCCAACCAACCAAGATGGCCGCCATGGCTAACAATAGAACATAGGGGTAAAATGTAGATTTCGGCTTATAACTTTGAAATCAAAGCGTTTAGAGCAATTCTGACCAGGTAAAATTATCTGATAGGTCAAGATCTATCTGAACTGAAATTGTCAGACAAATCAGACAAGCAGTTGTTGGGTTGCTGCCACCAAATTAGTAATTTTAAGGAAAATTTTGCAGTTTTGGGTTATTATCTTGAATATTATTATGTATGAGATAAACTGTAAACAACAATAATGTTCAGCAAAGTAAGATCTACAAATAAGTCTACATGACCAAAAGTGTCAGCTAACCCCTTTAAGGAGTTATTGCCCTTTATAGTAAATTTTAAACCATTTAAAAAAAATGAGTATTCTTTTGAACTAATCTTTTCCTCTGAAACAACTGGGCCAATTTAAACCAAACTTCGCCACAATCATCATTCGGGTATTTAGTGTAAAACAAGTGTGCCGTTACCCGGCCAACCATCCAAGATGGCCGCCATTGCTAGAAATAGAAAATAGGGAAAAAAAATGGATTTTGGCTTATAACTCTGAAACCAAAGCATTTAGAGCAAATCTGACACAGGGTAAAATTGCCTATTAGGTGAAGATCTATCAGCACTGAAATTTTCAGACAAATCAGACAACGCGTTGTTGGGTTGCTACCACCAAAGTAGTATTTTTTTTTAGCAGAAATCCTTTATTAAGAAAATCGTGATAGGTAATACAAGGCCGTGAAATATCATATCAATTGGTAGATATATATTGTCGTTAAGTTTTGTTTTCAACCGACTCTCATTGTCATTTTCTAGATCTAAGTCAAGCTATAAGTCATACTTAACTGTATCTGTAAAATGTTTTATATTCTATCTATTAAAATTACCATTTGACTTATAGTTTGACTTTATATATTAGTGATTGATACTGTTACTTGTATATATTGAAATGACCATTTGACTCATAGTATGACTTTTGTATATTAGTGATTGATACTGTTACTTGTATAAATTGAAATGGCCATTTGACTCATAGTATGACGTTATATATTAGTGATTGATACTGTTACTTGCATATATTGAAACGACCGTCTAACTCATTGTATGACTTTATATATTAGTGTTTGATACTGTTACTTGTGTGTATATTGAAACAACCATTTAACTCATAGTATGACTTTATATATTAGTGTTTGATACTGTTACTTGTATGTATATTGAAACAACCATTTAACTCATAGTATGACTTTATATATTCGTGATTGATACTGTTACTTGTGTATATATTAAAATCACCATTTGACTCATAGTATGACTTTTATGTATTAGTGATTGATACTGTGACTTGTGTATATGTTGAAATGACCATTTGACTTATAGTATGACTTTTATATATTAGTGATTGATACTGTTATTTGTGTATATATTGAAATCACTATTTGACTCATAGTATGACTTTTATATATTAGTGATTGATACTGTGACTTGTGTATATGTTAAAATGACCATTTGTATTATACTATGACTTTATATATTAGTGATTGATTCTATTACTTGTGTATATATTGAAACGACCATTTCACTCATAGCATGACTTTTTATATTAGTGATTCATACTGTTACTTGTGTATATATTGAAATGACCATTTGACTTATAGTATAACTTTTATATATAAGTGATTGATACTATATACATGAAAATCACCATTTGACTCATAGTATGACTTTATATATTAGTGTTTTATACTGTTGCTTGTATATATTGAAATGACCATTTGACTCATAGTATGAATTGTTATCTTAGTGATTGAAACTATTACTTGTGTGTATATTGAAATGACAATTTGACTCATTGTACGACTTTTATATATTAGCGAGTGATACTGTATATATTGAACTTACCATTTGACTCATAGAATGGTTTTTATATATTAGTGTTTTATATATAAATATAGCATTGAAAAAAACAAAGACATTTCATAATGCAATCAAACCACAAATAGGTGTTTGTTAAACTGAAAAATTAATGAAGCTGTATGTATCTTATATAGAATTTTATCAATACCTTTAAATATTAATTATAAAAACAAGCTTTAGGAGAAACATGAAACTCAATAGCATTTGGTTTAACTCTCTATATATATTTTAACCTGAAGACCCATAGGTTGCCTTGGAATGTGTTTTTTATTGGGAATGGTAATAATTGCTTTAACGTTTTCCCATTTACAGAAAATATACCTGATGTAACCCACACATTTTTGCTACTTTGTTGGATGATGTAATGTACATGATGTACATGATGTATGTTTGTTGCATTTCACCATATAAATGAAATTTAGTTTTACAGCAAAACAACAAAAAACTAAATGAAATGGGATTCAGTAAGCTTGATATATATCTAAGATAGCTGCATAGTTTTATGAAAATCCCAGTTGAATTTAAAAAGTTATAAAAAAAAATTAAAGTGTACTATCTCTATTTTGTTCGAACTGCAACTTCTAGCTTTTTTTACCTAGATTTAATTAATTCTTGAATTTGACAGCAATACAACAAAAAACAAAATGACCTGGGATTTAGTAAGCTTAATGTATATCTAAGATAGCTGCATAGTTTTATGAAAATCCAAGTTGATTTCAAAAAATGATTAAAAAAATTAAAGTGTACTATCTCTATTTTGTCCATATTGCAAATCCTAGCTTTTTTTTACCAAGATTACTTTAATTCTTTAATTTTACAGCAATACAATAAAAAACTAAATGAAATGGGATTCAGTAAGCTTGATATATATCTAAGATAGCTGCATAGTTTGATGAAAATCCAAGTTGATTTGAAAAAGTTATAAAAAAAATTAAAGTGTACTATCTCTATTTTGTCCCAATTGCAAATCCTAGCTTTTTTTTACCAAGATTACTTTACTTCTTAAATTTTACAGCAATACAACAAAAAACTAAATGACCTGGGATTCAGTAAGCTTGATATATATCTAAGATAGCTGCATAGTTTGATGAAAATCCAAGTGGATTTGAAAAAGTTATAAAAAAAATTAAAGTGTACTATCTCTATTTTGTCCCAATTGCAAATCCTAGCTTTTTTTACCAAGATTACTTTACTTCCTAAATTTTACAGCAATACAACAAAAAACTAAATGAAATGGGATTCAGTAAGCTTGATATATATCTAAGATAGCTGCATACTTTGATGTAAATCCAAGTTGATTTGAAAAAGTTATAAAAAAAATTAAAGATGCCTATCTGAATTTTTTATAATAATTTTTATTTTTACATATTTTATATTATACTTGTTATTTCAAGTTTTGTTATAAATGAATTAAAAATCATTTCAAAGTAACCGTTTGAAAAAAAAACTTGTGTCCTATGGATATCATCTGTGAAAAAAGTGATGTCCAAACAAAAGCAATTCCGGAAAAAAGTATCTGTCCTACTGCACTTTGCACCGGTCCTATGTGTAGATAAATTTTGACCGGTCCCTAATGATGCCACTTGGAGTTTCATGAAAGTAAAGTTTATCGTTTTTTTGTTTTTTAAAGTTTCCTGAATTTTTTTAAAAGGCAAACATTAATGGACGATGTTTATAAAAGGCATCTATCTATAACACTTCAATATTTACGACTAAGATTTTACATAGTTATACTTCCGGTTAGAAACCCTGTTAAGTGCAGTATATGGAATTTTAAGGGACGTTTTGAATTGTTTGAGCTTTTAGTTGTGTTTTTGTTTTTGCAAACTTTTTATAGTTGTTTTATATCCAAACAATTTCCAATAACATCTGTATATAATATTTAGTTAAATACAAGACTAGTGTATTCATTTATCTCAGACAAAGCTTTTAGATATAACTTTTTTAGATATAAAAAAGAAGATGTGGTTTAATTACCAATGAGATATTTGGATTTTTTTTAAACATATATTTTTAACATACCTTTTATGTGACAATTCCAATTCATTGAGGATCTTTTATTTAGTCAGTTCACTGCAATATATTGTGTATTTATTTTTACAAAACACAAAGAACATAATCACCAGGTTAAGATTGTGTATACCTATCTGCACCCCGCTTATGAAAATTGAAGGTTTACCTCTGTAACCATGCAAGTGTTTACATACAATTTAAATGACCCTATTTTGCCCTGATAGGATATTGATTGTTGGTTTCGTTGGTCTCGGTTTCGATACAAATAACATTTTTTTGCTTTACCCTTCTTATGTGTTTTTATATACATACTGGTACATTTAGTTTTTATACTTTAATTGTTTAAGGAGTGTCCTCTTTATCACTCAAAAGTTGACATTACTTAAATATATGTTTAATTTGGATTAAAAGTCTTGGTTTATAACGCAATATATCACACGTTGGTAATTAACACAGTGGTAAACTGGTGGATATGTCCGTTATTGAATTTCAAATTATAGTATGTACTTATATTCTTGTTTAATAGTAGAAGACATTATTATTGTACGATGTTCCATAAATTAACACATACATTTTTTTGTTTTATTTGACTGTTAGAAATAATAAGTTATAACAATGTTTTATTACCTTAAATTGCTTTCACATTTTATCTAACACAGATTATGATATAAAATTATGCATAATAACAACTTAACTTTCCTTGTTTTTTTATTGATCTAGTGGGGTTTGTGTTGCTTAATCTTTATGCTCTGTCTTTTGTACTATTATTTGTCTGTTTGACTTTCTCTTTTTTATCCATGGTGTTGTCAGTTTTTTAGCTCACCTGGCCCCATCATTTGGCGTCCGTCGTCTGTCGTCGTCCGTAGTCGTTAACTTTTACAAAAATCTTCTTCTCTGAAACTACTGGGCCAAAGTAAACTAAACTTGGCCACAATCATCATATGGGTATTTAGTTTAAAAAATATATCCGGTGATCCGGCCAACCAGCCAAGATGACCACCATGGCTAAAAATAGAACATAGGGGTAAAATGCAGTTTTTGGCTTATAACTCAAAAACTGACAGGATAAAATTGTTTATCAGGTCAAAATCTATCTGCCCTGAAATTTTCAGATGAATCGGACAACCCGTTGTTGGGTTGTTGCCCCTGAATTGGTAATTTTAAGGAAATTTTGCTGTTTTTGGTTATTATCTTGAATATTATTATAGATAGAGATAAACTGTAAACAGCAATAATTTTCAGCAAAGTAAGATTTACAAATAAGTCAAACGTAACCGAAATGGTCATTTGACCCCTTTAGGAGTTATTGCCCTTTATAGTCAATTTTTAACCATTTTTCGTAAATCTTAGTTATCTTTTACCAAAATCTTCTCCTCGAAAACTACTGGGCCGAGTTAAACTTGGCCACAATCATCTTTGGGGTATTTAGTTTAAAAATGTATCCGGTGACCCGGCCTTGAAATCAAGATGGCCGCCACGGCTAAAAATAGAACATAGGGGTAAAATGCAGTTTTTGGCTTATAACTCAAAAACCAAAGAACCGAAATGGTCAATTGACCCCCTAAGAAGTTATTGTCCTTTATAGTCAATTTTTAACAATTTTCATAAAATTTGTAAATTTGTATTAACATTTTCCACTGAAACTACTGGGTCAAGTTCATTATAGATAGAGATAATTGTAAGCAGCAAGACTGTTTAGTAAAGTAAGATGTACAAACACATCACCATCACCAAAACACAATTTTGTCATGAATCCATCTGCTTCCTTTGTTTAATATTCACATAGACCAAGGTGAGCGACATAGGCTCTTTAGAGCCTCTAGTTTTCGATCTATGCGTTTGAATGTCCCACTGATATATTTCGCCCCTCTTTTATTGTAAGTGCATGATGAAAATTCGATGTGATAAATAGAAATTTGGTTACATCAATAAGACAGCAACCCAAAATTTTACCGCAAAACGTTTTTATATGATAACTATAGGTATTTTCCTTGACATTCGACCGCCAAATGGATAAACTAGTTGAAATCGCCCCAACAATGTTAAATTGAACAATAATGTGTAGTGATCTACATACTCATGACCAACAATGTGGAAGCATTGGAATAACTATGCCCGGGTTCTGACATCAATTCTCAACATTGAGAAAAATAAATAAAACAACAGTTTCTTACCTTTGGAAAAGAAAAAGAGGACAAGGCATAGTTCATCAAGTACTTATTATAGTATACTTTCTATTTAACACCTTTGTTGGTGACCATGAAGGCAAATAAGAAAATGTATAACGCTACACAGAAACAAAATAGCGTTATACTTTATCAAACATCAAAGTAGGCGTTCCTTAAAAACAAAGCTTACATGTTCTGTTTTTCTGATGATATTGCTATCAAGCTGGCTTTTATTCGTCGTCACCAGCGACTGAACAGAATGTTCATGAACCATGGTTATGTCAAAATATGTTTCATTCTTTTCGTCTCTCTTGACGGAGCTAAAAAGCGAGACATAGGAACGTTTTTTCCGGCACCGACAGCGGCGGCGGTATCAACAAATTGAATGTATTACTTTGTAACTAAGTCTAGTTTAAGGTGAAACACTAGTGGTAGGTCAAATATATTTGATATGCAGTTGTATGACAATAGACTCATCTCATTATCATGGAGATTATGTGGCACCGCCTTCTCAGTAATGGTCTATTGACTTTGAAACTTTTTATTAGTTTTATATGTAATAGTTTGTGATTATGTCAGTTTATGGGAACCACCAGTGGTTAGATAAAGAAAATTAGTATGCATTTGCATAAGCATTGGCATATCTCATTTCTAAGAATATTGTTTTGCACCGCCTCATCGGTTATGGTCTATTAACTTTCAAAGTTTGGCTTAGTTTTCATGCATTTGTTTGTGATTAGGTCAGTTTAAAATGAACCACTAGTGGTTTGATACTGATTATTGGTATGCAGTTGTATAAGCATTGGCATATCTCATGTATATGAAGATTATTTGGCCCCTCCCCTCAGTCATGGTCTTTTGACTTGAAATTCTAGCGGCAATTTTAATAGCTGCTAGAAAAAAGAAAATCACATGTAACAAATCATGAGAAAATTAGGCTGAGAAAACAGTTTTGTCATTTAAAATTAACAACAATGAAAAGGACTAATGTATAAGGATTTCAGATATCGAAGTACCAGTAGCCATTTTGAAAAGTTTTGGAAAGACAACCTGTTTTATGCGGTGATTAGTTTAAAGCAACACATGCGCCTATTAAGAGAACATTTTTTTTGTGTCTATGCTGACAGTTTTCTGAAACCATATTTTAACAACTCGTTGCCATCACGTCGAGTTAACCTCGAATAGATGAATGATTCATAAAAGTTTGGATAAATCATATGTTTCACTAAAACGCTCATAACAACAAGATTGAAACCCCAAGTGTTTTCGTGGGGTTCATATCGCTCAGTCTTTAGTTTTTTTTATGGTGCTTTGTGTGTACAGTTTGTTTGTACTTTTTTGTTTTTAGTCATGGCGTTTTCAGTTTGTTAACGACCTGCAAGTATGAAAGTTCCTGTGTTGTCTTTCTCTGTTTTTGTACTTAAACTGAGTAACGGACCTACATCGTAACTTTCAAGAATAATATATGTCATTGATGACCTATTGGAGTTGAACTATCCCATTATGCAAGTGACAGCTATTGCAATAACCATGATAACTATGTTGTTACCTGTTACTTTCTAGTATTATTCACAAATCATTTCTTCCTCCCCACTCCACTGCAAAACAAGTAGACAACTATGAATAATACGAATTTTCTCCTATTCTGTAAATAAAAATAATTTCATATTTTGAAGCTATACTCGTAGGATAGAAATAACACATACACAAACAGTATACATAAAATGCAAGATATGTCGTTTGTGTCACTGCAAACATAAAACATACAAGATTAAACACAAATAAATAATGAAGGATCTGAAAAATTTAGGATATAACGTTTGTGGCACTGGAACAGTCAAATTTGATTCTGACTGGCTTATTTCTATAAAATTACAGGGGACAACTATCTAAATACAAGAGATAGTATATGTTTTGAGTAAATCAGAGTGTCCATAATTATTGACATAAGTGATAGATATAAGTAACCACTATTCTTGGCTTTCCTTACTGTCCATCTCTTTTTTTAAATTTCAAGTGTTGATGTCTGGGACAATAACACTTTTTTGTAAACATCAGAGGGTAGAAGTTACCAGAATTTGGATTTACCAAAATAATGTACGTCCTATCAGACAAACATGCAATATATGGCATCCCTTTTATATTCAATTCATACAACTTTGTGATCATCGTGCTAATTATGAAGGGAAATTTACTTTTGATAAGGATCGAGCTATATTTCATATCCAGGTTTTATCTAGGTTGAATCCACTGGGTATTGTACTGTTCTATTCGAAAAAAAAACGGAATTGTTTTTTTTAAGATGCTTGTTTATTTAAAATACAAGTTCAAAAGATTCTTTCTATATCTCAGTTAGACATAACTGATATCGTGCTTTTAAAGTTTATATTCTTTTTTTTTTAAACATTTCAAAACTGTAAGTTTTCTAATAATAATACCCAGAAAACAAAAAATAACCCAGAAATCTAAATAAATATTTAATAATGATAGCTTCTCTCAACTAAGAAAAGTTGTTTGTTTAAAAATTACTAGAAATGTTGATGAAAAATAAAGGAATACAATGACTTGCTTTAAGTTTTTTCAAGGATTTGAAATAGATACAGATTTGAAATTTATTGACAGCACAAGAGCACTTCTATGGTGTGTTGATCACACCGTGTTTTATTATATCTTGTAAACTATAATTTACTGAAGTCTCAAGTAAAGAGCCTGTTAGTCAGTGAATGCCGTTTGTTGTTGTATATCAAATTTGCATTTCGTGCATTATTTTGTTCAAAAACATTTCTCGTTTAAATTGCTTTACATTTGTCTTTTTCGAGCCTTTAAACCTGACTATGCAGTATGGGTTTTACTCATTGTTGAAGGCCATACCGTGACCTATGGTTATTGATTTCTTTTGCAGCTTATCTCTTGTAGAGAGTTTCATTGGCAATTGTATAACATCTTCTTTTATCTTTGACCCTCATCAGATTAAGGTCATCCGATACAGTTTCAAGTGAGTGAACTCTTGGCGCAACGTTAAGCGTTTGAATTCCCGCAAAAAGTCACTTTTTTCGGGACGAAATGCGTGCAATTTTCCGTAATTAGAAACGTAATGTGGATTGTCTGCATGATGCTCCAATTTCCGTTTCTACCGCATCTAACTTGTCTACACCATTAATATTAGTGCATTTGATTCTAACAGGATAACAGTCTAATAAACCCATAAGAAATAAAACACATTACTGTTTCTGTGAGATCTCCAACAAAATATCGTATAGTTAGCAATCTCAAGATGACTGACCCTTTTGGTGTTACTTATATAGTGCATGTCAATCATCCTTTTTGATATGAGGAAGGCGCTATATTAAATGCCAGCTTAATACCAAGACTATGTCCTATAAATTGGTTAATTGTTGGTTGCTTAACGTCCAGTGGCAAAGATTTCATGCACAAATTTTGACGGGACTTATTATGGTATACAAATGTCTGGCTTCCGTCTGTCCGTCGTAAACATGGTACAGCATATTATCCTAATGTCATGGTTGTTTTTATTCATGATGGTCAAACGATCTGTGTTCTTTTTGGTGAACTTTATGAGTAACCAAAACAGAAGTGTTTCTTTCACATCCCTCTCTGTATCTCAAAAACGATTTATGATTATTGCTAAAAGCTTTACACACTTTTTAGCTATATGAATCTGAAGATATGTATACTTTTTGAGGATGATTTATTTTTAGAGTTATTGAGTTTATGAAAAAAGAGGGGGGTTTTCACATGTCGCACCGTATCTCAGAAACTATAGAAAATTATTGCATAAAAAAATTTACATACTTGTTAGTTAAATTATTCTTAAGATCTGTATATTTTTTCGTGATGATTCCTTAATTCATTTTTGAGTTCTTAGTGAAATTTTATTGAGCTTCAATTTGGTGTCATAGAAAACATGTTGTGATATACAAACCGTGCTTTTGAGTAAGAATAAGGAATTAGTCAGGATGTGCTTCCCATGACTTCCTGTAAAAACCCGTGTTGTTTTAAAAACATGTATTATGTTTTTTTTTCATCTGACGACGAGCGTATTACATGCGCTCGTAGTGCAGCTGTTTATTTTGTTCTCTTATTTCTTTTACAAATATATTACAATTTACAGAAATGACGGAATGACAGCAAATACAATGCAATTTCCAATATAGTTGATATTTCCGAATGGCATAACTCTTTTAAAGGATAGTTGACATGCACTGAACGTGTCCATACGATATCAGTTTCATAGCAATTTGGCAAGAATTGTACACTTGAAAAATCTAATAACCATAAGGACTGGAAGGACAGATAGAGGAATGAACGTGCGATTTATTATGAACCCCGCAATCCCTCGCGCTGTGGTGAAAAACAAATATATAGTTATAATTTACCAATGAAATTATGCATAGGTAATATATCCAGTCCTCTCGCAAAAACATCTTTTAGCATATTGATGTGTCTTGACCAAACTAGCTAAGGACATTTTTACTACATGGTAGATTGTGGTTTGTCACTACGTCGTCTAATCTTTTAATTACCAAACGTGACTTATTCCCGATTGTGACTGTTTTGCTGAGTGTGAATTCGCATTACCATAAGACGTGTTACGGTACTTATCTATCCCAAATTCATGTATTTAGTTTAAATGTTTACTGTTAAATTTGTAATTCTCATCGGATTTTGTCAAATGTGTTGACGTCTTTTCTATCATATTCATGTGTTGTGGTAAAGAAAATTAATCACCGCCTTTATTTATTAGATTTGATTTTGTTAAACGTAGTCTGTACGGTGTTTAACGTTTGAAGTTAGATTCAAAACAAACCGAACATAGCTGCTATATAATATAGTTAATTGCTACCTTAGTTTGCTATTAATAAGTATTGAAATGTGCATGCTTATTAAATGTAATATCAGTATTTAGTTCGAATATAATCTAAAATCAATCCTAATTCTATCTAATTCATACAAATGTGACGTCATTTTTTATTTTTTGATGATCTGTTTTACATTTCAAATGTGACGTAAATTTTCTGTCATTTTTTACAATTTCTAATATGACGTCACTTGGCGTTGAGGTTGAAACTTATTCGGATGTGTTGCATTTTGTCGGGTTATGTAATGTATTTCGGTTGTTTCCTGTAATTAGCTAATACTTCAGTTTTATCATGTACATCTTTTGTATAGTTTTTATATGAAATTTACTGTTTGCAAAAGTATAAATTATTCTAAATAATGGGGATGTTCTGGTACCTAACAGAAAATCCTGGCTGTTTTTGGCACAACTTTCTTGAACTGATGGTCCTCGATGCTGTTCGACTTTGTGCTTGTTTTGGCTTTCATACTTTTCTATCTGGGCGTCACTAGTAAGTCTTGTGTGGACATGCACATCTGGCGTATTAAAAATTTTAAACTTGTTGCCTTTTGTTTGCTATTATTCGTGTGTTTCTTTGTCAATTGTGTTCTCCTATTTATTGATATTGTTGTCCTATAATGTTGTATTGTCAGTTAGGTGTTATATTTCACATGGCCATAAAAGAGGGAGGTTTGGCATGCTACAAAACCAGGTTCAACCCATCATTTTTTTCTTTAAAAATATCCTGTACCAAGTCAGGAATATGGCCATTGTTATATTATAGTTCATTTCTGTGTGTGTTATATTTTAGCGTTGTGTTTCCGTTGTGTTGTTTGTTTTCTCTTATTTTTGAGTGTTAATTCACGTTACTTTAAGACGTGTTACGGTACTTATCTATCCCAAATTCATGTATTTGGTTTTGATGTTATATTTGTTATTCTCATAGGATTTTGTCTAATGCTGAGTCCATTTCTGTGTGTTACATTTTAATGTTGTGTCGTTGTTCTCCTCTTATATTTAATGCATTTCCCTCAGTTTTAGTTTGTTACCCCGATTTTGTTTTTGTCCATGGATTTATTAGTTTTAAACAGCGGTATACTTCTGTTGCCTTTATTGAAGATTTTCCTTTATAAGATTTTATTTGGTTTTCTGACAACAACAAAAAAGAAGATGTGGTATGATCGCCAATGAGCCTCTCCACAAGTGACAAACATGACCCAGAAATTAACAACAATAAGTCACCGTACGGTCTTCAACAATGAGAAAAGCCCATATCGCATAGTCAGCTATAAAACTGTGAATTTTAAAACTGTTTAGGAGCCTCCCAATGTTATTGTATTTTTATCATTGACCCGAATAAAAGTTTGATTTCATGAATAAATGTGAAATTCTAAAAAGTGATTAAAACAAAACAAAAAAAAACATCTAGAGGTCAACATATGGTAAAAATTAATACATACGTGATTACACCAAGTGTGTACAGTACATGTACCGGTATGTCATGTTCTTTATTGCCGAGTCTTTAATTTTAACAACAGCCCGTTGTCACTTTATTTAGCTCACTTATACCACAAACAAAGAGATGTATTTATGATTTACATGATTTTATTTCCGAAAACAATATAACCTATTGTAGGTAGCTCTTTACAAGCAATATTTATATATCTGAAAAAAGGTCGCCGGTAATTTACAGAGATTACGTCGAAAAAGTCTGCCAGCGACGTCGTGCACTTTAGCGCTAACGTTGAGGCTACAAAGGGGGGATGCAATTTTTAGGATAAATCGCGTTTATCATAGAATCCAGCTAGGTGACATTTATTTTTTATTTCAGATTTGGAGAAAGCATGACAAAATGAAGTTTATGTAGAAAAATGATAAAAATGACATTTTAAGAAACACTCTATTTCCATAGTTTTTGGATTAAAAAAATACCACTTTGAGCATCTGGTCCGAAAGGTCATGCAAGGCTTGAGTAATTGTACAGTCATTCGTGTAGGGATTTATTTTTTTCCTTATTGTAACTTATCACAGCTTCAAATTGAACCCGATCTTAATAATTTACGACGAAGAATATTTGCTCCAAAACTTTTATAACATTGCCTACCTTTTTTACAAAATTGCACAAATCCCGAATTTTCAGCCTCAATTTTTCTCGAAAACGAGCACGGTGAACTATGTTTTATTTTGTGTTCTATAACTCGCCAAGGCCTATAACATATTTAAAAACCATACAAATGACATTATATCGAGAAACTGTATCGGATGTCCTTCAGGTTTTAGTTGAATGTAGTTTACCATGAAGTCGGTACATAAATTTAAAATGTAGAATACATGTTCATTATTAGGTGAACTTACAATTTATTAAAATGATCCAATACCAATACTAGCAAAACAATTTATTAATAGCTGTGACAGATGCATCAACTACACGTAATGCATGCAATGTCACAAGTGCAACAAATGACCTGTCTGTAATTGAACAACTCCTGTCATAAAACAAGTACAATCAATATCTTGCCGAAAATGATATGATAAATCACAACAAGCTTGCAATAAATAGAAACTCAGCACAAGCAAAAATTTCTAAACATGGATTAATTTGTATAGTACATGTACACCAAGTTCCGTCTTTGACTTTCCAGGAATTAAAACCATAAGAAGAAGACAACTCTGGATTGAAAACCAGTACATACATGTATGTCTAGCCAGTGTGTTCCATGATTTGAAACCAGTGCTACCATTGATTTACCTGTAATAGAAACCAGTACAACCATTGATTTACATGTAATAGAAACCAGTACAACGATGATGTAACGTGATTAGTAAAACTATTGATTTTTTTGGATTACAAAGCAGTACAACTATTGATTTTTTTGGATTACAAAACAGTAAAACTATTGATTTTTTTGGATAAGAAAGCAGTACAACTATTGATTTTGTTGGATTAAAAAGCAGTAAAACTGATTTTTTTGGATTACAAAGCAGTACAACTATTGATTTTTTTGAATTACAAAGCAGTACAGTTATTGATTTTTTTGGATTACAAAGCACTACAACTATTGTTTTTTTTTTTGGATTACGAAGCATTACAACTATTGTTTTTTTTTGGATTACAAAGCAGTACAGCTATTGATTTTTTTGGATTACAAAACAGTACAACTATTGATTTTTTTGGATTACAAAGCAGTACAGCTATTGATTTTTTTGGATTACAAAGCAGTACAACTATTGATTTTTTTGGATAAGAAAGCACTACAACTATTGATTTTTTTGGATTAAAAAGCAGTAAAACTGATTTTTTTGGATTACAAAGCAGTACAGTTGTTGATTTTTTTGGATTACAAAGCAGTACAACTATTGTTTTTTTTGGATTACGAAGCATTACAACTATTGTTTTTTTTGGATTACAAAGCAGTACAGCTATTGATTTTTTTGGATTACAAAGCAGTAAAACTATTGATTTTTTTGGATTACAAAGCATTACAGTTATTGTTTTTTTTTGGATTACAAAACAGTACAACTATTGATTTTTTTGGATTACAAAGCAGTACAGCTATTGATTTTTTTGGATTACAAAGCAGTACAACTATTGATTTTTTTGGATTACAAAGCAGTACAACTGTTGATTTTTTTGAATTACAAAGCAGTACAACTATTGATTGTTTTGGATTACAAAGCAGTACAACTATTGATATTTTGGATTACAAAGCATTACAACTATTGATTTTTTTGGATTGCAAAGCGGTACAACTATTGATTTTTTTGGATTACAAAGCAGTACAACTATTGATTTTTTTTGGATCACAAAGCAGTACAACTATTGATTTTTTTGGATTACGAAGCATTACAACTATTGATTTTTTTGGATTACAAAGCAGTACACTTATTGATTTTTTTGGATTACAAAGCAGTACAACTATTGATTTTTTTGGATTACAAAGCATTACAGTTATTGATTTTTTTTTATTACAAAGCAGTACAACTATTGATTTTTTTGGATTACAAAGCATTACAACTATTGAATTTTTGGATTACAAAGCAGTACAACTATTGCATTTTTTGGATTACAAAGCAGTACAGTTATTGATTTTTTTGGATTACAAGGCAGTACAACTATTGATTTTTTTGGATTACAAAGCAGTACAACTATTGATTTTTTTGAATTACAAAGCAGTACAGTTATTGATTTTTTTGGATTACAAAGCAGTACAACTATTGTTTTTTTTTTGGATTACGAAGCATTACAACTATTGTTTTTTTTTTGGATTACAAAGCAGTACAGCTATTGATTTCTTTGGATTACAAAACAGTACAACTATTGATTTTTTTGGATTACAAAGCAGTACAGCTATTGATTTTTTTGGATTACAAAACAGTACAACTATTGATTTTTTTGGATTACAAAGCAGTACAGCTATTGATTTTTTTGGATTACAAAGCAGTACAACTATTGATTTTTTTGGATAAGAAAGCAGTACAACTATTGATTTTTTTGGATTAAAAAGCAGTAAAACTGATTTTTTTGGATTACAAAGCAGTACAGTTGTTGATTTTTTTGGATTACAAAGCAGTACAACTATTGTTTTTTTTGGATTACGAAGCATTACAACTATTGTTTTTTTTGGATTACAAAGCAGTACAGCTATTGATTTTTTTGGATTACAAAGCAGTAAAACTATTGATTTTTTTGGATTACAAAGCATTACAGTTATTGTTTTTTTTGGATTACAAAACAGTACAACTATTGATTTTTTTGGATTACAAAGCAGTACAGCTATTGATTTTTTTGGATTACAAAGCAGTACAACTATTGATTTTTTTGGATTACAAAGCAGTACAACTGTTGATTTTTTTGAATTACAAAGCAGTACAACTATTGATTGTTTTGGATTACAAAGCAGTACAACTATTGATATTTTGGATTACAAAGCATTACAACTATTGATTTTTTTGGATTGCAAAGCGGTACAACTATTGATTTTTTTGGATTACAAAGCAGTACAACTATTGATTTTTTTTGGATCACAAAGCAGTACAACTATTGATTTTTTTGGATTACGAAGCATTACAACTATTGATTTTTTTGGATTACAAAGCAGTACACTTATTGATTTTTTTTGGATTACAAAGCAGTACAACTATTGATTTTTTTGGATTACAAAGCATTACAGTTATTGATTTTTTTTTATTACAAAGCAGTACAACTATTGATTTTTTTGGATTACAAAGCATTACAACTATTGAATTTTTGGATTACAAAGCAGTACAACTATTGCATTTTTTGGATTACAAAGCAGTACAGTTATTGATTTTTTTGGATTACAAGGCAGTACAACTATTGATTTTTTTGGATTACAAAGCAGTACAACTATTGATTTTTTTGAATTACAAAGCAGTACAGTTATTGATTTTTTTGGATTACAAAGCAGTACAACTATTGTTTTTTTTT
The DNA here is from genome assembly GCF_965363235.1 of Mytilus galloprovincialis. Lineage (NCBI taxonomy): Eukaryota > Metazoa > Mollusca > Bivalvia > Mytilida > Mytilidae > Mytilus > Mytilus galloprovincialis. Next base: position 71,570,003 of record NC_134851.1, on the reverse strand, counting down.
TTGGATTACGAAGCATTACAACTATTGTTTTTTTTTGGATTACAAAGCAGTACAGCTATTGATTTTTTTGGATTACAAAACAGTACAACTATTGATTTTTTTGGATTACAAAGCAGTACAGCTATTGATTTTTTTGGATTACAAAACAGTACAACTATTGATTTTGTTGGATTACAAAGCAGTACAGCTATTGATTTTTTTGGATTACAAAGCAGTACAACTATTGATTTTTTTGGATAAGAAAGCAGTACAACTATTGATTTTTTTGGATTAAAAAGCAGTAAAACTGATTTTTTTGGATTACAAAGCAGTACAGTTGTTGATTTTTTTGGATTACAAAGCAGTACAACTATTGTTTTTTTTGGATTACAAAACAGTACAACTATTGATTTTTTTGGATTACAAAGCAGTACAGCTATTGATTTTTTTGGATTACAAAGCAGTACAACTATTGATTTTTTTGGATTACAAAGCAGTACAACTGTTGATTTTTTTGAATTACAAAGCAGTACAACTATTGATTGTTTTGGATTACAAAGCAGTACAACTATTGATATTTTGGATTACAAAGCATTACAACTATTGATTTTTTTGGATTGCAAAGCGGTACAACTATTGATTTTTTTGGATTACAAAGCAGTACAACTATTGATTTTTTTTGGATTACAAAGCAGTACAACTATTGATTTTTTTGGATTACGAAGCATTACAACTATTGATTTTTTTGGATTACAAAGCAGTACAACTATTGATTTTTTTAGATTACAAAGCAGTAAAACTATTGATTTTTTTGGATTACAAAACAGTACACTTATTGATTTTTTTGGATTACAAAGCAGTACAACTATTGATTTTTTTGGATTACAAAGCATTACAGTTATTGATTTTTTTTTATTACAAAGCAGTACAACTATTGATTTTTTTGGATTACAAAGCATTACAACTATTGAATTTTTGGATTACAAAGCAGTACAACTATTGAATTTTTTGGATTACAAAGCAGTACAGTTATTGATTTTTTTGGATTACAAAGCAGTACAACTATTGATTTTTTTGGATTACAAAGCAGGACAACTATTGATTTTTTTCACTGTTTCAGAATCTAAAGGACAATCATGGGTAATCTCATTGTTCGTACACCAACATTAAAATAACAAAATGTCATTGGTTGAATGTCTATTGTATATAACGTTTTAAACCAATCATAACGTGTGTTAATAGGTGTTTCTCATTTCTCTTTTTTATATATATCATACCGTTGGTTTTCCTGTTTCAATTGTTTTACGTCATTTTGGAGTCTTATAGCTTCTTAGTGTCCCTTTTGAAGGCCGTACGTTTTAACATATTATTGTTTACTTTTCTAAATATTGACGTGGATGTAGAGTTGTCTTATTGACGCTCATAACACTTCTTATTTGTTTATATTATTCACCAATCAATCGATATATTAAACAAATCATTTTTCCAATCGAAATTCTAGATTCCCTTTAATTTTTAATTAATTTCATAAGCTTTGTTCACCCTATACTCTTCATAAAACATGAGCTTCTATCGTTTCGATCTCTGGAACCAATATACAATAGTTCTGTCACAGACACGCTGATGTATGTTACGTCCACTAGCCGCCTCTTCGGAGTTCGGGCATACACTAAAGACATGTCAAACTACGCCAATAAACTCATCATAGATACAAGGATCACAATTTTATATTTACGTCAGACGCGCATTTCGTCTATAAAAGACTCATCAGTGACGCTCGAATCAATAAATGTTTTAAAGGCCAAATAGAATACAACGTTGAAGAGCATTGAGGACCAAAACATCCTAATATTTAGCAAAATACAGCTAATGTAATCTATTCCACATTAGGTATCTGTATCAATTTAGACTTCAGCTTCCATTTAAATATATTCATATTTCTGAACGTACATATTGCGGGGTTTAGGCTATTCTATTCAATCGTAGTTGATGGAAAACATGTTTTTCATGTTTATATAACTATCTTGAATTCGTTATCACTTAATTAGGTTTTTCCACTTTTCTGTGGAAAGACCTATTGTATTTCTTCTGATTATTATTAGGTCTTTCCACTTTTCTGTGGAAAGACCTATTGTATTTCTTCTGATTATTAAGTCTTTCCACTTTTCTGTGGAAAGACTTATTGTATTTGTTCTGATTATTATTATTATTATTATTATTATTAGGTCTTTCCACTTTTCTGTGGAAAGACCTATTGTTTTTCTTCTGATTATTTTTTTTTTCTTCCGCCTAATTTTGTTCTTGCGATAAACATTTGTTTCGCAATATGTCGCTTAGATATTTTGTATATGATATCGAACAGTTTATGCGCTTTTGAAATTTACCCTGCGTAAACGAATACTTTTCTTTGTAGGAGTTATCTCCCCAAACACTGTTTTCCTTGTTATGGCATCTCCTTCGCAACCGTTAAAGATTATGACAAATTTATTTTACAAAATTGTTCGTTACATCCTCAGTAATTTTTGGCGTATTTGGATCGAAGCGATTCGAAGAAATTTTATAGGAGTTATCTATCTTTTCGGAATAAATTTGTCGGTATGTTTTTTTAACTCATAAACCGTTAACCGTATAACCCTGGAATGTTTTTATTTGAGTCCCCTGATTCCTAACTTAGAAAATTAGGTCAAGGTCAAAGGTCAAGGTCATATTTTAGATTTTCATATGTCTTTGATTTCCCTATAACTCTTGAACGGTTATAGATACAAAAAAATTAAGCAGTGAAAAATGCTTGGTACTTCAAGGGGCAACTTTTTTTACATTATGACTATATTGATTTTACCATCATGTAAGGGACATAACTCCCATCGATGGTTTTTAAAAGGCCATTTTTAGGCAAAACTCTTAAACAAAAGGTCCTTGACCCATAGGGTCTTTTGCAATGACCTTGTTGAGCAATGACCTTGACGAAGGTTACAAGGTCAAAGGTCAAGGTCATCAAATTATGTGGTTTTGGCACTATTTAAACAGTTTTATGTGTGTTTGAATTTCAACCAACCAACCAACATACCAACCAACCAACCAACCAACCAACCAACCAACCAATCAATCAATCAATCAATCAATCAATCAATCAATCATGATCATGATCAATCAACCAATAATGATCATGATCAATCAATCAATCATGTTTCCGTCTCATGTGTTTCTTATAGGGTTCAACCAACCAACCAACCAACCAACCAATCAATCAATCATGATCAAGATCAACCAATCATGTTTCCGTCTCATGTGTTTAATATAGGGTCCAAGATCTTCTTTGTGTCTTTTTCCGTGTTTCAATTGACCCTATCCAATGTGTTTAACCAACCAACCAACCAACCAACCAACCAACCAACCAACCAACTAATCAATCAATCAATCAATCAATCAATCAATCAATCAATCATGATCATGATCAATCAATCATGTTTCCGTCTCATGTGTTTAATATAGGGTCCAAGATCTTCTTTGTTTCTTTTTCCGTGTTTCAATTGACCATTATCCAACGTGTTTAACCAACCAACCAACCAACCAACCAACCAACCAACTAATCAATTAATCAATCAATCAATCAATCAATCAACCAATCAATCAATCATGATCATGATCAATCAATCATGTTTCCGTCTCATGTGTTTAATATTGGGTCCAAGATCTTCTTTGTTTCTTTTTCCGTGTTTCAATTGACCCTATCCAACGTGTTTAACCAACCAACCAACCAACTAATCAATCAACTAATCAATGAATCATGATCATGATCAATCAATCATGTTTCCGTCTCATGTGTTTAATATAGGGTCCAAGATCTTCTTTGTTTCTTTTTCCGTGTTTCAATTGACCCTATCCAACGTGTTTAACCAACCAACCAATCAACCAACCAACCAACCAACTAACCAACTTATCAATCAATCAATCTGTATGACTGTTTAATCATGACAGTTTATTGAAGGAACAAACTCTCAATTATTCAAGAAAAATTGAAATTTAATATTGTTCTTACGTCACTTCTGAAAAAAAAATCCACATGTTCTCTGAAACTACAAGTACAATCGACCTCAAAATTTGCAGTCAGCAGGGCATACATGTACTAAACGTTTATAAAAAAACTTGGTGCAGATATCTCTCAAAGCTTTTCCTAGAGAAAAGAAATGGCAATGCCGTAAAAATAGCTTGCCAGGTCCGTAAATCTCAGTAAAAACCTACAATAAAATGTCCGCTCCGAGTTTGAAATACTAATCTGTGTTACAAACAGGTGCTGAAAAATGTACATTATCAGAAAATAATCAATAAATGTGTTTTAAAGTTACACCGGATCAATTAAATCCAAAACATGCACTACTTGTGAACTGTCATCAAAATGTCAATTTCCTACAATGACAAAAGAAATTACATTGTGTACATTCCATCTCTATAGATGTTGTCTGTTTAACGTCCCCACCTAAAAAGAAATAAAAAGACTATCTTTTCGTTATTATAAACCCGTGTCACGTGATGTGGCGCGCGCGCTGTACCTAAAATAAAAGAAAAACTTTCCAAACTAAACATGAAACTTCTCCGGTAACAATAATATAGACCCCATACAGAAACAAACAAACAAACAAACAAACAAACACCCCCCAATTCAATTAATTTTACAGGGGGAAAGACCCCCTACAATTGCTTTTTTAAAGCAATTGATTTATATTTATTATTATTATTATTTTTTTTTTTCCGCCAACTTTTGTTCTTGCGATAAATGTTTGTTTCGCAATATGTCGCTTAGATATTTCTCATATTGTATCGTATAGTTTATGCGCTTTTAAATGTCACCCTGCTAAGCCGTACCATTTTCTTTGTAAGAGTTATCTTCCTATTCACTGTTTATAATCAGAGTGCATCTCCTCTGTAACAAAAAAAGATATCGACAAAATTTCTTTTACACATTGTTCGTTACATCCTCAGAAAGTTTTGGCGTATTTTGATCGAAGCGATTCGATGAAATTTTATAGGAGTTATCTACCTTTACAAAATAAATTTGTCGGTATGTTTATTTAACTCATAAACAATTAATTGTATAACCCTGGAATGCTTTTATTTGAGTCCCTTAGGTCTTAACTTAGAATATGAGGTCAAGGTCAAAGGTCAAGGTCAAATTCTTAATTGTGACTTTTGCTTGTTTTTGCATTTTCTCACTCACTTTGAGAGATACATAAAAAAGAACAAGTGCAAAATGTCTGCTTAATTGTAATGAAGATATGCTACATTTAGTCTTATACAAATAAATGGCATCTTATAGGAGTTGTTGCCCCTGAAATGTCTTGATATGAGGTTATTTGATTATATCTTCAAGTAAGTTCATTACAAAGACATTTGACCTTATACAAAAGGTTAAGTGACAAATGACCTTGAAAAATGGTTACCAGAAGTGACCTTGAGAAAACCGGAAGTAGCTTTTTTTGCAGTTTTTTCACATACAAGTACTCAAAATCCATATATTTTGTCATATAGATACATAAACTGATTACTGAAGAATAAAAATGACTTCCAACAAACCGGAAGTAACCAATTATCTCCCATTCTACATGCAAAAGTACATAGAAACTATATATTTTTGGAATCAGTGTGAAAGAAGCTATCATATGAGACCGGAAGTAGCATATTATCTCCCTTACATCACTCAAAAAGATAATTAAACCATTATTTATATCATCAGTATGAAGAAACTACCTTCTGATCCAAATTTCTTTGTTGTGGAAAGACTTTCAATTGTTCTCTGAACAATTGGTTTTTAATTAGGTCTTTCCACTTTTCTGTGGAAAGACCTATTGTATTTGTTCTGATTATTATTAAGTCTTTCCACTTTTCTGTGGAAAGACTTATTGTTTTTGTTCTGATTATTATTATTATTATTATTATTTTTTTTTTTTCCGCCAACTTTTGTTCTTGCGATAAATGTTTGTTTCGCAATATGTCGCTTAGATATTTTTCATATTGTATCGTATAGTTTATGCGCTTTTAAATTTCACCCTGCTAAGCCGAACCATTTTCTTTGTAAGAGTTATCTCCCTATTTACCGTTTATCATCAGAGCGTATCTCCTTCGTAACAAAAAAAGATAGCGACAAAATTCTTTTTACAAATTGTTCGTTACATCCTCAGGATTTTTTGGCGTATTTGGATCGAAGCGATTTGATGAAATTTTATAGGAGTTATCTACCTTTACGGAATAAATTTGTTCGTATGTTTTTTTATCTCATAAACCGTTAACCGTATAACCCTTGCATGTTTTTATTTGAGTCCCCTGGGTCCTTACTTAGAAAATTAGGTCAAGGTCAAAGGTCAAGGTCAAGTTCTAAATTATGACTTTTGCTTGTTTTTGCATTTGTCCCCTTACTTTGAGAGATACATATAAAAGAACAAGTGCAAAATGTCCGCTTTATTGTAATGAAGATATGCTACATTTTGTCTTATACAATTAAATGGCATCTTATAGGAGTTGGTGACCCTGAAATGTCTTGATATGAGGTTATTTGATTATAACTTCAAGTAAGTTCATTATAAAGACATTTGACCTTATACAAAAAGTTAAGTGACAAATGACCTTGAAAAATGGCTACCGGAAGTGACCTTGAGAAAACCGGAAGTAGCTTTTTTTGCAGTTTTTTCACATACAAGTACTCAGAATCCATATATTTTGTCATATAGATACATAAACTGATTACTGAAGAATAAAAATGACTTCCAACAAACCGGAAGTAACCAATTATCTCCCATTCTACATGCAAAAGTACATAGAAACTATATATTTTTGGAATCAGTGTGAAAGAAGCTATCATATGAGACCGGAAGTAGCATATTATCTCCCTTACATCACTCAAAAAGATAATTAAACCATTATTTATATCATCAGTATGAAGAAACTACCTTCTGATCCAAATTTCTTTGTTGTGGAAAGACTTTCAATTGTTCTCTGAACAATTGGTTTTTAATTATTATTATTATTATTTTTTTTTTTTTTTTTTTCTTCCGCCAAATTTTGTTCTTGCGATAAATGTTTGTTTCGCAATATGTCGCTTAGATATTTCTCATATGGTATCGTATAGTTTATGCGCTTTTAAATTTCACCCTGCTAAGGCGAACCATTTTCTTTGTAAGAGTTATCTCCCCTTTCACTGTTTATCATCAGAGTGCATCTCCTCCGTAACCGTAGAAAAATGCGACAAATTTATTTTATAAAATTGCTCGTTATATCCTTCGCATGATTTGTCCTATTTTAACCGAAGCGATATGAACACTCCTTATGAGAGTTATTCCCCCTTTTGCATTTGATATTAGTAATATGCATTTCTAACTGGTAAACCATAGGTAATAGAGACCTAGGGTCTTTTGATTTAAGGTCCTTGGTCCAAAAAAATGAAAATTAGGTCAAGGTCAAAGGTCAAGGTCATATTATAAATTTTGATTTTGGCTTATTTTCACTTTTCTTCAAAAACCGTATAACATATACACATGTTATCTTTACTAAATTGTTAGTTACGACATGTCGTAACTTATAAATTTTGGTTGAAAGGGTGCGTAATCAATAATTGGGAGTTTTCGCCCATCTTATATTTAGAATTATGCATAAAGTGATATAACTCATTATCCATACATATTATAAGACCTTGCATCTTTTGATTTGAGGTCCTTGGTTTGTGACCTTGAAAATGAGCTCAAGGTCATTGTTAATAGGACGTTCTAGATTTTGACCTTTGCTTTAAATTCATATTTATACATCATAAAGCCATAGGAAGTGACATTTTAGACTGATTTTTAATATTTTTATATCAAAATTGATCTTTACCGATGGAAAGACCTTCAATTGTTCTCTGAACAATTGGCTTTTAATTATTATTATTATTATTTTTTTTTTTTTTTTTTTTTCTTCCGCCTAATTTTGATATTGCGACAAATGTTTGTTTCGCAATATGTCGCTTAGGTATTTCTCATATTGTATCGTACAGTTTATGCGCTTTTACATTTAACCCTGCTAAGTCGAACACTTTTCTTTGTAAGAGTTATCTCCCTATTCACTGTTTATCATCAGAGTGCATCTCCTTTGTAACAAAAAAAGATAGCGACAAAATTCTTTTTACAAATTGTTCGTTACATCCTAAGGAAAATTTGGCTTATTTGGAACGAAGCGATTCGATGAAATTTTATAGGAGTTATCTACCTTTACAAAATTATTTTCTCAATATGTGTTATTAACTAATAAACCGTCAACCGTATAACCCTGGAATGTATTTATTTGAGATCCCTAGGCCCTTTATTAGAAAATGGGGTCAAGGTCAAAGGTCAAGGTCAAGTTCTAAATTCGGAATTTTCCATGTTTTTGCATTTTCTCCAACCCTTGAAAAGGTACATATTAAAGAACAAGTGCAAAATGATTGCTATATAGTTATGAAGATATGTTACATTTGGTCTGATACAATTAAATAGCATCTAATAGGAGTTAGTGCCCCTGAAATGTCTTGATATGAGGTTATTTGATTATAACTTCAACTAAGTGCATTTTAATGGCATTTGACCTTGTGCAAAAGGTTGGATGACAAATGACCTTGAAAAATGACTACCGGAAGTGACCTTGAGAAAACCGGAAGTAACCTTTTTTTGCAATTTTTTCGTATAAAAGTACTCAGAATCCATATATTTTGTCCTATAGATACATAAACTGATTACTGAAGACTAAAAATGACATCCAACAAACCGGAAGTGACCATGTATCTCCCATTCTAAATACAACAGTATATAGAAACTATATATTTTTGGAATCAGTGTGAAAGAAGCTATCATATTAGACCGGAAGTGACATTCATTTCACCGGATGTAGCATATTATCTCCTTTCTATCACTTAAAAATATGATTAAACCATTATTTATCGTATCAGTATGGACAACTATCTTCTTATCAAAATTTCTTTGATATGGAAAGACCTTCAATTGTTCTCTGAACAATTGGTTTTTAATTAAGTCTTTCCACTTTTCTGTGGAAAGACTTATTGTTTTTCTTCTGATTATTATCATTATTATTTTTTTTTTTCCGCCAAATTTTGTTCTTGCGATAAATGTTTGTTTCGCAATATGTCGCTTAGATATTTCTCATATGGTATCGTATAGTTTATGCGCTTTTAAATTTTACCCTGCTAAGGCGAACCATTTTCTTTGTAAGAGTTATCTCCCTATTCACTGTTTATCATCAGAGTGCATCTCCTCCGTAACCGTAGAAAAATGCGACAAATTTATTTTATAAAATTGCTCGTTATATCCTTCGCATGATTTGTCCTATTTTAACCGAAGCGATATGAACACTCCATATGAGAGTTATTCCCCCTTTTGCATTTGATATTAGTAATATGCATTTCTAACTGGTAAACCATAGATAATAGAGACCTAGGATCTTTTGATTTAAGGTCCTTGGTCCAAAAAAAATGAAAATTAGGTCAAGGTCAAAGGTCAAGGTCATATTATAAATTTTGATTTTGGCTTATTTTCACTTTTCTTCAAAAACCGTATAACATATCGACATGTTATTTTTACTAAATTGTTAGTTACGACATGTCGTAACTTATAAATTTTGGTTGAAAGGGTGCGTAAACAATAAATGGGAGTTTTCGCCCATCTTATATTTAGAATTATGCATAAAGTGATATAACTCTTTATCCATACATATTATAAGACCTTGCATCTTTTGATTTGAGGTTCTTGGTTTGTAACCTTGAAAATGAGCTCAAGGTCATTGGTTAATAGGACGTTCTAGATTTTGACCTTTGCTTTAAATTCATATTTATACATCATAAAGCCATAGGAAGTGACATTTTAGACTGATTTTTAATATTTTTATATCAAAATAGATTTTTACCGGTGGAAAGACCTTCAATTGTTCTCTGAACAATTGGCTTTTAATTATTATTATTATTATTTTTTTTTTTTTTTTTTCTTCCGCCTAATTTTGATATTGCGACAAATGTTTGTTTCGCAATATGTCGCTTAGATATTTCTCATATTGTATCGTACAGTTTATGCGCTTTACATTTAACCCTGCTAAGCCGAACACTTTTCTTTGTAAGAGTTATCTCCCTATTCACTGTTTATCATCAGTGTGCATCTTTTTTGTAACAAAAAAGATAGCGACAAAATTCTTTTTACAAATTGTTCGTTACATCCTAAGGAAAATTTGGCTTATTTGGAGCGAAGCGATTCGATGAAATTTTATAGGAGTTATCTACCTTTACAAAATTATTTTCTCAATATGTGTTATTAACTAATAAACCGTCAACCGTATAACCCTGGAATGTATTTATTTGAGATCCCTAGGCCCTTTATTAGAAAATGGGGTCAAGGTCAAAGGTCAAGGTCAAGTTCTAAATTCGGAATTTTCCATGTTTTTGCATTTTCTCCAACCCTTGAAAAGGTACATATTAAAGAACAAGTGCAAAATGATTGCTATATAGTTATGAAGATATGTTACATTTGGTCTGATACAATTAAATAGCATCTAATAGGAGTTAGTGCCCCTGAAATGTCTTGATATGAGGTTATTTGATTATAACTTCAACTAAGTGCATTTTAATGGCATTTGACCTTGTGCAAAAAGTTGGATGACAAATGACCTTGAAAAATGACTACCGGAAGTGACCTTGAGAAAACCGGAAGTAACCTTTTTTTGCAATTTTTTCGTATAAAAGTACTCAGAATCCATATATTTTGTCATATAGATACATAAACTGATTACTGAAGACTAAAAATGACTTCCAACAAACCGGAAGTGACCATGTATCTCCCATTCTAAATACAAAAGTATATAAAAACTATACATTTTTGGAATCAGTGTGAAAGAAGCTATCATATTAGACCAGAAGTGACATTCATTTCACCGGAAGTAGCATATTATCTCCTTTATATCACTTAAAAATATGATTAAACCATTATTTATCGTATCAGTATGAACAACTATCTTCTTATCAAAATTTCTTTGATATGGAAAGACCTTCAATTGTTCTCTGAACAATTGGTTTTTAATTATTACTGTTTTGCAAAATATAATTATATATTTATCAAAAAAAGTAGCATTAAATCGTAGAGGCAGTCTCATTATGTAAAAGAATAAAACATTTCGATCTTTTTGGATTTTCATCTGTCCCCTAGAAAATATCATCCTGTTTCAGTTAAAGTATATGACTTCCTGACTTTGTATTATAGGATTGAATGTATGGTACAAATGACAGTAAAAATAAAATACAGTAACTACACAAAATTGTCGGTATAAATTTGGGGTGCCAGCATGTCCTCCTTTTATTTAATGTACTCGATATATAAATACATAACTAAATTTCAGTAGTTTTGATACCTCAGGCTGATTGGTATAGCAAAATTATTTGAACGTATCAACCAAAACTGACCATAATATTATTTGAACTTTAGTGTGTAAATCTATATGGCTGCCTTAAAAATCAGAATTATTTTTTTTATGGCAGAATGGATTGCAATATACAAATAAAAGAATATTGGAAGACAATGAATGCACAATCTTTGCCGTATTTATTAAGAATGTCACTCTTTAATCTCTGTATTCATTAACCATCACTGAAGTTAGTAGTTCAGGATGGTGTGTATTACAAAATTATTTAACTGCATCTTCCAACACTGACATGTCTGATTGCATTTGTATTTTATCATGTTTATATTAAAAAGTATATGAGGTTCTGTTGTGGGAATAGTATACTGTTAGTATATTATGTCGGTTGACTGGTTTTTATTTTAACTTAACGTCAAGTGGTAACTATTTAATTCATGCATACAACGATTTTATTTTTCGGACGTCCCATAATCGTTTATAACCGTCAAAGATAAATCTGGCGAAATTGACGAGATTTTTATTATTATACAACACTTTATTTATCTGTACACTGTAGAATTTTCGTTAGAATATTACAGTGAAAACTGTTTAAACTGAACCTCTTCGGGAATTAAGTTTTTGGTCGGTTTTGACCTATTTTCCTTTTTTTTAGGTTTACAACGCATACAATTTGATATGACGGTGCTTACGGATGTATTCGTCTGACTTTTCAGTCTAGTTCAGTCTCGTTGAAATCCCGTTCTTGAGTTATTTTAAAAACATGTGAAACATGTGGAAAATATCAATGAATTTAAAAAATATTATAATCAACATAACACTAGGAACAAATTGTGTATGGTTTTTGAGTAATTTAGTTTTCAAATATTACTGATTACGACAAAATCAAGTCAGTCTTTGTTGCCAAAATTTTGAGAAAATTGGCGAGGGGTACAAAAAATAAAAGAATCATGTGCATCCCATATTATTTGAGTCTTTTCAAATTTCTTAGATATGCATTTTTAAAATCATTTATACCACAAAAAATTGAAATAATATGCATTTTGTTCTTAAAAAGGTGAAAAATCACAAATTTACGAAATTGACAGCATGGTAAATTTGACAAAAAAAAGCATCAAAATATGATAAAACTTTCTTATATTAACACCTACCTATGGTTTGTTTAAGTTTAATATATTCAGATTGGTCTAAAACAACTTTATGGAAATAATGAACAAAAGTTTAATTGTGAAACTATAATTGGTTTCGCAATAATAGCCAAAATAGGTAAAAATTGATAAAAAATGGGATATTCATGTCAACACAGAAGTGTTGACTACTGGGTTGATGATACCCTCGGGGACGAAACGTCCACCAGCAGTGACATCGACCAAGTGGTGCAAACAACTATCAAAAGTACCATGATTATAATTTAATACGCCAGACGGGCGTTTCGTCTACATAAGACTCATCGATGAGGCTCAGATCAAAATAATTATACAGCCAAACAAGAACAAAATTGAAGATAATTGAGGACCCAACATTCCAAAAAATTGTGCCAAATACGGCCAAGGTAACTCATTCCTAGGATAAGACAATCCTTAGATTTTTGTAAAATTTAAAGTTTTGAAAACAGGAAATTTGTAAAAATGGCAATATAATTGATATTCATGTCAACACCGAAGAGCTGACTACTGGGCTGGTGATACCCAAGGGGAAGAAACGTTTAGACCATGGATCTTTTGATGTAAGGTTCTTGATTCAAAAAGAAGAAAATTAGGTCAAGGCAAAAGTCAAGGTCATATTTTTTGTTTTGGTTTATTTTCAAACACCGTATTAGATATCATCAACATATTTTTCCTAAATTGTAAGTTGTAAGTTGTAAGTTTAGCTGAAAGGGTACGCTTACATTAGATTGGAGTTTCCTTTCTTTTTTTATATTATAAATTAGGCATATAGAGATATAACTCATTAACTATATAGAATCAAGATCTATGGTCTTTTGATTTGAAACCCTTGGTTTACGACCTGATATTGAATTCAAGGTCTTAGGTTTAATTGACGTTCTAGGTTTTGACCTTTACTTTTACCTCATATGATAAAGCCATGATCCCTTTTTTACTTGATGTTTGGTGTTTTGCACCACTTTTGATCTATGTCATGGCTATAAGTTTTAATGAGTAGATGGAACCTGAGTGCCTGGAAAGAAACCACTGACCTTCGAAAGGAAAAATGACAGTTCTGGTCAATTAGGATTCTAGACGAGTGCAACCGCACCAGCGGGATTCGAATTCACAACCTGAATGTTGACTGGCTAGTGATTTCAGTACTTGAACTAATTAGACCACTTGACCACCGATACCCCTTATAATGTTTTCACAATGATATTATAGGTACTGTACATATGTAGGACTCGGCGGTGCGATAGGGACGCTGAAGTGCCATGTTCACGCTGAAGTAAGAACGATGGTCTACGCCGTAGTACGATTGTCCTTTCGTTGAAGTGCGATGGTATGGCATGATGTTTGAATTTTATGACCTTTTAAAAAAATAATGTTACAAAAATACAACAGGGATTTGCAGGCAGGAGGAAAGGGTTTTTGTAGATGAAAATATCATGCATAATAGGAAGTGGGAAAGAAAGTAACGAACAGTTCAATTCCCGAACATTTTTTAGCAGTGCAGATGGAGTTTCTCAATTTTCTATGTCAGGCGGAAAGTCTGGGGAACAAAACGGCAAAATGCTGAACCGGGTTTGCAGATGACCTATAAACAGTGTTCGGAAAAATGATACAATTATTTTCACAACAGATAAAATGTTTTGATTTAAATGTCTACTTATACTTCTCTTCATTTAAACTTCACACGATTTTGTGTGGAAAATTTAATAATGAAGTTACTTTGTAGTATTAGCAATAGTTTTGCAAGGTGCTTTAATGTGTTTGTAGTCCCAATCGATTAGTCCAAACTTGTATTAACGCCACCCTAGTCTTAGTTTATTGTGATCGAAGTGTTTATTGTCCAAAAAAGAGGGACGAAAGATACCAGAGGAACAATCAAATTCATAAACCCCTCGCCCACAAAAACTGACAACGCCATTGTTAAAAATGAAAAAGACAAACAAACAAACAATATGTTAGACCGAAATTAATATGACTTGCTCCTATGTGTACTTCCTCATTTATTGTAATCTCCTCAGCGGTGTATCAGCTAATTTGAAAGTCTTTGGTGGATAACGTGACCATTTCTATTATTTGGACCTACACGCTGAAAAATTTTCATCAGCATAGTTTCTGACTCCTTGCTTAAATACATGCAAATTGGCTAATTTAAAATTAGATTTAAAAGAAATGAAGATTGTAAAGTCTTGGAGTTTTATTTATTGATTAAAGGTAACAGACTTATGATTTAATACGCGATACGCGCGTTTCGTCTACAAAAGACTCATAAGTGACGCTCAGAGCAAAATAGTAAGATATCAAAACAAGTACAAAGTTGAAAATCATTGAGGTCCCAAAATTAACAAAAAAATTATGCAAAATACGGCTAAGGTAATCCATTCCTGGGATACGAAAATCCTTAGACGAAACGCAAGTCTGGAGTATCAAATGTGTTTGTTATCCATGTCGTTGACATTTATTTTTCGAGCTATTACTTTCACTGTGTCTGTGGTATCTTTAGTTCTTTTTTATAAGCAGGGTACCTCTGGGACGAAATTGTGTATGGGGATTTTGTTGGTTCTTTTTCTAAGTATAACTTAAAACCTTTTTGGGAGTATGTTTAACAATCATCTTTTTTTTTTTTTATCTTTAATGATGTTCAAAACCAAAACTAAAAAGTTCCAACTGTTGATAATGAATAACGAAGTATGCTGCAGGCTACGTATTCTTTTAACTCCTTTCTGGTATTATTTCCACTTGGTGCATTTTGTGTAGAACAATCATCTGCAAAAGAGACATGCATTGCAATTAAAATGGATATACTTCAGAAATAATAATGTTGTTCGTTTGTGTGCTCATAGCGTTGACAGTTTATATCCGACTTATGAGTAAGAATGTCCCTTTGGTCATGTAGGTATATTTCGCCTCACTTTTACTTTAATTACAAGATAGTTATAATTCTACGTTGATATATGTTGTCAGTAGAAGAACAAAACAAATATTATGATATTGAAGGGACGAGTTTCTCTTGTGAGATACATTTTAGTACTTTATACGATATTCTGTACTTTGGCACAATCAGGACGACACAACCTTCTAATGCTCATGGATTCTCAAGCATGTTTATTGATTTTTCTGGTTCGTTGGGCTCAGTCTTCTTCTGATTTTTATATAACTATTTTATTTGAATGTGTATATCATGCATTTGATAGGATAAGCTGTCACTTACTGTAAGGATTTATAACTGACACTGAACCCAGGTCTAACGGTAGACGTATCAGACACGAAGTGAAGGATCATCTTATTTGAAGTGGAGTTAAATTCCTTTCCTTCAGTAGGACCGTCAGACAAAGTATCTATTAATGCTTCGGCTTTAACCTCACCATCATATATCTAATCAAAATCATTTATTATAAATAAATAATGATGTTTTAGTATCACATTACATCTACTGTCAACTGGATGATATCTTAATGTAAAACAGAGCATTGATATTGATTTTTCATAACAATAAATATGTTGCTTACAATGAAGTACATATAGTCGACTGTACATTGCATTGACTATCGCGACGTGTACCAATAAATGAACAAGATCTGCTTTATTTCCTTTCCAGTGTATTTGAGATCAACCTATAATTTATAATGATGCATGCTTCATTTGTTACTTTCTGCGTCCGGTTTTGCATACTGTTTGTATGTCGTTGCTGTTTTTTTTTTAGATGACGGTCTTAACTACAATAAACTAATTTTCTCGACTTTTAATTTTGATTTTGATTTTAGGTTTGATTATTCTGTTTTTATTTGGATAAAACAATTTTTAAAGAAAGAAAAATACGGCAAAAAGAAATAAAACATGTGATGGAAAACAAGTCTTCTATCAATGTTTAGAATCCCCAAAACATACATGAATACAATTATATAACTTTAAAGCATGTTTTAAATATTTTTATAATCATTTGAATATGTATATACCTGCACAAAGTCATAAACATAATGCCGACCACTGACTATTCCCTCCTCTAAATAATAGTAAGTGAAGTTCAGCATTACTTTTAAACCTTCTGCAACTGTGATAGTGTAATAACAATTTTGATTATAACAATAGTTAGAAGGATAGTTCGGTGACGTGAAACTTCCAACTGGTCCATTAAATATTCCACCACATGTAACTGTCATAATAAATAAGTCAGATGTTTATTAGTAGAATTCTTGTATCTAAATAGATGGTTGTTTTTAAAAGATAAGGGACTACTTTTCATCTTATGAAAGCATGGGAACAAATTGGATCATCTTTCCATTTTTATGAAAACCATCTTTTGAAGTTATAGCATGTTGAATACCAAACTTTATGTGTGTAACGTTGTTACCGTTTTCTTTAAAAAAAAAATGTGGTCAACAGCCTGTAATAATAGTGTATCTAACAGAGAAAAAACTTATCAATACAAAACAAGCTTTTTTTAACTCTTACTCGTTAATCTTGAACATAAAATTAAACAATGGAATAAAAAAATTATTTCGAGGCTTTATTAAACCTTTCAGTGTGTTTTGTTATAACTGTTGGTCTTGTCTTCGTTGCATCAGTATCCAACCAACAGCTGAATCTACCTTCACAAACTTCCCGTATAAGCAAGTTCATTGTGAACCTAATGTGTACTGTTATATTCCTCTGGTCAAGTGAGAGGTTTTAATCGTTATACCCGTCCTGTTTGGACTTTTATTTGTTTGTTTTAAATTGTTCGAAATATTGTCAGTGAAATCTACGGAAGAGCCTCTCGTACGCGTGATAATTAAATTTAATGTGTTAGTGCCTTCACCAAACAAGCCTGTTTGCACCGCAATCAGCATTAATTATTGTTGCATTACCATTGCATCAAATTGACTCGTACCTTTAAATTAAGTGATTCATATGGAATGATTCTAGCCTTCCAGTATTATTGCTTTTTTTTTTATTGATGTAACAATGATAATGGCTTTTTCTAAACGGTAAATTTTTATTGATGAAGAAAGCACTGTTCACGGAAAGAACCCACGATCTTTGGCAAGAAAACTGACAATTATTACCAAGGAAGACGTAACACATGCGGGTTCGAAATCATGACCTCAGTGTTGAGAGACAATATTTATCTCATTCTTAATCGATTTATCCTGACCTGTTCATTATTCTTATTTAATCAACTAGTCAATCTTAGTTATTCACTGGTCCGAATTTGATTATGACGTCCTATTAACTTGCTCTCCTCTGAAATGTCTATTGTGACGTCATGAAAAATGGCGACAATGCATCATGACGTTACATAGATAGAACGCAGCTTTTTGTAGGTAGTTCGAAAAGAAGGAGTAAGATTTCTGCATATTGCCTAAAATCATTTGAGAAACAGATTCCACCATCAAACCTTGTACAGTACGATATGTATCCACTCTCGAAAGTTAAATTTTACAATTAAATCACTCGTCGAGCCTCGCTTTTAAAATAAAACAAAAAAATATCTGTCACGTATCACATTCGATGCAATGGTAGAATCTATATTTATACAATAGGTTAAGTGTGATCAAAGTTTTTAGATTAAATGATCAAACGTGTGGTGCTTTTTAGGTTATAATTAATAGGAGAACTTACGACAACATGGCTTACAACAAATATCACTTCCGGAACAATTTCCATTGCTGTCCTTATACTCATTTACGGGAGAACAAAAATTTAAAGGAGTAGGTCCGGTAAGGACCGATTTCGGCCTCAAATTTCAGGTTCATCTGACGAAAGATTTTGACCACTTTTTAAACACTTAAGTGTCTATTTTATTTGAATTAGTTAGTTTATGTCAAAGATTTTAACAGATTTAGTCATTAAAAACGATCCGATTTAAGCTCAAATATGAAAAATCTACCTAATGTGCCGGAAAATGTCACTTTTCAGATGGTTTTTGGTAAAAATGAAAGTGGCCGCATCCGTGTTCATCCTCAACCTTTATATATATTATGTATTATCATAAAATACAACTTCCATTTCAATATTAAGGATGAACACGAATGCGGCCACTTTCGTTTTACACGAAAACCGTCTAAAATTTAACTAAAATGCTAGAATTATGAATATTTCAGTAATTTAGCATGACTTAATGGTGCCAGTACCGGATATATGTGTATTGTATTGTGAAAAACAGCCCATATTTATGTGGCAGAAGCATTCTACTGTCCAGTAAATAACTAAAGGTTTACATTTTAACAATTTTGTAAAACTGCTATATTTTGGGGCCAAAAAGGGGTCTTACTGAGCCTACTCCTTTTTACAGTTGCAATCTTTAGCTGTAAAAGAATATGAAATGTGTTTTGGTATTAATCAACAGGTCTTTATGTTGTTATGTTTGTCTATCTTTTCACTACCCAAATAAAGGCATCAGCAGAATACCGCTGTTCAAAATTCATAAATCGATTAAGAAAAAAAAATCCGCGTTACTAAGTAAAACTGAGGGAAAGACATCAAATTTGAAAGGAGAACTACGACACAACAGAAACACAACACTGAAAATGTAACACACACAGAAATGAACTATGATATAAGAATAGCCATTTGCCTGAATAGGTACAGGACATTTAAATAAAACAAATGGTGGTTTGAACCTGGTATTGCGGTTAGCCAAACCTCGCGCTTGGTTTTAAATAGCAATCATATATGCTCTGTGTTGAAGGCCGTACCTTGACCGTTAATATTTTCTTTAATAAATTGTTACTTGGATGGAGAGTTGTCTCATTGGCACTCATACCTTATCTTCCTACGTCTATCTATAAACAGTAACAATCCGGAAATTTTCTAATCATTTCTTATTAAAAAAGGTAAACAAATCGTCAAAACAGTACTAGTAGTTGTGACACACATTTTACTTACCTAGATGTATATAGTATGGAAATGACATGTATACAGTTTGAACCTGGTTTTGCGGTTAGCCAAACCTCGCGCTTGGTTTTAAATAGCAATTATATATGCTCTGTGTTGAAGGCCGTACCTTGACCGTTAATATTTTCTTTAATAAATTGTTACTTGGATGGAGAGTTGTCTCATTGGCACTCATACCTTACCTTCCTACGTCTATCTATAAACAGTAACAATCCGGAAATTTTCTAATCATTTCTTATTAAAAAAGGTAAACAAATCGTCAAAACAGTACTAGTAGTTGTGACACACATTTTACTTTCCTAGATGTATACACTATGGAAGTGACATGTTCATTACATTTTCTGGCACATTGTTTGTTTCAAAAAGTGAAAGCGACCTACTTAACTATACAACGGGTAAGATATTTGTTACATACCAATGCATGTAGGCGGCTCACAACATCTGTTTGTATTGCAAAAAGGGCCTATGCCTGTATCTTGTTCATTAACATCACACACAGGTTTAATATCTCCGTTTTCAGCTTTACACTGGGCATACTGAAGCGTGTCTTAGAATAGATAAGAAAGACAAGACAATGGTCATAATATATTATAAATGAGTTGCACTAATTCTAGGATTTCACGCAAAGACAAGTATCATTACAAATATCTAACATGTAGTCTTCATGAACTTTTTTTTTTACATTTAAACCTAAAAATAATGTTAGTATAATTTATACCTTAAAAACACATCTGCGTTTGCTTTTATTTTCTTGTAAAAAAAATCGAAGTAATTTTAATTTATTTTAGAAAATAACCAATTGTACTAATTCCTGACCATTATTGTTACTTCATGATAAAATGTTTATAAATTAAACGATGTTTGGACAGACGTGTATTACAAAAAATCCAAGTCATGAAAAATAACTAATATTTCAAAACAAAAGACAGATTTTCATGAAATAAATTAAAACTTAATATCTTTGAAGTTGTAGAAATTGCAAAGAAGTAGTAGAGCCATTAACGATGTAAAGGTCGTCAATAAACACCAAATTATCTAAATAAAAAAAAAATCAATTTCTGTTGATCAATAAGCATGATAAAGTACGACCAACAAATATTATGAACAGAGGATTTTTTCTTTATTGATGATAACAATGTTAATGAATGAAGGTAAATATACGTTGACCTTAATCCGATCTCTATATTTGACGTGTTGTTGAATAAGTTTTTTTCGTGATTTTGCTTAAGTCTGCATACCACTTATAGAAAAGGAGTAATTCGTTCGACATTTTGCACTGTATCCCTTAGTCTATAAAACTGTTTTCGTTTCAATCAACAAATCACAATCAATCAACAGTAATATGTTTACGCGGTTTTCATACCATAATATGTAGGCGGCAATCAACTTATATTACTATTGCATCATGAACTTGTGTTACACACCATAACATGTAGGCGGCAAGCAACGTATATCACTATTGCAGCATGAACCTGTGTAACATGTGTACGTACCAATACATGTAGGCGGCTGGCAACATCTATTACTATTGCGGCAACAAGGACCTGTGTCTTCTTCATCTACAGCACACGTTTGTTTATATATTCCACCTTCAGCTTTGCATTGACGTGTATCTAGATATGCAATTGATACAAATATAATTTCTATTTTTTATAATCCTTGATTTAATTATAGAAAATATAGAAAAAAATACTGTTATTCTTAATTGTACACTGTGTCTACATTTCTAAGGAATGGTTTACTGTTAGTTATAACACAATGTGACTTTTAACTTATTATGTCTTTTAGTTTTGTTCAATATAATGGATGCATGTGTGACTGTTATCGAAGCAAATAAGCAATAAATCCAAGTTAAATCGCTCATGTTTTACTGTTTCAAATCAGGAATATGACAGTTGATATCAATCGTTTGATGTTTTTGATCTTTTCTTTTTAACATTTCCTGAACAACTTTTTTTTGGAAATTTGATCCAGTCAATCTATATTTTTTATTATTTATTTATAGGCTAGTTTTATAGCTGTTGATATGCACAATAAGACCAGACAGAAATTAATTGATTTTAGAAAATACGAAAAGTATATATTAGAAAATATACTCGTTTACTGACTATTTAAAATTTAAAAAATCAAGTAGGCCTGACTACTTGTTATCATAGGTTGTTCAAAAACAGATCAAACTAAACAAATTCGTATAAAATTAGATTGAAAAATACGTATCTAAATGCTGTCATTTGTATTAAAAACCAGACTGTAATCAACTCGCAAAAACTAAAACTAAAAATAAAATTGAGAATGGAAATGGGGAATGTGCCAAGGAGACAACAACTCGACCATAGAAAAAACAACAGCAGAAGGTCACCAACAGGTCTTCAATGTAGCGAGAAATTCCCGCACCCGGAGGCGTCCATCAGCTGGCCCCTAAACAAATATATACTAGTTCAGTGATAATGAAGGGATATACTTTTAACCGTTAATGCGTTAAAAAAGCATACAATACAAGCATTTCAGGGTTATACGTTTAATCATCAATGAGTTAAAAAAAAAAACATAAAATAAAAGTATTCCAGGGTTTTACGGTTAACCGTTAATGAGTTAAAAAAGCATACATACAAATTTACTTGACTAAGGATGGTAACCCCTAAAAACTTCTTCGAATCGCTGCGATGCTTATTAGCATAACATCTTCAGGATGTAACGAACAATTTAGAAGGACAATTTTGTTAATATCTCCTTTTTTGTTACGAAGGAGATGCATACACCTGATAAACAGTGAAAAGGGGGATAACTCTTACAAAGTAAAATTGTTCAGCTTAGCAGGGGGAAATTTAAAGACGTATTTACTTTTATATTAATACATATTGTAATTTTCATTGCTATAAAAAATGTTATATCAGTATTACAAACTTTATCTTGAATTATGTTCTAATTCTATTCTATTTTTGAGAAATTCTTAAAGATTCAAACCTGAGGTCACTTTGTGCGTCGATCTCTTCGGCTTACTCGGCTGTGACAATTTCTAATGTGCTGGTTTAGGTAGTTTAATGTATTCATGCTTATTCTGTAGTAGTCACCCCTTAAGTGTAATCGTGTATATCTATTAAATACTATTAGTCATTTTTATAAATTAAGTGTTTGAGAAGTATGATTAATTATAAATGTTAATGTTACTCGTATCTAATGTAGACAACCTTACCCGTATAAGTCTCAACTTTTTTGGAACGTGTGGTCCGCAATGGTCTTGTACTTTGTACTTGTTTTGATTTTGATTTTTTTTTTATATATTAACTTAAAAGTCTTTTGATGACGAAATGCGCGTCTGGCGTATCGAATTATTAACCTGGTACCTTTTGATAGCTAGTATGTGTGGTTTTGTGGCTAGCCTTACCACTCGCTTTTATGATATAGGATAAACATTACATTTAACATGACATTGACATTACAAGAAGGGACTACGATCCAAAATAAATTGGAGAACATATAGGACAGAGCAACAAACGAATAATAGCTAACAAAAGGTACCAGTTTTATAATTTAATATTTATTCAAATAAAAAGAATCAATGGTAATACGGTTAACGGTTTAGTAATTTATAAATATACCAACAAATTAATTTGGTAAAAATAGATAACTCCAAAAAATGTCATTGAATCGCTACGATCCGATTAAAACAAAATCTGAGTAAACAACCAACAATTAAGAAAAAAAAATTGTCGATATGTTTTGTTGTTACCTTGGCCTAATTTTTCTAAGTTAGGACTTAAGGGCCTCAAATAAAAATATTCTAGGGATCAAACGGTTTTATGAGTTAAAAAAATATACTGACATATTTATTTATTAAAGGTAGATAACTACTATATAATTAGCAAATTAGATAACTCTTCAACAGAAAATTGGTCATCTTAACAGAGTAAAAAAGCACATACACTGTACGATATAATATAGGAAATATTTAAGCGACATAGTGCGTAACAGTTATTACAAGGGCAAAATGAGTGTATACATCACATATTGGCAATGACTTATACTAAATCATCATACAAGCCAAACAGGAAATACTTCAAATATTTCAAAATATCAAAGGGTATAACAAAAACAAATCAAGGAAGTATACAAACAGTATATCAATGTGACACGTGAATTGATGATAAAATATTTCAGAAAGTATTTAAGCAATATACATGGATACCAAAAACAGCCAAATCTATCAGCAGAGTTAGTGTAAATCGATTTACTCTCTGTCTGAATATGCACTTTTTTTCGAAAATGACAGTTGTTATGCATTCGTTTGATGTGTTTGAGCTTTTGATTTTGTCATATGAATAGGAAATTTGTGTCTTGAATTCCATCGGACTATAGTATTTTGGTGATTTAACTTTTTTCGACATATTTTTAAACAAACTATAACCAGATAAAATAAGTAAACGGGAGAAAACAGGAACAAAGAACAGACCTCTTCATATTACCTCATTTTCTTTTTTGAAATATAATGAAGAACGTCCGTAAAATTTACGACGGGATTATTTCAACTTCACCATTTAGAAATCCTGGTTTAATAGCTGTCGTGTGAGTAGCAATACTGTATCAAGTAAATCATAATAGAAAATACAATCCCCGGAATACCGTCTCAATTAGGAGATATATATTACTCGATTTATTTCACTTGACTGGGTGGAGTTCAACCAGTTCGCTCATAATAAATCAGTCCATCAAAGAATAGGGGTTTTTGGATAAACTCATCAATGAAGTCCAATCATTGTTTTGTAAATTCCTTTGACGACACTGATACATTGTAGGTGATTAGAAATCAGTAATAATCATAACGGCAATCATCCTTATCACACACATCTTCAAATAGACTGTCCTTATGCAAATTAAAATGTAAGCTCCGCCCGATAAGTTAAAATAACATTGGTAATACTATCGATGAATGTTGCTACATAGAAACGGAAAGTTCAAAATTGGGAAGCGGAAATCATCTCTTTTTTCGTAAAGTTTTGTTTTCAACCGACCTACTTTGGCAATTACTAGATGTAAATCAAGATATGAGACAAGCTTAGCTGTATCTGTAGTATTATTTGACTCTAGCTCGATAGGATAGATTCGTTCAACATTGTCAACAAATTTTGTGTTATTCAGTCAGAGAACATCATCTTTATAGCGGAACGTAAAGTTAAAGGATATTGCTAACTTCTTATTTTTCTTCCTAAGAAATTCCTGTGTGAAGTCAGCCTCATGACAATAAAGAAAAAAAATTGGCAAGAAGAGGGGCACAGTTTGGTACTTTTGGTATTAGAAATATTGATACTGACTGATCTTAAAGATAAGGAGGTATATCCGACCGAACTAGTTTATGATGAGAAATGTTGCCTAATTTGACGACATCGTGACCTTTGTTGGCAAAGGGAAGGTTTAGAAAATATATTTTCTCTTTTTAATCCTTTCCAATGCGAACTGGTTTGAAAAGTCTTTCACTTGCACTATCCGAAATGATAGCTATAAGTTCGTATTGGTTTAAATGAGGGGTTGTAACAGTGGTTTCCAAACATAAATTAAACAGATAATGAAGTTTTATAAGGGGTAAGGAATAAAGTTGCATGCGATTGGGATGAATACCTAACGGCTTGTGTATAAATGGCAGCAAGTCAATAATAGAAACATCATGAAAAGTAGGTGATGTATAATGACCATGACCGCGTATACGTCGAGGAGTAGATAGAATACCTATACAATCAATTTTGTCTTTGCAACCATATGGTATCGCAGTTTCCCATTGTCGAATCCAGTAGTCCTCTTTTTGCCTACGGAGAGGCGTTGCAAGTTGAGGGTTGTTACTCATTGCTATATTTTGTTCGATAATACGAACTGTCATAGAAAAATGGAATGATTAATAAAGGCAACAGTAGTATACCGCTGTTCAAAACTCATAAATCCATGGACAAAAAACAAAATCGGGATAACAAACTAAAACCGAGGGAAACGCATTAAATATAAGAGGAGAACAACGACATAACACTAAAATGTAACACACATAGACAAAATCCCACGAGAATAATATATATAACATCAAAACCAAATACATGAGTTTGGGATAGACAAGTACCGTGACACGTCTTATCGCAATGTGAATTTACACTCAAAAATAAGAGAAAACAAACGACACAACGTTATAATGTAATACACACAGAAACGAACTATAATATAACAATGACCATATTCCTGACTTGGTACAGGGCATTTTTAAAGGCAAAAATGGTGGGTTGAACCTGG